>NC_090934.1:1011721390-1012321390 GCF_040938575.1 Ambystoma mexicanum
AAGTAAGTGGCTAGAGATGGCAGGTACGTACAGAGGGAGGTGAAAGGAATGTGGGAGGTTTGATATTGATCTCTAGGAGAGGAGAAGGAAGCACAGATCAGTAACAGGTAGAAGGTGAGGGAGATGTAGAAAGTTTTTCAGTGGAAAGCATCTTTTTGTACAGGACAAGAGGCACAGATGAAGCATGGCACTTGGAAGGTAGCCTTCAACAAGAAGTGTCCTTTTTATGAGGTGTCCACAATGTAAGTGAATACATGTGTTCTATGATTTGAAATATAATGATTATTTGACATTTTCTTCATGGTTTGTAATGTTAATATGAAACGTTCTTCATGATTTGAAATGTAATGTTCACATGAGATGTGTAACCTTATATTGAAAGGAAGCAGAAATGCACGTGCAAAAGATGCTAGGCAAACTTGTGTACACATATCTCACACCTGCACATGCTCACCTACAACCTGCGCTAATCTCAGCGTCAAGAAAGGTTAGGGAGGTAGCAGCAAGGGTTTTACGGAATGCCACAGCACAAGGAAGATGGACAAGGGGAGAAATGCCAAGAAAGAGACTGCTAATGCAGGCCTGCCAGCAAACAGCAATCCCAAAAACAAGTCCAGCATTAATGGAAATAGGAAAGCATCTTGGACATTGCAGGAAGGAAATCACCATCACATTGGCCCAGAGCGCAGAAATTGCAAACTCATCACAGAAAGGAATCACACAGCAGCAAGGCCAAAGCACCTGGCGCAGGAGACAAGAGGGAGCTCATCAAAAGGGGAGTGCTGTTCTGTCCCATTACTTTATTATGACTTTTTGTCCCCATTTGGATTCTACAGGACAGTCTAATTCAACTCAAGGTTGTGCCCAAGCGAAGAAGAGCAGAAGTGGCAATGGGCCCAAAAGGACTGTGTTATCGTCTTTTGTTGTGTTCTCTCTCTCTCTCTCTCTCTCTCTCTCTCTCTCTCTCTCTCTCTTTCTCTCTCGCTCTCTTTCTCTCTCGTGGTCAAGAAGGAAAACTGGCACAGTTAATCTTCTAGAGAAATTAGGAGTGCATCAACATAAGCAATGACATTTGGAATAGAAATGGAGCGGGTAGTAGGCATGGGAAATGTGAAGTAGACGAAGGAATAGATAAGTAAAAGGAAATAGTTGCAAGCATTTAGGCAATTATAGGATGTGATAAAGGAAACGTGTATATATTTCGAGAAACTCACCCAGTTTTCTCTGTGTTTTAGGTGCAAAGGGACTTTTAACAGCATGCCAGAGTATTGCCCACCAGATGACGCACGCAACCAAGCCCTCGAGCAAACAAAGAAGGCCTATCTCCAGGAGCGCCTGTGGGGCCCAGCCTAATGCCCAGATGTCACGAACTGGGACATAAGAAAAGCTTTGTGATTGTGCACTCCCCAAACCCCTGGTTTCCTCTTACTATTAACATTCTCCCCATGCAGTCTTGCTACTTGGTATTTGGACTTAAGGTTCTTAGACATAGACATGGAGCAGTTTGTAGTATAAACATTGTGCCCAAGCAAAGGACAAAGGGGGCGGGAACACAAGAAAGGGCTCTGGGGAGAGAATAAATGTGGGGGCCGCAACTGTTAAAAGGAAAAGAGAGAATTATTTTTTATTACAAATGGAATGATAGGTCCCAGTGTGAATGCTGCCTCATCACATAAGTAGCCTCCCCTGCTTGTGGTGGCAAGGGTCACCTGTTGTGCATGGAATAAATACAATTTTGGGTAGCTAGGAGATTGCACATTTGCAACATGTGGAATTGCACCGCTCAAAAGAATTGTGGCTCTGATTCTGATTCTTTTGTACTCTGCTGTCTTATTTTGTATATTTGAATGAAAACGATTGATTTTATCCCTTGCTAGTGACATAGCGAAATTAAGTTGTTTCAATAGAATATTGTTGACTTAAAGGGCAAAAATAAAAGAGGGCAAACATATATATATATATATATATATATATATATATATATATATATATATATATATATATATATATATATGGTTCTATGGTGGTTCCAGAGGAGGCAAGCTAGACTACGATGAAAGACACAGGGCAAATTACCCCAAGAGGACAATTACATGAGAACATGGACAATGATAGAGGATTGCTCAAATGCAGATGACTTGACAATACATACCAAAAAGCCCAGGCAAAGGAATTGCAACACAAGGGGAGCTAAAATGCCTCAAGAGCAGGAAGAAGAGAGGTGGGAGGAAGGCCTGAATGTTGCAAGAAACACCAGCCACCTGTATGTGGACAAGGGTTTTCAAGAGAAAACGGGGTGAAGGCTGCAAGTATGCAGAAAACAAGTGCTCCTGGCAGTTCCAGTGGAAATGGTGCAGAGAGAAAAGAATGAGTACTCCACGGAGCAGCGAGAAGTTCATGATGCTTATATGGGTAGGATACAAGGCAGACCTCGGTCCAGAATGCCATCAAGAATAACACTCTCATGTTGCCAGAATGAAGATTCAGTAAACAGCGGAGAGAAAAGAGGCTGCAGACGCATTCCAAGGGTGCATGGCATGAGAGGAGGCAACAATATCAGAAGACCAGCACTGGACCTGGTATACAGTCTATATAGTGAAATAATTTATCTCGAGTGCTTTTTCAACTCATTTTTTTTATTGAAACCCATTTATGTCAAATTAATTTTATTTTGAATTATTATATATCGAAAACATGGAAAAGCACTGGAGAAATGTTATTTTGATATATGACTGTATACCGTAAAAAGGGGTGACATGTCTTTATTCCAGCACTGTACACTTGATTAAGGGCAGCTGCTTTTAATAATTTAGCACTGCATAAACAAATCTTTTTCAAGTTTAAAGATTTTGCCCAAACATATTTTTTCGCAACATGTAATTTGGTCAGATACATTTGGAATTGTAATGCGGCTCCCAGGCGGTCTCATGTCAGATGTAAATAGCTAGCTCTCGAAGTCTGGTTTTTCTCTCAGGGGCATAGATGCCGCTGCAGCAAAATTGAGTAAAGTAAGAAAAAACAAGCCCCAGAATGTTAGGGATAAAACCAAGAGTGACTAATTTACTCACACCTGACAAGGATGAATTGGAGGTCTATTGTAACGTGCGCCATATCAGGCACAAAGAAAGTCAGTCCAGCGTAGGACTTTCCATGCCATTTTCAAATAATAATAAGTATGTGGTAATGTAATGAACATGCGGATACGTTCAAAGTTGCAAGCTACAGGTTTCCTTTTTTCAATGAAGCCCCACTTACCCAGAGTATCGCTCAAATCACGCCTATCTTCCCACTTCCAATAATTCTGAGAAACTCAAAACTGTTCTCTTTTTTTTCAATCAAACCTAGAACACCTCTGATCTGCCAACTCGCTCTTCACAAGTAGTTGGGTAATACAGTATGCGTTACCTGCATCGGTTCTAGTGAAAGTTCAATTTTGGGGTTTTTCGGTGAACACGTTTCAGTATTTAAACACTTTTCACTTTGTGTATTGGAATTTGGTAAATGCGTTTTCGATAAATAATAAAAAATCTGTAAAACATGCTTATCCAGATATATTTTTCGAAAAAAATAAAGACATGTAATCACTGGGCCTGAACCTCACATGCAGGTGCCACCCAAATGAAGAAGAAAATGTACCGTAATTCCATTGAGCACACCAGCCTTGATGGTGCCCCAGAAAGATACAGAAGTGAATGGATGCCCGAATTGGTTGCACAGCGGAGGAAGAAGAGGGCGCTAAAGTTGAACAGGGTGAAGAAGAGGAGATTACCTGGACACAAACCAACCCAGAAGGAGCTTAAGCGACCTGATGGGGGTGATGAAGGTATGAGAAAACAAGACAACCATCTGTGGGGAGGGGCTTTGTGTTTGTGGTCCAGGCTTGTTGACTGGACGAGAAGGGAGACTGTTGAGGGGGTCTCAGCCCACCCCTAGCGTACCCCCAAGATGACAGATGCCACACACTGAAGCAGTCCCACAGACCATACCCGGATGACATCAACAAAGTAATCATTAAAAGGTGACATGGCTGAACACATCTGCAGAGACATTAGCCAGGTGCAAAAGAACACACATGAACTGCTTGCTGACACCGAAAAAAGCAATTACCATGAACATCCATGAAAGCAAAATAGAAGCCACAGCAGCATTGACATTAATTGGGAAAGCTTAAGACTGAAATGCAAAGCAGATGTGGCAGAGCAGGCAGCATGTCCAGCCCTGCCAAGGACCCTGGGAGAGAGTTCGAGTCAGCAGAAAAGATACAGCACCTACAAATACAAATACAAAGACAGAAGACCGAAATGCCTCATAAAAGCAGGCAGAGAAAATAACTCTTGCGGCCCCCCGAATACGTGACCTGGAGCTAGGGAACAATGCCCATTGAGACAGATAAGGTTGATCCCATCAAACTGAAGATAAGGCTTGAGAAGTTGGAAGTGGCAACATTAATGGGAGAAAGGCGGTGCTCTGAGATCACCTTCCCCACCCATCATTTTTTGCTCACATGCTGGTAAATATCCTAAACTGACAAGGCTTGCACTGACCTCCTGGGGGTGGTGCCAGGCAGTGCTACCAGATCAGGCCAGACCAATCAGATTATCTTTCCCCTATGGAGGGTAATTTTGCCGATACTTTTCACCCAATCCCATTTCGCTGAACAGCGAGGAATGTATCTTTTGGTTGTGAGGTCACAGCAGTTTAAAAACTCACTGCCGGACGGCCACCAGGGGGCGCACGGATGATGCCAGCCTCCGTGTGAGCTCCTGACCCACGGGCCCCCATAAGTGAATTGAGCCCCCACTTTGGCCCCCCCATGCCCAACAACGACACCCTGAGCCATTGGAAGCGCCCCCCCACCCCCTGAGCGAAAACCCGGCCAAAATCGGACCGTTGGTTCGAGAGAAAAACTCCAGGGAATCGACCTCCCCCCCGCCGGCAGAGACGCGGACACGGGACAAGGCCGCGGCCCGCGGCACTGGACTCCGCCCCCGGCCCTCATCGAGGAAGACCAGCGCGGCACCGGGGTTCCGGAGGGGGAAGCAGCGGACCGCCGCCCGCCCCGGAACGCGTGGAGGGTCGCCCCCCCCCCCGGGCCGTTGTGGAGCTGACTCCTCGAACGGCCGATCCCACACCACTAGGGATCGGCCCCGCAGAGGTGAGTGCCTGCCCGAGCGTAGGGGCCTCGGACTGCACCGCCCTTTTAGGCTAGAATAGCCGCACGGCCAGGACCCCCCCCCGCACCAGCAGGAGACCTGAACCCCCCACAACCAGGGGAGACTTGCCACGAACCGCCCCACCATCTCACGCACCAGCCGCAACGCGGGCTCCCACGAGGCCGCGCTCCCCGTCTAGCTGCAGAGGACCCGCGCACCAGCAGGGGTGGAACGAAACATCTCGACCTCTACTGCCCTTGGTGGAACATAACCACACATCTACGGAGGACCCCGCCGCGGGGGATCTCCCCCCACGCAGCGAATTTGCCAGCACGCGAAAGGGGGGGCGGAAGGTTGGGCCCCCACTCCTGGGGCATGTGCCCTCTTCTGGAAAGGCCCCAAATTACAAGCAGAACGGAATAAGGACAAGAGGCCCGACAATTGGAAGACAGTGCATTACATGGTGGCGCTTGGCCCCCCCCAGCATCTGCACCTCAAATCCTCGCCCTGAGACTAGGACCCACACACCTCCGCCACTACCCTGCTACAGGACGATACCGACGCCCAACACCCCCCAAAAAAAGACGCTGAACCAGTTGAAGGACATTGATCAGTGCGGAGGGTAGAGCCCCTGGAAATAGGGCGTGTGCCTCCTCCCACTCCCGCCAAACGAACCCACGCCACGAAGACCACCACCCAGGTACTCTCTGACACCCACCAAGTGCCTCTCAACACATTGGTTCCGAGGGTAAGGCCCCCGATCCAGGGGCGTGTGCCTCCTCGTTGGATTGTCCTCCATGAACATACCAAGCAAGCTTGCCAAATACGCCTACACACCACCAGCCCAGGCTCCCGACCCTGGATCAACAATGTCGGTAGAAGCCATCGAAACGGGTGCAGCTGCCACAAAGGGGGATATCACCGCCCTCTTAACCGAAATCCGAAACATGGGCGCAAACCTTGGCGGCAAAATGGATAAGATGACCCAAAGGATAGATAACATCGAGGAGAGACTCGAAGGGGTCGAGAATAACCAAGCCTCTATTGACACTCTAGAAACCCAAATGGAGCTCAGAATACGAAACATAGAAAGGAAGGAGGATGAGATTCGCCTGAATATAGACGATTTAGAAAACAGAGAAAGAAGAAACAACCTACGGTTTTTCAGAATCCCGGAGAGGGAAGGGGAGACAGAAGAAGACCTCAAGCAAACTATATATGACATTGTCAAAATCCTGACTGCGGATGGAGACATTGATGAACTCAAGACCGAGAGAATCCATAGAGCCGGCGGCCCCCCAGGAGGCCCGAGATCAGTCCTTGCCAGATTCCACAGATATCAGGACAGAACGAAAATACTCGCTAAGGCCAGGTCTGGAGGCACTCTTACCCTTGGGGGAGCCCAGATTACTATTTTCCAGGACCTTTCATCATTGACGCTGGCATTGCGCCGCTTATGCGGTCCCCTCACGAGATGGCTAAAAGAGCAGGGCACGAGATACAGGTGGGGATAACCCTTCTCCCTCACGTTTGAACATGGAACCAGAAAGTTCCTACTACGCTCTGAAGAAGAAATTCGAGAATGCATTGCCGACCTCCTCGGACAGGCCCCGGAGGAGGGGACTCGGGGAACACTAACGCAGGACAGACCACGCTGGGAACTTCAGGGCCCGAGAAGGAAACGAGTAAAGGGCTCCAGAAAGTACAGGCGGCCCAACGACACACCTGAACACAACCAATGACACACTGGCTTCAAGCTCTAAATCCTGACGAATCAGGCTGTCAAAACCTTGGCAGGG
Source organism: Ambystoma mexicanum (assembly GCF_040938575.1). Taxonomy (NCBI): domain Eukaryota; kingdom Metazoa; phylum Chordata; class Amphibia; order Caudata; family Ambystomatidae; genus Ambystoma; species Ambystoma mexicanum. Next base: position 1,011,728,343 of record NC_090934.1, read on the forward strand.
AATCCACTTACATAACGGATCATGGCACCCCTTAGCTCGCGGTTCTGCCACACGAGGAATGAACTGCCAGTCCAGCAAGAAGGAGATTCTGAGGAAGGCTGACTCCCAAAACCGCATGTATCATAGAATATGTTAGCTCGAAGTGGGAATCCCTGTTGTCTGACACACTGTTGTTTGTTATGTAATTACATGAGAAGGGGGGTGGGGGCTCAATAAGGTTACCTTGATACTATTAGTTAACGGGGTCGTACGGTTACGACCCTCACTGGTGGTCCGACAGTAGACCGGTTGTTTACATCTGGTCCAACTCGGACGCCGTCACGGACAGTTACAAACCCTCACCGTAGGATTAAAGATCAACGCGATGGAACAGAGGGTGATGGGTATGAAGTCCAATACCCTACGGGGAAGGGGAAGGGGAGGGAAATGGGGAATGACAAATGGAGGCACATATAATGCCACTTCCAATACGACAATTTCTTACAATGGGCTTCACGACGATGCGAAGAAACTCCACGGACGCACTGATGTCATACAGACATGATAAAGCAAATGGCACGCAGGGTAAACTCAAAATCGGCACGCTGAATGTTAAGGGTCTTAATTCCCCCACCAAAAGATCACTGGTGACAAGAGAATTCAGGAGAGCTGAACTAGACATCCTTTTCGTGCAAGAAACTCGCTATAGCAGGGGAGAGGAGAGGAAGGTTCTCTATGCCAAGCTGGGAGCGGAATATTGGGGCTCCGGCCCGCTGAAGAAGGCAGGAGTTGGCGTATTAATCAACAGAAAGATCCAATTTGAACTCTTAAAGTCGTGGACGGACATCAGCGGTAGAGCACTAGCCCTGGTGGGCAGCATACAGGGCACGGTGGTAACCCTCGTGGCAATATACGCCCCCAATACAGGCCAAGACAGATTCCTGCAGAAGATAATACCTAAAATCATGTGCGAAGCAGAAGGCGAAGTAATTATCGGAGGTGATCTGAACACGTGGATGGACCCGGAACAGGATAGACAATCGGGCCGCCCCTCTACGCCCCCGCTCGCTGGTCCCAGACGCCCATTAGCTGCAGACATGATGACCGCCTACAACCTCACCGACGCATGGAAACATGCCAACCCCAACCGAACTGGCTTTACCTTCTTCTCAGCGCCGCATGCAACCTTCTCCAGAATAGACTATGTATACCTAACTGCAGACCTCATCGCGGCGATGACTGAAGCCGTCATAAACCCTGTCTCCTGGTCGGACCATGATATGGTCACGGTCACCCTCGACCAAATGGCCCTGCCGCGAAGAAGTTCCAAATGGCGCTGTAATTAAACCCTCTTCAAGGACCCCATCTTTCGAGAACAACTAGAGCAGGACATTACCCAATACTTTGCGATCAATAACACAGGGGAAACCTCTATGAACACAGTTTGGGAGGCAGGCAAGGCGACCTGGAGAGGACTACTTATCCGAGAAGGAGCAGCAAAAAAAAGAGAAAGACAACTAATAGAAAACAGGATCCGGAACGAAATCACACAACTGGACCACATGGCACAGACGGCCGATCAGGACAGACCACGAAAGATTAAAGAGGCCAACGACAAGAGAGAGGAATTAAGACAACTAGAGGCGGGAAGCATAGCGCGCAAGCTACAGCATCTGAAGCAGAAGCACTATGAACATGGGGACAAAGCAGGCGCCCTGCTGGCCGCAAGACTACGAGGCCAACGCCAAGAGAGGTGGGTGCCTACGATTCAAGCAGAGGAGAACTCTGACAAACCACTTTCTCCCAGCGTCCCTGAAGCTTTTGCCGACTTTTACGAAAAATTATATTCAGCACGCGCCCCCTTGCGCACGGAAGCTATAAATGAATACCTGGAGCGGGCACCCTTGCCCACCCTCCCAACGGATATTGCACTCACATTAGAAGCCCCCATAACAGGAGAGGAAATCGAAGAAGCTATCAAAAGACTCCCAATGGGGAAAGCCCCCGGAAACGATGGATACACGGCAGGGTTCTATAAAACTTTTAAAGATGCCCTCCTCCCATTCATGGTTGCCCTATTCAACAACATCCTATCTTCCGGCGTGGCACCCGACTCCTTCTCCGAGGCGCTGATAACAGTCATCCCCAAGGAGGGTAGAGACCCAAAGTTGTGCGCCTCCTACCGCCCAATATCCCTATTAAACATCGACGCCAAAATCAATACGAGAACCCTGGCTGCAAGACTGGAGTCACACATGCCGGCAATAATCCACAACGACCAAGTAGGCTTCATTTTAGGCAGACAAGGAGCAGACTCCACCCGGAAAACCCTTCACTTAATCCATGAGGCCCAAACTTCACAGAGCAACCCAGCGCTACTCTCAATTGATGCAGAAAAGGCATTCGATAGAGTCGACTGGCAATTCCTCGAGGCCACATTGCAAAAGATAGGCCTAGGCCCCACACTCCGACGAGGGATCAAAGCAATCTATAAGTCTCCAAAAGCATCGGTCTCCGCGAACGCCCAATTCTCCCGATGGTTCCCCCTCAGCAGAGGTACAAGACAAGGTTGCCCCCTGTCGGCGATACTGTTCGCACTGTCCTTAGAACCTCTCGCTGTGATGCTACGAGCTGATCCTGCAGCGGAGGGAATCCAGGTGAACGATAAAGAATATAAGTTAGCCTTGTATGCGGACGACATTCTGCTCCACCTGTCAAACCCAACGTCTTCCGTTCCGAGAGCGATCCAGCTAATAGAGGAATACGGCGTACTGTCGGGATTTAAAATCAACAAATCCAAATCTACTCTTTTTCCACTCCATGAACCATCGCCGGAACACCAGAGCACCCTTGCGCATCTCGGGCTGATCGTCGGAGGCCCGACATTGAGATATCTGGGAATTAACCTAACGCGACACCTCGACGGCCTCTACGAAGCCAACTTTCCCCACCTCCTCGAGGCTCTCAAGACCGATCTCAAGAAATGGAAACCGCTAACAATATCCTGGATGGGACGCTTGAATGCGATCAAAATGGTGTCCCTCCCACGGTTTCTCTACCCCTTTCAGGTATTGCCTATCACAATTCCGGATCAATTCTTCAAGCAAGCCAGAAAGGCCATCCTACACTTTCTGTGGAACGGGAAGAAACCCAGAATCCCCTACGATGTCTTAATACTGCCAAAAGAGCTAGGAGGGGTTGGCCTACCGGACATAGAGCGCTATTATCAGGCCACACAGCTCAGGATCTTAATCCCACATCTGCGAGAAAGGAAAGACCTCCAATGGGTCCACCTAGACAACAACGTTCTACGCAATGTGACTCTGGCAGAGTGGTTATGGGTCCCCAGATCGAAGCTATCGAAGAAACTGCGCAACCACCCGATACTAGGCACGTTGTGGAACATATGGAGGAAGGGAAGAGCAATGTCAGGAGTCACCATGTGGCCTTCGCCACTGAGCCATCTTTGGTCCCCTGGAATCAGAGAGGAAATCCCGGAACATGCCAGATACCAATCCTGGTTCGATGCCGGCCTCGAGAGGGTCGGTCAGCTTTGGAGAAAAGGGAAATTCATTTCGATAACGGAACTCGAGGAGGCCCTCCAAATCCACCCGATACCAGTTTTTCTGTACCTACGTCTGAAGGGCGTCATATCCAGAAAGGAATGGAAGGATACCACGCAGAGAGAACTAACGCCCTTTGAAACGATCCTAGACACAACTACTACCTCCAAATGCCTAATAGCAAGAATGTACAGAGCCTTAATCACCAAAGACAATGCACCTAATCATCGTCTCAAAGCAAGATGGGAACGAGACTTTGCCAGAGAGTTCGACCAGCAAGCCTGGAATAAAATATGTGAAACACCAGCCAAAATATCAATCGCTGCCCAGTACAAATTGCATGCCATAAAATTACTACACAGATGGCGATACGACCCACAAAGACTGTCCACAATGTTCCAGACCTCCAGCCCCAGATGCTGGCGACATTGTGGGATGAACGCCGATTACTGGCACATGTGGTGGGCTTGCCCCAAAGTCAGCATCTACTGGCAAGAGGTCCTGGATGGATCAAACAGCTGGAAGGCATAAATAGGGAACTGTCACCCCTCCTGATCCTGTTTGGCCTCGAAGAAGAAGAGGACGAAATGACAAGAGTGAAAGGTCTGATATCTCCCCTCCTACTTGCGGCAAGAGCTGCCCTTGTGATAAAATGGAAAGCCCCTCGCCTGCCTAACAAGAGGGACTGGATACAGATCGCTACAAATATTTACAATATGGAGAAAGTAACAGCCATATTACATGACAAAGCTGCGCGACAGGAGGAAGTCTGGTTCGATTTCACCACAAAATACATCTCACACTCGACCATGGAAGGCTCGACCCAGCAAGGAAACTGCACCTGATCCGGGCCACCAACCATTGAAAACTGAAAGACCCCTTGCTGACAACCCTAGCGTGTCACAGACCACACAGGAGAACAATGATCGTAAGAGGATCCAAGATGCGCGTCACGCAGCTCATTACGACTCAAAATGCCAATGCCCCGAAGGAAGTGGACATGAGAGATAGGGGTAGGGAGGGGGGAAGGGAGGGGGGGAGGGGGGGTTTTCTTTTCTCTTCTTGATTTCTTTATTCTTTCTTCTTTTTGCTTTGTTCAGGAATAAGGAACGTTAATGTTGATAACTGTTGTTAAGGTGGAATTGGAAAGTCTAACGAAGTACCTCACAATGCATAATGTATACCCACCTGTATGTTCATATTTCTTGTTAAAAACCAATAAAAGCCAAATTTAAAAAAAATAAAAACTCACTGCCCACCTGCAATGAGCTGAGAGTGAATTTGGAGCTGTAGCATCTGTGTGCGTATCAATGCTTGGATTAATAAAGTAGCAGTTTGTCACATTTGTGGACAACACCGTTTTTTGGGCATGAGGGGATTTCTCTCGAGCCAAACTCTGTTTTTTCTAACTACACTTCAACATAATGTTAAATCACCAGTGGCCAGGCCGCTTACAGAAAAAAGACACACAGTAGCCCTGTTATGCTGTGCTATTCTAGAGGTGTTATGTAGATTCCAGAGAAGTGGAGACTAGAAAAGAAAATGTACACATCATGAACTAGTATGGATAGATAAACTAGATTCCCTGCATCCTACAGGGGCGAATGAAGAGTTTTATCTTGGGGCTTCTTATGAAGAGGGGCCTAGCCACAACCAGTATCCATTGTCCTACAGGATAGCAAAACAGATTTTTTTTTTTACACCGGATATCGAATCAGAATACATTCACCAGATATCCGTACCACTTATTTCATACCAGTTTGCCAATAATAACCAGGGTAGATTAGAACTATATCTGTCACATAAATAGGCAAAGATTATATAAAAGATGTTTTAGCTCCTGCAGATATGGACCTCAATATATGCAACACACAGAGTGGGCACCGGTAGATGGGTTTCACTTAGCAGTGGTCTGCACAATTATCCACGTAAAATATATGCATTATGACTGTATAAAAGATCTATGTACTGGTTGTAATGTAATATAAAAGATACATATTACATAAAGTTAACATCTACTGGCATTCACAAATGATGTTGTGCGATTGTGAACATGGGACATAGGTACTGTGAGAAACCAAAGGGTGTTTTAGCGACTAGTCCCTTGGGATCTGTCATCCAGGTGGCCGGGGCATGGCCATCGCCATTGGGTCCAGACCCCGGGGGTAGTCCAGTGCAGGAGGATCACCTGGATGGGGGGTCCCTGGGGAATGGGACACCGGGAGGAGAGACGCGGTATCCCGACACCCATTTCCCTGTAGAACACCCTCATTCTATATACTATCTAGGAACCTTATCCCCCTCCCCCCTTTCCTACACACACTCTACTGCACGGACAAAGCGCTTCAGAGAAAGACAGACACACACACAACCAGTCCGTTTGACATGTCCCAATATCAGAGTCAGGCATTTAATCTTGATGACTCGCACCTGAATCCTGTTCCCTTTCCCTACTGAGCATGAGAGCACCTAAGGGGCAAGGTGAGAAAGGCGATCAGAACCAGCAAAGCGGCAGGAGAGCAGATCCCATGAAATTGGAGCAACTATGGAAACAGGGCAGAACGGTCCAATAGGCGAGAGAAGGGCTGTGCTCCAGCCAGCTGCAGAATGAAGGTTGCGCAGATTTTTCAAAGGAAACCTCCCGCTAATGCACAAGGTGAAGGCGAGCCCTCTTTTGGGTGAACTACGGAGTTGGAAGGAGGCAAGCCGTGCTGTGCCGATAGCCTTGACTTCAAGGAAACACTGGATGAATGGTATCAAGCGCTACCGGTGAGTGAAATATGAGACTGGCGTTATTGAGTGAAAAATACCAAAGCGTTTGATGGGGCTCACAGGGTTTCATGAAACCGCGAGCGAAAGTACATTGTAACCAGAACGATGAATGCAGAAGCTGTGCGTGTCATAGAAAACCGCGAGGGAAGCCTGCAACATTGCGAATGTGTTTAAGACTGAAATATGCTAAGAACAATGGAGTGGTCCAGTAATATAATATTACCTTCTCAAAAGGCTGCGCATCCAGAGTGAAACGGTTAGATTGAAAGTAAGATAATTGGAAAGACTGCAAATACCAGAAGGCCTTAGGAGAAGCCAACCCAAGTAAAAGAAAATCAAGGTGGTCACACGAAGGTGCAAGCAAAATCCTCTTACAATCGAAAGTCTTTGACAAGTGGGAAACAAAGTGAACAATTGTAAAGTAAAGCTAAGTGAACTATGTTGTAAAGGCAAGTGTGAACCCGACAGAGGGATGCCAAGAAAGCTAAGGGGCGCGAATCACGCATTGTGATAAAGTGGCAAAGGCAAGTGTGAACCGAAAGGAGGAATGCCAAAAGAAAGCAAGGCAAAGTGAACCCCACATTTTGTTAAAGTGACTGAAGAGTGGTGTAAAAATGAAGGTGAAGCCAATGAAGTGGGTATCACGAGGTAGCGGGGAGGAGGAGAATCTTGCCTGGTGAAAGCTTGGGCAAATTTTGTGATGCAAAATAGTATCCAATCTATAGACACTCATATCCCCTGCACACCACAAATGCTGAATGGCAGCAAAATGAATTAAAAAAAGATACAAGGTTTAATACTATAGCTTAATACTATAGCAATTCAAATCAACAAAACATGGTTAGCTTACACACCAGTCTTGTAGTCTTCATCTACAGTAGTGAAATTCTTTCATATAAAGTCCTTCATACTCTACGCGTTTCGGGGTGCTGTACCCCTTCTTCAGGAGTGGACTTCTGTAGGTATAAAACAAAACGAGGCCCAGATTTCATATTATGCAACTCTTCGCCTCCACAACACTATAATCAGTAGTGTGCCACCAATTTCAAAGCAACCTTCACCCCAGGTGCATTACTAGATCTAGATGTATGCATTATGTGACAGCACTGTATGTCCATTACTACTGATTCACCAATCGGTTGACCATGCACAATGCAATGACAATAAATGAAGAGAATGTCAATCCACACTCCACCCCTTCTGATGTTAAATGCATGCCACTTATTCCATGCAGGTTATGCCGTGTCCATACAGAGAATATTTGTCAAACCACTCCCCTGACTATGTTGAAAACCCGTGAAGATTCTAAAGAGAGTATCTCACAAGATTCCATATGCCATTAGGCCAATAGGCCTATCCTACCTTGTACTCTTCAATGTAATGGTACACTGTAACCCTAAACATTGAACAAAATCACAGAGTTGTTATTCCTGACCATTTTGTCGTTTCAACTATGTCGCCCTATCGGACCAAGTAAAGAATTTGCACCTGTATATTAGGAATATGGTTCCAATTCAAGGACAGCTCTGCAATTCATCTCTGCACCTTGTGCGAGTCAGGACGGAGTTTAGTTTACACTCTTTGCCCTTTTGGGGGTGCTCTAGATGGGAGAGAATAAAATGACTCCTCCCGCTAAATCATGTCCTTCGCTCTGGCACAACATGACCATGGCTAGCAGCCCATTACAGGTTAGAAAACTCCCGCCAAGTGCTCAACGCAGGACAGACTTTGTGATGCCACTCCGGTTGATATTTAAGGGGAAATGCCCTGACCTGCTAAAAAGGCTTTGAGCTTCTACAGGTACGTCATTTAGGAGTCACGAGGGGTCGCAAGTGCGACCTGTTTGATTTTTGTGACCTCTGGGTCAATCCGCCAATCAAAGGCTGGAAAAATGGCCTGGGGGCGTGGCTAAGCCGTTATGCCGGAAGCAAGCATGAAGACGCACGTTGCTGGGCTCCATCAGCACTGCGAGAATGTGGCTGAGTGCACCCTCCCTGTGGGAGGCTGACCTCTGGCAGTGTGCAGTGGTGGCCTCAGGCCTCTACAGACAATGGCCCTCTCTGAGGACTGCAAACACTCGAGCGCTGTTGTTCCCTGCGCTCCCCACTGTAATGCCACCACCTGCTAACATTGAAAGGGAAGCCTAAGCCACCACAGGCCAGGGATCAGCTACAGCATCAGCTAGGGGTGTTGTTGGGTCTGGAAAATATCAGGGTCTAAACTGGGACTGGCGGGATTCGGGGCTAGCTATAGCCTTTTGGTTGCAGCCCCTGAGGGTCTATCCGGGGGTACAACCAAAAGACCTGGGGCTATAGCCCCCTCATCCCCCCCTAGCAACGCCTCTGGCATCAGCGTTTGTAGGCCTCCTGGCACTTTATCACATACACCCAGTGGTGGAAATGGAAAAAATGTGTTGGGGGATCCCACAAAACAAGGGCCGGGGTGAGGGAGGAGTTTGGGGGGCGGTGCCTGAGGTGCGGGGCCAGTAGTGGACATCCAGCAATGCTGGCTTCAAAACAAAAAAAAAAGGAAACAAAGCGCCTTTTACCGTCAGCTTTGGCACTGGTGTGTAATGCACAATGCTCGCTGGAGCGAGCATTGTGCATTACACACCAGTGCCAAAGCCGCGGTAAAAGGCAATGCTGCCACGGCGGGCACTTTTTTGTTTTTTAAGTATTCCAGCGCGTTCATGGGCTTGGGCGGCTGACTCTGGCCGGATCCCGAGATCCGGCTCCATATCTGGTACCGGATCTCGGATCCGCCGAGAGCCGGCCCAATGACCAGCACTGCATAAACCGTATACACGCATTGAGGGGCAGAGTGGGGGTTGGTTCAGCGCCGGCCCCAATAATCAGCCCCATGAACAAGCAAGACCAGCATGGCCTCAGCCCGATGCCCGAACCCTGCCTTGGCGTCAAGCTGCAACGCTTACCACTGTGAGAGCCGCTCCAGAGGCCAGATCCCAAACCCGAGGAGCCAGCGTCATTAGGCCTCCTAGAACCCTGTAACATGCCACACACCTCGGAATAAGTCCAGGAGGCTACTTAAACGAGAGCTCTGCCAAGGGAATCACAAATGGAAACTGACCACTTCAAAACACGCGCCATTTCAGCTCTACTTGCATGCTGATAACAATATTTTGGATGCTATCTACACACGAGTTGAAACCATAACTAGAAGGTTGGTGTAAAACCGTCCGCCCTAGACGAAGTGTCCCCTTCCTTTAGGGTGTAAAATCGCTTTCCCCAGGACAACAGGCTCCACCCAAAGCAGCCTTTATTGCCTTGTGGCTTTCCTATTCCACGTGGGCCAGTAGCTCGGGGCTTTGTCTTTACCAGTGAATTTCCGAAAAGCATCCAAGAAAACTACGGATGAAAATCGCAGCGTTATAGTAAGGGGGGACCAGGCAAAACAAACATTGACAATGCAAACAGTTTTGGCTTTTGTGTAGGAAAGGGCGAAAGGCATTTTCCAGGCAATGCCCTAGTGATACTAATTGGCCATTGTTGGGAGCATCTGCAAAATGGTCTGAGTACCTGGGTGTACAATAGCAGTGCTGTTGTTGCCAAATGTCTAATACTTATAAAAGCAAACATTGGCAAGCCAACCGTTTTGGCATGTCTATAAGGATGTCACTGAAGGACATACAAAGTGCTTATAAATCGAGTGGCTGTTAAGACATTTTTATTCCTTCAACAGAGCCCTTTCAAGTGCAATTAATTAATTAACTTGCATAAGACTGCTCTAAAAAGCCCTGGCAGGCACTTCGAGCTCAAAGTTTATTGGTGAGGTTTGATAACGCTAGAATAAAGAGACCCCAGGAAGATGTGTTTTTGGGCGGGGAGTAGCCGGAAGTGGGTGGCAATGGCTATAGGGATTAGGACCGGCAGTCAGTGGGTGGGCAAATAACCAAACAACCCCTACACGTTTTGCGTCAATCCTCAGATGCCCTCCCCCCCAACAGATGTACTCTAATGCAATAGTTTTGGCTTCTAGGTGGTGCTTTAGAGCCACTCAATAGCCAAAACTAAAAAGCTCCCAATGTATGTGCAGTAAGTGGAAACATTCCCAATTATTCTTTTGCACACAGCCTAGTCTGCCCGTCATTCTGATTGTTAAACACATTCACAGAGGTACAACGTGCAAGGGAGGTTCAAGCTGCTCAGAGCAATAGACCAACCCTCTCTTAACTCGACATAAAGCAATATGGATTTGTAGGCATGCATGGCAGTAAATCTATATGCAGGCGTAAATGGAATCATGGGATGTAGAGAGGTAGAAATTAAATATCAAAGCGTGGTAGAAGAGATAGGAAGGTGGTTGGGTATGGAGGGTTCCATGTGATAATATCCATGCAAAGATTTCGCCATGCAAGAATTGTGCCGTTTTTTGGCTGCAATATTACCCCATGGAACCTGCGGGGGACACCCCCGCAAACCCCACATTTTTTTCAATGGCTCGGTTGACACCACTGCAACCCCCAATCACATTTACCCCCATATATTATCCCCCTAAATAATGTTGCCTATGCTGTTTCCCGGCGACTATATGTATGGCGACATTATTTAAGGGGATAATATTACCTGATACCATACAGAGGAGTAGGCTAAGTATGTTAGCCATGAGCCCATAATCATGTAGATGGGCAGTGGAGTAGGCAGGGAGAGGCAGAGTGAACTAGACACCAGCTCCGGATGAGCGAAGCGCTGTGGTGGGCAAGATGGGTGTTGGAACAGTGACGATAGTATAAGAGCACATGTGCTGTAGTACACACATTCACAATTTCACCTCCCAATGTACCAGGCGGATCCCACATGATAGGCACGAAGCATGCTGTAAAAGCGCACCAGTCAATGTAGTAGACAACGATACAGACATCTACCTGTTCTTTACTGTTCACATCAATTAGAGTAACCAACACCAAATCCTGCAGACCCCCAAACTCCACTCACCCTGGGATGCAAGAGCACGCTCTTTGATAGGCCTAAGCTTCCCATGCAGGGTGGACCTGCCTCCGTGCCACGGCGGTGTTCACAGGACTCGATCACCTTTTCATACAATCTACTCAGGAGGTCATGCCACTTTTTTGTTTTATTCTTCTGCATCTCTTTTGATTGCATTTTTTATATCCGAAAGTGTAGGATGCAAACACTTGTGTACAGGCGCGTTATAAATGACTTATCATATCATATCATAAATTATCACCAATTAAACTGGGTCTTGTTATAGAAACTTTTTTTTTCTTCCAAACTTTCTTTATTTGGCGTTTGAATTACAAACAAATAAGAATCAACATCCTCAATTCCCCTGTGACATCCCCCCACCCGCTCCCTCCCTCGGACTCGTGGCTACACTTAAACGTTAATATACATTGCAGTTCGGTGCTCCCCAGGGTCGGATTGGCCCCTCGGCCTTTCGGCCCGTGGCCGGGCCGAAATCGTCCCTGGAGAGTGGGGGCCCTTTTATTTTTCAATGGTTTTTTTTTCTTTTTCAAAAAGTTTTTCATCCTTCTTAGGTCGATAAATGAGTACCAACACAGGTTGGGTGATATTGCATGCATATTTGTTCTATAAAAAAGAGCCTAAGCGTACGTGCTATGCAATAACATATGATCATTTGGCCTTGGACCTCTGCTTGGATTCACAGTAATTTAGCGTACTTAAGAACAATGCTATTTGATGCCACTTCCTGTTTTGTCAAGGGGTGAAAGGTCGTGTTTCATCACTTCCCAGGATGACACTTTGGGGTGGGGTCAAATTACATCACTTCCGGTCATGTCATCAGAGGTCAAGGGTCATGAGGCTAGGGGTGGGCCACTTTTTGAGGCGATGGGCGGACCACTTTCTTTTGGGTGACCGGGTCTATTTCTTGTCCCAGTCCGAACCTGGTGCTCCCTGGAGCTTGTAGTGTTTCTCTACCAACACAGCCTTCTAAAAGTCATTTCATCGCACGGCTGAGCGACTAGTGTCAGCCCCGTATGGGATGAAATTGAGTCTCGGGGGTCTCTATCCTGTTGTGCACTACTTGTGCATGCCGCAGCTTCCCAGGCCCTGAAGTTCATTGCAGTCCACCTGGTTGGGGATCAGGGGGCCCTTGGTGTCTATTACTAATTGTGTATCCTGTTGCAGGTCAACATTGTATTTCCGGAATGGTGGCCAGTAGTCCAGTGGGTGACCACTGGCTGGGAGTGATTGTGCATACCTAGTTTCTTTCTGTTCGCACATGTTCATATATTCCAACCATCCCGTAAATCTGGGTGCCGTACTTTTCCCCCACGTTCTGGAAATCAGGTATCTATCTGACACAGAGGCCATCCCCATCAGTTTCCTCTCGGCCCGGGAGCCCGTTCTAATCAGCGCCAGAAGCCAAAGTTCTGGTGTATATATGTTAGCCGAGGGAAGCATCGCAGACATTGCCCTTTCTATCTTCTCCCAGAAAGGTCTAATTAGGGTACATGTCCATACAACATGCAAAAAGTCCACTGGGTCTACCCCACATCTTCTACAGGCTGCGGATCTCTCCGGGTAGAATCTACTAAATCTGGCCAGGGAATAATAGACCTGGTGTAGGAATATGAATTGTATCAGGGACGTCATTTAGGGGTTGCCAGGGGTTGCACTTGCGACCCCTCAGGTCTCCCTTACTACTCCTGTGGTCGGTCTCCTTTGCTACCCCTTTTACAAATTGAAGCTCCTGGGCTGTGGCCAGCACCATGTGGCTCTTTGTTTCTGGAGTGGCTGGCGTTCTTGTTCAGGCTTCTTAAAAAAAGAACTCCACAAATGTAACACTTGGACCAGGGACCCTACATAAGAAAGAATAGGAATAACAAAGAATTTGTCTTTCTGGAATTCTATACAATACTTGCTAGACTCATTAAAGGTTTATTTTATGTACACTTCAGCGGGTGAGTCACTGATTTAGTCTGTTCTTAAACACCTCAAATTCACAATGCAGAAGAAATACTCCAAAATCATTTAGAGTAGAATAAGCATCCATTTCGAACTATGTGTTTTGCTTTTCGCAAATTACAGTTACAACATGATTTGTCTGCCAATACATATGGTGATCCATTCTTGTATGACATGTTTATCAAGTTACAGTGATATTGTAGCCATATTTTTCATAGTGTACTTAGGAACAATGCTATGTGATGCCAGTTCCTGTTTTGTCAAGGGGTAAAAGGTTGTGTTCCATCGCTTCCCGTGATGTCACTTCAGGGTGGGGTCAAATGACATCATTTCCTTTGATCTCATCCAAGGTCAAGGGTCATGTGATTTCACTTCTGCTACGCCTGGGATTTTGGTGAAATGACGTCTCTGAATTGTATTAGTCTAAACCGGCTGTTCATGTACAGGTTACATGTCTGCATGCAAATCAGTTTCCATTGCTCTTTATTCATTGTTATCCCCAGAGCGCTATCCAAGATATTTCTATATGGTTGTTCCATCACAGTCTTCCCTCCCCTAATCATTTTATAAATGGTTGATACCAGTTTTTTAGTGTTTAGCGGGTTGATCAGATACTGAAGAATAGGATGGGGGTTGGAGGCCAGAGGGAATGCCGCCCATTTGGTTCGTATTACCTCCATGATCCGAAAATATAGGAGCATGGTCACTGCATTCCATTCCCCCCTGTCCCATAACGTTTCCCATTTTATGAACTGCCCTTCCTGAACCAGGTCACCCAGCGTCTGGACCCCTAGTTTCTGAAAGTGGATCAGAAATGTTTTTTTGGTGTGTACATGGGATCCCACTAGTTTGGTATATCGGGAGTTCTGGGAGATAGGTGGGCTCAGCTCCTATCCTTCGACCAATGGAGTCCCATGCCCTACATGTCACTGGCACGGGTTAAACCTCGGACCTGGGGACTTTCTCCCGGGTGCCCCATACCATCCCCAATTTGTTGTTCGGTTTAGTGACTGCCTTCAATAGGCGGGAGTGTGGGGGATCGGATTGAATGGGTCTCCATCCTTCGATGTACTGAGCTTGCGCCGCCAGGAAATATAAGTATAGATCTGGGTAGTCTAACCATCCCCTTTTGTAAGGCATCGTAAGGGTGTCATGGGATATTCTGGCTTGTCCTCCCGCCCAGACCAGTTTTTATCATTAAGCTTTTCGTTCGTGCACAGAAATGCGTGCGGGCCAGATGGATACATTGTTAAAGATATAGAGAAATTTAGGTAGGATGATCATTTTAGCCAGTGCTATACGTGCTGCTTGGGAGATAGGGTGGCGGATACACGATTCCACCCTGTGCTCCTAAAGCTCTAGCGCTTTAACATAGTTGTTTTTATAAAGTTCACCCACTGTGGTTGCTACCTGAATACCTAAGTACCTTATGCCCTGGGGGCACCAACGGAAGTCTTCCCCATATCTGTCTGCAGCACCCCTGGGGTCAAGGGCAGTGCCTCTGATTTGTTCCAGTTTACCCTCAGTCCAGAGAACTCACCAAACCTACATGTCTCCTGAGTCAGTGGGGGGGAGGGTTGGGGGGGTTAACCCTGGGGTGCTTAACATAAAGCAGTATATCATCTGCATATAACGATACAATGGATAGGTGCGAGTGTATCTGTATGACCCAATGCGAGTGCAGTTCCCGAATGTGGCATGCTACTGGTTCCATTGCTAGAGCTAACAGAATTGGCGACAGGGGGCAGAACTGTCGCGTACCCCGAGTTGGATAGATATAGTTTGATGTAACCCTGTTTGTTATACCGCCGCTTTTGGGGAGGTGTAAAGTAGCCGGATCCAGCGGAGGAAGGCGAGGTCGAATCCAGAGCAGCAAAGGGCCTCGAATAGGAAAGGCCACCCAACAGAGTCAAAGGCCTTTTCACATCCAAGGCTGCTATCGCTATGGGAGTCCCTGGATCTACATTGTGCATGAGGGCGAACAGCCGTCATAAATTATTCAGAGTTGAGGGCCCTGGGATGAAACCTGCCTGGTCCAGCAAGACCAATGCCGACATGTGGGGGAGGATTCGGTCCGCTAGTATTTTGGCAAGTATTTTGTTGTCTGTATTTATTAGTGATGGGGGTCTGTACGACATACATTTTTGTGGGTCTTTTTCGGGTTTGAGAAGCACAGTTACCAGCGCTGTTCTTGTGGAGCCTGTGAGTGTGCTGGTGGACATGGCGCTCTCATACATGCTACACATACTTGGAAATAGGTGGTCTAGATAGGCTTTATAGAATTCTGCAGTTATCCTGTCCAAACCGGGGGCCTTACCGCTAGGGAGAGAGAGGATTGCTTTGTGAATCTTTTCTTCTGATATAGGGGCTTCAGAGAGTCCCCCAGATTCGGTTCAAACCATCCCAGGGCTACCTCGTCCAGTAATCCCCTGGCTAATCTCTAATCCTTTAATGGTTTCCTCCAGTCCAGGCATGGTTGTGTGCAAGGCTTTTAGGAACCCCCCCCTTCTTTGGATATACAGCACCCCCTCATGTACACCTTGAACCCTTCCCAAACCACGCCCGGATCTGGAACCGATTCTGTATTGGCCGAAAAAAAGGTCTGTATGTCTTGGGTGATCTCTTCATGGAGCGCACCATCTTCTAGCGCTGTGGCCCTGAACAGCCAACAGGGTTGGCCTAGAGGGCCAGCCGGGCCCGCTATGCGAGTAATGATCGGGGAGTGATCCGATAGGGTCTGGGGCAGTATGCTAGTTTCTATCATGTTCCGGGTCACAGGAGACGAGGCCATGATGTAGTCTATTCTGGACGAGCTCCCATGATCGTCGGAGAAGAAAGTGAACTCTCTATTTGATGGATGCGTTTCTTGCCACACAACATGCAGGTCATGATAGTCAGCAATGGTGGACCAATCCTGGACGGCACGGGACAGGGACATTTGTGCTGTGGATGACCTGTCCAAGTCTAGTTTTAGGGCCATATTGAAATCCCCCACCCACACAGTATCGTACCATGGGAATTTATGTAGATTTTTTGCGCATCAGTGAAAAAACTCAGGTGAATCAGTGTTTGCCGTGTATATGTTTATAAGTAGGAGTTTCCTACCTAAGATTTATCCTGCCAATACAATGTATCGACCCTCTTCGTCCCTGATCTGTTTGCATTGTACAATTTGTAGGGAACCATGTATGTATATCGCCACCCCTCTGGAGTGAGTGGTATGGGAGGAGCCGTATCTATGGATGCCCCAGCCCGTCAATCAGGGGAGGGCCGTATCCCGGGCTAGATCTGTCTCTTGGCAGCATAGAATATTTATTCTGTGATTTTTGCAATAGTTTGATATTAAACGTGCTTTTTTCTGATTTGTGAACCCCCTAATATTCCATGACATTATGGACAATGTACTATTTACTTTCTCTCCCTTCTCTGGAGTACTCCTACTTCGATTTGTCTCAGACATTCCCATTAAGTTTCTTGCCGTTGAAAGCTGTTGCTATGTTACCGTGTTGCAAGTTGTACATTAAATATTCTTTTTCGTATGTGCACCATCGAGTCATTGCACTTACCTCCCATGTCAACTGCCACGGATAAATCCCCAGTGTATCTACCCCTGAACTCAACCCTCCCCCACCCATGCCCGAAACTAGAATTTACCGACTCCCTTCCCTCCCCCCAACTTCTAACAACCATTTCAAACATTAATGAACAACTCTGCAGTGTCTGCGGTTATCAGAGCGCTGAGGGCAGCAGTTTGCTCCTGGTGACGATGGCTGTAGTTTGACGTTCCTGGTTTGGCCCCCAAACCCAGAGCTTGGTTTCTAGGACACTGTGGGTGGCTTTAGAAACCTACTTCCATGCCATTATATATATCACTAACTTCAGGATTAGTGCCGCAGTGCCCTTTCCAGGTCCGAAAGATTCATGGCGAAGGGTTCTGCTGCTTCCGGAGCGGTGAAGAAGATCGTTGAGCCACTGTGTTGCACTCTAAGTTTAGCCGGGAACATCATCGAATATTGTATGTCCTTTTTCTGCAGTATGTTTTTTACTGCCTAAAAGGTCTTGCACTGTTCTTGGACTGTCGGGCTGAAGTCAGATAATAGTCGTATCTTGGGGGACCCCCACTGTAGTTCCTTCTTATCTCTTGCTGCACGGAGCAGGATATCCCTGTCGCGATAGCTAAAGATCCTGGCGATTATAGTGTGTTCAGGGACCAGGGAGGAGGTCTCGCTGCCAATGATCTATGAGCTCGCTCCACCATGGACATTTTCATGAGTGGAGGGTCAGCCAGGACCTCCACCAGTAGTTTCTCAATGAATTTCTCCATGTTTTTCGATCCAGTGGACTCCGGTACTCCCAGTATGCAAACGTTGTTTCATCTGGAGCGGCCCTCAAGATCTTCGTTCTTTGCCATCACTTTTTTTACACATTGCTGTAGTTCCGCTACCTCGCACTGCAGAGTAGCCACGTTGTCCTCCCCTTTGCCTATTCTTTGTTCTGCCTCCGTCATGCACCCGCATAGTTTATCTATTTGTATAGCTGAGATGTCTACTTTGCATGTGGGAGCATCAATCTTCGACCCTAAATCAGTGCTGCTCTTGAGGGCTAATAGGTTCTGATTTAGGGCCACCACATCCAGTTGGGTCGGTGTCTGGCTCTGTTCAGGGGGCGGGGTGGGATGTGGTTGATCGGCTCGTGCAAATTGATACATTTTTGCTTGCTTCTTAGGGTTGACCATTGTACACAGCTTCCCCACTTTCTCTTAGTGTTGCCAGTTGAGTAGGCTGTCCGAGCGGTCAGGTTCAGGGTATGACGAGGGTCACAGAGTTGGGGCTCGCTTGATGTAATGGTATTTGCACGTTAAGGTTAAGACCATGAATATGGTTTTCTGTTAGTTTCCATCCGGAGTCCCACCTCCTCCTTGTGATAAGTTTGTTTACTGGGTTGACTCCGTGAACGGCTGAGCTGTATGGATGCAAATCCCACTGCTCACTGTGGCGGCACTGCTGTGGAGGCACTGGTTTGCGATTATTTTTTACTTTGGTAGGAGAGTGTTGCGGCACCACTGTGCGCTGCAAGATAGGTGTGCACTGTCTGGGTCCAGAGTGTCAAGTGTCCGGCTGCAGTAATGGGTCTCGGGGCTGGGGTTCTCCCGGTGTTAAAAAGTATGCACGTTTTGGTGATGTCCATGAACGTTATGATCCATTGGATCTTGTCTGAAGGCCACCACTCTTGTTCACTGGGGCGATTCCGTGACGAGCTGGGCTGTATAGATGCAGTATTTGCTGTTCACTGTTTCACAATTTGTGCAGTGACACGACTCAGGCAACTATTTTTGTTATGTTAGGGGTTTGTTGTGGGGCTGCCGAGCACTGTGGGGACCTTAGGTGCCCCCGTTCAGGTCCAGTGTGCTGGGTTACCCCCTCCCCTGTTACCCCTGTGAGTGTGACCTGTTACCCAAAGTCACTGGCGGGTGTTGTTGCCCCCCTTGAAAACTCAGTTTCCTCTCGATGGACCCAGACGTGCACTTCGGGGGTGGGGGGGACACTAGGGAGGTGAGGTGCCCCTTGTGTGGTTGTCTTTAGCTGGACTAGATAGCAGGGTAATTATGTCTGCAGCGTTCCAGGGAGAGCATGAGGTGCGCGTGGATCACTGGAGTGGCCACTGGAGGTTTCTTGTCAATGGTGCCGTGTGAAGGATTGCGGCTGCGGCATTCATTATGGAGCGTGGGAGCCTTGATGGTGTGTGGTGGAGGAGGGTCCGGCCGCCCCTTACGTTTGCGGCGAGCAGGTCCTTTTCTTTGAGCGGTTTGTCCTTCATCCTCCCTGCCCTAGGTTTGGTGTAGGGCAATTTCGAGTTGGGGGGTCTCGGAGCGGGGGCTCAGTTCGAGCCCTCCACTACGTGCTGAGGGAGTTCATTGGGTGCCTGCTGTGCATGGCGTCTGGTGCATCTTTCGGTCCCGTGGTTTTCAGTAGGGACGGCACAGCCTCAAAGCCCACCGAGATCCTTGCAGGGTGGTCACCTCCAGGTTGTTGCTGCTCGCTGCCCGGCCTGTGGGGACTCTGCTACACCCGGTCCAGGTTGTGCAGTGGTCAATATGGCGGACCATCACTATGGTATGGCAGGCATGTTGCACTCACGCAGCACGGGAAGTCGCATGTTCTTTGTTCTAATTTCCCCCAGCATGAGAGGCAGGTTATCCAGAGCAGTGGCTTCTATTTATTTCAATAAAAAAGGGAAATAAATATGTAGGTGGTGGGCTGGAGGTCCCCTATGTCTCTGTTGGTATCCCTGGATTGAGGATGAATGGGGAGCAGAGAGGTGTGGGCCACGGGCAGGCAAACAGGGGGGAGCCGCACATGGGCTGTCGGGTGGCATTGACAACACTCTGACTGCCGCGCCCGTTGTGGCATCTAGGGGCCTCACCTCGGTGACTGGTAGTGGTGTCTCCCCTCTGTCGTAGCTGGGTCCCGCTCTCAGGATATGCCATGTCTTCAATTCCTCTGCTGCCCTCCGATTCCGAACTAGGCCCTTCGGTGGGGGCAGGGGCAGGTTGCTGTGATGTGGTTGTCCAGTACTCTGCACTGGCGCCCAACAGCTGATGGGTGTTGCACTTTTCAGTGATGTTCAGCAGCAGTCCCTCACTCCTCAGGGCTCTGGATTCCTGTCTCATGAGGGCCATGGTCGCGTCCGCCTCCAGGAGGTTCCGTTAACGGCAGGGCTGTCAAGCACCGCAGCGTCTCAAGTACTGTTGAGTGTAGGGTCTCTTATTCGGTTCGCCGTTCAGCTAGATTGTTCCCCACACCTTTAGTAATCGTTTGCAGCAGCTCACAGGAGAAGCCAAGACTGTGGAACGCAGGATATTAGAAGGATTAATGGTGCCATCGCCAGAGCTTCTCAGGTGGCGGCCATCTTGTCAGCCCCACAACAGCGCCCTTCTTGTTATAGAAACTTTCGGGATCAAGGCAACTGGGACCCTGTGTATAAATTTGACTCTCCTTTTTGGATCCTGCCTTTCACAGATCTCTGATACTTTTTCAGCAGTGATAAAACAATACTTGAACAACATGTTTGCAAAATCCAGCTGAGACATGTTTTGGGCATATTGATAATAATGATATATTTCCGTCGCACAAATATAGCTCACTAGCACTGGGGTGCTGCACATGGTATAGAGCAACACATTAATTGGTAGCAAGAATTTACCAGGTTATCAAATACATATTGGTAACAACAATCTCAGTAGAATGTGCGGATGGGGTGTGCAGATGATAGCTTGATTATAGTTTACACCAAGATGTTGCTGAAGAGCCAGGTCTTTAGTACTTTCCTAAACTGAAGGAGACTTGGAGCAGCCCGGATTGCTCCTGGGATGAAGTCCCAAAGGGCCAGAGCCTAGAATGAGAAGGACTTTTTCCTATTTTGATCTATGTGGTGATGTTTCCAGTGTGGTGGTAGGCTTGCTGTGAAATGACTGTGTGCCACCCAATGTTTTTAATCTGGCTGTCGGATAGGCCAGCATACTGGTGGTTGTTGCCTTGTAGTTGAGGCATGCGGTGTTGAACCAAATCATAGCAGTGATGGGGAGCCAGTGTAACTCATGAACGTTGGGTGTGATGTGGTCAAATTTCCTACAGTGAGTGATGAGTTGCAGTGTGGTGGGCCACTTTGAGGGGGGGCCAGGTGAGCAGCCTGGAGCCCTGTGGCAAGGGCGTTAACCCTGTTGATATGCAAAATCTCTGGGGCCAGTTCCACCATTCGGGGTTCCTGTGGCAGGAAGAAGGGCTTGATCTTGTGGAGGTGAGAAAGCTTATACCAAGCTGTTTGAGCCTTTATGTGATGTGCTGTTGGAAGGGTAGATTGTTATCCACAATGAAATCTAGGGATTTTGCGGAGTGGATGAAGTTTGAACCCCTACAATGCATTTAGTCCATCCACCTTTATGTGGGTTCCTGCTTGGACGGATGGCGCAGGTGTTCGAAGGATGGGAATAAGCTTCAAATAAGCCCTTGCAGCCCTACAGATAAGGGGTGCATCAGCCACTTTTTACTCACTAAAAATGGGCAAATACTCCCAAAAAAATAAAAATAGGGATTAGAAATACTCCCAAACAAATGTGGAAACAGACATCAGAGCTTGTGTCCCTGATCCCCCACACAGTTCCATGGATACGTTTGGAGCAGTAGTGCATGTCGTACCACAGGAAGAAACTATTATTACTGCTTGAGCCAAAGAGGTAAAAACGTACCTTTTAATCTGCATGACTAACTAGGTACAAAGAAATATGACAATTTGTTTTACAACAAACATTGGGAAAGGGACTTACTTTTTTACTCTCGAAAAAATCATTTTACTCCCAACTTTCAAAAATAGGGAGTTACATACTCCCACTTCAAAATCTTATCTGGAGCACAGGACCCTGCCATCCACATTTGAATGGTTAGAAGGCATGAGTGAAGGTGAGCAACATCTTGTGTGCCTTGCCCTTTAGGTGCAGCGATGTGTCATCTGCGTACAGGTGTATCGCAAGGGTTGGTCAATTAGGAGTGAGCCCAACGGTTCCATACAGAAGTTAAAGATGACTGGTGAGACAATGTAACCCTGAGGAACTCCAAAGGTGACAAGGCACATTCAGACCTGAGGGAGCCCATCTAGACAGCCTTGTGTCTGCCAAATAGGTAGGATGTAAACCCTTTCAGACAGTGCCAGAGAAGCCCATCCTTTGTGCGAGGAAGATGAGTAGTGTGTAATGACTCTGTTGATAAAAACCATATTGCTATTCTCACACTTCTTCTAGGATTCTGGTACCTTTGGGTCTGATGTGCGGTTTGACCAAAGTGTGTCTGCTTCAAAAAGGGTGCTATGCTCCAGTAAGAGGCTGCCATAATGATACTGGTGTAATAAGTAGCCTTGGCTTCGGCTATCAGGGGTCGCTGTTTGGAAAATAGATCTTGAGGGATAGAAAGTGCTATGGTTTGATGGTTTGGGCCAACATCTCTTAAGAGCTCCAGTGGACCAACTGTTGACAGAGAGCTCTTTAAAATACCAGAGGGCAGATGGTTTGGCTCTTGGGGTGACCCCATTTTTCCAGCATGAAAGTATCTGCCAACTCCTTTGAGGTTTGGCTACATGTTTCTAACAGTGAAGAGATGTTCAGAGGTGGAGAAGCTGAAGTCCTCTACTGGAAAGTTTCAGAAGACCTGAAATGCTACCATGAGGTGTTTTATCCTGACCTTTGTGGACTGCCAGGGAGTGTGATAAAGGAGATAAAGGAGAAAGGGGTGGCTACATGGTCGGTGCAGTCAAGTGCAATGGGGTCTGTGCAGTTTAAGAGTGGGGAAGAGGATAAGATGAGGTGGAGGGTATTGCCCTAAATGTGTTTGGGGGCTAGTATGCATTGGGGTATGTCCAGCAATACTGCAAGGGACAGAAGTGCATCTCTGGCTGTTTAGGTTGCTTGGATTCTGAGAAGGTTGAAGTTACCAAGGAAGATGTTGGTGGTGTGAGAGACTGAAGCTGCAGAAAGTAGGTCCATAATCTCATCTAGAAAGGTACCACACCTGTTAGGTGGTCCGTAGAGGATGAGAAAAGTGGCACAGACCTTGTGTGATAGAAGGAATTGGCGAATGAGAGTGTCCATTGAATCTAATGATGATTGATGGCGTACCATGCATGGCCAGTCAAATTTGGGGATGAGTGCCACGCCTTCCCTTGTTTTCCCTTACCGGTCAACATGTTCAATGCTCTGTTTAGGTGGGATGAGGACATCAAAGATGTGGGAGGAGGGTGGTGTAAGCCAGGTTTCGGTAATGACGATAGTATCAACTTTATCGCGGTGAACAAGTTTGAAATGTCTGATGCATGTAGAGTGGGCGCTAATCAGCATTAAAGAGCAAATATGACGCAAGGAGGAAGGGTGAGCGGCAATGAGGGGTATTTGGCCTGGTTAGATGTGTAGTGTTGATGAGTGCATTTGCCTGGACCGTCCCTGGAAACTGTGGGGATAAGATGGGTTTGTGAGAGACACATGGATATGTCTTAGTACTGGCAAGGTGCAGAGGGCCCGGCTTTGTACATGCTTTGCTGAGGAGGCCGGGTAATGAGGACGCAAAGGGGAGAGAGACTGCTTAAATAAATCCCAGAGGTGCATGGCCAGCAGTAAAAGGTGGCCCGAAAACAGGAAGGGACAAGAGTGAGGTCATGTGACCTGTTCTCAGGTCATTGACCTGTTCTCACTGCGATGGCTGCTGGTGGCTGGATTAATATGCTGAACACAGAAGGTGTCAACAGTAGCAACAACATTTTATTACAAATTCACTGCTTCACATTACATGCTTCCATGCGCAAAGTGTGAGTCAGATATGTAAGCTGATACGCACGCAGCATGCTTTCAGCCCAATTCCCAAATGTGCTTTCCCATTCTGTGCACCCTCTATGCTGCACAAGCGGCAACACTTCTTTACCCGTTACTCTGCTGATATTGAAAAAGGCACAGTGCACGCAACTACAAAACAACTACACTGCTGTGTCATGTGACTACATCGAAACAGGACTTTGGGAGGGTGGTATTGGCCCCTCATGCTCGTGCAGAACTGTGGTAGTACAAACCCTGTTACTTTTGCACAGTTAATAAAAAAGTCATAGAAGAGGGAATTCAAAGGCTAAACTCTAATATATGTGTAAGACTGGCTAGCTTATAATTATAAGCAGACAAAAGGTTTTTTTTTATTTCTGAGAGATTTCGGCTGCCTGCTAGCCTCTCTCGTGTCCTTGCCAAGATTCCATGGCCATTTTGTGGGGACGTCACGTGATCGCGGGAGCGCGGTCTTGCGAGATCTTGGCAGAACGAGATCTCGTGGAGCCGCGCTCCGCTGCAGAATGTTGGCAGAGTACCAGACAAGCGGTCTGGGCACAGCACTGCTCCGATTCAGGAGACAACATAACTGGGGCCATCAGGAGCCCATGCAGCCTAACTTCCAGGGCGTAAGTCCAATGCCATAGGAGGCCTCATGGGGGCCCTGGAAGCCTACAGCGTGCCATCCATGTGCACACCCTGCCTCCAGTGAAGTAACTGGGAGGCCCAGCCTGTAACTTTGAGAACTTGCTCCTGCCCCACACTTGGACCATTGACACCCACCTGTGTATCCTTTGAATAAAGGCAATTAGAATCATTTCAGGCGTCCTGACATCCTTCGAGGCCACCACATAATTGGCGACAAGGATATTAGAAGACCCACGGGCCCACCATGCAAGGCGCCACACCACCCCTGCGTTCCTCCCTTCACCTGGGACCCCTGCAATTCTGTGGATGCAATGGGAGCCCCTTTTCTCCACGTATCTGGAGGCTGTAGGTGGCACGGGATATGCCCCTGCCAGGAAGAAGGCAATGCTGATGAACACAATGGGGGTTGAAGGACAGCGCATCTTTGCCAGCTTAACAGCCACACCAGTGGACGACGATGATGACGACGTCTACAAGGAGGCTGCCCGTAGCATTGTGAAGAGGTTCACCAATAAGGAGAATGTGGTGCTACACAGGCCGAGGTTCTACACCCGTAAACATGAAGGGAGCGAGCCCGTGGACGACTACATCACCAGGATGAGGGAGCTGGCATCCCTATGCACTTTTGGCGAAAACGCAGAACAGGTCATCTGCGACATGCTGGTCGTTCACATAAACTCCAGGAAAGTGCAGGACAAGTTCATCCAAGAAAAGGAAGTGACCCTCGACAAGGCCATCCAAATTGCCAGGGCAGAGGAAGAAACCTCCAGCACGCGCAAAGAGGCGGGAAGTCATCTGCCGATGCCCGAATTTAGGGCGCTGCAATGGAGAGGGCGCAGAGACAAGCAGTCCCGTGACAGCCCCAGAGACAAAGGCCCCAGGCAAAGGAATGCGCCGAAATGCTACAGATGTGCCAGCACCAAACACATGGCGAACGATCGTGACTGCCCCTCCAGGAACAAGGAGTGCTCCAAGTGCAGACGCATTGGTCACGTGGCCCTGGCATGCACGTGACAGTAAAAAACTGTCTCCCGCCGTCGATGGCGACTGCGCTTCAAGCAAAGATGACGAGTTACAGGACAGACCCATGGTCATCATGGTCAACGCTCTGCACGCCAGGAGAGAAAAGCCCCACTGCACCATTAAAGTGGACGGCATGGAAACACGTGTCATGGCCGACTCAGGATCAGACCTCACAATCCTTCCCATCGACACGTACAAGGAAATGACGGGACAAGCTCAAATGGAAATCAGAACGACCAGGCAAAAAGTGACAGTCTTCGGAGGTGCACCATCAATCTATTCGGCTACATCAGAGCCCAAATTGAATTCAAAGGCAGGTCTACCACCACCAAGGTGTACTTCTCGTCGAAAGGCCCAGCCGTGCTCGGGTGGGACGATCAACAAAGACTCAGTATAAAACTGGACCCCAGCACTCCGGAACAGGTACTCATGGTCTCCTCAGGAGCAGTGCAAAATTTCAAGATTTTCCCAAGCCTGTTTTCCGAGAACCCGGGGAAAATGAGAAACTATGCCCACGAGATTTGTTTGAAACCCAATGCAGTGCCTGTGAAACAAAGTCAGACCAGTACCTGCCACGGCGAGACCTGCGTTAGATGCCCACCTTCGGAAGATGGTCGAAGAAGGAACCATCGAGACAGTGGAATCCTCAAAGTGGCTGAGTCCAGTGGTCCTAGTTAAGAAGAAATCCAGCAACAACCTCAGAATATGCATCGACCTGAGAAGTCTGAATCTAGAGGTTGTTACAATAGCTTTCTGCTCCCCAGCATCAGCGAAATTGTCCTCATGATGAAAGAAGCGGCAATCTTCTCGAAGGTGGACATGCATGACGCCTATCACCAGATTCCACTGCACAAATCTTCACGCCCCCTTACGGCGTTCATCACTCCCTTTGGCACATTTCAATACACCAACATGCCGTTTGGGTTGTCTTCGGCAGCGTCCGCATTCCAGAGGATGATGAATTCTCTACTCAAAGGACTCACAAACATTTCATTCTTTCAGGACGACATCTTCGTATATGCCAAGGACAACGAGACCCATGACAAAGCACTCAGGGCAGTCCTGAGCAAGCTTCAAGAGGCAGGCGTTCATCTACGCCACGAGAAATGTGTTTTTGGAGTGAGCGAGGTAGAATATCTTGGGTACTGCATCTCAAGCAAAGGGGTGAGCCCCAAGAAGAACCTTATGGAGGCCATAACAGATGCCCAGGCACGATGTGCAGAGAAGAACTATGCTCGTTCCTGGGCCTAGCGGAGTACTATGCAAAATTTGTCCCAAGGTTCTCTGAAACCACGTCCCCCATGAGAGAACTTCTGAAGAAGGGGGCAACCTACTCCTGGGGGCCAGAGCAAGATGAAGCCTTCACTGAAATCAAAAGAAGCATTCTACACGCACCATGCCTAAAACCTTTCAACCCTGAATGGGACACCTGCATCACCACGGACGTCAGGGCGTACGGGCTGGGGGCCACTCTGACCCAGAAGAAGGGTGACACAGAAAACATTGTGGCATTTGCATCAAAAGCCCTATCATCAGCGGAGAAGAATTACTCTACCGTAGAGAAAGAAATATTGGCATGTGCCTGGGCCGTCGACTACTTCAGTTCTTACGTTTGGGGCACGAAATTTAGATTGGTCACCGACCACAAACCCCTCATTCACATGTTGAGCCCGGGCGGCACCAAGACTGCCACCCCGAGACTGGCCAGGATTGCTGCAAAACATCAAGAGTACACATACGAGATAGCCCACATTACCGGCTGGAAAAACGTGCAAGCGGACTGCATGTCCAGGCTCCTGAACCAAAACACCCCTGGGACCACATTCTTGGAAGATGAATGTGTCGTAGCCTCTATAAGTGACTTGAGGGACGGCGAGTACATGGACCTGTGTGTGCGCCACTGGCAGGAGGAGTATGAGCTGGACGATGCCCTACGGCGCGTAGCAGCCTGGGTCCGCGAAGGGTGGCCTGATGAAAGAGCAATCCCTGAAGGCCTACGTCCTTACTGGAAGGTGAACAACGAAATCCCCACCATGAAAGGTCTCATTCTGAGAGGTGACCAAGTGATCCCGCCCAGCGGAATTCGCAATGTGATACTGTTCAGAGCACACTCAGGCCATCTGGGGTGCAACATGACCAGACGCAGGATACACAACGCCTATTGGTGGCCAGGCATGGATCAGGACATACGACAAATGGTCGAAAGGTGCCATGAATGCACTAACCGTGACAAGCGCCTGTCGGTGAGACAAGCCCCCATGCTGCCCACCAAAGTCCCCAAAGGGGTGTGGTGCAAACTAGAGCTGGACTTCATTGGGCCCCTGGACAGCAAGCCCTCAGAACATAAATTTGGGGTCACGTTCGACTACTTCTCCAAGTGGGTTGAAGTTGACTTCACCTCGGACATCACCACCAACACAGTCATCCAAGCACTCACGGCCATATTCTAGCGCGAAAGCCTCCCCGAGGAAATTGTGACGGACAATGGAGTCCAGTTGGTCTCTCGAGAAATTGAGAAATTCCTTAAACTCAACAATATTCGACAGCGAAGAGCAAGTCTCTACCACCCACAGGCCAATGGGCTGGTCGAGCGGGTGAACTGCTTCATCAAAGGGGCGCTGCAACTAGCGCATGCCTCAGGCCTAAACCTGTACAAGACTGTCAAGGAAGCCGTTGCAGCCCACCGCATCACTCCCAACGCCGTCACTGGCTTTTCACCATTCCATCTGCTAAGGGGGAGAAGGGCAGCATCCACACTGGTACCACCTTGGCTCCATCAAGTAAGGGCTGACGAAGATGTGGACATGGAAGACGTAGTCTTTCGCATGCAACAAAACAAAGATACCATGAAGGCTCAAAGGGACACACGTCAGGCCGCTCGCCACACAGCAGTTAACAAAGGCGATTTGGTAAAGATACGTCTTCCCCACAAACACACTTCGACCGGCTCCAGATACAGCAGTCCCATAGAAGTCATTGCGAAAGGGTCAAACCACATCTGCACCAGCGACGGAAGGACATGGAATCTAGAAAGGGTGCCCATGTACCGCTTAAAAGAATCCATTGAACAGCCACACTGGGAAACCGGAGAAAATCAAGACCAACAAGAGCCATACGACAACCCTCGCCAGTCAGAAAGAGATGCCTCGGAGTCACCCTACGGCGACAAGTTCTCAAGCACCAACTCCCCAACCTCACTCAGGGAGTCACAGCGAAGAGCAAGACAAGGTGAACTCAATTCACCCGCACCTCCCCAAGAGTGCCCTCGCAACCCTGCCCCGCTTCTAGATCAAGGCAGATCACAGAGAGAGAAAAGGACACCCAGCAAGTTTGCAGACTTTGTCATGGAATGAGCATCCATCCTTTTCCCAGCAAAGGAGGTGTGTGGGGACGTCACGTGATCGCGGGAGCGCGGTCTCGCGAGATCTCGGCAGAACGAGATCTCGTGGACCCGCGCTCCACGGCAGAAATTTGGCAGAGCGCCAGACAAACGGTCTAGGCACAGCGCTGCTCCGATTCAGGAGACAACATAACTGGGGCCATCAGGAGCCCATGCAGCCTAACTTCCAGGGCGTAAGTCCAATGCCATAGGAGGCCTCATGGGGGCCCTGGAAGCCTACAGCGTGCATCCATGTTCACACCCTGCCTCCAGTGAAGTAACTGGGAGGCCCTGACTGCAAGTGTGAGTACTTGCTCCTGCCCCACACTTGGACAATTGACACCCACTGGTGCATCCTTTGAATAAAGGCAGTTAGAATAATTTCAGGCGTCCTGTCGTCCTTCGATGCCACCACACATTTGAAGCAGAATTAACCTTTTTTTGGGAGTTTTTTTTGTTTATTGCATCTGCAGCGTACTGACGTGCACTGGCACTACGGATGATCCATTGTGATGAATACACTACCTCCAAGCATTCCTCACCTTCAGCCCATCGCTTTTCATTTTTTTAAGGAGCCATTTGTCTTTTTGGCAGTAATAAGAGCTGCGTATGTCCGCACAGTCTCTCCTTACATTAAAAAGTCAGCGCGCGCAGCTGGGAGAGATCTGCACACACCATGCCCGGAATATTAAGGACCCAGCTTTAAACTCTTCCGATAACCAGGATACTTGCAGAAGCCTGTCAGGCCGGAGGGGGTTGGGGGGACTGGACTTCTTGAAGAAACACGGGACTTTCCCCGCAAATTCGGGGCATCTGTTCATCCCCCCTATTCTGGGATGAGTGGAGCGTTCTCCCGACTGAGCCAACACAAGAAAGTATACATGTTTATTTCACCAGGTCTACATGGAACGGACATTGGCACCATGATTAATAACTTTAAATGCTGTAAAATGCAGCACTACAATGCCAGAGCGTCTGATTTTGAATTCTTCTGTGTTCAGTGGTGTTTGCGCCAGTTAAACCGCTCAGATCGTACAGCGAGTAGAGCCTGCCAACGCAGGTTCGAATCCCGGCAGGGCCAAACTCAGCCTTTCATCCTTCCGAGGTCGAGAAATGAGCAGCACACACTGTGGGTAATAATAAGCAGCGCTCAGATGCCTGAGGGTTCGTAGTGCTGTATAAATGCAAATTATTATTATTATTATTATTATTAAACGGTTTGTTAGCATTTTTAATGGACCACAATGTGTTGGGCGGGTCTAGTGACCGGTTGTGGTGTCTCTGGCCTGAGGAGTGCAGGATGGACTGAAAATTAGGATTGCTGCCCATTTTATGATGCATATGTTTGGGGCATGGTAGTTCTCAGATGGTGTGCTGATCCCAGTTTCACACAGAAATGCTGCCAGGGGATACGAGAACCAACAGCAGTGGCGTATTTAGGCTTCCTGCTGCCCGAGACCCAACAAAGTGCACATACCCCTCCCCGCTATGCGCACACACACTTTAACACTCCCCTATTCCAGACCCTGCTCCTTCTTCAGGCGCCGCCCATTGTGCTTCGAAGTCATAGAAGCACATCACAAACGTTTTAACCACATTATGTTTTAGGGTTTCTCACCACTATGCTGAGCACGTTTTGACTTTTGATTTTGCACTGGTTCTCTGTAAACTATATGTTCTCCCAGATTTTGGGAGGACATTATTTTGCTTCAAAGTGGGTTAGCCCATTTGAGCAGTAACGTCACAGCGAGGCACTAACTCTTCTTAATGAGCATCACATATCATGAATAGCTCCTTCCTCATGCACATCACACACAATTCACTCTACACGTACCTTACATAATTCAATTCAAGTTTTTTTGGAAGTTGTCATTACCGTTAAATTAGAAATTAAAATGAAGTGACCCGAGCCCCTGAAGCCGAGGGCAAAACCTACCATTCAAGTTGTGTAAGGTAATTGTACCAGGATCACACATGTCTGGAAGATGGGTTTTATACCACGTGTGCTCGAGTTCCAAATTCCACATCTCCTTTTACAAGTGACCAAAAGTAAATTGCCAGATCATTCATTTATTTATACATTCCAAAACCAAGAATAACAACATACATTATTTCCTTAAATCAAACCCCCAATAAATCCCTATCAAGACTGGTGACTTTTTAAATTGTAATATCTAGGTCTGATATTCTTTTGGGGCGTGGAGAGTTAATAGCCTGAAACCGACTTTTCTTCTCTAATGGAGTGGCAGGGGACAGCTGCAAGAGGGATTGGGAGTTAATTGGGGGCCAATTCATAGAATTCGGCGCACAAGTGGCGCACGCGGCTGGCGCACAGTGTGCGCGTGCGAATCCCTGCGCCAGCCGCGTGCGCCAAAACCCATTTCCGCGCACAGCGTATTCATGGATTCCAGCCACCAAAACCAGCCGTGGCGCATAGTGGCGCAGCGACCTTGCAGCAGCGCCAGTTACGCCCCCAAGAACGCCTTCCGCGCAGGGAAAAGCCATCAAAATCCCCAATCCAGCGCAAAGGGCTGCGCTAACCCTGTACCAGCACGGCAAGCGGGCTACGTGTATTCCAGGGGTTCACGTGAAGTCACTCACGCGATCGGGCCTGGGGGAGCGGGCTACGTGTATTTCAGGGGTTCGCGTGAACTTCTTCACGCGATCGGGCCTGGGGGAGCGTGCTACGTGTATTTCAGGGGTTCGCGTGAACTTTTTCACGCGATCGGGCCTGGGGGAGCGGGCTACATGTATTTCAGGGGTTCGCGTGAACTTATACACGCGATCGGGCCTGGGGGAGCGGGCTATGTGTATTTCAGGGGTTCGCGTGAACTGATTCACGCGATCGGGCCTGGGGGAGCGTGCTACGTGTATTTCAGGGGTTCGCGTGAAGTTCCACACGCGAATAGCCTGGGCGCGTGTATTTCAGGGGTGCGCGTGAAGTTCCACACGCGATTTCAGCAGGGTACGTGTATTTCAGGGGTGCGCGAGAAATTCTACACGCGATTGGCCTGGGTACGTGGATTTCAGGGGTACGCGAGAAATTCTACACGCGAATAGCCTGGGCGCGTGTATTTCAGGGGTGCGTGAGAAATTCTACACGCGACTAGCCTGGGCGCGTGTATTTCAGGGGTGCGCGAGAAATTCTACACGCAATTTCAGCAGGGTACGTGTATTTCAGGGGTGCGCGAGAAATTCTACACGCGAATAGCCTGGGCGCGTGTATTTCAGGGGTGCGCGAGAAATTCTACACGCAATTTCAGCAGGGTACGTGTATTTCAGGGGTGCGCGAGAAATTCTACACGCGATTGGCCTGGGTACGCGGATTTCAGGGGTACGCGAGAAATTCTACACGCGATTGGGCCTGTGCGAGTGGGGCAGTGTATTACGTGGGTGTGCGGGAAGTTGAAGAGGTGAATTGCCAGTTTGGGTCCTCCCAGGTCTCCCCTCTACCCCCTCCACGACCTCTGCAGGCAGCCCACACCACAGGGGACTACCCTGCACCCCTGGTCATGTCCCACAGGCAGCACATCCACCATGGGCATGCCCCCCAGCCAAGCCACATGTCCCCTTGCACCCCCACCCCCCAGCAGGCCCCCACTCATGTCCCCTTGCACCCCCACCCCCCAGCGGGCCCCCACTCATGTCCCCCTGCACCCCCACCCCCCAGCACTGTGGGGCACCTGCCAGCAGGCCCCCAACCATGTCCCCTTGCACCCCCACCCCCCAGCACTGTGGGGCACCTGCCAGCAGGCCCCCAACCATGTCCCACTCATGTCCCCCTGCACCCCCACCCCCCAGCAGGCCCCCACTCATGTCCCCTTGCACCCCCACCCCCCAGCACTGTGGGGCACCTGCCAGCAGGCCCCCAACCATGTCCCACTCATGTCCCCCTGCACCCCCACCCCCCAGCAGGCCCCCACTCATGTCCCCCTGCACCCCCACCCCCCAGCACTGTGGGGCACCTGCCAGCAGGCCCCCAACCATGTCCCCTTGCACCCCCACCCCCCAGCACTGTGGGGCACCTGCCAGCAGGCCCCCAACCATGTCCCACTCATGTCCCCCTGCACCCCCACCCCCCAGCAGGCCCCCACTCATGTCCCCTTGCACCCCCACCCCCCAGCACTGTGGGGCACCTGCCAGCAGGCCCCCAACCATGTCCCACTCATGTCCCCCTGTACCCCCACCCCCCAGCAGGCCCCCACTCATGTCCCCCTGCACCCCCACCCCCCAGCACTGTGGGGCACCTGCCAGCAGGCCCCCAACCATGTCCCCTTGCACCCCCACCCCCCATCACTGTGGGGCACCTGCCAGCAGGCCCCCAACCATGTCCCACTCATGTCCCCCTGCACCCCCACCCCCCAGCAGGCCCCCACTCATGTCCCCTTGCACCCCCACCCCCCAGCACTGTGGGGCACCTGCCAGCAGGCCCCCAACCATGTCCCACTCATGTCCCCCTGCACCCCCACCCCCCAGCACTGTGGGGCACCTGCCAGCAGGCCCCCAACCATGTCCCACTCATGTCCCCCTGCACCCCCACCCCCCAGCACTGTGGGGCACCTGCCAGCAGGCCCCCAACCATGTCCCACTCATGTCCCCTTGCACCCCCACCCCCCAGCAGGCCCCCACTCATGTCCCCCTGCCCCCAGGTCCTGACGAAACGCAATCATGGCAGTAATGGCCAGCATACCCAGCACAAACACCCAGCCAAGGATTGCATCCACCCACATAGTAGATGCAATTACATGATACAACCCCAATGGCAAGCATGTAAATGAACACATGTCCGTCACACACACATACACAATGGGTGCAAGTGAATATCAAAACCCATATCATGACATGCATGAAACCAATGAGAAAATACCACAAATGTAAGTTATAAATATATGTATTAAAGATGAAAATGAAGTAAAGAAATAAAACACACAACAATGGGGATGACAAAACTAATGGTCCATGTCCGGAGCGGCAGCGGGCGGAAGAGGAGCGGCTCACCATGGTCAGGGCGGAGTTCTCCATGCGTCGGGCGTTGAGGCGGGCTGAGTGCCTCGAGGAAGCTCGCAGGGAGTTTGAGGTGGACACGGGGTTGTCCCTGCGAGACCTCGGGGCCAGGACAGAGTCCCGCCTCCGGGACATCGACATGGAGTTCGATGATGCCGTGGCCGGCAACATCACAGAGTGAGCCGCAAGACTTGCCCGCTGCCATTGTATATAGTTCTTTAGTTAGTTAGTGTTAGGTTTCCTTTATTTTTTAAGTTTTTTTTGGACCGCTCGGACAATGGCCACTTTTCTGTATATATTTTTTTCATTAGTTAGTAGTAGTAGGTTTCATTTATGGTGTTGGGCTCATGGACCCTGGGATATTCTTGTACATAGTTTGATGTTTGGAAAACATTTGTTGGATTTATATTTCAGTTCACCATGAGGCAATGGTTTTTCCTTATTTTTTCCCCCCATTATTTTTCTTTGGACTACATTACTTTTTGGATTCCTTTGTTTTTTGGTTTTTTCTATTAGTTCTCGGACATGGACTATTAGTTTTGTCATCCCCATTGTTGTGTGTTTTATTTCTTTACTTCATTTTCATCTTTAATACATATATTTATAACTTACATTTGTGGTATTTTCTCATTGGTTTCATGCATGTCATGATATGGGTTTTGATATTCACTTGCACCCATTGTGTATGTGTGTGTGACGGACATGTGTTCATTTACATACTTGCCATTGGGGTTGTATCATGTAATTGCATCTACTATGTGGGTGGATGCAATCCTTGGCTGGGTGTTTGTGCTGGGTATGCTGGCCATTACTGCCATGATTGCGTTTCGTCAGGACCTGGGGGCAGGGGGACATGAGTGGGGGCCTGCTGGGGGGTGGGGGTGCAAGGGGACATGAGTGGGACATGGTTGGGGGCCTGCTGGCAGGTGCCCCACAGTGCTGGGGGGTGGGGGTGCAGGGGGACATGAGTGGGACATGGTTGGGGGCCTGCTGGCAGGTGCCCCACAGTGCTGGGGGGTGGGGGTGCAGGGGGACATGAGTGGGACATGGTTGGGGGCCTGCTGGCAGGTGCCCCACAGTGCTGGGGGGTGGGGGTGCAGGGGGACATGAGTGGGGGCCTGCTGGGGGGTGGGGGTGCAGGGGGACATGAGTGGGACATGGTTGGGGGCCTGCTGGCAGGTGCCCCACAGTGCTGGGGGGTGGGGGTGCAAGGGGACATGAGTGGGGGCCTGCTGGGGGGTGGGGGTGCAGGGGGACATGAGTGGGACATGGTTGGGGGCCTGCTGGCAGGTGCCCCACAGTGCTGGGGGGTGGGGGTGCAAGGGGACATGGTTGGGGGCCTGCTGGCAGGTGCCCCACAGTGCTGGGGGGTGGGGGTGCAGGGGGACATGTGGCTTGGCTGGGGGGCATGCCCATGGTGGATGGGCTGCCTGCGGGACATGACCAGGGGTGCAGGCTAGTCCCCTGTGGTGTGGGCTGCCTGCAGAGGTCGTGGAGGGGGTAGAGGGGAGACCTGGGAGGACCCACACTGGCAATTCACCTCTTCAACTTCCCGCACACCCACGTAATACACTGCCCCTCTCGCACAGGCCCAATCGCGTGTAGGATTTCTCGCGCACCCCTGTAATACACGTACCCAGCCCAATCGCGTGTAGCATTCCTCGCGCACCCCTGAAATCCACGTACCCAGAACAATCGCGTGTAGATTTTCTCGCGCACCCCTGTAATACACGTACCCAGGCCAATCGCGTGTAGCATTTCTCGCGCACCCCTGAAATCCACGTACCCAGAACAATCGCGTGTAGATTTTCTCGCGCACCCCTGTAATACACGTACCCAGGCCAATCGCGTGTAAAATTTCTCGCGCACCCCTGAAATCCACGTACCCCGCTCAATCGCGTATTTGACTTCCCGCGCGCCACTTTTTTGATGCGCTGGGACTCTACCGCCTGCCTTCGTGTGGCGGCCGTGTTTCAGCTTGTGCGTGTCTTTGCCTGTGCGTGGCTTTGCCCTATTCGATTCCATGAATACGTGTGGTTCGAGTGCGTGTGGGCGTTCCGTCTGCTTCCCTGCAGTACATCCCCAGTTACGCCCTTATTTTCCTGTGTTGTTCCCCATTCCGCGCGTTACGCCCCATGTCCCGCCCACTTTCTGGTGTGTGCGCTGAGGTTGTGCGCTTTCACTGTGCGCGTCGCGCACGCCTTTCGCGATGTTGCAGTGACTTGTGCGCCATGCATGGGTTTGGCGCACATCCCGCGGTGAACACGCGCAGGGACTTCCATGAATCGCACACGTGCGCGTGCGCCTGTTTTTTTCCGCTTGCGCATGCTTGCGCATGCTTGCGCGAAGATTTTCGGCGCATGTTTGTTCCATGAATCGGCCCCTTGATCTCATATAACGCACTTAATACCGGAGAGCAGTCTCTAATGGCAGGACTGGGATTCAAACCTGTGTTGCTTTGCGTTCTCTTGCTTCCAAGATAAACTCGTTGCCCCTGAGCTATCCTTCCGGGCCCACTGTACTGCTATGGAGCAAAAAATAGGAAGGTGATAAAATGTAAAGCAGGTAAACGCCACCGGCCAGGGAGCCATTGCGGTAGCAGCTGCTGTTCTCCTGACATCACCAACAGGCCAAGCAGCTGATCGATGTCACTAGAATTCCGGCAAATTACTCCCGTTCGTTCCTGTTCCTCAATCTCAACTCCAGCAGGAATCCTGTGGGAGGAGTTACATATTTAGGGTGTTGAGGGACATGTTAAAATAATCATGTTAAAGCGTAAAATTGAAAGAAAGAACGCATGGTTTGAATTTGCAATAACTGTCACTCTGTACTAATTTGGCAGGTTGGTAACAGTTCGTTTATTACAACAGCGTTATGTTAAGTTGATTTATACTGCACATCGCTGCCATTGCCATGGTTACAAGCTCTCGCGTGGCTCTGTAAGGTAAGGCCAGAGAGGGATAAGACATATGTTGAAGAACAAGGAGTAACTGGCGTCTGTTCATGTGGGATTTCTGGGTGTACTTTGTTTTGTACACTGGTTGAATATGGCACTGGACTAGTTGACCTCATTCCTCTCCGAGTGACCCTCCCAGGTTCAAATGGGCCTTTTTCTCTCCCCTATCACACCCTCCACCTGTGGCGTGCCTCAAGGCTCTATCCTCTCGCCGTGGCTCTTCAACATCTACCGTGCCCCTCTGGTCCACCTGATCTCTTCCTTCTCTCCTCACTTCCAGTGTTATGCTGGCAACATGCAGATCTCCTTCAAGCTTCCCTCTTCTGCCTTCTCTTCCTCCTCTCTCATCTCTGACTGTCTGACTGCTATTCAGGTATGGTGTGCTGCCAATGATCTCTGCCTTCGTGCCAGTAAGAATGGGATCCTTCTCATTGTATAAGGCTGCCCCACGAGAACGCCTTTTGGATACTTGTCTTTACTGCAGCACCCATTGTGCCTGCCATTCCAAGATGGTGACTTTCATGCAAGCACTGGAGTGCCTGGGGCTCTTCCCTGATGCAGCACGTGATTGGCTGTCGCTGCTTTTTCTAAAGCAATCGCAAGCCGGCAGGCTTGGCCGACCCTCCTCACAAGGCCCATTCCAGGCCCTGGCTGAACTTACTCTCACTACTGCTTTTCTTCTCAACTTCCAAGGATGCAACTCGCTGGCCTACTGGTGCCTCCCACTCACCATCTGGAGCCTTCCATCCTGCTTCCCGGACAATCAGCTGTTTAGGTAAGCCCTATGGGGCCCGTGACAGGGCGCGCACATTTTGCATTTAAATTATGTTTTATGTGTGTGCTACTGCAGCGCCTCACCTAGAGACTGTGTGTGTGTTTATGGGGGTTAAGGCTGCCCCACGAGAAGGCCTTTTGGATACTTGTCTTTACTGCAGCACCCATTGTGCCGGCCATTCCAAGATGGCGAGTTTCATGCAAGCAATGGAGTGCCTGGGGCTCTTCCCTGATGCAGCCTGTGATTGGCTGTTGCTGCTTTTTCTTAACCAATCGCAAGCCGGCAGGCTTGCCCGGCCCTCCTCACAAGACCCACTCCTAAGGCCCAGTCTACCCTGTCCACCATGGTACACTGTGCGCCTGTGCCTCTGATTGCATCCCACGCCCCCCCCCTTGGTCCTTGGTCGCTTGTGTGTGTGTATGCATCCC
Organism: Ambystoma mexicanum; assembly: GCF_040938575.1. Lineage (NCBI taxonomy): Eukaryota > Metazoa > Chordata > Amphibia > Caudata > Ambystomatidae > Ambystoma > Ambystoma mexicanum. The sequence goes on from NC_090934.1 coordinate 1,011,766,129, forward strand.
ACCCCCCCGGTCGCTAGTGTGTGTGTGTATGCATCCCACCACCCCCCCTGGTTGCTAGTATGTGTGTATGCATCCCACCCACCCTTGGTTGCTAGAATGTCTGTATGCATCCCACCCCCCCCTTGGTCACTAGTGTGTGTGTATGCATCCCAACCACCACCCCCTTAGTCGCTAGTGTGTGTGTATGCCTCCGACCCCCCCCCTTGGTCACTAGTGTGTGTGTATGCATCCCACCCCCACTAGTGTGTGTGTATGCATTCCACCCCCCATTGATCGCTAGTGTGTGTGGATGCATCCCACCCCCTCCCCTAGGTTGCATGGTTGCACTCTTGAACCCCTACCCCACAGCGGGGCTAGGTGTGTTGGTTCGAGTGCCCCCAGGGACCTGACCACATGTATGTGAGTAGTTGACGCCATACTTCATTATCATCGCCTCTTTGCTTATACCAGTTGATTAAAACTATATATCTATCTGTTTGTACTTGCCACCTGCAACATGGGATCGGCACAGTGACTGTATATGTAGATTTCTCACTTTGTTAGCATGAATAGTGATAAGTTGTAATGATAGCAGTCTCCATGTACTTTACCTATTTATGACCAGCTTACATGTGTAGTTTGCCGCCATGCAACATGTGGCTGGCACCATGTTTTGCTCTCTGACTAAGACCCTGCATTTATATGTCCTGCTGCTGCCATGAAACATGTGGCTGGCACCATATATGTGCCAACGGACTATGAACTTGCATATACGTGTAGTTGCCGCCATGCAATATGTAGCTAGCACCATGCTTCTGCCCACTAACTATGACCTTGTACTGTATTAATGTTGTAACTATAAGCACTTTTGCTTTTCTATCACTGTAACCTTTCAAGTTAAAGCGCCTTGGCACCCCAGGGTTTGGGCGCTATACAAGAAATAAAATGAATAAATAAAAGAAATAAAAAATTGTGACCCCAGCTCACTCCTTCCCTCCTATCCTCTGCCCAACCTCTATGGATCCCCTCCCCTCACCCTCTGGTGAGGCAAAAAACCTTGTGTAATCTTTGACTCCTCTCTCTCCTTCTCTTCTCACATCGCAGACCTTTCCAAGAAGGCCCACTATCAGCTGCAACTCCTCAGAGGTATTCTCCCTTTCCTCACCTTCCCTCAGAAACTCGATTCTCCAGAGCTCTTGTCCTTGCTGGACTACTGCAACAGCCTCTTCCTCGATCTTCCTTTGTCCTCCCTTCGCCCCCTTCAACTAATACAGAATAGGGCTGTCAGACTTATCCTTGCCCTCAAGTCCAGGGACCACATCTCTCCAGCCCTAATATCTCTCCACTGCCTCCTGGTTGCTGCTAGGATCAAGTTCAAGACCCTATGCATCCTCCACAGGTCTTTCTGAGGCCTGGAACCACGCTTCGTACAACTCTCTCCCTAAATACCTCCCTGTTAGAGCCTTTCAGTCTTCTAGCTCCAACTCTCTGCAGATCAAACACTTCTCTAATCTTAGTTGGTTTTTGAGTGGCCCGTGGATATTTTGCAGCTGTTGTGTTGTATCTTTTTGTAGGGCTATCATGTCCCATTTCTGTCAATGGATGCTTTGGTATAGGTGGAGAATTGCTTTGCTTCGGTGGAGGTCGGTTCCTCCAACATGGCTGCCGAAGTGCCATGCAATGTTCTAGTTGTTCCTGGGGAAGCTTGCATCATGTCTGGCGTCAACTTCGCGGCTCAGATCAGAGCTTCAGGAGGAGTACATATTCATTGGACGCAGGAGCCTTGGCACGGTGCTACTATTATGCAAAATGCCAATTTCCCAGTTTCAGCTTCCTATCTCCTGTTTGTGAAATCTCTCTCTTGGTAATCTCTCTTTAATTACTTTCCTATTTTAGTCCTCCATCATTTCATCTTTTGCAAAGACATGCTCTCCTAGCTCCTGTGCTCCCACCCCACCATTCTTCATACACAGTACTCTCCATCCCTCAATAGTAACCGTCCTGTGTTTGCCCTTTAAACGTTACACGCTTTCCGAACCTAACGTGTATATACCTTTGCAGCTCTCCGGTCTGCTTGCTGTGGCGTCAGCCTCCTTGAAACGCTGCTGAGAATTCTTCCATTGAGACAACTGCAAGAACAATCAGGAACCAATTGTGTGCCACAGGCGTTCTCGACCGCAGGGTTTTCTTCCCCAGCGGGTTTCCCTGGAGTCCCTACGACAGACTTTTCATTGTGGAGATCGGTAGGTATTCTTGGGAGATTCTTGCAGTCCTCACTTCCAGCTGCATCCGAAAAGGTCAGTCCATTGTGTTTTGTTAATTGATACATACAACTGTATTAATAACAGATGTTGACAGATAGCAACGCCCATCTCCAAGCAACAATGAATCAGATGCAGCAGTTAGTGTCAGTGGTACAAAATCTAACTTTAGAGGTACTAACCCCAAAACAGAAAAATGTAGCCAGGAGGCAACAAATGATACGTCCATCTAGTGTGGGTGAAATAGCCCCAGGACCTCTGTCGGAGGGAAAGTTAATGGGTACCCCCACAAATTAAAAGAGTTTCTGGACGCCTGTACGGTGCAATTCACTGTTAAGGCTGCATACATTCCCACAGACAGAGACAGAGTAGGTCACATGATTTCCCATTTTACGGGAGATGCTTTGGCTTCGGCAACTCCATTAGTTACAACAAATAATCCTATACTTGATTCTCATCCGGCCTTTGTCAATAGTTTAAGAGCTATTTTCGGTAGACATGAAGAAACCATATCTGCACAGGAATAATTATTAGGTTTAAGACAAGGATCCCTGGACTTAGTGTTGTACATCACTAAATTTAAACAAATGGCAGCAGACACTGTGTTGCCAGATTATGCACTAATAACTTTAAGAAGAGACTTTAACGAGGATTTAAAGGGCAACATTTCTCGAGTTCTCGTTCCCCCAATTTGGCAGAAATTATATTGCTTGCAATGCAAATAGATTACAGGATACAGGAACCTCTAGTGGAAAGGAAGACAGTACAGCTAGTAGACTTCTGGTAGAAACCCTAAGGAACTCTACTAAAACAGTAGAGCAGGAGGAACCAATGCAATTAGGGATGGCTCGGGGTCCCTTATCTTCTGAGGAACGGAGTAGAAGCAGACCCTCCGGGTTATGTATGTACTGTGCTTCAAAGTACCATCTGGTTCGGGATTGTCCCTTGGCCCCACCCAGGTGACAGGGAAACGCCAGCTCCCAATCAGAGTGGAACCGTGATAAGGAAAGGCAGGTTGGGTTCCCAGGAACTGAATACAGTCCCAAACATGCAACAGATGACTAATATTTCCATGGTGGTGATCAAGATTGACATAGCCTGCACAAATTCCATTATACAAGGGATACTGGCGTTAATTGATTCTGGTGCAGCCGGATTGTTTATTGATGATCATTGGGCTAAGGTTCATGATATTCCTAGGGTGTCCAAAGACATATTCATCCCAGTGGAGGGGGTAGACAGAACACCATTGGTTTCTGGTCCTGTCTGTGAACTAACAGCTCCCATACAGATGAGAATTTCCTCACACAAGATATTCTTTGATATTATTAAGGCTGCACATCATACTGTCATTTTGGGTCTCCCATGGTAACACTTACATAATCATTTTATAAACTTGAAGGCTAACTCTCTCTTCCTTGGTTTAGAGCATTGTGTTTCTCGCTGTCTGACTCAGGGTTCTGAAGAACCTCCTTCTATTGCTGTGACTTCCCTCATAACTACAGCAAATAAAATCATCAGCAAGATACTAAGTCCCAGAACAATATACAGAATTCCAGGAGGTATTATCTGAAGTTCAAGGCAAAGTACTCCCCCCCGCATAGAAGGGATGACTGTGTTATTAATATTATTCTGGACCAACCCATGCCCTTAGGGAGGATGAAAACTGGCTCTAAAAGAATATCTGCAGAGTAACCTCAGGAATGGGCTTATCTATGAATCTATTTCTACGGCCAGGGTTTCTTTTCTTTTTAAACCCCTAAAAAGAATTCTGATGAATAACGTCCCTGTATCAACTTCAGAGGGCTGAATAGGATTTCTGTGCCTTACCGGTATTCCATGCCATTGATTCCTGACACTTTGGAAGCAGTGAAAGAAGCCCCAATCTACACTAAATTAGATCTTAGGGGCGCATATCATCTCATCAGAATCAAATCTGGTGATGACTTTCCGTACTCCATTCAGACACTTTGAATATCGGGTGATGCCATTCTGGCTGTCAAATGCTCCAGCGCTATTCCAGCGATTCATGGATCATATCTTTGCAGATCTTCTTCTCCACTCTGTTGTGGTATATCTAGATGGCATTCTGGTGTTCTCTCATGATGCCTCTGAACATATCGGTTAAGTACGATTTGTCTTACAGTGCCTAAAATAATCACTTTCATTGTAAATTAGAGAAATGCAAATTCAACAAAGAAGAAGTCACTTACCTTAGATATGTGTTATCAACCAAATGGATCTCAATGGATCCCGACAAGTTATCAGTGGTAATTGAGTGGTCTCCCCCATGCTCTGTCAAAGAACGCCAACGCTTTTTGGGGCTTGCTAATTTCTATAGGAAATTAATTGCAGAATTTTTTCAGATTAATATACCCTTGACAGCTCTGTTTAAAAAGGGGAGCTACATACATCTGGTCAACAGCTGCTCACCACGCCTTTGAAACTTTGAAGATAGCTTTTTCTACCGCCCAATTTTGAGAACTCCTAATCAAGAGATGGGTTTTATAGTGGAAAAGGATGCCTCCCCCAACGCTCTAAGGGCAATCTTAAGCAAATCTCAGAGACTGGAGTTGAATGTGCAGTTGCATACATGTCTAAAACCTTGTCTCCTCTGGAACTGAATTACACTGTTCTTGAAAAGGCACTTCTTGCGATTAATAGGGCATTTCAAGAATTGAGACATCTCATTTTGGGTTCCAGAAATTCCAATCGAGGTCAGAACCGACCACCAGAACTTGAAAAGCCTGCAATATGCAGAAACACAGAACAGCCGCCAAGCTCATTGGGCTCACTTCTTTTCCCCATTCAATATCACATTTACAGTTATTCCGGGTAGAACGAATCTAATGGCAGATGCACTGTCCAGAAAGGTGAAGACTTCTTTCTCCAATTTTCAACCAGAGCATCTTTTCCCAGAGCCGAAGTTCATCCATTCTGTAATGGATTTCTTGCAGGTCATCAAATGAGACACTATTTCTCAAGATCGCCTATGTAAAGAGATAGCCGACAAACATGCATTACTACATGAGAATGATTTATTCTTTCATGATCATCAGGTTTTTCTCCTGACCTTTTTGTTACAAAAGGAAATGCTACGCATGTGTCACGATTCTGTAGTGGCGGGATTTCGAAGCACAGACAACACTATGGACCTCATTCAGAGATACTTTGGGTGGCCAAACATGAGTACTGATGTACGGGACGACATTTCCTCATGCGTCACTTGTCTCCAGACTAAGACTCATAGGAAGCCTCCGTTGGGAAATTTAGTCTCACTAGCCTTACCTAAAAAACCTTGGCAAATGATTTCCAGTGATGTTATAGTCAACTTAACAAATTCACGTGGATACACCACCATAATTTTAACTATTGATTACTTTACCAAGATGGCACATTTTTTGGCATTGGCTCAAGGCCCTACAGCGGCTCAAATGGCTAGAATATTCATCAATAACATCTTTGTGCATCATGGTTTGCCCACCACGATAGTCTCAATATACGTCAAGTTGCTGGAGACAGGTGTGTTCCCCTCTTCATATCAAGAGGGCATTGAGTTCAGGTGTCTACCTACAGACAAATGGCCAGACTGAACGTTTGAATCAGACACTGAAAGGATTTTTGCATTGTTTTGTTTCTGCTGTCCAAGACAACTGGTCCAATATCTTGCCATTCGCTGAATTTGCGTACAATAATGCTAAACACTCTTCCCTGGGCACCAGTCCTTTCTTTTGTTCTTATGGGTTTCCTCCAGAATGTTTTTCTTCAGTGACACTTGTTACTACCACGTTTTCAGATGTTGATACTCAAGAGAGGGTCCCGAGAATGCCCCTCCTCGCCCCCATCAACGTTGCAGCCGAAGAGAAAATAATGCACAAAGTCACTCACTATTCGGGTAGGCCCCATGAGGACCAGTGACTTGACACGTATGCAGAAAGATATTGTCTCAGACAGCCATTCAAACCTTATCCAGTGAATGTCTTTATGGATACAGGTGCTTCAACATTGGTCATGGACCCAAATGCCTCGATGGGTGACATTGACTAATGCCGAGAAACCACTGTGCTGATGTCATTAGTCACACCACAACATAGCCAGGTTAGTCATGAAGTACACTCGCAAGCATGCACAATGTTACACAACCACACACTTGTATACACAAAGAACATGCTTACACAGTTCTGTAGATAGAGGACAGATACATGTACATACTGTTGAAAGCTTTTGTTATTTTTCTCAATAGCCAAGTGCAGAAACGCTGAACGCAAGGCAACGAAGAGATGCAGAGCAAGCTTGCAGATGCTTATGGCAAATAATCCTATGAAACTACAGGACCACATAAGGAGCCTGGCAGGACCAACTACGACTAACCTATAGGAAACATAGCACGATATAGGTGTGCAGAAATCATAGTATGAGTATAATGAGGATCACACAAGGTCACAAGCTGCAGGACGAGAGATGAGGGAAAGCAGACCAAGCTGCACAGAACAGGAAGTCCAGTGCTCACATCCAAGTTCAGAGACAAGCAGCACATTCCAACTTAAACCAACAAGGGGCCATCTGTAGAAAAAACAGAATAAATTGCAAACCAGAAGAGCTAGATTTCATGGTCCTCGACCATGTGATGCGGCCAAGCTACATAATGGTTATTCACCCGCGGTGGGAATACAAACAGTTCTCAGCACCACAGACATGAAGAGAAACATGAACACAGTAACAATGTTGCAACGTGGAGAGCACTCTCACAGGCAAAAGTTCTACTGCTAACAGATACATTGGGAAAACATAGTCATTCTAATCACCTTGAAGAGGTACACAGAGCGCTGAGAACTGAGCTGGGTCCCAGGCTTGGGGAGACCAGGGGACAGAAATCCAGGGGTGGATGGCAGAGGGCAAGGGCCAATGGTAATCCTGCGACCGTGCAACAATGTAATAGTTTCATGGGGAAGGTACAGGCCAGTCACCTGACATGAGAGGCCCAATTAACAAAGATCAACAAGGGCAATCTATAGTGTATACCACTCCGATCACCCAACCAGAAAGTGAGATATGTTTTTCAGGGAAGGGCCCATGGTGTGATGATACTCTGTAACAAAAAGGATTGACACAGGTGGGGTGACTCTGGAGATTTTTTGAATGCCCTGTAAGATCCCTGTTGGTTTTTGTAATAAACATGAGTCTAACTTGCCCTTGGCTGAGTCCTCTGTTTGTTCTGGGAGAAGGGTTGTTGGGGGCTGGGAGTTGAACAGTTAAGCTCGTAGTAACCCCCTGACCTCTGGCATATCAGACCTCATCGACAAGTTGCTTACAGGGGTATGGTTTACTACGCCTGTTTGGCCTAAGCCACCTCTTCCGCTGCAGCACTTCGATGGCTGCGGGGCGTCTCGCGGAAATCGAGTCTGACGGGGTGTGTGCACCCCCATATAAAGGCCATCAGGAACCAGCTTGGAAATATCCTGCCCACAGTCCTTGAGGAGTCCAGCAGACCAGAAGGCTGGCGGGGCTGCTTTGGGGGAGCTGGTAACCGAACAGCGTCAGCGGATCACTGAGGGTAAGTATTGACTCAGCCACACAGCAACTAAGGGGAGTGGGAAAGTAACGGTGGGTGCGGGGTGGTAATGGGTATTGTTGAGTATATTTGGAGTATTGTTGAGTATTGTGAAGCAGATGTCATTTCTGTGTTAAGGGCATATTTGGTCTTGAGGGAAAAGGTTCGGGTGAATAACCTAGACTATTTACTTAAGGGCACAGATGACAGAAGTTATGTGAATATTGGATTCCCTGTGAATTAGCCTTTTCAGCTCAGGTCATGAATGATGGTATCTTCGTGTAAGTGCCTAGCAAAGGGAGCTAGCATAGATTGCGGTAGGTGTTCATCTGGTTAAGTCTCGAGGAGGAGTTTTATCTGCAAGGCGATGCTGTAGGTACAGATTGAACACGAAAAATATTGGTATGCCCTGTTAGGAGGCAGAAAGACTGCTCTGGGTACATGTTGGGGTTGTTTAAATGTTTGTGTAATGGGACATTTGCATTGTGAGCATTGTAAGTGATCTCTAGCACTCCCTTGTTTAGTGAATTGGTGACGTCACCCATCAGGTCTGTGCATAGGACTTAGAGAGCATGATGAATTGTAGAAGTTGGTGTTGAGAAACTTAATGACCAAGTAGGCTATTCGGTGGCGGTGCGCGGAGCACGCTTGACATGGCGTTTTGGGGCAAGAGAGGCTCGAGAAGAATTGTTGAGAACTGGTATTTGTGATATTCATAAATCTGAGCAGAACATATTAATTGTGCTTGTGTAATAACGGAGTGTCGAAGGGCTCGACTTGAGGTCAAGTAAGTATAAAAGCAAGGTATCAAGGGAAGTGCGGGGAGATATGCCCCTACAGCACTTGTGTAAGACCCTTCCACAATATAAGGACATGATTTGTAAATATAGCGCGGAATTGATGAAAAGCACAGAGGGTAAATTGACTAAGCCATGGCCACAATGCGTACGTTTCTCAAAAAATGTGCAGCAAACATTACAGACACACATACAAGACACTGATAAGGGGAAGAAGTTGGCAAATCATATGCCGATATTTGAGCTCTGGAGAATGTTCCCGGAGGATGAGGGGGAAGTAGCGAGGCGTCAATGGATGGTGAGCCAGCAGGAGACACCAGGGGCAGCACCCTCACCCCTTGCTTCCCCACCTTCTCCTGAGAACGAGAAAGAAGGAGCTGCAGCAGAAGCACAGGGGTTATACACTATGCAGGAGCTAAAGGCAGCAGAGGGGTACACAAATCCAATATTTTAACCTCCACCATATACGAAGGAGGAGGGTCAGAAAGTGGTCTGACAGACATAAGGTGGGAAGGGAGCATGCGGCGAGCACCAAGGAGGGGCTAGAGGGCATAGCATCGAACGAAAGGGTAGGAGGGCAGATACTTCTGAAATTAGATGTGAAAGCAACGGGAGAATCAGCAGTGGGACTAAAGAAATGGAGGGTCATAGGGGAGCAGTGAAGCGCGAGACTGGGCAGAAATAATGGAAGAAGTAGAAAGAAAGGAGAAGGAAGAAGAGGAGGGGCGTGAGAGAGAACGTAGAGACAAACAAAGGGAAGAGGAGAAAGAACAGGAGCAGCGAGAGATGAGGAGAAGGAGCACGTTTTAGTGAGAAGGGAATGGCGAAAGTGGGAAATAGTGTGACTCGTAAGAGAGTTTAAATGCAAGCAGAAGGTGAGGCGTGCAATAAGAGACATAAGGACAAAGTGGGGAATGTGCACGGGAGAAGACAAAATGGGAGGTGGTAGGTGAACAGAGCCAGACAGCAGTACCACACAAGACAGGACTGCGACTCCACCAGACAGGACAGACGTGGGGTCCTTCGGGAGACAGGGTAACGGGGACCTGGTTGACTTTGAAGAGAAGCTCAGCGAAGACACAACCTCTAGGAGGCTGAGCTTCACAGACGATTTCGGCAGTGATATGGACACCAACACAGACTGGGATGCAGAGGGAAGTGAGGACGAGAGAAAAGGCGTCACAAGCATTGGTCGAAGGGGGGAAAAAGTAGATAGAAGCAGGAAAAGATGCAGGGGGATTTAGGAGCGACAAGGACGATCGATCACAACAGTCCAGAGACGCATCAGGCAGTATGGATGAACTGACCCCATACGTGCATAGGCTTAGAGATCTTCCAGCGCAAACGAAAAAAGGAGCCAGCAAAGGCATGTAATGGCATTAAAGATGCCAAGAAACCTGATAGGCATATCAGGCTGATGACACGAGGTGCGAATGGGGAGATCAGGTTCACACAGTTGCCCTTACTGGAAAAGGAAAGGGGGCTACCTCAATACATACCATGGAAACACATTGACAAGGTAAACAAGGTGTAGGCTACCCTAATTAACCGCAGGTTCAGGGAAATGGAAAGGATGACAGTGGGAAAGAAATTAGCAGTGGGGGGCAGACAGGGGCTACTTGTGACAATCCTCAGGGAAGCTGCTGATGACGTATGGAGAAGGGAAGGGTACCCAGGAGTAACTACCCAGGGCACTGCGCACAATGGCGTGCAATTTGCTAGCTGCCAAGCGATCGTATGGCAACCACTACGGACGCAGTACCCAGACACGTCAGACATTAGTGTGATTATGGCACTCAAAATAGGGGAAGATGAAGACCTCTTACACTACATTCAGACAATTCAAGAGCTTTGGTGCCTTGAAATGCGAGAACTGTAGGACAAAACAGTAGCATTATTCTACAACATATTATGCCAAGGGTTGCCAGAGCAGGTGCAAAGGCAACTGAAGAAATTGGTGGGGATGGAGGCAAAGCCTTGGTCAGAAATACAGCTTACGATAGTACACTACTGTAGGTTAATGCAAGAGAATGCGAGGAAAAAGCACAATGAAAGAAAGCAGGAGGAGGCAAAGTTAGTACAGAAGAAGCTATCTAAATATGCCATGGAAGGGGCAGTATTGGCGAGCACGGGACGACAAGGAGTACCACAGACGCAGTACGCACCACCGCTAATGGAAGGTGGATTCATGGGGTGGGTGATGTGCAGCATGGGTTTCGCGGAAGAGAGGGGGCCACTTAGAAGATGCGGGTATGGTCATCAGATGCAGCAGAATCACATGGGACTTCCGGGGGGTTTGGAGTATATGGGCAACAAATGCAACAGGGCCCAGCTGGGCTTTCAGGGGGGTTTGAGAGCCAGGTGAGAGAGCAACCCCAATGCTGGGTGTGTGAACAGATGGGGCATATCTCGAGGGTCTGCAGAAGCAAGGCAGAGGTGCAACAGAATGGAGGAATTGAATACCAGCCAGCATACCAGGGGGAACAGAACAAGTATTACACGCATGACCAGACACCACAATAAGGACAGACACCGAACACATACCCGCAGACGCACCAGCCCTTGACAAAGGCACCACAAATGCAAGCGCCTATGCAGCAGTATTCGCAGACACCAGAGATGCCACAGATGCAGGGTAACACACAACATGCATACACGGCACAGCAAATACCGCAGACACAGAACAGCAAACAGCCAAAGCGACGGGACAATGGCACGCACAGACTCTGTGGCAGAGACTCCCATTAGGAAACTGGGGGGTCACTATAGATGGGACAACCCATTCTTTGGGAATGGGATGTCCTTATATCATCAATAGTAAAGCCCACAGAGGGACTTAAGTGTTCCATCCTATTGATTACACCCTAATCTGCAGAGGAACCACGTATAGGGGTGACGATATGTGACAAGACTTTTTCCCTTCTTGTAGACACAGGGGTGACCAAATCCTGCATCTGGGAATGGAACTACAGTATGTCAGCCGATGCCATGAATGCTCAAGGATTCTCTGGGGTGATGGAAGTGGTTCCTTTTACAGGCGATATTACACTTTCTATAGGGGAGCACAACCTATCTTTGCCCCTACTCTATTCTCGACAGACACATGTAAATGTACTGGGAAGAGACATCATGAGCAGACTTAACATGACAATTTCATTCACCGACAAGGGGATAGTATGCTCCACACCAGGGATACACCTTCTAAATGTGGGGGGAATCGTTCAAGCTTATTATGGACGAAGGGTACAGAGGGGGTGCCAGTGGACGAGGAGCTGTTCCAAAATAGGAATAGAAATTATAATAGCATGGCTTCCTCGGATTCAGGGTAAAATGTGGAGCCTTCCAAACAAGTACTTATTCAGGCCAGAAATACTATTAGATGAGAAAAAAGGGATGATAGTGCCACTAGAATTAGAGGCAGTAAGCGTGGGAGACGACTGGATAGCAGTGCACGGGATAACACAGTGCGACCATGGCGAGCAGTGATCACCATCGCAGAAGGGTACAGGTTAACTACAGTTATAGATGAAAAACTATTCAAAGACAACAGATCGGATCACGGGATAGTGTTCAAAATGAGCATCACAAATTGGGTGAGAATACATTACAGAGAAGTACCACAGAGAATGGTGATGGCATTGAAAGCACCGCCAACCTTTCTCAAGGAGGATTTGGAAAAGGTCCCCGGCATCCTATGGACCACAAGTCCCTATGATGTGGGACTTCTGAAGGGGATAGGAGCAGTGAAGACAAAACTAAAGCCAGGAGCCATTCTGCCACGAGTCAAACAATACCTACTTTCAAGAGAGGCAGACAAAGGTATCTATGTGACTACTGCAGCATTAGTAAAGCAGGGCATCCTAGTACCATCAGAATCAACAGGCAACATGGCTGTGTACCCTGTCAAAAAGGCAACAGGGGGGTCATGGCATTTTATACAGGACTTGCACCCTCTTAACCATATTGTAGAAGCAGAATATCCTCTAGTTCCGAACCCGGAGACAATTCTGTGCAGCATCCCCACGGAAGCTGCCTACTTCGCAGTCATAGATTTGAAGAATGAATTATTCTCTATACTCAGACTCACAAGACTTAACTTAATTTCTATATAGAAATAAGAAGTGGAAACATAAAAGACATCCTCAAGGGTACTGTAAATCACCTTCCATATTCAATAGGGCCCTTCAAATGGACCTAGACAACGTACAGATGGAAAGCATGGTTATACAGTACGCAGATGACATATTGATTTGCATCAAGACAGAAGAACAGTGTCGAAATGACTCAGTACATATGCTGACACTACTAGTAGAAAAGGGATACAAGGTGGACAGGGCCAGATTACAATATTGCCAGACAGAAGTGTTACACATTGGACAGATGATCTCCCAAAATGGCCAACGAGTGACACCAGAGAGGGCCGAGGCAATGCACTGGACAGCAAAACCCACAACAGTTGGAGAGATGCAGCACTTCTTTGGGCTATGTAATTACTGCAGGGCATGGGTATTCGATTACAGGACTTACACTAGGCCCTTATTAAGTGCACTAAAGGAAGCACAGAAAAGGGAGAAGACAGTAAACTGGACAAAAGAAATGACTGAGGCATTTAACGAGCTGAAGGAAGCAATATGAACAGCTCCAGTGTTAGAGATCCCAGACTATCAAAAGGAATTATTTCTGTTCTCACACTCCGATGGCATAGTGATGACTGCAGTACTGACACAGAAGACCAGCTTGGGGTACAAGCCACTAGCTTATTACAGCAGGAAATTAGACCCAGTAATGAGAGGACACTATCCATGCGAATAAGCATTGGCTGCAGGGGCATTTGCAGTGGACAAATCAGTGAGTATTACAATGGGTGCATCACCACTCACTACGTGGAGCATGCTCTCTTTGCAATACTGGAAAGACCGAAGAGCACACTGACAACACAGAGGGGCCTTGGGGATGATGTGTTACTATCTAACCCAGCTCTCAAGATAGTGAGGTCCAGACTTGTCAACCCGGTGACGTTTCTCGCTGATGCTTTACAGGCGGGTGACTATGCACATGACTGCACAGCGAACCTAGAATAATTCAGTGACACTCGCAAAGTACAGGAGGGCGCACTTAAGGGGGTAGATGTGCTCAATATTGACAGGTCTTCGACATTTCACCAGATGACTGGGGAAAGACATACTGGACAGCAGCCGTGAGAATGAGAGAGGATGGGACAAGTGAGGCAGTGACGAGGGGATGCCTGCCATCACATTATTTAGCACAAGCAGCAGAGTTAGTGGCCTTTATATTGGCATTGGAGCGCAGCAGGAAGGAGGAAGTGACGATTTATTCAGATTCAGCATACGTGATATCCAAAGTGCATTCTGGGCTGTCACGTTGGATGAGGAGGGGCTTCGGAGGTGCTGATGGGTCACTGATGCAGCACACACTCCAATTGGACACATTGGTAGATGTCATAGATCTCACAGAGCGAATGGCAATTGTGAAATGCCAAGCACACACAAAAGGGGAGGATCCTATCTGCAGGGGTAACGAAGCAGCAGGCGCAGAAGCAAAATGTGCTGCCTACTTTTGGGGACATTTTAGAAATGGAGGCTTTGTAACACGCACACGATTATGCAAGAACTATGATACTAAAAAAGGGGTGTAACATATTACCAGTGACACAAATTATGGAGCTTCAGGGAGCTGCACCCAGGGAGGAAAAGGAGCTGTGGCTAAGGAGGAGATGTACAGTGTCTCCAACAGATGCCCATGTTGGTAAAACAACACATGGAGTTGGTTATGCCACTTGCATTATTACACACAGCACTGCCACAACTACACTATCCAACCCATACAGGGAAGGAGGTGCTTGCTGCTCATATTGGAGAAACCTGGTTCTGTCCTAACTTGGTGGAACAGGTGGCCAGCATTCATGATTAATTATTTGATGTGTAAACAATATACAGGTCATTAAGGGTAGTGAGAGGTGCCATACCTCACCCAGTGGGTCGATTCCAACACCTACACGTCAACTATGTTGACATGATCCAAGTCTGCCAAGGGTATCTCTACATGATAGTGGTCCTCTGTCCATTTTCCCATTGGATTGAGGCCAGTCCTTGTTCTCATCATGACGCCCTTGGCGCAGGTAAATTCCTGGTCTTGGAGATATTCCCACGATGGGGTGTCTGTGCGGCCCTCACTTCGCCAATGAGATGTTCCAGCATATTACAACCTTGCTGGGAATCCAACACAAATGTTCCTGTGCCTATCATGCACAAGCGAATGGGGTGTGTGAACGCCTCAACGGCTTGCTTAATGAAGCTATAGCCAAAACTAAAAGGAGTTTGAATAAACATCGGCTGTATTGCCTCCCCCTAGCCCTGTTCACACTGTGCAATAAGCCTCGGTCCAACCACCATTTAACCCCACACAAGGTTGTAACAGAACGGCATATGTGACTTCCCCTGACTCCTCCCACTAGAGCAATAAAGGATGCTGAGAATGTGGTTAATATATTGGGTCAGAAAATGTTTGAGAATGCGACTTCCTCGATTGCTAGTGCCTCTTTAATTTCTCGTCAGCGGCAAAGACACCAGGAGAGGCCTGAAGCCGGAGAAGAAAGCGACAGCAGCAAAAGACACGAGGACTTACTTAAGCAGCCACCCATATACCCAGGAGACCAGGTTCTCCTGAGGAATTTTTCCTGTATGTGGGATGCGCCAAGGATCACGGGCCCTCACACCGTAGAAGCAAAAACTGTGAGAGCCGTTAAACTGGTTGGGAAGAACATTTGGCATCATCTCGGCAGCATCAAACTCTACAAAGCAGTGGCCTCACCTGGAACCAACAGGGCCAACGATCCTCAACAAGCAGAGAAGAGAAATCATTTGGAATCAGCACTGCCAAGAAGAGGACACCCAATGGTTACTCGCCGATGTGCAGCAGAGTTAGGGCAAGGACTTCCTACACATCCAGAGTGAGGGTACACTGTCTGTTATTTTTCTTTCCACACACATTCATCATGAAAGTGCAACTGTTTTTATTGCATTTCTTCCATGCTTCCCATTGATCCCTGGCCTGACACCTTCCAAGGCCAATTTGTCCAATTTATTGGACGGTCCAACAGGACTCAAGCACGCCACCCTAACGTGTATTTCCATGTCTTCATAGCATACCTGGCCCAAGTTTACCCACAACTAGAAAGAGGAAACCCATCCGTCCTTGCAGTCCTCAGAGACCATAGAATTAAGGCTGTGTGGGAATAACTATTAATTTTTGCCATGACAGACTACATGGTATATGGAGCTTGAACTAATATAATACTAATACATTAACTCTCATTTTTGTGCATTTCAGGCGAGCAACTTAAAACTTAAAGTTATTACAAAAGTGTTCATCTTGTCCTGTCTCTTATTTCCAAGTGGTGGTTTTGCTTTTCTTTTTTGGCAAATATCCCTTGTATCTAGTGCTACCGCTGTATCCTCTACTAACATTACCCCAACTCCAGCAAGTGGAACGACTATGTCAGGTGGACAGGGGAGCACTGTAACCACAGTAAGGAGAGGTAAGTGCAGTGCTGATACAGACATGGGAGGGGTGGACCTATATCTCACTTACAGTGCTCTAGTGTCTAACAATATGTGGAACAAGCACATGACCAAAGTAGGTAAAGAAACCACTGTGGAGAGCTGCTATGTCTGCTCACTAATACCCTATGCCATGAGCGCCTCCAGAGCACTTATAGCAACTGAAATACCAGCAGCAAGAGCACAATGCCTTATGTACTTATGCATGGTTAGAACCTGAGGAAGATTCCAAGGGGAAACAGAAACATTGAGATGGATACCTAGGAAGACAGTTATATAAAGACTCTTGACATGATGAACAATTATTGCCACTTGGACCAAGCTATACAATACATAACTGATGACCCACAGAAAGGAGAGACAAAAACAATAATACTGAAGGAATTACCTTGCCTGAAGAGGGGGGTCAAGGAAATAGGAGGTGAACCAGGATGCTGGGAAAGACCACAGATGCTCATGTATGGCCAAGTATACACAGCAGAAGGATGGAACGAGGCAGTAGTAGGTAGCAAAGCACACACCCTACTACAAGCACTGGTAAACACAGTGCACGAGGAAAATGACAAGTGCCTGAAAGAATGGGATACGAGCACCAGGTTGCTCATCTGGCTAGACAATTAAGCTAATTTAGAGGAGCCCTTTGGGATCATCACAGATGAGACTGTGTCCCCTTCAAAGTACCTCTGGTTATTCACGTCCATAGCACTCAAAGAACTTCCATATCATACAGGGTTAGAGTTTCAGTGCCTTATTGGAAGAGGTTAGGGCATAGTATGCAGTTGAAGTTGCCTGATCATGTGGGTGGATTGTGTAGTTGTCATTAGTCAATGTTTTATCTCAGCGAGTTGAAAAGGCACATTTTTAGCCATTTCCTGAAGGTTAGGTGGTCTTCCGTCGTCCTGATTTCCTTTGGGATCGCGTTCCATAGTTTGGCTATGAGAAAGGGAGAAGGCGGGTCCTCTGAATGCATTTCTATTTCTATTTGCAGGTTTGTGCTAGATCTTTAGGCTCTTCTGTGTTGTTATCGGTTTTATTTTGCTTCAAGGAATTTTGCATCTTGTCTTTGTTCTGAGTTATGGGCAATGCAGAGGGTTTTGAAATTGATACATTACTTTACTGGTAGCCAATGTAGACTTAACAGGGCTGGATGATGTGATCACTTCTATTTAGTCTCTGGAGTAGTCTTGCTGCTGTCTTTTGGATGTGTCTTAGTTTTTGGTGAGGTGTTCGGGCATTTCTAGGTAGAGACTATAGGATTAGTCTATTATTAATGATATCAAGGAAATTATAACAAGGATTATGCATGGGAAATCGAGGTACGGGATGATTCTTATTATTAGTCGCAGATGGTAGAAACATTATTCTGCTATAGCGTTAACTAGTGGTTCCAGAGTGAGATCACTGTCCATAAGAATTCCCAGGTTTTATCACTGTTGATGACTCTGGTTGAGTTCCCATACTCAGTGGCCATATTAGAGTTGTCTGTATTAAATTGTCGCCTCGTGGCGTTATCATTTGTTCTGTTTTGGTTGGGTTTAGTTTAAGGCTGTTTGCCATCCAGGTGTTTAAATTGGTGAGGCAGTTATTGAGGGCTTTGTCAGGGTCGTTGTTAGTAGTCATCTTGAAAAGGAGCTTGATGTCGTCTACATAGTTGTAGGACGTCAGTCCATGACTTTGTAAGTGCTTCATTAAGGGGCGTCATGTAAATGTTGAAGAGAAGTTGGGAGAGGCTTGATCCTTGTGGTACACCGCAGGAGATGTTTTTTATGTTCGATGTAAATGGTGGTAAATAGCTTCTTTCGGTGAGGAACATTTCAGACATTGTAGTGCAGAGTTTAGGATACCGGTTTATTTCATTCTCTTTATTAATGGTGTGTGTTCCATCTTATCGAAGGCAGCTGATATGACAAGTAGTATGAGGACAGATTGGGGATTGTGCACTTTCATCTTTACGTCATTCTATATTGAGAGGAGCGCAGATTCTGTGCCTGTCTTGGGTTGATTAAGCTATGTATAAAGTAGCACTGACCTCTTAGACAAAGACAATTTCTTAGAGAAAAAGTTTTGCATTTGGGCTAATTTACATGCCCTCAATGCCTTGCTGTTGTGGTTCAGAATTGGAGGTGAACTTCTAGCAATGGCTACTAGGTGGTGTTGTGGAATGTGTGACTTGGCTCAAATGGACTTTCCTACTTTCGCAATTCAGGTGAAAGGTTTTCTTTTCAAACCCTTTTAAACCCACCATACCTTTCTTGGTGTTATATATACACATATATATGAACAGCAAATACATGTGCATTTTCCAAAAGTAGTGCATGTCAGAGTTTGAAGCTGATGCGGTACGATGGAATAACACTATGGGCCTCATTACACGGTAGGCGGTAAGGGTTTACCGGTACCAGTAAGGGCACCGGTACCGGTAAACCCTTACCGCCTTACTACGAGGTCCCTTTGCAGGACCCGACCTTAATGGCTGGTTTTAGCAGCCGTTAAGGAACGGGCGCGCAAAGGGACCTTGGTGCTAATTACGGTACCGCATTTTGCGGTACCGTAATTAGCTCCTTCCCCATTCCCATTGAGCCCTATGAGGGCAAAAATGGGAATGTGGAAGTGCCTTGGTGAATGGGGAATTACCGGCCCCGCGCACCTTGGAGTAGGGCAGTAATAACGCCATCCACCAAGGCGGACACGGTAAAATACCGGCGGCAACCATGGCGCTAATAGCGCCATGGTTACCGCCTACCGTGTAATGAGGCCCTATGTTGTGTTCACAAGCAGGTTCTGCACACTCTTATGCCCCTTTCTCCCTCTGTACTGCAGGGGTCCTAACAGCAATATTAAAATCAAACTGTCATCATTGCTTTATTCAAAAATTATACATTTCTAACAGCGATGTGAAGCATAAAGAATAAAATTCCAGACTACATGGATCCATTATTACCACTAAAATGATAGACACAAATCAGTAATACAAACCCTGGATAGACCATGCCATTATCAATCTGCTCAATAAGCATAGCTAAAATACTTCTCTCCTCACGTGCCATGCACAGTCCAATAAATGCAATACTGCAAAGACTGCACTAGGGGGGGGTTGCAAATTAAAGAACACATCAATGCATCTAATGAATTTAAAATTCAATTTTTAATCATCAACTTTAAGATAAATGTCTCCCTTGACTTCGCGCAGAGAGGGAATGCTAACACAAAGAGTTGATCGCTTTCTGCCACGGCAGAACAGTGTGGGCATCTCTTTGACGTCTTCAGGGACCATTTTGATGTGCCAGCGGCCGGCTTATCAATAGGACCTTCAGAAAGAACACCATCTTCTGGGGGTAAAATAACCAGTGGAGGTGCTGTTCGCTCCCCCAATTTGTTTGAAATGATGAATAGTTATTATTTATTTATTTTATTATTTATTTACATTTTTAAAGCGCTCACACAGCCCACAGGCATTGAGGCGCTGTTACAGGAATAGTTTTTTGTTTTTTAGTTGTGTAAATTGTTTTTTCGTTTTTTTAATTTTTTTTTAATCTTAGTTCCGTATTTATAACGTGCTTAAATACCCAGAGGTTTCTAAGTGTGGACCTGGGGATCGACCCTGTGTTGCTTCGTGTCGTCTTGCGCAGACCTATCCTCCCGGGACAATTTGTATGAAGAGATGGAGCATACCACGTCTGAGAGAAGGTGGGCAATAGGTAATTCATCTAATTTTTATTGGATTACTCTTCACTTAAACACTGCCACAGACAGGGCCTGGTCACATAAATATATTGGAATCAATTACATAATTTGGCTTTTGACTTGCTTTAGAAATGTCCATCTAGTGCCATTGGAATAACTCTCAAGTTCCCACAATACTTTTTTGAGTTCAAGCGGAACCAGAAAAAACATTGGGCGGACCTGATGTCATAATGTAAAGGACGGAGAAGGTAATCTGAATAAAGCAGAACTGTGGCAGCACTTTTTGGAGCATTCATTTGGTAAAGTACCCCTCTCTTCCTTATCCAGGCGGGTGGAAGCTGCATGGCCCAAGAGTTTGGCCCTGTATAAAAGGATTGAACGAGCCTGGGCCCCGTAAACCTCAAATGTAGGTATAATTGTTTTGCCCCCAAATCTGTATGCAAATGTAAAGGTTGAATATAATATGATTACCCTTAAAAAGCTTCATCCGAGGGTTCGTAGCGCTATATAAATGCACAAACAAACAAACGAAGTGGGTAACCTATTGGATAGCTACCCTGTTGAATTTTAACCTTACTTTCACTGGTTTATTATGGTGGCACGGTATCCCTAAAGTTGAATCTAGGTTAACAAGAGGGTTCATGTCGTGGGTACACGTGCGTGGGCGGCATCCACCCACTTTTTTCAGAGGGCAATGCCACCCCCCTGGTACTTTAGAGGCCGTGTGTAGAACAAGAAACTTTGACTTGCCTTTCCCAAATGTACACACGACGCCAGGTTCACAGGTCGGGTGCTTCACTACTGCACCATATGTCCAGGTGAAAAACAACAAACAACTTCAGGGGAAATGTCACATTTCGGGATTGCACTCTCCAGGGAAAGCGCCATTGATTCTTGGGGTTTAAAAACATGCACACCTTTTAAAAATGTTGAACACCATTAGAAGAAAATATCCTGTCTTGGTTACTTTTTTGTGTGTGATGATTTTATGAAAGGGAAATGCCCATTGGTCCCCTGCAATTTGTATGGTTATGCAACACCAAGTGAATGAAATGGGCATATTTCCCCCAATATGCTAATTTCTGGTGATGTCACACCCCATTACGTATGCTAACGAGACCCCAACTTTTTTTTGGGATTTGGCCACTGGTGAACAATTAGTGAACGTTCTAAAGAGAATTTTTTGAGAACTTTCAGCTGTTTCTTAAGGACCCAAGCAAGTTTGATATTGACAAAATATTGTCAGCATAAAACAAAACTTCTATTTTAGAACCCCCCCAAAACTGGGGCATTACATGCTATTACTTCAAGGGCTGTTGCTACTTCGTTAACGACTCGAAAGAGCAGCAAGACTAGGACGCAGCCCTTTCAGACCCCGACATGTATCTCAAAGGCCTTGGCGCATTCGCCCTCCTTGCCTTAGCGAACACAGGCTCGATTGTGACTGTGGGACAGCAGGATCACAATCAAAAATGGGCGAGGAATACCCATATTAATTAAAACCTCCCACCATCTCTGCCACAACACTGTCAAATTATGTTTTAAAATCAATAAAAAGCCGAAATAAAAGGGCCTTCTTCTGAACGATAAACTTCTAAATAATGGCACATATTAAAAAACAATGATTTATCATGTTATGTTATGTTATGTTACTTTGCATTTATATAGCGCCTTATTTACCGTTGGTATGGTCTGAAGGCGCTGGTAGGTTGAACGCCCTTGGGAACCGAAGTTCAAGTCAGTAGAGAGAGTCAAAGGTGCGTGTGAGCACTGGATGTGTGTGCAGCTGGTGTGACATTCATGTAATAGCTGCTTCTTAGCGGTAGGTGTGGTGGTTGAGAGATAAAGGGTATGTGTTGGTTCTGGCAGGATTTATCCAGACCGATTGTGGCTGCGTTAAGCCTGAGGAGAACGCCTGGCTGGTGGGGGGGGTGTAACCAGCAGAGTTTAGTTAGAGTGGTGATACTTCTTTTCTTTATAAAGCCTCCCTGGCAAGGTGTTATTAAATTATTGTTGTCAACCAAGTTCTCCAGTTTATTTCATAACATTTTCATATAAAATTTTGCTAGATTGTCAATTGGGAAATAGGCCTGTAATTACTTGGGCATGACCCATTTCCGCTTTTCAAGATTGGCCCCTTTGCGCTAGCGTCCAGCTTTTAGGAAGAACCCTCAAACGGTTGATGTAATAAAAAAACATTGTTAAAAAAAGGTTCCTGCACTTTTGGTTAATTTTTAAAAAAGATCAATTGTCAATTTATCAGGTCCTAGGGCCTTAACGGGTTTCTGTGAACCCAAAGCAACGGCCGCTAATTGCTCAGAAGAAAACAGGGGAGAAGCCCCAGGAAATATATTATCGAAGTGGAAGCTTCACATCCCCAAAAACAAATCTTTAAACTGCTTAAACCGGCTCAGTCCTGTGGTAACTACATCCTAATCAGCCAATGACGAGCTGGTGCTGCCCGAAGAAACGATATGCCGGAAAACGTAGAATAAACTGAATCACACAGAGGTCTTACCAAAAATAAATGGGAAATTACTTCCAATATTAGAATGAAATATTGCAAATAGGATGAGTAGCCATTTGGATAAAGAGAAAAAAGAAAGCGGGCCTAGATCTTATGGTGGAAAGCATTATTAGTATAAGTGAGAGAAAATCAAAATGTGTTTTTACAAAATTCTGTGTGTGCACCTGCTGGCCCATATCACTCCTCACCTCCCCCTGTCTCCCAAATTCCTCACTTGTCCCGCTAAGAAGGTAACTTTAGTTGCTCCAGGTCAAGCACTGTGTTATAAATATAGGCGTGCCCTGCCGGTGCTGTCGAAACCGAATTTCCCTGTGAGCTAAAAGTCAATGAAAATATGAGTGACAATACTTCTCTTGCCCAGTAGATGTCCCTATCAGCCCTTGTTTAGAAGCACATTATGAGTTTTATACATTGGGTTGACCTATTGATTACATTTTGTTTTTATATTTGAAAATGTTCATTTAAGTTGATTTTTTTGACTGCCGAGTAATTATTTTTAACCCTCTTTTTGAACTAGATTTTCCTTGTTATATTCCAGCTAAGAAAGCTCAACGACATCTCCATAACAGTCAGCCTTTTAAAGTGAAAATGCAGTGAAAGAATAAGATTTTTGTTTCATGGGTGTGCTCTCCATTGACACCTCTTGGCCATCAAGAGGATTGGCGGGTGAGGGAACTGACTATTGCGGGTAGCACCCATCAAAAGCGCATTCAATAACAAAAGGGCGCCTGTCGCGCCTTCTCCCACTAAGCCAGCTCAGGGAAGCCCTTGAAAGACTCCTCTGAACTGGCGTGGTGGGGGGCTAATGACGCCCTGGGTGGCTACAGCGCCCCGGGCAGTCACCGGGCCCACCTCGCCATAAAACCGGCCCTGCCACTTTGATGCAAACCCACACAGTGACCAGTTTTTCCAAAATGAAACTGCCTACAGAAGAGCAACTCCCCCTCCCCACCACTAACAAACCCACACCTCCCCCTTTTCTTTTCTGATCAGCCAGAGAGCCTGAAGGCCATGTAAATGTCAGCGGTGCGCAATGTAAATCACATTAACATAACACATTTCACCATACATGTATACGCCTAGGGGCTTACATGGCAACATTCTGGAGCACCCAGGCTGGAGATTTCATAACAGAAAGTGGGAGAAATCCATTTTCCAATAGGATTCGTTAGGCAGGAGAAATAAAAAATAGCAATATTTTAATAGAAACATTTTGGAGTCTCCCGCCTAAATCGGGAGGCGTGGCATGTACGTAGGTATGGGGACACAGGCGACTAAAAGTACAGGCCACTGGAAAATGGAGTCACGCTCTCCATTTTGATTTTCGTTCTGCCTCTGCCGCATCCTTTTGCATTCAGAAACGTGATCTAAGCCCTGCTCTTCTGCTGGGCCCATGCTCTGTTTTTTTTCTCCCGGTTTCGGTATTGGTTTTCATACCGCGAGTACGTTTATTGTGTGTTGTGCGCGTTAAAGTTCCGATAAATGAATACAATGTGGTTTAATCCCAATTTCCAGAAACGCAATCCAGCATGCCAAGATCCCACCGCTGGTGCAGACTGTAGTGCCTTCCGGGGTTGCCACCGAATAAACGATCTTGTGAAAACAATAACGACCAACCAAAAGCTGCCTTTCATCGAGGAAGGTTCGCCCTCAGAGCTGCCCTCGGGGCTCTTAGCTACACAAACAGCAACCCTCCGGGAGGCAAGGGAGGGGGGAGAGCCCGGCTAATATTGACTTTCCACGCTCACACGGCTCCACTGAGCGGCTTCTTAACGATAACATTTGAGTGGCGTTAGAAGGGCCGAGTGATATCACATTGTGAGAGGCGGGGTCACCCAGCACCCGCCACCGCATGACAAAGGGAAAGGGAGCTGTCTGCTTACTCAGCCAAGTGAGACTGCTGGCCGGGACGCCCCAGTGACCCCGTAGCCCGGGGCAGTCAGGCGGGGAGATTGGATGACTGTGTCCTCTTGCTCAGTCAACACTCCGCCCCCTGAGGAGAAACAGCAGAGGCCGCAGGGTGTTCCACCTCGGTGCCCTCTGAAGTGTGGGCGAGCAGTGCCACCTGCTGCACCCTCCCTCATTCAAGGATCGGAGGCACCGGCCGATCTGGCTACACAATTTAGAAAGTGAAGGAAAGCACAGCGAAGGAGAAGCTAAAATCATGCCCTAGCTATGCAAGCAGTGGTGGAAATGGAAACAATTTGGTGGGGCCCCTCACAAGAGCCAGGTGGGGGCAGAGTCCGAGGAGGCATGGTTTGAGGGGGCGGAGCTGGCAGCTGACATCCGATCAAAGGAAATGGCCACAATAATAGTTTAAAATGGCACAATTTCTTTCATGCTGCTTCTTTTCCAAACTCCACACTATATATCAATTCCACTTTAAACCACTTCCATGGCACTGGTGCACCCAAAATATGATATAATTACTACTTGAAATAGAGATATCATACAAGTTGCAACAAACCATGTCAAAGCAACACATTAGGGCTTGTAGCAAGTCGTACACGGTAGTTACTGACTTCAGACTTAATATGTGAAACGTCGTGCCGTGCGCAACACGTCACTATTTAAAAGGCAACAAAGATGGTGTCTGTGGTCTAAGAACACGCGGACGCCAGATGGAGGCAGGGTCCTTGCATCAACACGAACACGAAATAACACATTTTATGCCATCTAACAAGTACGTTTCACGGACTGAACTTGCTACATTCCCATATAATTATTAGGTTATGGTTAACACCTTGAACTAAATAGAATCCACATTTTCTAGCCAGGGAGCGTTAACACAAACAAATACTTGCATATTGCATATGATATGATATGGCATTTATAACGCGCCTATACACAAGTGTTTTAAAGCGCGACAAGGCAAGGGAGGGGAAACAGAGGGAAGACAGAGACAACTATCCTACTAGGCCAGGTGACATTAAGATTGTGCAAGTGCAGGGGGGGGGGGCGCAAAGTGCCAGGGTTAAGGGGAGGGGGCAGTGCATTACATAGGATAACAATAAAATAAATAAGGACAATAAATAAAAGTGCAGCCAGCTGGTGGCAAGTGCAAGGGTAAGTGCAGACATCAAGTATCGAGTGCTAGTAGGGGCTATAAGGATACAGAAACAGTCCCAGAGTGCAAGGGTTGCCAGGGGGGCAGTGCAGGTGTGCAACTGGAGGGGAGGGGACCCCGGCCCGAGATCAGTGCGAAGCCAGGTAATCGGTGCAGTTTCAGATTCAGCCAGAGATCAGCAGGGGAGAGGAGGAGAGAAAGCAGAAGCAAAGAGGAAGCCCTTGAGGTGCTTCCGGAACCGTAGAGGGTTCTCCTCAAGTTTTAGAGAGGCAGGGAGGCTGTTCCAGAGAGAGGTCCCAGCAGAAGAAAGAGATCTACCACCAACTCGCTGCTTGGAAAAGCGACGAACCCTGAGGGAGTTGGAGATGGATGAGCGAAGAGCTCGAGAAGGAAGATATTTAGGAAGAGAGAGTTGAAGGTATTGAGGCCCCAGGCCCCAGAAGGCCTTGTGGACAATGCAGAGGGTTTTGAACTTAATCCTCGCCGCCACTGGGAGCCAGTGCAGAGATTTCGGTCCTGGAGAGATACAATCCCTGGGATTCAGGCCAAGGAGAAGTCTCTCAGTCCTCTTTTGGATGAGTTGCAAAGGGTGGAGAATAGAGTCAGGCAGATTTAGAAAGAGGCTGTTGCAGTAGTCCAACCTAGAGAGAACCAGAGCTCTGGAGACAGTGAGCTTCTGGGGGAAGGAGAGGAAAGGAAAAATGCCTCTGAGGAGGTGCAGTTGGTAGTGTGACTACTTTGAGATGTCAGAGATGTGAGGAGAGAAGGAAAGTGTGTAATCGAAGATGACCCTGAGGTTTTTAGCCTCATAGGTGGGAGCAGGAAAAGGGCCAAGAGAGTCTGGCCAGAGAGTGACAGGAAAGGAGGGAGCAGGTATGCAGATGAGGATAATCTTGGCCTTACTGGCATTACGGCAGAGATCATTGGCGGCACACCACTCCTAGATGGCTGACAGACAAATGAGAGAAGGAGAAGAGGTGGCTGAAGGGAGCCTGAAAATGAGCTGCGTGTCATCCGCATAGCACTGAAAGTTGGGGCAGAGAGTGGCAATGCAGTGGGCAAGAAGTGCCAGCCATTGGTTGAACAGCCAGAGAGAGAGAGAGGTTAGACCCCTGGGGAACACCACAGGTAGAGATAGAGATAGAGGAGAAGAAGGACCCAAGTTGGACCTGGGAGGGTCGATCAGAGAGGAAGGAGGCAGCCAAGCCAGGGCCTGATCAGTGATATCCAGGTTATCACAGAGACGGTTGAGCAGGATAGCATGGTTGACCGTGTGAAAGGCAGAAGAGAGATCAAGTAAGATGAGGACACGGGGTGTCGCAATCGAGGTTGGAGAGCAGATCTTCACGGATGTTCAGGAGAGCAGTTTCTGTGCTTCTGGCAGCTCTGAAGCCAGACTGATGGTCATGGAGACAACCAACAGATTCAGAGTGAAGATTAAGCTGGGAGATAGCCAGCTTTTCCAGGAGTTTGTCCAGGAAAGGAGTGATGGAAATTGGACGATAGTTAGCTGGGCAGGAAGGGTCGGCAGAGGGTTTCTTAAGAAGAGGGTGCACAAGGGAGTGCTTCAGGGGGGAGGGAAAGATTCCAGTGGCTAAGGAGTGGTTTCAGAAATCAGCCAGAGCAGGAGCCAGGGTGTCAATGGTGGTTCTTGATGGTTTTGGAGGAACAGGGGTGAACCTGTTTTGACGAGCCTTTCATAGATTGGATTTGTCTAGAACAGGGGAAAGGTAGAAGGAGGGAGGAGAAGTGGCCGAAGAAGGGCCAGAGGAAAAGCACAGAGTAGAGGGAGGATGGGGAGAGGAAGAGAGAGAGAGAGGACAGTATGTCATGAGTTTTAGAGATTAAATGAGAAGCCAGGGCCGTGCAGAGGGATCTTGGAGGGGACAGGAGAGGTAGAGACTGTGGCAGGATTGGACCGTTTTTAAGGAGTTCGGCCGAGTTGTTAGATGCCGCGGAGATGTAGGCTTGGATGTGGGCTCTCTTCTTGGTACGGACACAGCCGGTATTGCCTTTCAAGCAGGCGGCAGGCCAGTTTGTCAGAGGATGTACTGGAAGCACGCCATTTCCTCTCAGCCACCCTGCATTTGTGTTTAAGGGTGACGAGGACTGAGTCGTACCAAGAGTTGCACTTGGCTTTGGGCTTCAAGCGGATCCTCATGACAGGGGCAAGTACATTGAAAGCATTAGATATAGCATAGTGGAGCATGGAAAGGGCTGTGTCAGGGTGTGAGTCAGCCAAGGGGGCAGTGAGAGGGGTGAGAAAGTGGCGGCGAAAGCCTCAACTGACACACGCTTCATGGGTCGGATAACTGAGAAGGTAGGTGGCAGTGCGGGAATTGGCTTGGCCTGAGGAGTAGAGAGGGTGAGATGGGATGAAAGGAGAAAGTGATCACTCCAGGAGAGAGGAGTGGTAAGAGGGATCAAAAGTGGAAGGTCTGAATAGATCAGAACATCCAGAGTGTGCCCTGCAGAGCGAGTCAGGCCAGAGGGGAGACTAGAGAGTGAGAGAGAGTCGCACAGGTCACGAAAGAGTCCAATAGAAGGACAGGAAGCATCCAGGTGGATGTTGAAGTCACCAAGAAGGAGGAGTTGAGTGGTTGAGACCAGGAGGGAAGAGGAGAGGTCCGCCCACTCAGAGAGGAAGGAGGAGAACTGACCAGCTGGCCGATAGATGGCAGCCACTGTAAGGGAACGGCCAGGAGAGAGAAAGAGCCTGCAGACGAGGCATTCGAAAGAGTAGGCCTGCGTAGGAATGACGGAGGCAGGAATCCACTCAGGGAAGATCAGGGCTACACCCCCTCCAGAACGGTTGGATCTGGGCGCAGAGAGGATCTTGTAGCCAGGGAGGAGAGTGTCAAAGCTTAAGGCAGAGCTGGCCGTGAACCATGTCTCGGTGAGACCGAGGACATCGAGGTCAAGTTCCTCCAGTAGGCGGCAGATGTCAAAGGAGTGTTTGACAGCTGCGTGAGAGTTTAGAGTGGCAATATGGAGAAGATTGCAGTCCTTGAAAGACATCCGGGGAGAAGTATAAGTCAGAGGAACGCCCTGCGGAGGTGTAGAAACAGCCCGAGGGGGGGGGGCTGAAGAGGAAGGAGAGGGCAAGGTAGCCAAGCAGGAGACAGTAGGGGGAGATGAGGAAACTGGAGGGGAAAGAGGGGACAGCAGACGAAGAAAGGAAATTGATAAGGCGCGGGAAGCATCTATCAAAGAGGTGAAGTGTCAGAACCCCCCCTTTAAGCTCTGGGGTCTGTCAGGACTGGCAGTTCAACACGTAGTGTAGATGACAAATTCTTCCTGCCAATGTACCCCTCAGGTGTACCTAGGGACAGACTGAGGGATCTATTAACCAAAAGATGTGTTGAACGCTCCCGGGACACAGCTGGCTGAAAAAACAAACACACAAAATCAGCACCAGATCTGAAATAACTTGCGGTTAATACAACCGGGATAATCTGAGGGCTAACCTGAGTGTTATGGCATATACAGCAGGGAGTCCCCTTGATAATAACTTGGATATGGGATCCCCAATCACACCCTGGAGCTGGCGTTACCCTGTAACCAGATAGTGCAGTTAGAAGACACAACGTACTGAAAACACAAGAAAAAACAACAGAGGCAGCAGGGTTTCTTACCAGAAGAGGCGGTCCAGTATAACTGAGGGTTAAATGTTCCCTGCAGGAGTTGATGATTGACGAGTATTTTACAGGCTTCCCCTGATCCGACGGCATGAGGACGCCTAAGAAGTTCCAAAGCTGTATTCTTAGTCCCGACACCAGGCTCCCCTGACCCGACGGCATGAGGACTCCTACCAAGTCCGAAAACAGGGCTCTTAAGAAGTCACTAGTCCAAGCACGGGACAGCAATTACTTTGAATCAAAGTGACAAAAAGGTTATCCTGATCGAGATCTGTGTCGGTAATGAGCGGGCAAAAGAGGTACAATCCAAGAGGCAAAGGGAATCCTAGGACAGTCCAAGTCAGCGTTTATCTGGCAGTCGTGGTACAGGACGTGAAGCACAATCAGTCCGTGGGGCAGTTCCGAGTCATAAACCAGAAGTTCTTAAACAAAAACCAGGGACAAAGCGATAACAATCCAGCAGGCAAGGTTCATAAGCAAGAGGATTCGTAAAATTAGGCCCGTAGTACAAGAGTAGCCACTGATAGAACCAAATTCAGAAGCACTGTGACAGAGTCGGGGCGATGCTCAAATGGAGAAATCACCTGACCTGCAGTATGCAACCCTGCCGTAGCAGCGTGCCGGGTGACAGGTGTACAGGGTGCCGTCATCTCCATGGCAACCCCCAACATGCACGAAAAGATGTGCCGAGCTTGGGAACTCTGCCAAAGCGTACTCTGGTAGGCAGATGGCTCTTTTTACCTAAGTTTAGCGAAAACTGGGAAGAGACAAGCTTCGGAAACGAGGATGATCCATGTCAACAAATGTGGCGTAACTTGTGTTTAACCACTGATGATTTCCTGACAAGAAGGTTGGCTTGAGGGCCTTGGACCAAGACGGTACCATTCAAGTAAACATTAATGATGACCTTAGAGGAGTGGAAGGAGGCCAGGAGGGCCTCCCACCGGGTGCCACCATTAATGGCAGAGGAAGAGAAGGGAGAGAGCACAGAGACCATATATAGAGTCCATAGGTCTGGCAAGGGAACGACAAAGAGGATGTCGGTGAAAGTTTGCCTGGAGGAGGCACTGGTATAGGTGTCAGCGATAGGGAGTCCCGGGTTGGAGACCGGGATGTCATTTTTAAACTTCTTCCTACCAGATTTAGTGAGGAGAGCAGGATAGTCGATAGAGAAGCAGTTCGAAAAGATAGGAGAGACAGAGAGCGCCATCGGGTAGGTAGGGAGAGGAGAGAAGAGGAAGGGAGTGGGATGGGGTAGGGGAGAACACTAGGGAAGGACACAGGGCAGGGTGTAAGCAGAAGAGACAGAGAGAGACGAGACAAGTTGACAAATGTACAAGACGACAGACGCTTAGTGGTAGAAAGATGCGCTAGACATGTGCTTTTCTAGGAGGCAAAGCCACAGAACGGCACTACTTTCACAATGCAATTTTAAAAAACAGGAGAAAACACACCTAGGTTTGAGAGTCTGCTATATGGATAGGTTTGCAGGGTAGAGTAAGGGTCTAAACCTAACCCGCGCCACTCATAACTTCCTTAGTCGCTGCTGGTTGACAGCTGGCAACTGGCTTCCCCTGCTGACACCTGCAGACACTGGTTGGAGGTGCGACGTGGGAGCTGCCCTTTGCCTTGGGGCCCATAGCTACAGGGGCTGCCGGGCAGAGGGCTGCCCTGGGAAGGTCAATGATGACTTGGGGAAAGACCAATCAGGGACGGTGGGCGGGCTGAGAGGCGGGAGGGGAATACAGCGGAGAAGAGGGTGTCGAGGGAGGGAGAGGCTGCACAAAGGGACAGGGGCATGGCACGGAAAAGAAAAATAATAATCAAACAAGGCCTAGGTGGGTCTGCACACGAGAAGGAGCTCGCCTGCTTTGCTGTCTCACAAGAAGTGAGCATGGAGCACCGTGGGACAGTAGACAGAGCTGCAGGAAGTGGGAAAGACCAAGCGGGTATGGTGGGCGAGGTGGGAGGGGAAAGCACCGGGAAGGTGTATGAGCAAACTTTAAAAATACAGAATCCATGGGCATGGACAGGGGCAGAGATTTACACCATGATTGTCTGCTATATAATTTGCTGCACTGTCATTTGTTTTACTCTATTGCTGTTTTCATTTATTTATTTATTTATTTTGGGGGAGGCCTCTCTCTAGTGACCTTTTGATTGTTGCTGGAGTGGTCTGTAGGGTGTTGGGTATACTCATTTTGTTCTAGATATATTTGCTGTTGCAATCCTTTTTGCCTCACTAGTTACATCAATGTTTGGGACGCTTTTGAAGTAATTCAGGTTGTATTACGCTGACATGTTATTTGAAGTCTGCATGGGCTCTTTTTAATTTCTGTGTTTTCTGGTTGGGGATGTTTATATATGATTAGGAGGGGTACTGGGGGTGGCTTGGGGTTTGTTAGTTCCTGTTGACGTTGGATTCATACTTCTGCAGGTGGGGGTGGGGGTGGGTTTTTGATTCTTATAAGTACGGAATTTATTATCTGTTTTTTCATTATCTTCTTCTTTCCCTTGCAATGCCATCTGGGAGGGGTAACCAGTTGTCTGTTTCTTCTTGGAATATAAATGGTCTAAACAATCCCCTCAAAAGGCAAACGATGTTTAATTGTTTGAGGGATATGCGCAGTGATGTTTATTTCCTTCAGGAGACCCATTTATTGCTGGATGAAGTTAATATGTTGCGCAAAGGATGGATTGGGGAATTTTTTGTTTCGTGCTATTCGTCCAGGAGTATAGGGGTTGCTATCCTGATTCGGAAGAATTCCCCGATTAAGGTCTTAAACTCTAGCTCTGACAAGGAGGGTAGGGTCATTGCACTTTTGGTGGAAGTTCAGGGAATTCAGATTATTCTTTGCAATGTTTACGCTCCCTCAGTGGATGATGGTTCATTCTTTGGAAAAGTTGCTCAAATGATACAGGACTTTGCTTGCCGGAATGTTATTCTGGGGGGTGATTTTAATTTGGTTATTGATGCTGTCAAAGATCGGAGCGGATCCAATGCCGTTTGCAGGAGGGATCCGACATTTTGTTCTTTTAGCTCACTTATTTCTTAATTTCCCTTAGAAGACTGTTGGAGATTACTTCATGCTAATTTGAGAGAATACACGTTTTATTCTAGCTCTCATGATTCACATTCTCGTATAGATATGTTTCTCACGGCTGGATCAGCAACCTTGAATCTGGTAAGCTGTGAGATTGGCTGTATTGCCGTCACTGATCATGCACCTGTGTTTATGAATATGGGTTTGCAGTTTGATACTTCCAGATCTTTTTGTTGGAAAATGAACACCTCAATTCTTCAGGATGAGAAGATAGTGGATAAAATCAGGTCTGAGGCTGATCACTTTGTTGTGGAAAATAGGACAGAAGGAATTGGTGTTAGAACAGTCTGGGAGGCATTTAAATGTACGATGCGGGGATTGATCCTGGGTTTATCCAGTAGCAAGAGGAAATGTATAGAGAGGAAAAGTTTGGATTTGGAACAAAATATTAAGCAGCTTTCAAAGGATTTGATAAATGACTCAGTTAATCTGGTAAAAGGAGAACGCTCAGGGAACTACAGAGGGAGCTGAATGAGTCTTTGAAAGCAAGGTCTGAAAAGGATTTGTTTAGATTGAAATGTTCTTATTTTGATTATGGTGAAAAGTGCGATCGCTGGCTTGCCTATAGATTGAGACAACAGCAATCAGAAAGATCTATCACTTCTATCAAAAGCGAGAATGGTCAGGTGACTTGTGACCCGAAATTGATTAATGAGACTTTTAGTGAATATTATATGAAACTCTATCAAAGTGAGTTGGGGGTCAGTGGATTGAATTATTCCTTTTTGAATGGATTGGAAATACCTAGAGTGAGTGATTTGGAGAATGCAATGCTGAGTGAGGCTTTGACTGTGGATGAATTGAAAAATGCGATTGGGAAGTTGAACTCGGGCAAGTCTACGGGTCCGGATGGTCTGCCTGCTGAATTTTATAAAATCTTACCTGATTCAGTGATAGAACTTATGCGGGATATGTTCATAGAATCCAGGGTGGGAGGTTTGCTTCTTGCTTCTACTAGTCATGCCATTATATCGGTTTTTCTAAAAAAGGGTAAAGATGGTTGTTTGACTTCGAATTACCGTCCGATCAGTTTGATTAATACTGATAATAAGATCCTTGCAAAACTATTGGCCCTTCGTTTGCAGAATCTTCTTCTGAAGTTAGTGCACACTAATCAGTCAGGCTTTGTCCATGGCCGGAGGACATCTAGCAATATTAGGAACTTACTGTTGTTGATGACACATGCACAGGAATTGGATGATGATGTTGCGGTGCTTTCCTTGGACGCGGAGAAAGCGTTTGATCGTGTTGATTGGGACTATCTTTTTTCAATATTGCGTGCCATGAATTTGGGAGAGGAATTTATTTCTTGGATAGCCTTGCTTTATGCTTGTCCGACGGCCGCCGTCAGAACTAATGGGCAATTGTCAGATTCTTTTGTGCTACGGAGGGGTACGAGACAGGGATGTCCTTTATCCCCCTGATATTTGTTTTGGCCATGGAACCACTGGCGATTGCCTTAAGGAGTGACGTGGGAATACAGGGTCTGAGTATTCATGGTGCTGACCAAAAGTTGTGGTTTTATGCGGATGGCCTACTTTTGTTGTTACGGAATTTAACAGTGTCGCTTCCGGCCTTGCTGAATGTTTTGGATAGATTTCATGCGGTGTCTGGATTTAAGGTTAACTGGTCTAAATCTGAGGTGTTGCCAATTTCAGGATATTGTGACAAGAACGTGATCACTGGGATTGGGTTTCAATGGTGTGAAAGGAAACTGAAGTACCTGGGTATATGGCTAACCCCACTGGTGGATGAGATGGTTGTGGTAAACATGAATGAGGTTTGTACTGATTTGAAAATGAGCATCTTGAGGTGGTCTTTGCTTCATTTATCCCTATGGGGCAGGGTGAATGCTATCAAACAAAATGAATGCAGCTCCAAAGATTAATTGTGTTCTAAGTATGCTTCCGATGAAAATTGGTCAACATTACTGGAAAAAAATTGATGGTTTGTTGCAGTCATTCCTGTGGGATAATAAGCCGCCTAGGCTTAAATTGTGGAAACTTCAGTTGCCAGTAGAAAAAGGTGGTCTACGAGTACCGAACTTCAGGGCATATCATTTAGCCTTTTCAAGTCATTTTATTGTGCCTTTTTTGATGGATTTGCCTGATCAATGGGTAATTGCAGAGGCTAGTATGTTGGGTCCGCTCCCTCCAAGGGCAATTCTCACGGCGACAAACAAGTCATGTAATAAATCACCTTTGACGTTTTTTCTGAGAGAGACGTGGAGACAGGTTCATGAATTGTTGGGCTCGGTTGCTTCAAGGACCATTCACTCATCCATTTGGTTGAACCCATTGATTGCTATCGGGGGCAGGTCTTTGTTTTGGCCGGATTGGTTTCTAGGCGGGGTGCTCTGGATTGATGATGTTCTGGTGGATGGAGGGTGGATTGGGGAACGTGAGTTACGAGCAAAGTTTCACATTGATAATTTCAGAACTGAAGACTTCAGGAAATTGAAAAGATGTATTGGTGATATGGGGGAGCTAGGAAGTTCAATGGTGAATCTCCATCTAATGGAGAGGGAGCCCGGTGGTTGTTCCATTGCTAGCAGGATATATAATTGTATTGTGTCTGCTTATAAGGAAAATTCTGTTTTGAGAGATGAATGGGGAAGGAGGTTGGGGTGTGAGATTTCGCCTGAGATGTGGCTGGATATGTGTGCGAATGTTAAACCCTGTGCAATTGATATAGTGGAACGGTCAAGACAGATAAAGATCCTCAATAGAGTGTTTTGGAGCCCGGAGCAAATTTTTAAGAGGGGGCTGATGGACTCAGATGAATGCTGGTGTTGTGGGAATGGACAGGGAAGTTTGGAACATCTGTTGTGGGAATGTGTGCGTGTACAGGGATTTTGGCACGAGGTTTGTGGTGCCTGTCGGCGTGTTTTGGATTTGGATGTTGAATTGGATTTTATGACAATGATTTTGGGAGGTGGAGAATTGCTGGATGATCTCTCTGTGTCACGGAAAAAGTTTTTACTCCGTGGAGCTTGTCTGGGCAAAAAGTTGGTCCTCAGGGGCTGGAAGTCGCGGAATGCGCCTTCTCTTGATGATTGGGTTGAGGGGATGTCTGCCCTTGCATCCATGGAAAGGGTGGTTTACAAGCGGCAAGGGAAGTTGAGGTTGTACGGAAAGGTGTGGGATGACTTTCTGAGTATTTACTGATTTATTGCAAGTTATGTATATATAATATTCTGTTATTCTGTGTATTCTTACTGAGTATTTTTTGTTCTGATTGTTTGATTGATTATATATGTGTAAACTTTATAAATAAACAAATAAAAAAAAAAAAAATACAGAATCCCTGATCGCATTGTATTTGGTGAGTCATTTCCGAGACTTTTCAGACGGAGCAGCATTTTGCCCAAGCAGCACTATATTGTCATTTAGATATTGTCATTAGGTCCTGGTTATCATCTTGTATTAAAAACAATCCACATTTTCTAATCAGGGAGCGTTAACGCGAACGAATACTCAGACATTGGAGGTAAATGACCAAACGTGTAGAAATATAGAATCCCAAGCGGTATCGTATTTGGTGAGTTATTTTTTAGACTTTTTCCAGACGGAGCAGTATCTGCCTATGTGGCACGCAATTTCTTTATAAGGCCCAATTTATTTCGATCTTTGTAGTGATTCCATTTGAAGAAACAACATTTGGAAATAGCTCAATGGATAACTATTAAACTATGGGCATTCAGGTTTAAATTCATCACATGGTGAGTAACAGTTTAGCAGTGAACGTATCACCACTCCGTGATACCTAGCTATGGTTCCTGGCTGGAATGGACTGGTCCACATATACTGATTTGTCAGGCACGTTACCTATAATGCTTTATTAATTATGGAGCGATTTGTAATGAATAATTCTAGAGCTGCCAAGCAACAATATACTTATCAAGTGACAATTTACTTAAATAGGTGCAACTAACTCTGCATTTTGAACTAATTCTGATATCAATAGCTATGCTTATTTATAACATGTTATTTGACGTTGAGAGAGGAGTTCTTGAATGCCAAGCTAAGGACTCGCTATGAATGATAATACCATTATAAACACTGGATCAATCAGTTTTATATTATTAGGGCTAATGTTATCTTCCATCCTCCCCTCCCTTTCTTTTTTTCTCCTTCTCCAATCCTCTGGTTGGTGGATTATTTTGTTTTGGACACTAATATTTCTAACACCAACATGTTTGCATGGGTTTGAATGAATTTGTTATTATTTACTGTTTTGGCATTATTTCCCATGATGTTCACCCTGTAATATAGCCTTGAAAAAGACCACAGCGGTCGAAACACGTGTTGGCAAGGGAAAGAGGACTGTTTTGGTTCACCAAAACGATTGACATTTGGAATAAATTCAGCATTTGGCTAAAAATAGTATTTTGTTGGAAGAATTATTATTGTGACAAGCACATTGATTCTGGCACACCCACAGTACTTTGCAATTCTATGCCAGGCAGGGGTTAGCCTGACTGTGCCTCTATCTGTAGCTGCCTGGTGCACCTAGAACACTAACATACGTTAGCCATAGTGCCCATACAAACCTGGCAATACCCTGAACTCTTCCTTTTCAGTTATATAGCAACTCCACTTTAAACCACGTCCATTGCACCGGTGCACCCAAAATATGATATCATTACCACTTGAAAAGGCGATATCATATCATTTTTATGGTGTCCTGCTTTGTATATGTATGGGGGGCGGAGCCAGAAGAGCGCTCATGGAGCCAATGTGCTACTTTGCCCCCCTACTCCATACCATAGAGGGCACTTTTATTTTTTTAAACAATCCAGCACAGAGTGCTAATGGCATGGATTGCATGGGGCTGACTCTGGCCAGATCCTGAGATCCGGCTACACATCTGGTGCCGGCAGTGGAGAAACTTTGCTGAAAATGTTGGGGGGGACATAATCTCTGAAAAAATGAATTCAAATGAATGGGGACAAAATAGTGTTCCCTGAAAGTTGGGGGGGACAAACACCCCCGTCCCCCCTAAAATTACGCCCATGGGTGCCGGATCTCAGATCTGGCGAGAGCTGGCCCAGTCACCAGCGCTTTATGCAAGGAGAGAACTTATGATATGATGATATGATATTGCATTTATAACATGCCTGTACACAAGTCTTTCTAGGCGCCACAGGACAAGGTAGGGAAGACAAGACAAACAATCTTACTAGGCCTTGTGACATTCAGACCGTTCAAGTGCGACAAAGAGAGGTGCAGGGCAAAGGGAGTGGGGGAAGTGCAAGGGAGAGGGTAGGGGGAAGTGCGGTCAGGGCCAGTAATGCTCTGGGTAAGTGAGACCAGGGCAGGGGGGCTGTAGAGGTTACAGATTACAGCTTGAGAGGGTTAGAGAGGGAGAGGAGAGCATCCAAGGTGTGGCTGACAGAGTGTGTCAGACCAAAAGGAAGAATGGGAAGAGAGAGAGAGTCGCAAAGGTTGTGGAAGAGCTCAGGGGAGGGATTAGAAGCATCCAGATGGATGTTGAAGTCTCTGAGGAAGAGAAGCTGAGAGGTAGAGGCGAGGAGAGAAGAAGATAGGTGAGCCCATTCAGAGAGGAATAGGGCATCTGGAGAGGTGCCATGTAGATGGTGGCCACAGTTGAAGAGAGGCTAGGAGAGATAGAGACCCTGCAACAGAGTCATAGCTAGGATTGTCTAACAAGTGGGGCCTAAAGCTAATGTAGTTGGGCACACCGCACTATGACATTTACAGATTTTAGGTGGGCCTTGCACCCTCAGGCCATTCAAAGGAGGAGTAGGCCTGCGTAGGAATGACAGAAGCAGGGACCTAACCAAAGATCAGGGCCACCCCACCACCGGGCCGGTAGGTTCTGGGCTCAGAGAGGATCTTGTAGACCTCTGGGAGCAGAGTGTCAAAACCTGTGATAGAGCTGGCAGTGAATCACGTCTCAGTGAAAGTGAGGACATCTCGTCTCAGTGAGAGTGAGGACATCCAGGTCATGGTCTTCAAGGAGGCTGTAGATGTCAGAGGAGTGTTTGACAGCAGAGCAAGAGTTGAGAGTAGCGATGTGGTGCAGGTTGACACATTTGGAAGACTTCCGGTGGGGTACAGGAGGGAGGTACACGCAGCTGAGGGTGTAGAGGGGCCCTAGAGTGGGCAGAGGCAATAGACAATGGTGGTATGGGGGTCAGAGTGGAAGAGGAGGTAGGTGTAAGAGAGGTGACGGACTAAGGAGGTGGCAAGGAGCCAGAGAGGTGTTAGAAGGAGTAGCAGGAGAAGAGAGGACGTTTATAAGGCACGAGAAGCGCATTTAGAAAAGGAGGAGATTGGGTTGAGGGCCCTGGACCAAGACGGTTCCATTCAAATAGACATTAATGATGGTTTTGGAGGAGTGGAAGGGGCCAGCAGGGCCTCCCACCGGGTTACCACCATTAATGGGGAGGAGAAGTTAGGAGATAGAGCAAAGACCATACGAGGGGTCCCTAGGTCATGAGAGGGAACGGCAAAGAGGATGTCGGTGAGAGTGTATGGAGGAAGGATTGATGTAGGCATCAGTCATTGGGAGGCCTGCGTTGGAGATCAGGATTTCCCTATTGAATTTTTCTTCCAGACTTAGTGAGAGGGATGGGATAGTCGATAAAGTAGCAGTTAGCTAAGCTTTATGTTTTTTGTCTCTGTTCATCGTTTGTGTTTGTTGCACCCATAAGCCTTTGGGTCCTGATGTGCACAGTATAAATTATTAAAGTAAAGTAAAGGCACTGGCACTGTAAGCAAATCGATATTTTTTGTGGCAGGCATTAACATCTCCAATTTAGTATGAACGACTGCGCGTCAAGAGGGAGCCCTAACTAATGTAGGTGTGTTTGGGGAAGAGCTGTCTAACCTCCGAGACTGGCCAGGAGACTACAGGTTTTCAAGTCTTTCTGCTAGTTTCCAGTCCACAGTGAAAGATTTCGGGTTTACCATCAAACTACCACTGATGGGCTTCCACTGCCGGAAGTTTCACAGATTGCAACAGACTCCCCTCTCTCATTAAATTACAACTCTGTGTCGATGACTGGGACGGGAAGATTTGTTTGGGAAATTAAAATATGACTTATTTGTACTGTTCCGTTAACAAATTTGGCGGCATTCTCTGCAGTTTGCCTTGCCTCTAGCCAACGTCGCATTGCAAATTTCTAACATGATGACGTCACTACACGATTTATTAGAATTATTCTGTTAACAAATAATGTGGTGTTCCCGGAAATTTGCCTTGTCATGCGCGCACTGTGACCTTTAGTTAGTGGTTAGCATCCCTTTAGCATTTACAAGGTAAGATTTGATCTTTTGCTGCTCCAACTACCATATACTGGCCTCTTTAAAATAAATTGAATTTTTACTTGTTTTCTATGTTTATTTTATATTGCCCCTTAAGACTTTGTTGTCTGAGCGCTATGAAGTTTCTTTAATACCTCTACAATGGTCAAGGTAATTCTTCCTTAATTTATTCTTTTCATTAATTATCAAAAATTCCTTA
The DNA here is from genome assembly GCF_040938575.1 of Ambystoma mexicanum. Taxonomy (NCBI): domain Eukaryota; kingdom Metazoa; phylum Chordata; class Amphibia; order Caudata; family Ambystomatidae; genus Ambystoma; species Ambystoma mexicanum. Next base: position 1,011,805,808 of record NC_090934.1, read on the forward strand.
GGCCTATGCGTTACTAATTTCGTGCCCTCCCTAATTTATTTTTTGTAGGTCACCCATAAGCATGGGTGAACAATATATCCATTTGTTAACTTCTAAAGGGTGAATGGTGAGCAAACCTTTTTTCTTGGGCAATCACCCCTTAAACCTCTTGGCCAATTATCCTGTAAATTATTTCTTATTAGAACCCGGTGCACCATAATGATAAAGAAATCTATGCACTGATTATTGCGTTTGCAAGCCTTATCAGCCGGTAATCCTGCTTGCGTTATTGCATCTCCCACGCACCGGTAGCCAGCCTTCCTTCCCGTCCCTCATGAACTTGCTCAGGCCGACATGGAAAGGAAGAAGGGACTACATGTGGTTGCTTCTCCCTGTTCCATGGTGGCCATTTTTTTTATTTACCTTTATTTTCATTTGTTTTAATAGCCGCCATGGAAAGGGAGAAGGGGCTATGTGTAGTCCCTTCTCCCTTTCCATAGCAGACATTTTCTTAGTTTATTATGACTGCCACGGAAAGGGAGAACAGGCTACATTTCCCAATCTGCGGCAGCCATTTTCTTTTCTGGTTGCAAAACACAAAACATCTTGCAAACGAAGAAAAACACCATTAGTACCCCGGTCTAATGGGCCAGGGTACTAATGGCAAGAAGTCTCTCACCGGGGGGTGGCATTACCAGGCATGGTAAGGCCCTCCCTGGGGAGAAGCATATTGCCTAAATAAATCTCTCTGTGATTGTATCTAACAGGGTCCTGTATTCATCATTGTCCTGGGTCCTGATGAAGGAAAAAAATGTAAAATCGATGAGACGTTCACTAACTTTCCAATTCGGTGAGATGTCCACTGATGTAGACCCGACCCTCTATGATACAGCATGGAATTAATATGGATTGTGATCTGATTCTTCAACCCATCTATGGATTGAATTAAAATCTGGCTCTCCACAGAATCAATATTGAACTAAAATTGGATGTGATTTACTCTCTTAGACCTATCCATGCTCATGAAGGCTTACATTGGTAGATAACTGTGATAGATTTGATCCTTGTTGAATTAAATGTGTTCATTTAAATTGAAATATGTGTACTCCTGTTTAAGATTTATGCTCTGAGTATCTATGTGTTCCAATCTTTGGATTCATTAATTTTCTTCTATAATGTATTTACTGTTTACTGCACATTGCTGGTGCCTCCATTATTGTTCACAAAATTGCTGTTATGTTGGGTATATCAATTGTTTTTGTTGTACCATGTTTTTTGACTTTGGATGTGTTCCTATATTCATTTCATCATGATTGCCAAAAAATAAATTGTACAGTAAATGTTGATTGTGATTAAGGCTCAAACAATGTTACGTCTTCCTTTTGGGCAGGGATATTTCTGTTGTTATAGTGCTGACCCCAATTCCTGCTTTGCGGTGTCCTCTTTAAGTGTACATGTTGACCCCAGAGACTGGCCAGGAGACTACAGGGTTTCAAGTCTTTCTCCAGGTTTCCAGGCCACAGTAAAAGACCCCTCCCATTATATTGCAACTCTGCCTCGCCAACTGGGGCGGAAAGATTTGCTGGGGAAATTAAAATGGAAAACAAATCACAGTTTCATACCCTGACGGGGTTGAAATCTGTACTGCACTGAACACGTTTCACCTGAAGCACTCCCACACTTGGCTATCTCTTCAGTAGCACCTTTAATGAGTTGTGTGTCTCTTGACCTGACAGTCCTGCCCCCCACAACCATACAACTCCAAAGAGGGGTAGATAAACTCTGGGCAGAGTGAGGGGGGTGGCTTAAATAGAAGCCTATGTAATCAGCTGGAAGTCACATCCTGCACTTGTACTCCAGAGCAGCGTTGAGAGGATGCCTTACTCTATAAGAGATTACCTGACCCACATTACTTGCATTCTAGTAGCATTTAAGATGGGAAGAAAAGAAAGTTACAATTATTCATTTTGCTTAACATGTTTCTCTCGGGGTTCATATATATGTGTCAAGCTGGTTTATTATGTTTTGCATACTGTTCAAGCAATCTATTTGAAACAAAGCATTCTTTAAATCCACACAATGAACATATTTCTACCAACCAGACCTGAGCAAATATGGGGCCAAGTTGCACACTAGTCACAAATCCCAGCCTCCCCACATCTGTGATCCTCACCAAATCAGTTTATGCTTTAGTGCCTTCTCCGCAGGAGTTGTAATATGAACTTCTTACGCCCCACCTTGGCACCAAATGGAGGATGATCTAATAATTAAAACAGACAAATGTGTGTGGTTGTTTTTAATTATGGACATGAACAAACTATTATGAACAAATCATGATATGCTAAATTGTAATAGCTGATTCTCTCTCTATTTCTCTCTCTCTGTCCCTCGAACATTTGACATCACAATTCTTGAAAATAAATAGGTAAAAAGCCATACAATTGGCAATTATGTCTCCAGGGTAAAACAATAAAAAAACCAGTAAATGTCATATTGCCAGCAGTGCACAGAAGCATGACAAAATCTTCAGGAGGCCTGTGCCCACAACATATGCCAGCATTGCAAGTCGCTTTCATGAAACTGTGAAACTCTATATATGCCAAAAAGATTACATGTACATGATTCAAGGACGTGGGTGGTAGGTGCATGTTTTTTAGAGGAGCAGCTTTAAAATCCCCAATTTTGCACGAGCCACCGGGTGAAGCGAAGGAGTTTCAAATAATGTAGGGGCATGTGGGTGGATTCTGCCCCTAAGAACATTAAAAAGTATTATGTTCAAATGGTGCATTTTAAAGTAAAAAATTGGTTCTCTTGGGCCACACATCAAACATCCAGTAAATGGAATGTCACCAACAGTTCACAGGAGAATGTAACAACCTTTCCATGATGCCTTTGTCCATGGCATATGCCAGCATTGCATTGTACGTCACGTTTATGGAGCTGCAGCCACAATAGATACATGCTTCTAATGGTCAAAATCCCTTTACCAAGCTGCGGTTACATGGGTCAATCCCATTAATACTCATTGGGCCTCATTACAACTACTCCGGTCCGGATTTAACGCTGCCGGTATAACCATACCGGCACCATTTCTGCGTCCGTCCAATCATGACCTGCGGACCCAGAAATAGCACCACCATAAACCGCCACCGCAGAGTTTATGCACCCGTAAACTCTGCCTGCACGGAAAACCCTCCGTTACCGGCAATACTAAACACTGCGAGCATCACAAGTAGCACGGACATGGAAACACCTCCAGAACAATGGCGCTAAAACCGTGACCACGGTGGCGGTACCGCCGCCACCGCGAACAAGACGTTAAACAGTGCCTGGTGACCTGAAACAGAGCACAGGTGCACCAAATCAGCCCAGCTGGACCCAGCAGGCCACTGGGAGCCTACAAAAGGACCACAGCCAGGCCAACTCAAAACAGAGCCATGCAGGTAGCAACTCTAATAGCATTGGGACTGGGCCTACTCAACCAACAGGCAGCACTGCACATGATGGCAGTAATGGTGTAGAAGAGGAGGTGGAGGCGTAGGAGGTGCAGGCGGCAACCAGCTAACCCTGTACCCATGGCAAACCCCATTGTCCAGCCGGCACCACCCTGCAGGCAGCCTGCAATACCACGCATCAGGGCCTCACCCTGGAACCTTACCCCAGGACAGATCCACACATTATACTAGCTGGACCGTCCAACAATCCTGTACATCGCCGCCATGATAGAGGACGACATCAGCAGCCACATAGACACCCCCACCGCCACCCCCCCCTCCTGAAGGTTGTGTCTCTACTGCATTTTCTTGGCACCGGTACCTATCAACACACAGTTGGTGAGCTGCACGGCCTATCACAACCCTGTTTCTCCAAAATCCTGGTACAGGTACTGGATGCCCGGTTGCGCAATGTGTCTGAACAGATTGCTCTACCCCGTACCCTCCCCCAGGTCATTGCCACCAAGTTGGGCTTCCATGCCATTGCAGGCGTGCCAAATTGCATAGGTGCAGCCGACTCCACCCACATCGAGCTGACAGTACCACGTGCAATCGAGATGGTGTTCCGCAATAGGAAACAGTACAACTCACTGAATGCACAGATGGTATGTGATGCCACACAAGTGATAACACATTGCTGCGCAGGTTTCCCGGGCTCAATACATGACTCAATGGTACTGCGGAATTCCACATTGCCACGGTACATGGAACGCTATGCTGGACAAAGCACATGGCTATTGAGTGAGTACAGCTGCCAATGCACCGGCCCTGTGGTAGGGGTGTGTGTGTGTCCAGGGCAATGAGCAATGTTAGTGTGCTGCTGCGACTCCACATGCATCACTGCCCGCCCATTAACTGAATAGACAGCACAACTCAAACATCACAAAGAAACACATGACAGGTTGCCACAGTGTCCCCGTACACACCCTGCCACATGACACACACAGCCAATACTGCCGCTGGCACATACACCAGTAGCCCGCACGCACACCAATGCGTTAGTCAATGTCCAGTTGCCAACGTCCACTACAATGGTCAAAGAACGGTAACACCCACCGGTCCAACCACTGCATGCCACATTTGCATGAATGAACAATGACACAAGATTGCACTGCATCTGATGAAGACATGATACAACAAACACTGACATGTCCCCCACATCTACATCCTATGTAGGTGATGCTGGATATGCACTCACGCCATGGCTGATGATGCCTGTACGGAGGCCAAGGAACAGGCATGAAGAGGCGTACAACAGGGCACACGTACGCACACGTGGCATGATTGAGAGGATATTTGGACTACTGAAGGCCCGGTTCCGCTGTTTGAGCAGATCTGGCAGATCACTGCTATACAGCCCAGTGAAGACGGGTAAAATTACACATGTGTGTGCCATGCTGCACAATCTGTGCCTGCGCAGGAACGTTCCGATGCCCCCAGACGCAGATGATGAAGATGGGGATGGGGATGGAGATGGAGATGGGGATGAGGATGGGGATGGAGATGGGGATGGGGATGGGATGGCTCAACCTCCTCCTGGGGGTCCACTACATGGACAAGGAACACGGGATGCACTGATTTGCATTTACTTTTGAGAGACTGCACATTCGCAGCATTGCATGGATATGGTGATGACAATAAATACATTGTTGAACTGCAAATGAAATGATGGATGTCCACTCATGTTTGTGTTTTTTCAAATTATGATATATTCATGAAATCACAACAGGGGTGGAGGTGCAATGAGTAGGGAAGCTGTACACCCGTGCCCACCCACCACCCAAACGTACCCACCCCCAACCAGGCCCCAATAAACAAACCCCCTAATGGACCTCCCCCACCACCCAAACGTACCCACCCCCAACCAGGCCCCAATACACAAACCCCCTAATGGACCTCCCCCACCACCCAAACGTACCTACCCCCTCACACCCTTCTAGTCCCCATGTGTCCTGCAGTGCCTGACACACATGCCATAATTTCCGTGTGCGCTTCGGCGCTTGTGCATCCTTGCCCGAGGGCCCTGTTAGCCGACTCGAGCACCTCCGTGGACTGGCAGACGTGGAGCTGGATGGGGTGGATGTAGTGGATGGCACTGAAGCTGGGATTGGTGGCAAATGTGCAAGATATGCCTGTTTTGCCGATCAACATGGACTCAAGAATCCTCGAAGTGTTGTCATTGCCCTCCCACACATGGCGTGCAAGGGTCACTATTGTGCTGGCAAAGCGTCCAATGGAACTTGAGAGGCGACATACAGATGTGCTGTAGCACTCCCTCTGCAGCCTGGATTCCTCAAGCTGCCTTTCCACCAGCTGGGTGAGGGTAGCCTGCTGCTCCTCAATCCGCTGCATGCGGGAATTGAGCTCTGCCATTGAGGGGGTAGGTGACCTCATTGGACTGTGGATTGATGTGGGGCTGAACTGCAGCTCATGGATCGATGCCAAGTCATCCAGGGTGGGCACCTCTCCCTGTGGCCCTGTATCAGACTGCAGTGCCGGGGCACTGTTGTCGCTACATGCTGCCTCCTATGCAGTGCAGATGCTTTCTGTGGAGGGTTGTATGGGCATGATGGGTGCCCGTGGCACCTGTGTTGCATCAGGCAGCGTGGAGATGGTGGAGATGTTGGTGATGGTGGCTGGCACATGTGTAGCAGATGCTACTGGGGGCAGAGATGCAGAACTGCTGGCAGCATCCTCCTGGGCAGGGGCGCTGGCTTGCACACGTGCAGGAGCTGGTTGCCTGGGCTGTTTTGCGGTATCACTGTCACTTGATACGGCTGTGGGGACACAGAGGGCATGCAGTTAGTTGTGTGGTGGTGCCTGATGGGTGCATCACATGCATCATATAGGTTGATCATTTAAAAGTAGCATTTACATGCATATGCTTGTCGTCGGACATGCATTGTAGTGATATGGTTCACCATCTGGGGTTGTTAATCGGTCCTTTGGGCCACTCATGCACTGCCTGGGGGGGGTTGTTAATGGGTCCTTTGGCCCACTCATGCACTGCCTGGGGGGGTTGCCCACTCATGCACTGCCTGGGGCGGAGGGGGTTGTTAATGGGTCCTTTGGCCCACTCATGCACTGCCTGGGGGGGTTGTTAATGGGTCCTTTGGCCCACTCATGCACTGCTTGGAGGGGTGGGGTTGTTAATGGGTCCTTTGGCCCACTCATGCACTGATTGGAGGTGGGGGTTTGTTAATGGGTCCTTTGGCCCACTCATGCACTGCCTGGGGGGGTTGTTAATGGGTCCTTTGGCCCACTCATGTACTGCCTGGGGGGAGTTGTTAATGGGTCCTTTGGCCCACTCATGCACTGCCTGGGGGGGGGGGGTTGTTAATGGGTCCTTTGGCCCACTCCTGGCCCCAATATGTACTCATATGGCATTCATATTTGCGCACTTAGCAGCATCTGCAGGTGGGCTCACTCCTGCCTCAGCATCCCGATCCCATGGATGCCCTCAAGGTGGAGGACGCTGCTGCAGCGCTCCTCCCATGTTTGCAGCCTCAGTGGGGAAGGGGGTCCTCCACCTGTCCCACTACTGCGTTGGCGATGTGTGGAGATCAGGTTCCGCACCCTCAGCCTGAGGACCTCCCACCTCTTGTGGCAGTCCTTTACGCTCCTCACAGTCACGCCCACAGCGGTGCACTTGCGTGCTGCTTCCGCCCACACTTCCTTCCTGCGCTGCTGTGTAGCACGCCGTTGAACGGCACTGAACAGCATCTCAGCATGCTGCACTATGTGCTCGACCTGAACAGTTAGCTCTGCCTCACTAAAGCGCTGTTTGCGCTGCCTCTGGGCTGGAATCCTGGCAGACATGCTGGTGGTCCTTTTTGGCTTCTCACAGTGTGGATTCTGCTTGTGCTGACTCTCGATGGCAATGGATTGTGCTTTATATGATGGCCGCCTCTCTGTTTCCTGTTTTGGCGATCATGGTATTTCCGGTTCTGTGTCGACGGTGGCGGACACAGTTTTTATGCTACTTTTGGCACCGCTATGTGCATTTCCGTGGGTGTTTCCGTGGCGGCGGTTACACCGTTTCCGTGTCTGTGTGGTGCGCGTGACCGACAGCACGTAACCGGCCGGTCTTTCCGAAACCTTGCGGATGCGGAAACTTTATTACCGCCACCGCGGATTCACCGCAGTCCGGACCGGAAAAGTTGTAATGAGGCCCATTGTAAATCTATTTTATGTAACTGCCGCCACAAGTTGTCCCATGTCAGTAATGATCAGTGTAAATCACTTGCATGAAGCCAATCTATCTATGCCAGTAATGGTCAGTGTAAATCACTTCCAGAATCTGCGCCATGATCTATGAGCATTATGGAGACTATAATTATTTCTATGAAGCTGCAGCCACAAGCCATGCCAGCAGTGCTCTTGATAAGATTTTAAAGTAGGAGTATTTTACTCTCTATTTTTTAAAGTTGGGAGTAAAATTATTTTTTAGGGAGTAAAAATGTAAACCAAATTACCAATGGGAGTATTTTTATAATCGAGTAAACATATGTGTTACCTGGAAAATTGAAATGTGTTTGTAATAATATTGCTTTGAGCCTACTTATTCATACACATTAAAAGACACTTGCGTACTTTTTCCATTTAGGCAGTAATAATAGTAGTTTGTTCCTGTGGTACTACGTGCACTATTGGTCCAAACATATCAATCAAACCGTGTGTGTGAAAGCAGGGACACAAGGTCCTACGTGTCTGTTTCTCATTTTTTGTTGGGATTATTATACTCCCTATTTTTATTTTTTGGGAGTATTTCCCTATTTTTAGGGAGCAAAAGTGGTCGATACACCCCTTATCTGTAGGGCTGCATGCCAGTACTTGTCACTAGTGATGTCTTACTGAAGCGTCAGCCCTGCTCCATGACAGTTATGGACACTGTAATTACTTCCATGGAGCTGCGCCACACCCTATGCAGTAATAGTCACTGTAAATTACTTCCATTAAGCTAAGCCCACACTAGAAGATCAGCAGTGATCATTGAAGTACTTCCCACAACTCCTGACCTACAAACACATGCACTCCACACAAACACACACACACACTCTTACACACACCCTCACCCATATACACACATAGGCTCAGGCCTCGCAAAACTCTTGGGCACACACACTCTGCACAGCATGAATGCATTACATCGAAACATTCATAGATCCATAACAAATACTTTAAGAAATGAAACCTTACCTTTGGGATCACTTCATCATCAGGCGAGGAGGCAGCGCCATGGGAAAAGACCAGCAGGCGATGCTTCAGAAAAATGTAAACTCACAGGGTACGCACTCAACAGGAACCAATGGGGTGCACGGACCGCATGGGGAGAGCTCAGCAGGGATGACCCACCCCACCCCCCTGTTAACTCCACCTCTGCGTGTTGGTTCTACAACCTATGCACGTGGGCCTAGGGCAAAGATACCCATAAACTGAGGGAGGTGCATATATATTCAATTTCAATGACTTCTTTTGTGCTCTTCCGAAACCTGGTCTAAGTTTGAGCTTGTTTTGTCTAGTCTAAGTGCAATGTAAACAACAGATGCTGCTGCTTCCCAAATTAATGGTACTCATTCTATAAATAGTATTAGTAGCCGGCGAGGGCGCAATCAGAATGAAAGAGCCATTCTGATTGGCCGTCGCCAAGTCATTACCAGGCTGGGAAATCCTCTGTCGGGATTCCACGGCCTTTGTCCCTGGCAGGGGCGTATGGCAACCGCTCAGGCAATGAGGATGCTCGAAGCAGAGCCATCCCCGCTGCGAGCTTCCCCACGGCTGAGAGGCTACCTTCGGCCCCGCTGGGGACAGAGGTAAGGCTTTTTTTTTCTCCCCTTTCCTCCCTCCTCCTACCTCTCTGCCCTCCCAACCCCACTTACCTTCTATGCCTTGGTCGCCCGGCAGGGGACGATGACAGCCTCCTGCCGTGTGGTGACTCGGAGCAAGGATGGCTCCACACGGCAGGAGGCTTCCATCGTCCCCTGCCGTGGACCCAGGTACGTTTTTTTTTCTTTTTTTTTCCCTTCCTCTCCCTTCCGCCCTCCCAACCGCACTTACCTTCTTTTTTTTTCAGGAGCGGACGCGCTGGAAATGCTTCTATTTCCAGCGCATCCACTCCCGATGGCCGCCATGGAAAGGGAAAACGGACTCAGTTTTCCCTTTCCCGGCGGCCATTTTCTTTGTTGTTTTTTTGTTTTGTTTTTTAAACGCTGTAGCGTTTCGGGACAAAAAAAAAGCTTTTAGTGCCCCGGTCACACAGTTTTTGCAGGCTGGGGTACTAATAGCTGTATGCCCCTCCCGGCGTGGGCATTACCGACTCTGGTAATGCCCCGGGGCCTTCGTTAAGGCCCTTGCGTATAACTATGGGCCCTGGGGCATTACCTGAGTCGGTAATACCCCGGCCCATCGGGGCATATTGCTTTATTAAGGAACCAACGGGAGAAAGGAACCTGCCAGAGTTCAGACACATCCATGCAGGTGCCACAGAGATTTCTGGAGATTTGCATATATGTGAATCTGGCTCCAAGAGAGGATCCCTGTTAATTGGCTTCACCTCTCTCTTCCCGGTGATCTCTCTTTTTATTCCATCCCTTCTTTGTAGGGTTATGTTGCTGGGATTTATACCGTGCCTGACTACCATTTGCATGGTCTCTAGGCTCTTCTTCCAAATGTTGACCTCTGCCTGAATGTAAGGACCGCTAACCTCAACAAACTTGGCCATAAATACACCAGCTTCGACATAGATGACAACACCATCAAAGTTGCCAAAGAAGTTAAAACACTTGGTTTCTACCTAGATTCCACCCTCTCCTTCAATAAACAGGTCAATTCTATGGCCTCTGCCACTGCTTACACGTGTAAGCTAATCAGAGCTGCCAAGCCTTTCCTCTCCACACACAGCTGCATCACTCTGGCTATAGCCCTAATTCTATCGAAACTGGACTATTGTAACACCTTATATCTGGGAGCTAACAAATACATCATCAATAAAATCCAGATCCTCCAAAACAATGCACTGAGAGCAGCTCTGGGCATAGCCAAAAAAGAGCAAATATCAGAAACAAATCGAATAACTGGCTCACCACTAACGACAATATCTCTCTAAAAACAGCCTCACTTACTCACAAATGCCTCAACAATGCCGCCCCACAATACCTCATAGAAAGATTTAAGAAACACGCATCCATCCGTCCAACAAGAACGGCCAACTATAATGAACTGACCGTACCTAGAATTTTCCAAAACTGGAGGATGCAGCTTCCCAGTTGAAGCCTCTCAGCTGTGGAATACCCTTCCCCCAATCTTAAGGGTAGACGAAACCTACTCCCACTTCAGACGTAACATTATCAACTGGATTAAAGAAAACAACTGCTAATTATCTGTGCCCGTCTACTAGCCCCATCCCCCCTCCCCAAATGTACATAATGTTGATCTTCACATATGTATAGCCTGCCACTCATGCGTGCCTTATAAATGCCTGTACATATTTTGCTTGTATATACCTCATATTTTGTCTGTATATATACTATCCTTATGTCTTCACTTCTCACCCTAATGTATTTACTGTACAGCACTGTAACCCAAGCTGAAAATATCCTTCTTGTTCTCTCTGCGCCCTGATACCTCTGGGTTTGGCACGCATTATAAATGATAAAACAAACAAACAAACAAGGACCAGCCTTAGTAATAACCGCCAAACAAGGCTGGAGCGCGGCCTCACCCTGCATCCGGCTTTGCTGCGTGAAAGCCTATCTGCGTGAAAGCCCACAACTCACAGACAGAACCTCACGCCTGACTGACTTTGTGGTTGTTTCTTTCCAACCTTCTTCCAACCAAGTAGCTTTAGAGATAAATATCCCCACGGGTATTTTTCTTTTGCTTCTTAGTAAACTCATTCTCTCAGGCAAAACCCAACCATTTCATTGGTGGGTTCTCGGTGTCCCACTGTGATTGTTCTCCTTGTACACTATACATCACATGACACCGTAATGTAAAGCTAGTTCATATTTTATTTCTCTGTGACTGGACAGTATGTAAGTGTAGCCCTGTTTGCAGAGTCATAATGTATCTAGCTCCCTGACCCGGCCGCCAGAAAAGCAGCGGGTCTGAGATGCATCGCGTAACCGGGAGAAACACCAAGTTTGCCAAAGTGAACATTTTCCCTAATCAATTTGTGAGATTTATTCAGGAACAGTTAGTTTGGTCAGAGCATTTCAAATCTCTAACACCCTCTATCCCACCAAGCGCCAATACCTACCCAGGTGGCTTCTTTCAAGGAGCAAGTCAGATGTACTCAGGTGAGTCGGTTTGCATCTATTTGACCTGAAACATTTGACCTAATCACATTTGATTGAGTTTATTTGACCTTTATTTCAGCCCAAAATGCGGGGTTAGACCCCCCACAACCCTCCCACTTCCCCTCAACCTAATCTATACCCTTACATACCCCATATATATATATTTAATTACATTTGATTGAAAAAAGGTCAAATAAATTCGATCAAATGTTTTAGGTCAAATGTTTTTAGGTCAATCATGGTAATACCAGTGAGTGTACGTGCTGAGCAGATACTGTAATGGGTATCCTGGTGTAAAAAAGGTACGACAGGGAGAGCAGGTGCAGAGTTGATTCCGCCACGGCAATCATGTTATGCAGGGGGTTCCGGTGGGGTCGGGGGACCTCAGGAACATTCCTGTCCGGTTCAGGTACCATCAGCTAGATTAATGTCCAGGTCAAACACTCTCACTTATGTCCAGCTCCAGGACAGGTAACATTGGGGTGTATGGGTCAGACACCACCATGCTAATACAGGTGCAAGGAGGTTATCCCTTAGTGCATCCAGGTCAGGTGCCCACATGGGTGTGCATGTGAGGTATCTTGCAATGTGTGCAAAGTCAGAATAGGTACTGTTGAGCTGTAGAGGTGAAATACCCCAATGAGAGTCCAAGCATAGGTTCAGAATCTCCCAGGGAGGCCAAACTCACATACCCTTATGCAACTCCATGTTAGTCTGAGGGATGTAAGTTATCACCGAGCGATTACATGTTTATAGGTAAAGAAGCGTGAAATCAGAATATTGAGTCTTATAAGAGTATTATAAAGTCTTGATTAGTGCTCGCCCCTTCTGATTGGACACCCACACCCCTACTTGTACGCCTCTCTGCTCTGTTTATAAAGGGATTCGTCTTCTCTTTGTTGTACCCAAACCTTTCTCTTTTTCTTCTCTTTTGACTCATCTTCAGAACCTTGTGAGGCAATAGCTCATACCATGTGCGTATGTTAATCCCCTGACGTCCCCTCACTACTCTTGGAAGGACAGCCCTTAGAATCTGGATGAATAAAACATGACTGATTTCGCCCTGTTCCCCTTACTTTAGCTGTGGCACAAGCCAGGAAAACACCTGATACCCTTAACTCGAAAAGGGCCAGCGAGACTGCAAACTCGAGATTTCAGCCTTACTGGAAAGTCAATAATACCCTCAGTCCTTTAACCCCTGTCTGTCACTGCCAACACACTGCTGTTCACCATCCTGCTGCTGCCGCACCTCCCTGTCCCCTTTTTTACACCAAGTGCAACACATTTTTGAGTAATTCATGCTACACCCTCCACCTTTTCTGCTCGCTGTTTTATCATGAAAAATCCCCTACCGGGGTGCAACATCACTTTGATACTGAAGGCCTGGTGCCATGTCAGAACCTGGTGAGTTTGTGTCTGTTGGTGGCAGTGGAGGAGGGGCTTTCATTTTGGGCTGTGTGAGAAGAGTTTGTATCTTGAGGGAGACAGCAATGTAGAGCTCTTGACCAAATGAGCAGGAAGTCTGACAAACGCATTCTTGCCCTGCTCAAGATGGACCCTGCAATTACAGGCAGAATTCTCAGCAGGCCACTAAGCACAGCACCTGAGCATGGTACAGTGAGCTTTGAGGCATCTCACAGCCTGCCATCCTGCATGCTAAGTAAGGAAAAATAGTTGACTGCGGCCCCAGATTCAAAGTAGCCATTTCTCTAACCCAATTGGTTCTTGTCTCCCATAACCCTTATGTCATGATCTCTGCTTCCAAAAGGTCAGGGTTTTCCCAACTCCCTTGGAAGCAGATCCATAACCCAGGTTCCGAGTGCCAACCAGTCCCAATTGGGACCTAGGCGTGGCTGTGGAAGGAGACACCTAAGCACTACAGGAGGCTATTTAAACCACACCCGATGGATGAATCTTGCTTTGCGTTATTCTGCATCCTCTGCAGCAGAACGCTCATCGTGTCTTCTGCATCTGATCCTGGGCCTAAGGAAAAAGGCTTACCATCCTGAATCCAGTCTTCAGCAACACCTATAAAGACAAGAAAGAACAGGTTAGCATTACGGTCTTCAGTGACAGCTCTTCACTTACCTGGTCCATCGGCTGTCACCAACGCCTCGCGCTGCATTCCGGCATCTGAAAGACAAAGGCTTACCTACTCTTCGTGCGCTCCGGAGGTCTTCACACTGCATTCCGGCATCTGAAAGACAAAAGCTTACCAACTCTTCGCACGCTCCGGAGGCCATCGGCGCTGCATCCTGCATCTGAAAGACAAAACAAGGTGCGTTTAAAGACATTGGGGAACTTTAATACTCACGTGCCATTACTCCTTTCCACATCTAACCCAGTGGGTATTCCGGCACCCTGCAGCCGCTCCGAACTTGTACCTGCAAAATAAAAAGACAGTTAGAGCGCATCGTGAAGCAGGCAACAAGCGCTTACTTACGTGCTTCCAGGCGCTTCTATTCATCACACGGGCTCCATCTTCAACTCACTTCAGCCCGTCATCCGCCATCGCCGGAACCCTGCAAAACAAGAGACATCATTACTAAAGACTTTAAAGACATTAGAATTACTCGAAACTTACCGTTCGTGCAGTAAACGACGGACAGCAGTCCTCTGAAGTCAAGAGGCCTGCTCCCCTTATCCAGTGAAGAAACTGGTTACAGCACCCTGCCCCGAGGCAGATGGAGAGCACAGCGTTCACTTACCTAAGACATCTTACCCTTCGAGTCAGACATACAGTGCACAGAGGTCCAGCCCAAAGAGCCAGCTGTGTGTTACACATCACCTTTGAAGATACGGTATACGCCCAGTCAAGACCGGCGCCTCTACGGGAATCAGGTGAGCGTTACAGAACGCAAAGCCTACCACAAAACTCCCGTCCAGGCGCTATGGAAACCTCGGATACCGACCAGCTAGCCCAGTTACTTGGGGAACTAAGGGCAGAAGTGCATGCAGCCCGTCAGGAAACGAACGCTCTAAGAAGGGAACTGATTATTTCCAAGGAGCGAACAGATGATCTCGCTAGACAATTGCTACTGTCACAAGCCGGACAGACCCCGTTACCCGCATCTGGGGGAAATCTTCCTTCTACATCCTCTATGAATCCAGTGCAGATCAACCTACCTGGGAATGTACCTCTGGCTCCGCCCGAACGATTTTCTGGTGACCCAAAGAGGTTTGCAGTATTTATCAATCAGTGCCGGTTGCATTTCTTATGCCGGCCAGCAGCCTTTCCAACTGATCAAGCTAAAGTAGCTTTCGTGCTTTCGTACCTTAGTGGCAATGCGGCAGACTGGTCGATCCCTCTAGTAAATCAAGATGATCCGGTCCTCCATGATTTTCAAGCTTTTCAGCTCAGTATGGAAAAACTGTTCGCAAGACATTCACAGGGGCAGGCCTTGGACAATGAGCTTCTTTCGTTGCGACAAGGTAATCAAGACCTTTTGGCTTATATTGCGTCTTTCAACAGACTGATAGTGGAAACTCAATGGCCTGAGGACAAAAGGATTACGCTGTTTTATAGAGGTCTACGTGGCGAGCTCAAAGATGTGTTAGCCCAAGTAGTGAATCCCCCAGAAGAGTGTTCGGACTATATAGACTTAGTCGTTCAAATAGATCACAGACTGCAGAACAGGAAGGCCGATCGTTCCAAGTTTGATGCTCGAGTATTTTCCAAACCGCCAACTCCTTCCAAAGGAGTAGACTCCGGGGAACCCATGCAAATAGGGGGTCTGAAAGGTCCTCTAACACAAAAGGAGCGGGAAAGGAGAAAACAGTTGCAATTATGCCTCTATTGCGGAAACTCAGGGCACTTTCTTCGAGACTGTCCGGTGAAACCTGCCAAGAAGGCAGTAGGAACTGCAGTTACCAAAGTTACAAACTCTGAGCAGGGAAACGACCTCGCCCGACAAGAATAGAGGTCCTCTTGCCGAGCGTGAAAACCAGTTCCGTGACCTCGCATTTCGTGATACCTATGGTCCTCATTAGCCCTGATAATCCGGATCGATTACATGCAATTGGAGCTTACGTCGACAGCGGTGCCATCGGCAATTATGTGGATCATGAAATGGTTTTGAGGATGAATCTAACTCTTTGTCCCAAGGCTGTAAAGGACGTCATTACTACGGTGGATGGTACGGAGATAGCCTCCGGGCCAGTAACGCATACCACTCAAGAGGTGACGCTAGTAAGTCAAGATGGACACCATGAGAAGATCGTATTCGATGTGATCAAGGCCCCTCAGTTTCAGATTATTCTAGGAATACCTTGGTTAGAGAAACACAATCCTCTGATCGATTGGCGAGCAAGAACGGTCCAGTTTCCAGAATTTGTCTCTACTTGTCACCCTCCACCTGGTGTTGCACTGGCAGCAATTTCTTCAGAGACTCCCCAGTTACCTCCCGAATACCTAGAATACCAAGATGTTTTCCGGAAGGATCAGGCTAACTCTCTACCTCCTCATAGGTCTTATGACTGCCAGATAGACCTGATACCTGGATCTACTCCTCCTTGTAGTAGAATTTATGCCCTCACCGAGCCTGAGAACCTTCACCTTCGACAATACCTGGATCAATACCTGGCAAATGGGTTTATTCGTCCTTCCAAGTCCCCTGCTTCTTCAGCTTTGTTCTTCGTTCCAAAAAAGGAAGGAGACCTTAGAACTTGTATAGATTATCGCTCCCTGAACCAGATCACCGTTAAGAATAGATATCCGTTACCTTTGATCCCTGAACTCCTGGACCAAGTCAGAAAAGCATGCATATATACAAAGCTGGATCTTAGAGGAGCTTACCACTTGGTACGAGTAAAAGAGGGCGATGAATGGAAGACGGCCTTCCGCACCAAGTATGGGCTATTTGAATATCAGGTCATGCCCTTCGGACTTTGCAATGCCCCGGCCGCCTTTCAATATTTTATGAACGATGTCCTCAGAGAGCTCATAGATGTGTGTGTTGTTGTTTACATTGACGACATCCTCGTTTATTCTTCATCGGAATCTGAACATCGGAAACACGTGAAAATGGTCCTCGGAGGATTGCGTCAACACAAACTTTTCGCTAAGTTGGAAAAATGTGTTTTCAACGTGACTGAAGTTGAATTCTTGGGATTCATATTATCACCTGGCGGAGTGCGTATGGATTCAAACAAGGTCGATGCAGTTCTCAAATGGCCATCACCATCCTCCGTAAAAGGTGTGCAAAGCATGTTAGGCTTCGCTAACTTTTACCGCAGGTTTATCCCCGAATTCTCTCGAATAGTCCAGCCCATCACTGCCTTGTTAAAGAAAAACAAACGTTTTGAATGGTCTACCGAGGCGGAACAAGCTTTCCAGGATTTGAAGACTAAATTTATCTCTGCACCAATCTTAAAACACCCTCGCCCCGAACTCCCCTACATCGTGGAAACTGATGCTTCAAGCCTTGCCATGGGGGCAGTTCTATCACAAAAGGACCCGCTAACCAATCAGTTGCATCCCGTGGCATTTTGGTCCCGCAAATTCTCGCCTCCTGAAATCAATTACACGATTACTGACAAGGAACTTCTGGCTATCAAGTCTGCCTTTAAGGCTTGGCGGCATTATCTGCTGGGGGCCCGACACACCGTTACTGTGATTACGGATCACCGAAACCTGCAATATTTGAAAACCGCAAAAGCCCAATCCTCTAGACAACTCCGTTGGGCATTATTCTTTGCCGAGTTTGACTTCATAATTACCTATCGACCTGGTACAAAGAACGGTAAAGCTGATGCCCTTTCTCGGATGGGAGTGGAAGAACACTTGATCAACCCTAAACCTGTACCAATCATTCCCGAACAAAGAATTCTGGGTGTAATCGCCACAGAATCCATAGAGGAAGTTAAGGATAAAGCCAGGCAACTTGTAACTCCAGCAGACATACAGAATTGGCATCTGCAGGGAAAGGACTTTGCAGTAAAGGACAACTCATTGTATTTCCAAGAACGATTATACCTACCCAGCACAGATTTACAGAAAAAAGTAATCTCTTGTTATCACGATTCTTTAATGGAAGGACATCCCGGTATGGCCAAGACCTCAGAAAAGATCAAGCGCTACTTCTGGTGGCCGTCTTGGAAAAAAGATATCAGAGACTTTATAATGTCCTGTGGAGTATGCGCCCAAAACAAGAGTCAAAAGGAAAGACCAGCAGGCCTCTTACGCCCTATTGACATCCCACCTCGCCCTTGGCATACGCTTTCTATGGACTTCATCACCGATCTACCTCCATGCTCCGGATACAATACGATTCTAGTAATCGTGGACTTATTCTCCAAGATGGCGCATTTCATTCCGCTCAAAGGCTTGCCAACAGCAGCAACTCTGGCCCGAGAATTTCTCGAAAACATCGTCCGACTGCACGGTTTTCCTTCGGTTCTAATTTCGGATCGAGGTAGTCAATTTATTTCTCATTTTTGGCGAAGTTGCTGTCGGTCGGCTCAAATTGATGTGAGACTATCGACCAGTCACCACCCTCAGACCGACGGACAAACCGAGAGGACCAATCAAACTCTGGAACAGTATTTACGCTGCATGCTGCAACAAACTGAAAAAACTTGGAAAGACATCCTTTGGATAGCCGAATATGCCTACAATAACTCTGTCCATTCAGGAACTGGGAAAACCCCGTTTTTTCTTTTGTACGCCAGTCACCCTCGAACCTCGGAGTTGGATCCCCTCCAAGATCTTGAAACACCAGCAGTAGACTACCTGCATTCTACAATCACCCAAGCCTTTAAGGAAGCTGTTTCTCACCTTCAAAGGGCTAAAGAACAATACAAGAAAGGAGCAGATCAACATCGGAAGGAAGCCCCTCAATATCAAGTAGGGGATCAAGTCTGGTTATCCACCAAATATCTACCTCTAAAAGGGCCACGCACATTCAACCCAAGATACCTTGGTCCCTATTCCATCACTACCATAGTAAACCCAGTAGCGGTCAAGTTGGACTTGCCCCCGCACATGAAGATACATCCGGTCTTCCACGTCTCTCTATTAAAACCCGTGCAACCTCAAACCCGACTAACTAAATCTCCAAAACCTATCCTAGTTGATGGAGAACTCGAGTTTGAAGTCAAAAGCATTCTGGACTCCAAGATCTCCAAATCTAAACTATTTTACCTAATTGACTGGAAAGGCTACGGCCCCCAAGAGAGATCCTGGGAACCTGCTGAATATGTCCACGCTCCTCGCCTAATCAAAAGATTTCACTGAACATTTCCTGACAAGCCAAAACCCCCGGAGAAGCCCGGTTTGGGAGGGGCCGATAGTCTATTTATAATACCATTCCCCCTCTTGCGGTGCAACCCATAGAATACAGCTGAGTCTCACGAAATATTCAGTCCAGCTGACGCTTAGTCAATGACATTGCAGTCATATCTGTGCCTGACCACAATGCTCAGCATGCTTTTTATAATATTTTAGAATAGTCAACTCTGCTAGTAATTGAATAGTCACCTGATTCGAATTACTGTTTGTGTGCAATGTAATGCTCTTTTTATTTTCATGTTTGCACAACCTACAGTCTTCCAACCCACAGCGCTTAAAAGCTATAGCAATGGCAGTAGGCGCTATGCAAATATGAAATACCATATCTTAACATTTCCTCTGTATTGGTTACAAGTGTATCCATGGTCTTGCTCCTATCTACCGCACATCTCTCGCTTCCCTGTATTCTCCTACTCATCATGTTCGCTCCTAGTCACTTTATCTTCTTTCTGTTCTGTGAGGGAGGCATGGTATCACAAGTAGGCACTGACACAAGAGCTGCAAGCTTCGAAATCTTTATTGATGGTATGAAAGGTGTTGGAAAACTCCCATCTTGCCCTATAACTAAGATGGGGGTATTCTCAACCATCAAACAAAATGAAAATACAGTCCTAGTCAGTCCTTAGTCAAAATAAAATGGCCTATACTAATAAACCTAATGCCTTCCCTCTTTCTAATACAATACATGTGTAAAGGGAATGTGTAATGCAAAAAGGAAAATCAGTGTTCAAAGGAAATGTCAGTATGGCTGAGTAAACTCCCTTCCCCACGTTTTGTAGCATGGGGTAACATGGCACACTTGGACCTTGCGACACACTCTTGCTTCAGACACAAGGATGCAGTTTGTTTCGTGGACCAGGGCCCACTTGGTCTTCCACGAAAAAGTCACTAGTTTATCCGCTGGCCCTCTCGGTTTTCTCTCACTCGAGCCCAGGTGACCTTTTAGCTTGTAATACAGTTCAACAAAAGTTTGTTTCCTTCTGGTTACCACAATTCAGTATAGGTTTCCCTCCACCGGGCTCAAACCTTTCAATCACAATTTGTGGGGGTTACCTTCCCCAAGCGCCAACCGCACTTTCATAGGCTTCCCTCCGTCGGGCTCAAGCCTCCTTTCACTTTCTTTCCGCTGTCAAAGACATTCGAAACTGCAAGGCTTTTGTTCTTACCTTTGGCATGACCACTTCGACCTTCTTTCCACAAATGTCACTTTTTCTCTCCTACACCATGGCCTCTTGAATACAGTACTTGTTTCAAAATTCAACGATATCTCTCACACTCAGGTTTCCCTCTGCCAGGATCAAACCTAACAGTTCAAAGACATCTCTTACATCCAGGGTTCCCTTTGCTGGGATCAAACCTAACAACAGTTCAAATCTTGCATCTCAGTTTCTTTCTCTTATGGCCGCTTCTACAGCATCAGACATTTCACAGAGACTTTTGATTGGGCAATCTTCTTTCGCCTGACCACTCTGTTACTTTGTATCTTCAATTTACAGTTATTTACAATGCTTTGCTTTCTCTTGCGTCTCATCGGCACACGCGCAACCTTCATTCGTCTGAAACTGTTGCCATCAAGTTTCATTTAACACAGACCAGACTTTCATTGCTTTCATCAACTCACCAGCTGTGTTCATTAATTTTCATCTTTTGCGGCTTGGATCCTGAAGTCAAGGCTAATACCATAACTATAGCTGCACCTCCCCAACTCTGCGTGCACCCGGGAGGGTGGCTGGTATCCTTGAAACACAAAAGAGGTGTATCTTTTCTCTCTAGCTGGGCTTCCTTGCACAGCCTTCAAGGTCCTTCGGAGGTAACGATCTCTCGCCGGGGTGTCCAAGGTTTCTCTGTACCTCGGTTCTGTCCCTCGGCCTGTCCCTCACGCTAGAAGAACTGATCCTTCATGTGCATCACCTTGCTCAGAGTGTGTCTCAGTGATCCACCTTTGAACCATGTGGGGAAATGTCATGATTTCTGCTTCCAAAAGGTCAGGGTTTTCCCAACTCCCTTGGAAGCAGATCCATAACCCAGGTTCCGAGTGCCAACCAGTCCCAATTGGGACCTTTTGGACCCAGTCCTGGCGCCAGTCCCAGCGCTGGAAGCGCCGGGCTCATAATGCTTGGGTGGACTTACCTGCAGCAGACCATGCTGCTTACTTGCCTGCCAGTTGAGCCTCTGATCCTCTTCTGTTTGGAACTACTTTTCCTGTTGGGTGGGGCAGGAGCCACTCCCTAGGTTCAGAACACTGGAACTCTTCTGGAAAGCAGGAACTCTTTTCTTACCTAGGCGTGGCTGTGGAAGGAGACACCTAAGCACTACAGGAGGCTATTTAAACCACACCCGATGGATGAATCTTGCTTTGCGTTATTCTGCATCCTCTGCAGCAGAACGCTCATTGTGTCTTCTGCATCTGATCCTGGGCCTAAGGAAAAAGGCTTACCATCCTGAATCCAGTCTTCAGCAACACCTATAAAGACAAGAAAGAACAGGTTAGCATTACGGTCTTCAGTGACAGCGCTTCACTTACCTGGTCCATCGGCTGTCACCAACGCCTCGCGCTGCATTCCGGCATCTGAAAGACAAAGGCTTACCTACTCTTCGTGCGCTCCGGAGGTCTTCGCACTGCATTCCGGC
Source organism: Ambystoma mexicanum (assembly GCF_040938575.1). Classification (NCBI taxonomy): domain Eukaryota; kingdom Metazoa; phylum Chordata; class Amphibia; order Caudata; family Ambystomatidae; genus Ambystoma; species Ambystoma mexicanum. Next base: position 1,011,827,497 of record NC_090934.1, read on the forward strand.
ATCTGAAAGACAAAAGCTTACCAACTCTTTGCACACTCCGGAGGCCTTCGGCGCTGCATCCCGCATCTGAAAGACAAAACAAGGTGCGTTTAAAGACATTGGGGAACTTTAATACTCACGTGCCATTACTCCTTTCCACATCTAACCCAGTGGGTATTCCGGCACCCTGCAGCCGCTCCGAACTTGTACCTGCAAAATAAAAAGACAGTTAGAGCGCATCGTGAAGCAGGCAACCAGCGCTTACTTACGTGCCGCCATGCGCTTCTATTCATCACACGGGCTCCATCTTCAACTCACTTCCGCCCGTCATCCGCCATCGCCGGAACCCTGCAAAACAAGAGACATCATTACTAAAGACTTTTAAAGACATTAGAATTACCCGAAACGTACCGTTCGTGCAGTAAACGACGGACAGCAGTCCTCTGAAGTCAAGAGGCCTGCTCCCCTTATCCAGTGAAGAAACTGGTTACAGCACCCTGCCCCGAGGCAGATGGAGAGCACGGCGTTCACTTACCTAAGACATCTTACCCTTCGAGTCAGACATACAGTGCACAGAGGTCCAGCCCAAAGAGCCAGCCGTGTGTTACACATCACCTTTGAAGATACGGTATACGCCCAGTCAAGACCGGCGCCTCTACGGGAATCAGGTGAGCGTTACAGGAAAGCTAATAGGTATCAGGCGTATGTAATTAAGATCAAGAGCCTGACCCTGACTGATCTTATTAGTATGGCATATCCAATGTATTGCATGGGTGGTACGTCTTTTACTCTCAGACCTCCTCTTACTCGCTCAGTGTTTATAGGAAAGGGGGGGGGGGTCTGAGAAGTTAAACAAAACTATAAAATTGGATGGGACACGGCTATTTGGATACCAGGATCGCTATCAGGCATTCCTCTCCAATCCCCGAGGACCCCTCACCCAGGTCATCCTCCCACACTTGTCCACTCCAAGGGTCTGGATCCAAAGGTGGTGGCCGTGCCCTGGCCACCTGAGTAAAGGATCCCCAGGGTATAGGCAGTGAAACACCCTCTGGTCTTTTACAGTTCCTAGACCTCTCAGTGCCCCTTCTCGCTTCTGCTCCTTTTCCATTTTAGCCCCAATCCCTGGAATTCCCTTCCCTTATTTATAAGTTCTTCACCTTCTCTACACATCTTTCACTCTGGTCCTAAAACTCACCTTATTTCTGCTCTTTCTAATAGCTAACTGCTTCCACTTACCCCCCACCTTTTTCAATATCATTATATTTTTTTCACCTTTGCTAACTTGTTGATGTACCCCTTTCAATACCTTATTGTACAGCGCTTTCGCTACAGCTGTTTATTAACGTCAGTTAGTACCAATACCAATACAAATAAAGTACACTGAGGGGATTTCAGGTGCAGGTTAGGTTCAGTTAGGTATGCTCAGTTGTGCCCCAGGTTCACATCAGGCATCACAGGTTAATCCAGATGCATTGCAGGTACCCAGAGGGGATCCTAATCTCTAGCTCAAGTCCCTACAGAAGTCCAGTGTCCCTCAAGTATTTTCAGATGCATTTCAGGTACCGTCAAGGCTTATATCTGGAAACCTGAGGTATGTCTAAGTCCGGTTCATCAGGAATATTCTGGTGCTGATCAGGTATGTCCAGATTAGATATTGTCAGGAGTTTCTGAGTTTCGATCGGCTGTCCTCCAGTGTATCCAGGTCTGCGATCCTTGTGTGTGCTCATGTCCGGTACTCTTAGGTGCTTCCAAGTTTATATTGGATAGGTATGCTCAACTCTGTTCAGGTTCAGGTCAAGTAACCCCAAGTGAGTCCATCTTCTGACTCATAGCATGCAGCTCGTATACAGAGCCCTGCAAACTCTCCTCATCCACAACATCCACATCCACCAATATACAGGAGCCTACACAACGGTACCTGAAAATAGTATCCATCAAAGACATCCAACTCAACACCTTCCTTACCCTGATCCAGAACGAGATTTCCAACACTGACCTTTAGGTGAACCCCAGAAGATGGAGTTGCTGCTGCTCACCAACTACACCAAACAACCCCACATTCACACCTGGTTGCCCAGCTTGTACCTCAAGGGCTTCACTCTGCAACTGAAACCCTGCACCAGGTCTCTGGGGATCCACACAGACAGCCATCCCCTTACAGTCACATATGTAGAAGAAAACTCTAACAGTATGGTACCAACTATCCCTCTTGTGGAAATGCTAGCCCTTCCTATCCAGTGGTAAAAGTGAAAAAAGAACTACTGGTAGACGGACTGTATCCAAAAAGGAGGGAGTGGGATGGTGGAATAGAAGGGGGAGGAGTAGGGTAGGAGCAGGGCAGGGCTTGACCTTTGGTTTGCAATTTTCTATACCTCTTGTTGGATTGGCGCACACTATACAATGCCCTGAATAATAAACAATGGCACTAGATTAATCGCCTGTGTTTGTGATTGGACAGCCACCTGCCCCTTTCTGTAAATTGCAGGGAGAGTTTGCATACGATGAGTTTGAAATCCTTATAAAAGGCAAGGATCTTGAGGCAGAAGACAAGTCAACCACTGGAACAGAAGAACCGAAAAAGATGACCAGAGACGCCTGCAGCCCCTTCCAGCAACCGCGAAAACACCCCCGCTGTCTGACCATGTTTTCAAATTGACAGAGGAGCTCCGAAGAGGACAATTCATTCCCTTTGGCTGGATGGTCCAACTAGCCATAAGACGACCTGCAAGACGAGCCAACCCCCGACATGCTGTGACCTTCCTGGGCTGCAAACCGTCAATACCCAGGAGCCTGCGGCCATACTGCAGTGTATCATTTTCCCATTAACAAATCCTCCCACAATTCTGGCAAGCTCCATTTGGACCTCCAGAAACAAGATCCCCCTACTCAAAGTACCCTCACCAGTGTGCAGGACTGATGAATCGAGGCGGATTGACCGGGCAGCAAACATTTATCATTGGAGCCTGTGAAAAGGTGCTGAAACTGTAGATCGATGGTGGAGCACAAAGAATCCTTTGCTGTGAGTTCTTTCTGCCAAATGCTGCTGCGACAGCCCTTCCAGAGTCCCTCCTTTCAGCACCACGACCAAGGGACAGAAGGCCAGGTCCACCATTGCTACACCATGAAAGAATCCAGCTGTAACTTCTTCACAACTCCTCAGGTAGAGTGGGACTCGTAGTAGTACAAAACTCAAGCCATTCTGTTGCACCTTTGCTGCTGGAGTTTTGAGTCTGGTGTCCTAGGTGCTCACCCATGCTGTTTGCCCAGGCCTAACGCTTGTGCACACATAGGACGCCTTTCCCAAGGTTCCTGAAAGCATTTTGACCCACAAAAGCATCTTACTTACTTGTAATTGAGAATCCTCTGGAACGTTGTCTTTTCTGCTGCTGTGCATAAACTGCTTTACCTCCAATCTGACTTTGAAGAAGGTATAACTACATAGAGATAGACTGCTAAAGCCTGAAGGCCTCTGAAAAGTAAAGCAAATCTCTTAAGGTATTTCACTGCTCTTCTTGGTGCGGTTTCACCTTTTTATTCCTGCAAATGAATATTTTCTGAGTTGCTATAACAAGTGATTTTACTTAGTTTGAACTGTGTTCATGAATTGTGTAATTCTCTACTTATGGTTTACTCACCTGAAGCATTGAATGTTTTTCTATTGTGTTGATTAGTTAAAATACTACTTACTTACCTGAATAACCTTACCATGTGTATATAAAAATAATATCTATTTTACTACAATTACAAGTGTGTAAGGGTTTCTTTTGGCCAATGTATTTACTGGGTACATTGTACTTACATACAGCTTACATCTCCCCCCTAAGAAAAGCCTGGCTACTCTGCCATACGACCAAAACCTTGAGTAGAACAGACTTATACTAGAAGTTGGTGCCTGTATACCAAGGGATAGTTTTATAAAGTCTTACCACAGGTAGACTTTAGGAAAACTCCCCTAACGGAAGTCCGCTTATCAGACCGCCATTCAGAAAAGCGCCATGCTAAACGTTTTGTGCAATTATGTGGACTTTGCTGTAGCAGCCTCCTGGCATCTACAGCAGTTAGCAGTTTCTCTAAAGTGGCAGAAGAACAGGTTTAAAGGTCACACATACATTCCTGAGAGCTGCTGGAACACACAGTGGCAGAATGCACAGGTTGCTTTTTAATCTGCTGCACCTCTGATGCAAAACATAATACTTGCGTGCCTTAGTTCATTTGGTAGCATGTTCCTCTTTAAAAATAAGACAAGCTTGGTTATGGCACGGTGGCAACTAAGGTCATACAAATATACACCCACAGCAATTTGAAATCAACCAAGTGTCAGCTGTGTGAGCAGGTCTTCGGCTAATTCAGTGCAATATGAATTAGTAGTCAGGCCTGAGTGTCTCCATTACAACCATATGAGAAAATGGCTAGGAACCTGCCTTCTTTTATCCCGCAGAGGAAAGGTAAAACCTTCCTCTAGGGCACAGGAACCCTCCCAGAAGATCTCCTGGAAACAAGTGCCTCAAAGGCAGCAATGGCATAACAAAACCACACTCTCCAAAGTCAGCAGACGTGGGGTGAGGTGTTAGAGTAGCCAGAGGAGAGAGGGAGCCTGAGAGAGGGGTGCCACTATCCTGGCCTCTGCTATGGCTTTCTACAACTTCCTGTCACCCCGCTCCTCCATTTCCTGCAGGGCATGGCACTCTGAGCATGATTTCAGAAGGCAAAGGGCACTTGTTACAAAAGCCTGTATTGGGCCCCTTACAGCAGGCTTGCTTTGGACTAATCCTCCTTCTTTGATCTGTGAACTCTCAAGGTAAGAATAAGGATTCACTGGACCTTTCTATGAGCTACAGCCTATCCTAAAGACCTCTGGCAGGGAGATGAAGACGGAAAGCATCCAAGGCAAAGAGAGGAAAATTGTCTTCTAATAATCCACAGGGAACAGTGGGGGTGAACTGTTGTGAACTAAGATGTTGCTGCTGGATGCACTAGAACCAGGATTCTGTTCATTGTAGTGAAGGACCCCCTGTAGATGCCAGCACACTTCCTGGAGTGGAAGCGCAGAACTGTAGGACTCACCATGTCCTGGAGACCCTGAATTGGCCCTCCGAGCAAACCCAGAAGCAGCTTGGATCCTGTTGCATCACCTCAAGTCAGCTTCCAGTTGGATAGACCTCACTCAACGACCTTCAAATCACCGCAGGACCTGCGGTGCTGCGTTTGGCACTCAACACAACTTCAAACCGCTTCTTGCATTTCGAGCCATCTAGATGCTGGCTTCACCCATTGAAGTGAACTGACTCCTCTCAACCATTTCGCAAGCTACACATTGTGGGTGCAACTGACTCAAGTGCTGACTCGATGGCTGGAAGCCATTGAGTTGCCAGTCACAAACTCCGAACTAAAACCAGCCATTGCCTTGCCACTGATTCAACTGCTGCCCATGAACTGTTGGAAGCCAACGTCTCAAGCACCGACTCAAAACAGTGAGATCCTTTCAATCGATGATGACCGCCAGTGGGATTGCATCACTCAAATGTCATGACATCGAATTGATTGCAGCTAAAACACCTTAAAGCCTGGCTCGATATTGTAGAGCACTAAAGACAAGAGTTAAAGGTACTGCGAAGTGGCCTTCTCCCCGGTTTAGGTTGAAATTACCTAAAAAAAATGGTTGCATTGACCAAAAGTTCTAAAAATGCTACCACCAAAGGTTCGAACACCAAAAGTTCGAACCTTTGGTGGTAGCATTGAAAAACAAAACGGGGGCTGCTGGGATGTCCCCTGCATCGCCCCGCTCACTATACTTCATGGTATAGTGAGCGGGGGTTGCGGGGGACACCCTTGCAGCCTCCTGTTTAAAAAAAAAAGAAAAGAAAAGGACCCTGCAGCGCCGGTTCCCCGATCACGGAAGTGAAAGGGAACTGGCGCTGCAGGAACCCAGCGTGAAGATGAAGGTAAATGGGGTTTGTTTATGTTGGGGTGTGGGTGGAGGTGTGCTGAGGGTGTGGGTGGGGGATGTGTTGTGGGTGTGTTGTGTGTGGGTGTGAGAATGTACGTGTGTTCGCATGAGAAAGGTGCAAACTTTTGGTAGTTTGCACCTTTCTCATGCGAACAATTTGCCCGCGGTACTTTCAGCCACGGGCAAATCACTCGGATTCTTCTCCCCCTCTCCTCTTTTTGGGACCATATTGATTTTTTAGCTCCCTTCTCTACATTTTAAGCAAGAACATGTGCTTGAACATTGGCAATTGCAGACACCCATCCCCTAAAACCACTGCTGACCAGCTTTGAGGGTCAGAAATGCGGGTCAGACAAGTAGATAGAGTTTTATGACAAGTAGTCATTTATTAAATTATAAGGGTTTGATAAATGCCTCGCGTTCCCTAACCGTATGAGGATTTCCCTGCCTGTTAATCTAAGACTAAAGGAAAACGCTCTAAACAGTTTCTGTCTCTGAAACTTATACATAAAACATGAATCATATACGTATCATATGGCTATTTCAATTCAATAAAACAATAGTTGCTTTCAAACATCAACTTTGCAAACATGTATCCTTGTAACCAGGGTAGGATATCCGTCCCCAGGAATAAGTCAGGATTTCAATACAAACGTTTGAATCAAGAAAGTTATCTCCAAGATATAAGTTCTGCTTTCAATACAACACCCTGGCCCGATTAACACACAAGCACCAACAGACCACCAACAGAAACAGATTGCGGGGGGACTAGGGGACTGCTAATCTACAAACCAATACCAGAGAGGGGGACTAGACACACCCCGTCCCACTACACTAAGGCCAAAAACAACACAGCCGGGAACGCACCACACCATCACTCACAACAATTAGATGGATAAGAAAGGAAAGTGGCAATTAAGATTACCTACAGGAATGCCAGTTAAATAGAACAAGACCTGAAATGGCCTAGGATATATAACCTACTAACCCAAGCTCAAATCTCTGCAAACCTAGCTCACTCGAAAATCCGCACAACCATTTCAAGCCCAGCAAACCGCACCCACTTCACCACACTGCAACACCAAACAAACAACACATAAACCGCAGCAACAGCACACAAGGTCTTGCATCGGTCCGATACTCACACCAAAGCTCAGCACACGGTAAAAACCAAACTGAAGCCTCCAACAGCACACCACTTCTCTCACTCTCCTACTCCCTCTTCACTCAACTAACGTAACCTGCCCGCCTTCTTGTTTACAGATTCGCCCGAGTGCCTGGGGTCCAATTACGTTGGTGGCGATGCTCGGTATAAATACCTTTAACATTTAACATTTAACAACACAAAAAGTTCTTCTTACTCCACACGTCTTCTACTTGGCACTTGAATCTGGCAGTCTTTACAATGATTGTCAAAGTTCCACAAGCTCTTGCTTGATAACCAAAAACAACGTTATCTTCATATCTTCTGTCAGTATTCAAGGTAATAATCTTCATACCTTCAGTCAGTATTCAAGGTAATTTATCTTTGCTGAAGAACAACTACTTTCACACTGCTTCATAAACATAAAAGGTTTGTCAGGATTCTTTTTCCACAGTTCTGCATAACACGGCATCACATTTAATACTTTCCTTCCCACACAACTGTATACCACACTGCAGTACTTTAATAATCTTATTTCTGTTCCACTAACCTGTCAGGACTAACCTCTAAAAGTCCCTTTCCTGGTACACTCCCTTGCCAGGATAAAACTCTTACTGCTACTACAAGTTCTTTGTGGTAGAGTTCACTTAAAGGTTTTGAAAAGTATTCACTTTCAACAACCACATTGGAATTCACAACTTCTTCCACAAGTATACAATACACATTGGTGCTGATTGTTCCACTGATTTGATTGCCATATGCAATGCAGATGATATTCCTCTCCCCCTTGAGGATTTCTTCAAGGAGGGCTTTTCGGCTGCCACCTTTGGATTCCGTCTACAATAACAGTTAACTGTTGGTATTGTTTCTTTGTCACTGGTCCCTCTTTAGGAAAGTTATATCTCTTCTCATTTACAATTGCCACCTCTTGGCTTAGGCAATGCTGGGTTTCATTTCCCTTTTTAAGTAATCTTTCTGTATGAAGATTACATTTGTTTTGGTTGGATATTATCCCCAATTTACTTGGACAATGAAAGCTACAATGTTTCTTCCTTCGATCTTTCTCAATACAATCGTTATGCCAATACTGCGTTACTTCATTAGTTCGGTATTCAAAACAATTGTGTCCCCTCTTCACTTTAGCAAGGGGGTTACAAGGTGTCTCTGCTCAATCCCTCTCAATGTAAGCGTTATGCTTGAATTTATTAGTTCAGTATTCAAAAGAATTGCATCCCTTCTGCACTTTAGTAATGTGGTTACAAAGTGTCTCTGCTCGATCTCTCTCAATGTAAGCATTATGCTTTACTGCATCAGCTCTGTATTCAAAACCATTGCGTGCCATCTTCACTTTAACATTAGAGTTACAATGTGTCTCTGCTTAATTCCTTTTAATGTAAGCATTACGCGTTACTTTATTTGCTCGGTATTCAAAACCATTGCTTTGCATTAACGGTCTAATACGAAGCGCGCCAGGGTTAACCTAGTGAAGGCCATCCCACTGGCTTTCCCCTGCGCCTCCGTTCGACCCCTTGACAGTTCCACTTCTTTACTCTACGGGATCTGGGAATCCAACAACTCCTGTTGTTTTCCCCTTGCTTGTGCTCTCTGTGAAAGAAGCCTGCTTCACTTCTTAGGTACTCCAGTGAACTCCAATCACCGAAGTAAGCCACAGAATAAGGAGAGCCTTCCTCTCCCTCGGGACAGTTGGTCTCGCTACCATTGCGCGATCTCTGCAACTTGAATTCCCAGCTTTAATGACCCACTTGTCCCCGTGACTCGCTGGATACACAGTGGTGGTGCCAGCGTCTTCTCCCTTTTGCTTCTGCTGCTTCCACTGCTGCGGTTTACATCTTCTCATGGCTTGCACCTGAAGGGGTCTTAAATATTCAAAAGTCACGTTAAGTCTTCAAAATGATGTCACTTCCAAGATTCTTGTATGTCCTGCAGAACGCCCCACACATGATCCCCACCCCCGAATTCACCCGCACCGAAACCCTTCTTAGGGAACTCATATGGGGGGTGGTCACTCGCGCGTGGCATTAAGCACTCTGCAGAGGTCGGTCTGGGAGGGAGGGATTGGTGTTCCCCGCCTCCAAACCTACGGCTGGGCCTCACAACTAGCGGTAGTTATTGATCTGCTTCACGGGGATAGAGCACTACCTCACATCCGGGCTGACGTGGAATCTATGCAGGGCACAGATACTATACCAGCCCCCAATGAGACCGCCCCTGCCCACAATCGAGACTCACATCACCACTATCTGGAGACAGGCACATATGTTCGTTGGGTGGGGAAATAAAATAACTGCAGCGCAACCTCTATGGCAAAACAGTAATCTCCAAGAAATTGGGAAACTTGAACCATGGCCGCGATGGGTGAGGGCGGGAATCCTGAAGTTTGGAGATATCCTCAAAGACCTCGTTTGAGGACATGCAGTGCAAATTCCAACTGCCCACAACGGAACAATATAATTTTATGCGGCTGACCCATGCCCTGCGGACCTGTATACCTTTAGATGGCACGGTCCCTGACTATACACCGATAGAACGCAATATGATCCCTGCGCACATCCCTAGTAAATGCACATCCATTCTATACAACGCCATGACATCCTTCGCTACCCCCGAGTTATCGAGACTAAAAACCAGGTGGGAAAGAGATGTGGGGGAGATAGATCCAGAGGATTGGATCCAGGTCCTAATGCATCCGCAAGAGGTGGCCATCTCCTCTAGGCTCAGACTTGTACAGCTCAAAATCCTCCATAGAGTATATTACCCTCGAACTGCACTATATGGTTGGAAGAGAGCAACAAATCCCAACTGTCCCCGCTGTGGGGAGGAGGAGGGCACCTTCTACCATATCCTGTGGTCATGCCCCCGGATCCGCACCTACTGGATTGCCTGTTGCATAGAACTGTCCAGGGCACTCACCTGCTCCATTGAGCTTGATCCGAAAGTTCTAATCCTGGGCGTAACTGACACATCTGACTCTAATAAATGGGAAAAACTGTTATTGAACACTGCAGCAGCCCTGATGAAGCGCAACATTGCGCAAAAATGGGGTTTGCCCGACCCCCCGACACTTGAACAATGGATACTTGACATGGATTCATGTGCCATGATGGAGCACCGGGTTTACGGCGCACGGGGATGCCCAGCCAAGGCATCCAAGATATGGGGGAAATGGGAAGAGACTGGACCTTGACAACCTGACTCAATGGTGATCACAATGGAAGTGGTTGGTTGGAGGAGCCGAGGGCGGGCGGGCCATGGTGGATTGTGTTACTGAAAACCTTATGTGAACTTGCAGTTGATTGTGCTGGCTTGGAGTGCTTCTAAACGTTTAATTTGGTGTACTTTACATTATGGTTGTTCTGTTACCACCCCCCTTGTCTTGTGGTTGTTTTGTTTATGTCATAAAACACAATAAAATGTTTTATCAAAAAAAAAAAAAGTCACGTTAAGGCGTGGGTCATCAGAACCACTAGACAGCATGCTATGGTTCTGCACCTCTGAGCTCCTCTTCCTCGCCCCAGTATTTAGAGCATTATGGGACTTGAAGTCCCTAATGTTCTGGTTTATTTTGTCCTTATTTAATTCACTCTGGTTGAATGTTTTATTCAACTCTTAGGAGAGGCTTCCAAAGGAAAGAATGATTGGTTTTTAGTTTTATAATTCCAACCTAAGGTGGAATTACAACCATCAGAAGTAATGGTATCAATTTTCTTATTCTTAGATATACCATTTTCAGATTGTCCATAAGGCTCTTCACACATGACAGTTTGTGTAATTTTGGGAAGGGAAGCCTTACTTTGACAACAAGCTATTAGGTACTCCGGTACTACGTAACTCTCATCCGCCAAAGAGGATGAATACTGCGTCTCTCCTAACAGCTTTCACACAAAGTTCGGCATTCTCTATGTTTCGTTTACATGGGTGGGTTTTTAGTGTTTTCATTAGTATGTTTGCCTTGATGGTTTTATTCATCAAAATCAAAAAATTGCATTTTTGTCATCACTAAAACATTTTTAAAAGCCTACAAAACGGTTAAAAAAAGAGGTAGAAGAAAAGGAATAGTTTGCTTTATCGCACTGCCCTCGCTTATGTGGTATAAAGCTTCATCCTGATTGCCCATATCATACGTTCATTTGACGCGGTTTGTTTTGTGGCTATAAAAAAAGTTTTCATATGAGATGGCCTGCCTTCCTCCAAGCTCCCCCAAGCCCCCAGTTGGTAAATAAAAAGCCCATGGCCGGCTTGACTTCCATATTCCATATTTCCTTGATTTCCAGTATTGGCAAGACAAGTCTTCCTCTCAACTCTCTGTAGCTTGGCCATAGGATATGCACAAGACATTCTTTGGGCCACAGTAATTGTGGCCCGATGAAATAGACTAGTCTCTCCTAATCACGTATCCATTTAGAACGGGGCAATCCAAGATGGCAGCATAAAGACCCTTTGTGTCGCACTACTCTCGCCAGTTGCCCCATTCCACCAACGATCTTTAGTGATTTTTCATCCATTTTCTGGGCACTCCCTCCGATTTGTTTGTTGTAAATCCTCTCTACACTGTGTAAATGGTTTATTCTTGCGGACATGTTGATTCTGTATGCTTTTACTACAGATTTCAGAAGGCTCACCGTATGACAGAGGCGCGACATCTCTTCTTGATCCTCAAAGCTACGTCAACCATTTTGAGCCCCCAGATAAAAAACATTTTTGGAACAACTTTCGGGGTCATATCAAGGCAGGTGTGGGAAAACGTTTTGGTAGTTTCAAAACAGATTTCCAGAATCTGCCCTCTATAGTGTCTAGGTTCCTCAGGAAATCATCATATGGCCACAGTTCTACACCATACATCAATGTTCATTCACATTTTTCAGCAAAGGCCCCCCTCAAAGTTGGGGCATCACTGGTCACCAAATGTATTCAGGATGCGTTTTGTGCCACGACCTGCGGACTCCGGCTTTTTCACAGTTAGAGATTTCAGTACATGTCAGGTCACTTCAGTTGTGTCCATGTGCGGGGCAATCTGCTCTCCAGGGAGCCCATGCCTGCCACCCTTGGGTGAGGCAATGTTTGCGACATGGGTCAATGTCTGAGTTAAGTCTCATATTAGGTTCCTCCGATCTGAGGAGAGTCTTGGTTAGGTACCCTCAGATGAATCCGGGAACAGATCAGATGCCCTCAGGTAAATTTAGGTGCAGGTTGGGTACCCTGGGTAAGTACACGTCAGGTACCCTAAAGGGAGCCTACATCCTGGCCTAGTCCATCAGGTAAGTACAGGGACAGAGAAACTACAATCAAAGGGTCCAGATACAGATTAGGTGCCCTCAGGGTGATCCAGACCAGGTCCCATTAGGTGAATCTAGGTTCAGAAAATGTCTCCTAAAGTGAATTAAGATGAAGGGCTTATATTACAGCAGGGACACTCACATAAGTCTAGGTCCAAGGCAGGTAAGCCAAGGTATCTCCAAGTTCATGTGAGCGGCTCCTGGGTGTATTAATGATCTGGTTGAATAATGTATTTTTATTTTTATTTTTTTTATTTATAATGCACACAAACATCCCGAGGGCATTGAGGCGCTGTTACAGGAAGAGGCTTAGTTACAGGAGCATACATATAGTTTGCATGTAAAATCATTAATTACAGTAAGGTATTGATATATAGTGCTTTACATGGCATGTTAATAACAGTTGGTGGGTTCAGGCAAATAGCAGAGTTTTGATAGCTTTGCTGAAAACTATGTGAGATGTTTCTGCTCTAAGGTCAGGTGGGAGGGAGTTCCATTGCATGGCAGCGATGAATGGGAAGCTGGAGCCGCCAGCTCTGGCTCGTTTGACTTTGGGCACTGTGGGTAATTTAGCGTATGGTGTTCGAGATGGTCTGTAGGAAGAGGATCTGTTTATTCTTTGTGTTAGGTATTGAGGGGCTGTGTGGTTAATGCATTTATGGGTTAAGGCAAGTGTTTTGAAGATGACTTGTTCTTTAATGGGTAGCCAGTGGACATGTTTCCTAGCAGCTCAGATGTGGTCCGTTCTGGTAATGCCAATGGCAGCACGGAGCACACTATTCTGGATGCATTGGAGTTTCTCCAGATTTTTTCCTGACGTGCCAGCAAAGATAACATTGCAGTAATCAAGTCGAGATCCAATTATGGCTTTAGCTATGGTGAGGCAGTTTTCCATGGTGAAGAAGGGTCTGTCTGCATTTAGAAGCTTGGAGTGGTAGTCTGCAGAGGATGCGATAGTGTTGACTTGCCTAGGCAGGGAGAGGTTGGAGTCTAGGTAGACTCTGAGGGTTTTTACAGCATGAGATACTGGGATTTGAATGTTGTCAATAGTGAAGACCGGGTATTGCTTGTCCAATTTCTTTAGTGTTTCAGTGGATCCAATCAGGAGAAGTTCTCTCTTATCCCCGTTCTCTACCATCCAGGCTTGGATGGTGGAATAGGCAGCATTGAGAGTCTTGGTGTCCGACTCATAGTCGCCAGATAAGGGTAGCACTCATTTGAGTCAACTGTCAGCTGCAGGTCAGGTACCCTCAGGTGAGTCCAAGTTCTGGTTACGTGGCTTGTGTCCAAGTGCACCTCATGTCTCCTTGCTTGATTTAAAGTCAGGTATTCCTATATCCATGTGTAGCTCAGATCCCCACATGTGACTCCAGGTTCATATGAGGTAGTGTTAGCCTGTGTCCAGGTGCAGCTTGCAGGTGAATCCAGGTTCAATTCAGGTATTCTACATCCATGTACAGTTTAGGTACCTTTGGGACGGCATCAGGACCTTTCAACCTTTTCAGTTGAAATGAGCCATGGGTGGGCCTGTGAGCAGCTGCTTCCTGTTCCTTTCATTAAGAACCTTAAATGTGTGCTTTTCCCCTACCTTACAGGCTGCCTTTGGTAATGCCGTCACATCCCTCGGCCTCCTACAGCATCCAGCAGGTTAGCACCCCATTGAAGGGAGGATAGCTCAATGGCAACAGGCAGGTCTTGGAAGCAAGACCACGTTGAGCAACACTGGTTCGAATCCTGGACCCACGCTTAAAATCGACCTTGGGTATTAAGCGCATTATAAATACCTGCACTTGCACGATCCGAATGTACAAGGCCTAATAGGATCATTCCCCCCTGCCCCCACACCCTTGACGTGTTGCACCTTGAGACATACACGTGTATATGTGCATTACAAATGAACAATCAAATAAAAAAATGGCCTCTTACTCAGGTTTCGTCTACATTAGCCTGTTGCTTTCCATGGACATTTAATGTTTCAGCTTCCTGCGGGCTGCCAGTTCTGTGATAATCTGCAGCTACTAACATCCTTGCTGTATTCCTTTGTTTTTGTCTTCATTATATTTGGAAGTGGAGTGAAAGTGTGGTCTGTCGCAGGCCTTTGAGCATCTGGGAGCAGTTTCTGGAGCGACTCTCTGCCCTGCTACAGCACTCAAAGGGCCTTCAAAAGCTGCACCAAGCGCAGCAAAAGTGTGGTCTGTTGAAGGCCGTCGGTGGCTGCGGGCATATCAGCATTGACATTGAGTATCGTTTCATTACGCCTCACTTGGAACCGATTCTGCAGCACTGGTAAGCCCAAGCAATTTCAACTGCCCTCTTGATTTATGGAACCTACGGCAGGATAGATCCAGTTCCATCCGACTTAGAGCCAGGCTCTCTAACTTCTAGCAGTAACCAATGTCTCTATAATCAAGCACAGGAAATGTTTGATGATAAACATATTAAAACAGGGCCTGCCCCGAGAGGGAAGATCGCAAAATCCTACCAAGTCATTCCTCAACATAAAGGAAACTGGGTAAAAAAAATCTGACTCAGGACTCAGTGATCTTGGAAGAGTCTTTGTTGAGAATGTGTCACAACCTTTACGATACTCCCAAGACTTCCCCAAAATTAATATCGGAGAGCTCGGTCATGCATAATTCAAATCATGTAAGGCTCATTGCTACTGCTCAAGAGATTGCAGAACAATCGAGGACTAGAGTACTACAAACTCTGGTAAATTCAAATCATGAAATTACCAGGATGGTAGATTTTACTGTGGATACACTTGGGCCTTCGTCGATTCTGGCCTTCTACCTAGTTCCACAATCTTTAGTCAGATTGTATGACAACATCAAAGACATGGTTCATTCGAATTCCATGCAGTTGCCCTTGATTATGAATAAACTTACCAAAGATATCTCTTATCCATGCAGGTCCTATTGCGGTGCTGCTCTCCCTCCTATGTCCTTCAATGTGGATCAATCTGAACCTGCCAAGGTACATGAAACTACACATACTACCATTTCTTCTTGCAATCAACCGATTATAAATCAGGAAAGATTTAGGGCCTCATTACACGGAAGGCGGTAAGGGTTAACGGTCACCGGTAATGGTACCGGTGACCGTTAACCCTTACCGCCTTACTATGAGGTCCCTTTGCGGGTTGGTACTTTAACGCCTGCTTTTTGCAGGCGTTAAAAACCAACCCGCAAAGGGACCTTGGTGCTAATTACAGCACCGCAAATTTGCGGTACCGTAATTAGCACCTTCCCCATTCCCATTATGCCCTATGGGGCAAAAATGGGAATGGTGGAAGGGGGAATTACCGCCCCGCCAACCTTGGAATAGGGCGGTAATTCCCCTTTCCTCCAAGGCGGTGCCAGTAATTTACCGGCATGGACCAAGGTGCTAATTGCACCTTGGTTTACCGCCTTCCGTGTAATGAGGCCCTTAGTGTCTCTCCTATTTTGTTCTGTTCACCTGACCAAGTTTGGTAACTTCCAGCAATGTAACCACAGGAGATGGGG
Organism: Ambystoma mexicanum; assembly: GCF_040938575.1. NCBI lineage: Eukaryota > Metazoa > Chordata > Amphibia > Caudata > Ambystomatidae > Ambystoma > Ambystoma mexicanum. The sequence continues at coordinate 1,011,843,370 of NC_090934.1, forward strand.
GCAATAGTGCAGTCGCTGATTCTCCTATTCGGACAACCTCGCAGACAAAAAATCCAAAACCGAGGAAAACAATATATAAAGAAAACATTTCCAAAACCAACCAAACATTAAACAAAACAGGAGGAAATCATCCAGGAAATTCCTTAGATTGCTGCCTGTAGATCCCGAAGAGCTAGACCTCAATACTCAAACTGCTTCATCAAATCAGATTGCCCACGGCGAAGGTAGTTACAAAAAACTCCAAAGCGAAGAATAAAAAGGTTGAAGGAAAAATCAATTTCCCTTTTACAAGAGAAAATAAGTATTTGTTTTGTTCCAAATGGTAAAACTAGATCAACAGCCAATAACATGATGAATTTAGAACTCCAGTCGATTGGAGAACCGATACATGATTTACTGGCTGAGGATATTGCAGGATCTATCCAGCAGAGGGGGCCCTAGGTTAACAAGGCCCCAACTTCAAGTGTGTTCCCATGGACACCCCTTGTACAGCTCTAAATATGGCATCTAATTCTGTTCAATCTACAGATATAAGAAGTGGGGCAACCTGGATATTTATTTATATAATGACAAAGGCCCTCATTAGGACTCCGGCGCTAAACCATGGTGCTATTAGCACCATGGTCCATGCCGGAGTCCGCCATGGAGAAAGGGGGAATTACCACCCCATTCCTAGGTTGGCGGGGCGGTAATTCCCCCTTTCTCCATGGCCCTTCCCCATTCCCATTTTTGCCCCATAGGGCTCAATGGGAATGGGGAAGGCAGCAATTACGGTACCGCAAATTGCAGTACCGTAATTGCCATCAAGGTCCCTTTGCGGGTCCCTACTTTAACGGCTGGTCCAGACCAGCCGCTAAGGTCGGGAGCCGCAAAGGGACCTCGTAGGGCGTTAAGGGGTTAACGGCGCCGCAGCCTTTTACGGCGCCGTTAACTCCTTAACGCCGGGGTCGTAATGACCCCCAAAGTCAGGCTTTGAAAATGTACGTTCCATTAATGAGCCCATAGATCTCAATCCATCCAAACTACTCCAGATATTCTCGGTTATTCCTGCATTGCACCTAATTCATACAGGAGATATCGATTGGGTGGATTTTCCAGAAAGAGGCAGTGACAGACCTGTTGCCCACTTGTATTCAAATATAGCAGCGAGTCTGGTGTGGGGCATGTTGACGACTTTAGGTCCATGACACTCGATGTACTGAGCATTGGCAATCCATCCCTATTAAAGCTATTCATTCCAAATGGCATTGGGAAAAGGCAGCTGCTCGGCCCTTTCCGTATCACTGTGACCTAATAGGTTAAGATATAGTATGCAATCACAAAATTCAACCTTAGATGCTAATTCTGAATCTACATTTAGCAGTAAACAAGTAGCTTGGTCAAGGCTAGCCTTGGCACTGGCCAAAAAGCTGGGCATAGTGGATCATAAAGACCATCTTTAGCACGGATGCCATTAACATTATCTCATGGAATTGCTGTGGTTTGGGAAATCTAGTGGTTTGGGCTGGTTACATCAAATCAAATTGGTCGTTGGAGAATTTGTTGAATGATTATTTTTTTTACAGGTACATTTTGCTGCATATATGTGCAGAGAGAGACTCCCTGCTGCCCGCCCCCCTTTAACCCGGTTACATTAATTATAGCCCTAAACCCACCCCCACATATATATGCAGCAAAATGCACAAAAGAAATTGCGAACAATTCTCCTGCATCCAAGTTGGACGTGCAGTAATCTATCAACCCCAATCTATCCAGGGTATCTAATACTGAGTGAACCATTAATGAAGCTGATGTAATCATAATCCAGGAGACTATGTGAATGAAAACTTTGTTTATGGAAAGTTATAGATTGTTTTCCAGCCCAGCCACGTAAGGTCTTAGTGGGCAACCCTCAGGGGCAGAGGTGTCTTTCACCATTGATCTAAATCTTCAGGCCAATCTCGTTGCAACAGTCGATAATTCGATAGTCGCAGTGAGCCTGGCCTGGCGGAATGGCTTTCATTTCTCTCCGAATGTTATTTATCAACCTGTATAAAAATCCTGCCAAAAACAATATACATGAAATGCAACAACAGATCAGTGGTATTTTGACATCCTGTTGGGGAAAGGCCATCAAAATAAAATAGTTATTGCAGGAGACTTTAATTCACAATGTGCTGACCACTTGTTGTAGTGCTCAGATCATCCATTAATAGACTCTTTCATGATTGATTATGATTGCTTATTAATAACGCGCTTAATACCCAGAGGTTTCTAGGCACGGACCCGGGGATCGAACCTGTGTTGCTCCATGTCGTCTTTCGTCCAAGGCGAGCACGTTGCCGCTGAGCTATCGAGTACTGAAAAAAATAACTCAGCCAACTTGTGGTGTCGCTTTATGGCCTCCCAGGATTTATCATTACTGGTACCCACCTCAAAACCACTGTCAACTCATGCAATAACCTGGAAAGGAGGGCCACAATCCTCGTGGATACACCATGTGTTTGCGACTAAGAACCTCTTGAATTCTTCCAACATACATGTGATTTTTAATGGTTTTGGAGACCACGCTCTTATCACTTTCCAGCGTAAGCATTTGTATTCCTCTGTTTGATACAACGTACATGTACCTTCTCCGGCCTTTTGTTCCGCCGATGAGAGAAGAATCAAGGTCAAATGGAATGTCATACTCTTGGAGAAATGGACTGTTGTTCTTGCAAACGTGAAGAGGGGAACTGACCTATTAAGCCATTACTCTTACTTCGCTGCAAATGGTGGCAGTGTAAAGGTGTCTAGAATGTTATCTAGTTTTATAGGAAAAGGGAACATTCTCGTATATAAACCTTATTTGCATTCATATAATCAAAGGGTTGATTTAGCAAAAAAAAATGGAAAAGGGCAACTATTACAAATCTGGCTGAAGTGTATGGTCTGGGCTCCGTCTGTTTCATTAGCGACAAAAAAAAAAGGAGCTCCAGTCATATAAACACTTGATGAAGAGGCTAAAAGCTAGTTTATTCACTGCTGTCAGGTAAAAAAATGCCCTTGGCATTAAAGGGGACAGGTTCCTCTATATTCTGGGAAGTCATTAACAAAATTTCAAAAAAATCGGTATGAGAACCATTCTTATATCATTCCAGAACTAACTTGGGTAACTTATTATTTTAAAAAATGTGCCTCCAAATCAGTCAGTGATAACAATCAATACATGGGGAATAGGTTGTGGGTAGATTGGACAGAAGTGTCCTCCACACAAAAAATATTTGAGGAGATATCTAAATGCATCCCTCTAGAGCTCGTGGCCCAGACCCCCATAACATTAAAATACGATCCGGAACTATGGTGTATCACTCTGCAGAAACCTTTTGGGGTAAGTAGCTACCACACTCAAGCTTTCATCTGTGTGGCACTCTTCTATCATAATTCTTGGTTTTTAAAAAAGGCGATAGAACGGATCCATCGGATTATCAGACAATAGCCATTTTGATGCACCTGCAAGTTGTTTGCGCCACTAATATTGAGGGAGTTGGACAAATTGCTTTTCAATTAAACTTTTATATTATGTGTATTATGGTATGACATTGTATTTCTTTCATATAATACGATTGGAATTCTTGTTTGAACATGTGTCTGTGCTATTTGTGAAAAATGTGTTTGTAAAAACCAAAACACAACAATATACATATTAATGATTTAAGCACCCACCAGTGCCTCGGGTTGTTTTCCTGAACTGTAGGCAAAGGAAGTGACCTCTAAACATCATGTCGGAACGGGCCTCGCGAGCCCTGAAACTTCACCAGCCTGGCCTGTAGACACCATCAAGTGTGTGCAGGTTTAAGTCAGGCAGTCTGTGTCCAAGTGCAGCTGCTCAGGTAGTACGTACCCTCGGGGGAGGCCAGCTTTAATGGACTGTGTGTGGGTTTGTAGCAGGCCCAGGAAGGGGTGTTTTTTTTACAGATCTGCCTACACTCCCTTGCCCCCTGGTGTGCTTGAATTGTAGACAGAGCCACACAGCAGCTTGTCACGTTGGTCGCCTTGTCCCAGAAGGCCCCTGCCACGCGATGCTGACCGCAGAGTGGCTGCCATCTGCCACAACCCCCAGACTCCACAAACTGGCGGAGTAGCGTCACTTACCAAGATCAAGAAGGCAGCAGCAACAGCAGAAATAGCCCAGAGATCAATGTGTGCTCGCTAATCACAGACGCAAAGCAACACCGGGGAGGCAAGGGAAGCTGAAATATATTACGCAGCGCAGCTAGGGGAATCGGAAAGCACCCCTAAAACCTATTCCTCGCTCGCAGCACTTCATCAGATCCGAGGAGCGTCAGAGGAGGCGGCTGGCGACAGCAGTATTAGCGAGCTGCCTTGGGACCTGCGATCAATTTTCTCGGCCGACGTGTTCGGCAGCAGTGGACTACTTCGCCCCGGGGTTTAATTAAAATCTCATTCTGCAACCTGCCGTCGCCGCCGCTCGCCAAGACGATTTAAACACCAGGCAGCCTGTCTCGCTCAGCTTTCTAAGAGGGAGTTCATGTTGCTCGTCTTTTCGCGGCCTGCAGATATCAGGATGACCGACAAGACAGGGAATGCTCAACCAGAAGAGAGGCGTGTAACAGGACAGTACCTCCACGCCCCTCTTCCTCGTGCCAGTACTTATCAGACAGGTGAACAGTCTGCTGTCTGTCTTCTTCTTGCTGATAGATTTTATCCCTCAGCAGTGATTATTGGATCCAGAGGCTTCATTACTCCATCTTCTAGGGTTGAGTATGTAGTCGTGGGTTAGGATTCTTCATGGCCTGCATGGACTTGTCAAAGTAGCAGTGGTGCCCCCAGACATTTTCTATAGGGGTGGCCTGATGAGGTCACTGGAAATCTTGGGGTGGCACACCAAAACAAACACATAACCAGCAGGTGGGCCGGTGGGGGGTGGGGGGGACAGTGTTTTTGTAAGTCCTTGGTAGTGCTGCTGCAGAGGTGGGGTGGAGTTTGTTGATAAAAGGGAATGCAGGGTGCCCCCCTGCATTTTTAAGGTGAAATGAGCTGAAAGTTCAGTAACTAATTGGCAGTAAATAAGCGGTAAAATGAAAAGTGGTGGTACAACTACATAGGCCCGGTTCCACAACAGGAGACATTCAAAGTTACAGTTCACCCAAAAACAGCCCTCTGCACACAAGACTACCCTTTCTTTCTTCACTTAATATTCTGAACCAACCCTGAAATGACTATCATTTACCAACTTTATTAGAAAATTACAGAAGCGTGACCTTAACCACTTTTCCAGCCCAAGCAGACAGGATTTTGGAACCCCGACATAAATGCTGAAAGCAGCAGGTAAAACACATACTACAAGAACTCCCAGCGATGCAAACTGTTCTATTAAAAAAAACCTTTAGAATGTATAAGAAAAGCAGATTCAAATCTGTAATATAAGAAAGTTTATGCCCATGCTAATGGTCTTAACTGAGACAAATCTGCTACGGGTGCCATTTTCTGTGGTTCTGTAGAGTTCATTCCAGAAACTATTTGTTCTGTTTTGAAGACAACAGTCTTCTCACAGTGTTAAAAAACATAGATCCATCTCTGACAGGCCAATCCTGGCTTACCTGTGTACAACTGAAAGTTGACTTCTCTTATTTGATATCCGTTTAATTGCAAAGCCTGCAGTAGGTACTTACAGGACTGATCAACAGCTCGATTAAGGAAGAGCATGGATCTGCACGTTTTGGCTCTCTGGATGTTGTGGACTACATATCCCATCAGTACTTTCAAAAGTCGCAGTTCAAAACACCTGGAGAGCCAAAGGTGGTCGACTCATGAAGTAGAGTGACCTAGTTGTAACTTTACATATTTGATGTTTGCAAAAAAAGAGGCTCCCAGGTGAAAGGTTTTTAACGTATTTAATAAAAAAAGATGACTATGATTCTAAGGAATGATGCTGGGTTAGGAAATATGAGGGTGTGCCAAATAACAGTGAAGTTGAAAATTGAACTGTAATCATAAGCCTCATATGGTGTCATTGAAAAGAGTTTGAATAAGACAGTGAGAATCAATTTCCAATGTATCAAGCCTTTGGCCAGAGGCCTAAACATACAAAAGCATAAAGACAACTATAAAAATGGCTGCAGCATGCCAGGTGCTTAAACAGAACATAGCTATAAAGGAGGGGTGGGAGAGTGCAGAGGGAATGGGAAAAGAAATAAAAAAGGAGAAGAATAAAAGTAGAGGGTGATTTTGATCACATAACAGGTGTATTTGTAGTGCACACTATCCTGAGGCTAGAGTGAACATTGTACTTAAGAACATGAAAGAAGATAGACACAAAAGAGGGGGAAGGTAGTAATGCCATAAGAAGACGCAACAAAAGATTGCCAGTTTCTTCAATCTGTATCTTACAACTCACCTTCTTCTGAAGGGTGTCACCCAGCCTGGACATATGTTCACCCTCCCAGCACAGCAATGGACTCACCCACACTGGAAAACCTTAACATGCAGGAGTTCCTTCTGACTTCCCACAGCCGCAACCACATCTGATTTATCCACCTTGGCTCATTCAGTAGGTTGAACGGTTTGCCCAATTATCCTCCACATTAGGTCTTTTTTCTCATCCTTCCCCAATTAGAAGCACTACCACACTCTGCAAAACAAACAGATTCCAGAACTGCAAGGTCTGCTTCCACACCCACATCTCTGAGGGCAGTAACTTCTGTAAGCACAGTAATTCTCCACAACTCGACACAGCACCTTGGCCTTTCTAGCAGTGGCCCTTTTCGAGAAAGTAGACCAGGTCTCCTTACCTCAGGTGGTGGAATCTCTCAGCGTCGCAGGCAGCCGGGCAGCCGAGGACTCCTTAAGGCCACCAATCCAAAAATATTGGGAGCGCTGCGTGTGTAAACAATATGTGAGGTGCACAGCACAACCTACATGCAGGCTGCAGCCTGAACTTTGGAAACCCGTATTCTGGAAATAAACAGCCTGGGAAGCGCGAGCCAATTGCCAAAGCAGAAATGCACGCCTACAGGCTGTATTTATTTCTGGGTCTGTCCGTTCCTGACTTCTTCAGCCCATGGCGGGCGGCAGGCCGCGGCAAAAAAGCAAAAGCTTTTCAAAGTTTGCAGGGGAGGGGATGTGGGGGGGCAGCATTTTTATAAGGGTGGCCGTGGCCCCCCTTGACCACCCCTTGGCCGCGCCACTGCACAGTAGGGCTGGTTTCACAGGGTCTTTGCAGTGATGGGCCACAAGTAGCGGTCGAAAGGTTTTGCAGCTATGGCAGTGAGTCGTCTGATCAGAGAGTTGGGGTTCTGATGCAGAAGGTGACCCTTCTCCCACAGGACTTACTCTCTTTTAGCCCCTCCTCTTCCCACCTGCGGGCAGAACAGCCCTGCTCTCCCGAGCCACCACAGTTTTTTTCTTGTTCCTGCCTCTGGCAGGGAATCCTGGGCGATTCTTCTGCCCCCCCTTGAGCATAGCCTGGGGGGCTGCATTCTTCATGGCCTTGTGCCAGCCGACCCCTGCAGTCCAGGGGGGTTGTCCGCTTACAGCGGCAGGGGCTTTGTGGATCCCCTACTGAACATGGTTTGCCTGTTGAGCTTAAGCTGGCAGCCTAGCTCTCCTAGCCTCTCCTGCATAGCCGGGGGTGTTGGTTAAGGGGGGCCCGTGCCAGTCAGGGACATGAACCGTTCTATCAGGGCAGCGGAGCACCTCCTTGCTATGGAGCGGTTGGTGGCCTGGGGCGATTGTGCCCTGGGCGGAGATAAGAGTGGGCGGGCACGGTTGTGTGGCTGTCCGTTTTGCAAGGTTTCCAGGTTGGGCCTTCTGCGTGGGGGTTGCTAAGCAACTGAGAGATTCCTGCGCATGCTCTGGTAGCTGGCCCTCTATTTGAACAGAGCAGAGCCTGCTGTCAGAGTTGGCGTCTGTCGCTGCTGTCTTCTGGCTCTTGCTATGTTGTGTGTTGCATGTCATGGGAAAACGTGCTGTTAAGCAGAGGCATGTTAAGCCTCGGTCTTCCACGCCATCCTCCTCCTCTTCCTTTGCCACGCCCAAGCAGAGGAAGGTGGGTAGGGTGTGTGATGACAAACTCTTCCGGATCTTCAGGAGAGCTCTGCAGGAGGAGGGTATCCAGAGCAATCACAGCAGAGGGGTGTCTCCTCCCTCCTCTTTGTGGAATGCTTCTTCCTCCAGCTTTGACGGCTCACCGTCCCCTTGGTCGGTAGACTTCAAAGGGAAATACCTTGATAAAGAAGTTACCGCTGATGTATTTTGTCAGGCGTCCTTCTACATGGGGTTTCCGGATTCTGTAACCCCACAGGCGCTGCTGGGTGTTGCCAGGCCTCCTCCTCCCCAGTTCAAGTGCACTCTCAAGAAGGGCCTTCCCCTTCTCACTGAGATGAAGGCTGAAATCCTGGGGGAACTGACTAAACCTGAGAATATGTTGGTGCACCGGTTTTTGGCTAAAGTGTATCCCTTGCAGGGGGAGAAGACTGCCATGCCACAGATGGTCCAGGCAGATGATATCCTCCCGAACCTGGTGGGAGATCCTCTATGGCTGCGGAGGACACTATCAAGGATCCAGTGGAAAGGAAGTTGGACTCCACTCCTAAAAAGGCTTATGGGGGTGCGCATCTGGCCCTGCGTTCTGCCACATACTCTTGCTACACTGCCAAAACTGCCTTACGGGGCTTGAAGACCACCATCAACGTGGCTGAGGAAAGATCTGATCCAATTCCGATGCTGCAGGCGGTCATAGCCCAGGTGGAATTTCTGTCAGATCTTGCTTATGATGGAGTGAAGACTGTTGCCATGTTCATGGGTTCCATCATCGCTGGGTGTAGGCATCTCCACATCAGGGGTTGGTGGACGATCTCTCAGCAGAAGATGACAACCTTGAAGATCCCATGTGAAGGCCATATGTTGTTTGGGGATTCCCTTGACAATAAGGTTCACAGGGTTTATAAGGCTGACCATCATGCCGAGCAGTTGCGGAGGAAGTCTGCTACCACATCTAGGGCACCTATCTCTGCTGGGCAACCCCTGGGATCTCGGGATCGCCCCAGTGCTCGGGGACAACCTGTGACGGAACGAAATGGCGCGCAGGACATACTGCCCTGCCAGCAGAAGTCTTGACGCCATGCTAGTTGAGTCTTGCCTGAAACACTTTTGGGGCATGTGGACCCGGCTTTCTGGAGATGCCTGTGTCAACCGACTGGTGCACTGGGCATACAAGATAAAATGTGTATCCCCACCTCTTCCTTCTGGCACAACTCAGACATCGTTGCCCAGGTGCCCTGTTAAAAGATTGTGCATGCAGGAAGTTCTCCAGGATCTGCTCTCCAAGAGGGTTGTCAGGAGGGTCCCTGGGTGGAGTGCGCCCTGGAGGTCTACTATATTGTGTTTGTACTGCGGAAGCCCTCGTGGTCCTACTGCCTTATCATAGACCTCAAAGCCTTGAATCTTCACGTTCAGACTCAGTAGTTCATGATGGAATCTTTCCAGTGGATTAATCCGCTGGTACAGAACTTGGATTTCCTGGCCTTCCTGGATCTGCAATTCCAGCCATACCCTTTGGCCTCAAATCTGCACCCTGTGTCTTCACCAAGGTCTTGGGTCCGGTTGTTGCTGCTCTTCACCTCTAAGGGATCCAAGTATTTCCTTACTTAGATAACTGGCTCCTCAAGATCCATTCAGAGGGCTTTCTGCTTCAACAAGTGAAGTCCACATGCACCCTCCTGATCAACTAATCGAAATCTCAGCTGCAGCCCTTTCAAGATCTTCAGTTTATCAGGGCCAGGTTCTGGACAGCGTCGGGTCGGGTTCTGCTTCCTCTCGTCAGGGCTCACCAGTTGCGGACTGTCTGGAACTTCTTTCCCGGAAGGGGGCACCTGCCAGGGACTTCCTTTGGGTACAGGGATTCATGGCATCCTGTGATTTCCTTGTTCCCTGGGCCAGGCTTCATCTGCGTCCCTTGCTGTTACACATCCACAGGTTCTGGAAGATTCCTCTCTGGACTTCAAAGCCCCAATCCTGGTCGATCTCTCCCTCTGTGAACAGCTTCACTGGTGTCTCTTACCCAACCTATTGCGGGTTTCCCTTCCTTCAGTCTTCTCCGATTATTGTTACCACAGACACAAGCCTGTTGGGATTTGTCCTGGGTCAGACCCACTAGGGGCTGTGGTCCAGCCAGGAAGCTGCACAGTAGCACCTGGAGCGTTCTTTATGCACAGAATGGAATTATCATAACAAATAATCTTGGACTCAAATAACCATGCAAACTCAAAGAAATATGACAAAATACTATTTGATCAGTTTAATAAAGTAGGGCATTCTGGCAAACAATGAATTGCAGTCCACACACTCACAATGCAGATTGGTTACACAAAGGCTTTATACCCCAATATGAGTTAGCTATGATGTCATCCTATGTGGCAAATAATAGAATCTATCAGGTTTAGAGATTGGTATGGGAAACATATCTACTTACAAAGCCTATAAAAGTTAGTACATTTATTGGCTGTTCCTCCTTTGGTAGGCAAGCCTTGAACTTCCCTCTAGCTACATATAATACAGATTATAACAGTGTTACTGTAGCGGATTTGCTCGTGCAAAATTGTATGCTCATCGTTGCATAGGCCCTCATAATAGGTTGGCATCCTCTCCCAACCTTGGACACTCAGCTCACTAGCAGCACGTAAGCAAAACGAAACTCTGGTGCAGAGAACAACGTCAGACTACTGCCCATTTGCCCAATTAGTCTACCATCTCTCATCAGCCAAGCCTTCAGCTAAGTTCTCTTCTTTGTAGTTGACCTTGCTGGATGTTCTCTTCTCTGGAACTTTAAAGGGAGTTAAGGTACAACGTTATCTTCGGCCTTCGGCCCAGGCTTATGTGCAGGCCTTGTTTTCGAGTACTGAATCACATGTGAGGGGGCCACGATTTTGTCTATTTTGCCTTTTATTTAGTGCTATTTGATTCAATTATCTTGGGTGTCATTACCCTCTTCGGCCTTGGTTGTTCAATCTCACAAAGGCTTTTCTGCATCTTTTACTGTCCGTACTTGGCACTTGTAAATGTTTGCTCATTTACTTAATCTAAGAGATATATGTCCTACGTACGTTGCTTATCCTCATTCATTGTCATTTTACCCTTCAGTAACTTCTCACTGTGGCATCCTTGTGGCATCCTTGATCTCTAGCCAGCAGCTATTCTTTGTTCATGCATGAAGTTGTATTTCCATCCTCTTTCAGCTCTGCAGCTCTAGTCTCTCTCCTTCGAGCTCTTCGCTTACTATCATTGAGGGCTGGTGTCCATCTTTTCAACATGGCCGCTTCACCCTTGTTATGTTTTCTACCGCAACAAGCTTCTATATGGCTCATCTACCTTGCATTTCTGTGTATATACATTTACTACTCATCTGGTTACTTATCTTCTTTGTATATATGGTTTCTTCTTACTTGTATGTCTGTTTACTCTTGTTTCTTCATTTACATCTTCATTCTTAAGTATTCTTATATCGTTTCAGTGCATCATTTTATCTTCTCCTTATGGATGTTGGTTGCCTATCCTGCTGGATCTGGCCGTTTCTCCCATGCGTCCCCTCCCTGAGGGACTGAATCCAGTGCTTTGCCCCTGGGGGATGGTAGGCCCAAGGAATTTGGTCTGCGGGACTTGGAAACTGAAAGGGCTTGCCTGAGGTCCGTGGGTCTCTCATAGGAGGTGGCTTCCTCCATTCAGCGGGGCATCACTGGAAGCACTTCATGCACTGGTTTCTGGAACAGGGCTGTTCCTCTTCTTTGGGTTATGGGGCTCCTGTCCTGCATTTTCTTCAGGAGGGGTTCAACACGGGGCTCTCTTTCTCCACCCATCACGCTCAATGGGCTGCCATCTGCTCTTTTGGGGTTCCTGAGGTTGGAGAGCACTCCTTGCTGGGGCTGGTGGGGAGGCCTTTGAAGAGTTTCTCTCTGGATAGGGCTGTCTTCTGTGTTGCCCCTTGAGATCTCCCTTTGGTCCCACGGGCTCTGCAGTCTTCTCAATTTTTTTTCATTTGGGAGAGGTCCATCTTAAATTCGTAATCCGTAAAACAGTCTTCTTGGAGGCTATCACATCGGCCCGATGGTTGGGTGAGATTGGTGCCCTCTCCTGCGATGCCCCCTACTTGGTTGTCCCCCTGGTGCTTTGTTTCTTAAGCGTCACCCCTTCTTCCTCCCTAAAGTGGCATTCAAATTTCACGTCTTTCAGGAGATTTTCTTTCATTCCTTTTGTCCTTGTTCTCCTCTACCTACTCCCTGGACGAGGAATGCCAGGGCTACTTTGGATGTCAGTTCCTGCTCCTTCACTGTGGCCGCTTCCCAGTTATGTAACTCTACCCCACTGCCTCTCCTTGAGATCGCTGACCATCTGTCCTTTCAAAGCTCTCTGAAGAGTTTCCTTTTTTCAGCCTGAGCACATCATGTTCAGTCTTTTCCCCTCTTTTCAGCTTTACCTCCATAGCGCCATGATGCCCTATCTGGTGGGTGTAGGCCACGCTCTAGAAGTGTTCATAACATAACATAACAAACAGGAGGGCTGTCTTGGTTTATCTGGAACACAGTAAGGTCTTTCATTCCTCCTCCAACCTGTTTGTCACATTCGGGGACCCCTCACCTGTTAGGAAGGCATCTGTGTCCACGTTCAAAGGTGACTGCTGGAAACCACCTCTCTGGCTTAATCCTCTGTGGGTTCCCCACTCCCTTATGGGGTGCAGCGACGGTCGACGCGGGGAACAACTTCTTCTTGGGAGGAGGCGCATGGTGTTGCTATACAGGTAATTTTCCCGGGCTGCCACTTTAACTTCCACCGTACGGAGGCTTGGGCTTTCGGGACTTGGGTCTTGAGTGCGGCACCTCTCTGATATGCTTGTTGCTGCAACTATCTTGAACTGTGTGCTTCAATAAATTGGTGTCGGTCGGGTTGCATATCCCTGTCTGGTCTGTGGTGTTTGTTCTCGGCCCATTCCCTCTGGAGTTGGTATGACTCATTGATTAGTACTGTGACGAGGAAGCGGGATGTGGATGTAATGCCTGAATTACTTACCGGTAATCTTCATTGCTCCTAGTCTTATTCTTCCTCGAAGTGCGGCTTTCCTGCCTCCCCCTGTCCCACTCTTGAATGGTTCTTTTGAGCAGTTTCTAGTTACTGTGTAGGCTGGGGAGGCGGGCTATTATACAGAGGGGGGGGCGGTAGAAAGAGTGTAAAGATAGAAAAAGGGTTCCTGTGGGCAGTGGGTCACCTCATTGATGAGTACCTGGATGAGGAAGAGTAGGGCTAGGAGCAATGAAGATTACTGTTAAATAATCCAGACATTACCAGAAATGCATTTCTACCCAGTGCCTCTAGATAGTAACAGGAGCCAGAGCCCTTGCCTCCACCACTAAGTATTTCAAACATGTCCCATACCTTGGGAGTCTCAGCCAGTCCTAGATTTTCTTTGTATTCTGAAACTTGTTTTCTTTTTCCCGTTAAGGTATGAATCCAGGATTACAAATCACAAAATTAAAAGAAAAACAAAATTGGATGAGCATCTCCCGGATAACACGGGGGATGTTGGCATAGAGTGACCAGATTTCCAAGGCAAAAAACAGGGACGGCCAACAAGATAAATGAAAGACTACCCTTCACAGCCCACCATTACCGTCCCTCACCCCAACACGCCCCCACAACTCCCCTCCAGCACTATTTCCAGCACCGCTTCTCTATATCAATAATCTATAGTAAATAATGTAAATTGTTCCATTTTGGCTGTGAATCTTAGCATGTTAATTATAAAGAAGCTTTTGCTCTGATTGATATTACAGGGCTTGCAACTCAATAATTTGCACAATTAGCACAATCAGTTAGTGGTGTGGTTCATACCTGAAAGGATGTCAAAATTCTGAAACTGTTGTGAAATTAGTTAAGTTTAGAATTTTTGTCACCCGTGCTTTGCCTAAAACCTAACCAGAGGGCCCAATTCCGAGACACGCTATGTTAGCAAGAACGTGGTAGGAAAGGGCAGGAAGGGAGCTCTATTTCAGAAGACGCGACTCAGCATGGACACTAAATGCAGAAGCAGCCAAAGCCTCACATCCTGTTCAGTAGCTAGCCAAATCTATATATATATATGTATAAAACAAAGTCATGTTTGTTTTTGGCGTTGATCTTGGGGACTTCATGAATTTTGCATGGAATATTCTTGATTTATTTGCCGCTTCAGGGCAACTATTTCTAGCTTGATAAGTCATCCCGTTCCTGACACAGTAACTTTTTTTGATTTTTCGGCATTACGTTCTGTGATGTTCCACGCAGCTTCTACAGTTCATTTGTAGAAAGTGCTCATCATCTTGCTATCTGTGCTGAACTGGTCTTGTTTTTTTTCTTTAGCAGAGTGAGTGTGTCTTTCTTTTCATTGATTTCTTTTGCAATAAACTCGATACATGTTAATTTCACTAATTAATTGAACACCAAATGTTATTTCCCTCTGAATTCAATTCTCACATGAATATTATATTTGTATGCTTAGTCTGATTATTTGCAGTGTGTGTTTAGCAGCGACAATGGACACCACTGCTAACAACACTGAATGGGCAAAATGAGGCCAACAGATCCACCTCTAGCCAAAGCAGCAGTAGTGGCTCAAACCAGAGTGCCTGAGATAAAAGGTCCGGATGACACATCCTCAAAAACTTAGTGCAGGCTTACGACGTGGGGAAAAATATTTTTGACTGGTTTGAAGTGCTCGAGCTGGCATTCCAGCTGCAGCAGGTGGATGAGGTACTGTGGGGTGCAGCCCCGATAATCGCTTACCGACACCAGGGACTGATGCAATTCTTCCGTTAACCCCTGAGCAAAGGCCCGTTTATGGGAGCATGAAGGCCGCCCTCCTCATGAAGTACTGTAAAATCCAGAACAGTATCTCAAAAGCTTAAGAGAGCTTGGAAAGAAAAGTGGGCCGACATTTGAAGCGTTTAAAGCGTGACACTTGTCATTTAAATATCTGAGTGGGTGGGTTGGTGGCTGGTAACAAAGATGACACATTTAAAGGGATGTACAATTTGAGTGCAAGTGAGCATGTATTGAAAAATTGTGAGGTTGACCTACACCAGCATCTTGTGGACAAGACTATCACAGACTCTAGGTAGCTTGCAAAGGCTGATGACATGTTTGTGAGTACTCAAGTCCAGAAAAAGGCTCAGGCGAGCACACCCAAACCAGAAGAGATATCTTCAGATAAAATAGTTAACAAGGATGGGAAGGACAAAGGTCCAAACAACTCCTCTTTGAAGTCAGGTACCCAAAAATATGAAGGGATATCCCAAAACTTGAGTTCAGTTCTACACACTGAAAAGAAGAATGCAGGAACCCTTAACACTGGGACACCTGCATTTTCACCCCCCAAAGGTTTTTTTCATGTGTAAGGAGCTGGGCCATAGGAAAGGGGAACCTGCTTGCAAGGTCTTACCCAAGCAAGCCACAGTGAATGTTGGACTCATGGAAGAGGCCATCATTAGTGTAAGCCTCTTAGAGGAGGATTTCCCACTAGGCCAAGGAGTGGATTGGTTACACTGAGTGGGAATGATACCGGGTCTCCAGAAGAGATCCCAGTTCCCAATAATACTCAACTCTATTTAGAACACGTGTATATCAATGGACACAAAACACCAGCAGTCTGAGACACTGCAGCTAGCGTCACTGCTGTCAACCGGTAGTTGGTACAGCCAGGCTAGCATATTGATGGGCCTGATTGTAGCATCCGTGGGTTTGACCGAAAGAGTATGTGACCCGTGGCAATAGCAGAGTTCAGCTGGTGAGCTGAAACGACCCTGAGCTGTGTAGCAGTGAAAGACTCCATC
This sequence comes from Ambystoma mexicanum, assembly GCF_040938575.1. Classification (NCBI taxonomy): domain Eukaryota; kingdom Metazoa; phylum Chordata; class Amphibia; order Caudata; family Ambystomatidae; genus Ambystoma; species Ambystoma mexicanum. Next base: position 1,011,859,206 of record NC_090934.1, read on the forward strand.
CCTGTACCATGTCTTTTGGGTGATGACCTTCCAGATCCCGAGACAGTCGCAGCAGCTACCCAATCGAGGGCCAAAGAGATCGCCAGATTAAACACTCTCAGGGCCTTAGGGCCTGGAGTGCTTCCAGGTGGCTTATTGGAAGGACCAGCATAGCCGGTAGCCCCTAGTGCAGTTTCACATACTACTGAGTCATCCACTCCTGCGGGAGTGGGGCCAGTAGCCACTGAGGACCCTACTTTGGTAGCAGGGGACTCAGTAACTTCAGAGTTGCCTGGCGCAGCGCAGGAACCTGATGGGGAGGACCAGGTGAGCTCAGATCTGAAGGGCCTGTACAAGCTGGATGAGTTTGCATGAGCTGGGGGACCATACCAGACTGTCTTCTTCACAGCCCAGAAAGGATGTCCCACTCTGGTGGGTCTGCAGAAGCAGGGGTGGAGCAGGCTGAGGGCAAGGCACTTGGACTGCTGAATGTTTACTGGGAGGATGGAAAAGAGTCCATCCTCCCAGTAAACTTTGAGCAGTAAGCCAAAAGACTCTGAGGGCGAGGGCACCAGAAGGTTGATGATTCCCCGGTGCCATAGAAAGTTCATTTAGGATTTGGCTCACCGAAATCCTTTAGCGGGTCACTTGGGAGTGACGAAGACATTAGACTGGTTGTCTGCGCACTTTTACTGGCAGCAGTTCGGTATAAAGGTTAAGGAATTTGTCCATCCCTGCCTGACTTGTCAAGCTTGTGGCAAGTCAGGTGGTGCCACAAAGACCCCATTAATTCCACTACCCATGGTTGGGTGGACTTTCGAGAGAATAGGCATGGATATTGTGGGTCCTTTGGATCTTCAAACTAGCTCACAGAAAAGGTACATCTTAGTGTGGGTGTAAACCATTCCACAAGGTACCCTGAGGCTGTCCCTCTAAAGAGCATCAAAGCCCCTGTGGTTGCGAAGCCTCTGAATGGGATATGTGGGAAGAGTGTGGAGTCACCACTGGTTCTCTACATACTTCCATCCAAAAACAAATGGGCTTGTTGAGTGGTTCAACAATACCCTGAAATGCATGAGAGATGGCTTGGAAGGGCACCTGAGGAGAAAATGGGATATTCTCCTGCCATGCCTTCTGTTCGCCTATAGGGAAGATCCACAGAACGGAGTAGGGTTTAGCCCTTTTGAGCTTCTGTTTGGAAACCCTGTATGAGGTCCCCTCAGTCTAGTGAAAGATGGATGGGAGGGCAACCCCTCGTCCGTACACGAGATGTGGTGGACTATGTACTTGGCCTGCAGTCTAGAATGGCAAAGTACACTGAACAGTTGACGAAAACCCTAAAGGCCAGTCAGGAGCTGATGAAGCACTGGCACGATCGGAAGGCCACAGTGACAGTCTATTCTCCAGGCCAGTGCATGTGGATTATGGAGCCTGTCAGTTGCATGTAGTAGCATGAGCCAGTTTTGCTCATGCTACTAGATCTGTCTTCCACTTTTGATGTAGTGGTCCATGACGTACTGCTACAGAGACTCTGTGACACCGCATTTTTCTCCCTTAATGGTTCCTAAATAGAGCAAATAATTTCTCACTGGCTAAAGTATTCAGTAACGAGGCCATGGCCGAGAGCTATCTGGTGACATGTGGGTTGCCACAAGGGGTGTGTATTTCCCTGCACTTTGTTTAACATCTTTACCACTCCCCTCTTTGACATGCTGGATAGGGCGGGCACGCCGTATGCCAAATATGCTGACGACCCTCAGTGTCTGAACCCCTTACTGGGGACTACACCAGAGATACCATTTCTTTTAATCATGTGTTTAGTCTCACCGAATTCTGGATGAAGGTTAATGCGTTAGCACTAAACACCAAGAAGACTGAGCTGATGATTGCTGGCACCGATGGCCAGACAAGGAAATTTGGGAATGAATATCAAGCTTTTGACATTGCAGGCTGCAAATTTAAGGCAGTCAATAAAGTGAAGACCCTGGGGACAGAGGCGGTGCTAGGGGGGGCTACGGGGGCTATATCCCCGGGTCTATTGGTTGTAGCTCCGGATAGAAGCTCAGGTGCTACAACCAAAATGCTAGCTAGCCCCGAGTCCCACCAGTCCTGACATTAGCTTAGCCCCTGATCTTTTCCAGACCTAGCAACATCCCTGCCTGGGGGTGGTACTGGATCCGGAGCTTTCCATGAAATTGCATATCAGGGGCTTGGTATCTAGTAGAGGCTACTACTTGAAATTGCTGGCCCAAGTTAGGCCTTTCCTTAGTAGTTTCAACTGTGCAGCGATCGCAAGAGCGATTAAAGGGGCCCGCATTGACTACTGCTCCAGCCTTCTTCAGGGCGTTGGAAAAGGGGCACTGGCAAGACTCCATGTCATTCAAAATAACGCAGTGAGAGTGGATGAGGGTCTCAAACGATCTGACCACGTCTCCGCTGCCAGACAAGGGGCCTCATTACGAGTCCGGCGGTAACCGTGCCAGAAATTCCGGCAGGTTACCGCCGGACTCGTATTACCATTCCGCTTCCATGATTATGGAATCACTGGGGCATTACAACCCCGGTGACCCGGTAATTCCAGAGGCGGAATTCTGTTAATCCCCATTCCCATGGAGTCCGATAGGACTCCATGGACTCCATGGGAATGGGGAAGTGGAAACACCGGCACTATGCTGTAATGGTGCCGGTGTTTCCATGTCCACCTGCAGGCGGGTTGTGTTAAACCCGCTAGGTCAGACCTGGCGGGAGTGGCACCTCCCGCCTGCAGGACTCTTAATCAGCCGGTCCGGAAAGAACAGTGGTGGTGGATTTACCATCACCGTTCTTTCCAGACCGGCTGACTCGTAATGAGGCCCAAGGTCTCCACTGGCTCCCAGTGGAAAAGAGTGATCTTTCGGACACTCTGTATTACACACCAATGCCTCCACAGAGATGTCCCTAGATATCTCGCTCAGAAATTGGTCCGGTTGCCAGAGAGAAGGGCTCTGAGACAAATAACTCAAATCCTCTGCTCATTCCCAAGGCAAGATTGGCCACGGTTGCACGGAATTCCTTTGTCCACTCAGCCACTAGGCTATGGAATGATCTTCCGCCTGACCTAAGAGCTTGTGGAAGCTTTCTGAAATTCAAACAGGTTCTTAAGACACTCCTTTTCTGCTAGATTCTTTAGCTCACAGCTGCCCTGCCCTCCCGTCCTAATCTATTTTGTCTTATCTCTGTGTCCTTGGGCTCTTATTCCTACGGGCCTTGTTGATGCGCATTGCAAATCAAAGAAATAAAGAAATAAATAAAACCAGTAGCCTTCAGGACAAGTTGGCTGGGCCTTAATGTGTGCTGGAAAGAGTCAGTGAGGTAAATTATCTCATTGACTTGAAAGGTCTTAAACAGATGTGCAGGGTCTTTGACGGCAACAGACTAAAACACATTATAGCTGGGATAACTTGGCCATGGCATTAGTGACCGACAGAGAGACTGAGGAGGAGACCGATCCCCTCCCAGACCTCATGCACACTGAAGCAACAGAGGGGACAGTTGGAGGTGTCAACCTTGCAACTGACCTGTCAGAACAGCAACTGACAGACTGTTGCCATTTACTGGGACAGTTTGCCGGTCTGTTTTTGCTGACTCCAGGTCGCGCAGATTAGTGCACCCATGATGTGGACACTGGAGACAGTAAATCGGTGAAGAGTAGGATTCACCGGATGTCTGATAAAGTCAGAGACACCATCAAGGAGGAAGTTTCCAAGATGCTGTCCCTATGAGTGATAGAGCCAACCCACAGCCCCTGGGCCAGCCCAGTGCTACTGGTCCCTACAAAAACCAGTGGTGGGTAGACTGAAGTCCGCTTTTGTGTGTACTACAGGGGGCTCAATTCTTTCACAAAGACAGATGTTCACCCCATTCTTCGAGCACAGGAGCTCATTGACAAGCTTGGCACTGCCAAGTACATTAGCACCTTCGACATCACAGCAGGGTACTGGCAGGTTGACTTGACAGATGGAGCGAGATAGAGGTCAGCATTCTCAACCCCAGAAGGACATTATCAGTTCACTGTTTGATGCCCTTCATATTGAAGAATGCCCCTGGCACTTTTCAGCGGATGGTTAACCAGGTTTTGTCTGGGCTGGAAAACATCAGTGCCGCCTACTTAGACGGCATTGCTGTGTTCTGTCACACTTGGGAGGATCACTTATCCCACCTGAAACAAGTGCTTCAGGCGCTGCAGAATGCAGGTCTGGCTATCAAGGCCACAAAATGCCAAATAGCACAGGGCACAGTGACTTACCTTGGCCACCTGGTTGATGGAGGTAAGAAACAACCTCTCGAAGCAAAGGTACAGGCAGTGAAGGATTGGGACATCCCCACGACACAGACGCAGGTGAGAGCCTTTCTAGATCTCACCGGGTACTACCGGTCGTTTCCCAGGGGGTATGGGACCATTGCCATGCCCCCGAATAATGTAACTTCCAAGAAAATGCCAAAGAAAGTAACTTGGACGCCCCTCCTGTCAAACTCCTTTCAGGATTTAAAGGATGGATTGTGCAGGGCCCCAGTTCTGAAAGTGCCAGGCTATGCTCAGTAGTTCATTATCCAAACAGACGCCTGTGATTTTGGTATTGGAACAGTGTTAGCACAGCTGAACTCTCAAGGGGTAGAGCAACCTGTCACCTACATTATCAGGCGATTCACAAAAAGGGAAAAGAACTGGGCTTTCATTGAAAAAGAGGCTTACACAGTCGTGTGGGCCGTAAAGAAGCTGAAACCCTCGATCTTTGGTTCGCACTTTACGATCCAGACAGACGACTGGCCTCTGCGATGATTGATGGCCATGCAAGGGGAGAACCCTAAGCTTTTGCGTTGGGCCATATTCCTACAGGCATTAGATATGGACATCCAGCACAAGCCAGGCTCCCTGCATGGAAATGCAGATGGCCTCAGCCAGTACTTCTGCCTTGATGACAAACTAGACCCTCAGTAGGGTGGTGGTTCACATGTTGAGGATGGGGGGCACGTGAGGAATTCAACCATCTGCACGATGGGTGTGCGCTCATGCGGGCTTTTTTGAAATTTTATATGACATCGATTGAGGGTAGGTCAACCTCTGGAAAATGTGTGGGGCTAATCTGCACACATTTTCCTATGCTCACACCACGACATACACATAGACCTGTGTACTCAGGGTGGACACAGCCTACAGGTGCAGTCCTCCCCATCATATTTAGTTGGAATGTGACACCAAGGCGTACATAGAGGCATTTCAAAAGGGGGGGCGGGAACCTTCCTCCTGCTATGGCCAGCCTAATAAACTAAAAAAGGCTCCATGGACCTGCCGTGTCTGTTGAGCCCTGTGGATGATGGCAGCATTTGCATACTAATCAGAGTTTAATTCAAACAGGCCCACATAGGGCCTGGCTGCAAAGGCTAACAAAGGGCACCAGAAAAAAGCCCAACACCCTTTCATATGCACTGTGTCAGCCTGATACCAGCTCCCACCCTCAGTATTGATTGACAGTGAAATGTCATGTCTGGGATGGCGTGTTTACAGTATTCATCCCCGCAGGGAGAACCCATTCAGAAAGTACGAGTATGTGTATTAACAGAGCCAGAAAGTCTGGTCTCGCCGCAGCTTCAAGGGAGACCTGCTGCTTTGATCAGGAACTACAGAGAGCTCCATTAACCAGAGGGACCCTTTGATTCACAACAGACTGGAAGATGGGTGGGATTTAGTATTACATGTTTTCACCCCTTTACCTTTTCTGTTGCAATGCACTCTGGTTATGACCTCATGCATACAGGATTTTGCTTGTGGGGACCCAGGATTAGTTCATTATGTAGGCTTAGCCTACACTAGTCACTGTAGCCCATTTGGCTTTAAAAGAGGGCTGAGCCCCTCTTTTGGCAGATCAACTGAAGGCTTCACCAGAAGCATAAGGAAGAACTAATTATTGGACCCTGGCTGAAGGTACAGTCTGCCTTACATCTTCCGCCAGTGAAGGAAGACCAGGACCTCCAAGAGGGAAGCAAGATCCCTCCTTTAAACATCTCCCAGGGAACAGAGGGAGATACCGAATTCAGAGGACCCTCCAGCAGTTCCAGAACAGGTACCCAGCCAGCACACAGCGTGCCCTGCTAGGCTCTGAAGCAAGCTTCTTAGGTGGGAAGTGCCAGAGAGTCTCTGAACCAAACCAAGGACAAGGCAGGTGCCTGCAACACTCTCCTCAACTTTGGGCTTTCCAATGAATAAGCTAGGAGTAGTGCATCGTCAAGCATCTACCCACGTCTGCCTTAATGGACATTTTTGAGCCAGTCAAGCCCCTCGAGCTGCAACCGACTGCACCTCTCTGAGTGTTGTTATGCAGCAGTTGCTAATGCCACCCAAGATGCCTCGACCAGTACTTCAGAACCGCTGACAAGCACTGAGACAATGGGCCTCATTCCGAGTAGGGCGGTAAGGGTTAACGGTCACCGGTAACGAGACCGGTGCCGTTAAACCATTACCGCCCTACTACGAGTTCCCTTTGCGGGTCCTTTCTTAACACCTGCTTTAGCAGGCGTTAAGGACGGGACCCGCAAAGGGACTTTAGTGCTAATAACGGTATCGTAATTTACGGTACCGTTATTAGTGCCTTCCCATTCCCATTGAGCCCTATGGGGGCTTAAATGGGAATGGGGAAGGGCCCTGGTGAATGGGGAATTACCAGTCCCTCCAACCTTGGAATGGACGGTAATTACTCCATTCACCAGGGCGGAGTCGGAACGATTTTGGAGGCAGCCATGCCGCAAATAGCGGTGTGGTTACCTCCAAAGTCGGAATGAAGCCCAATGATTCCTGACCCTGATCTGCCATGTAGGCAAGCCTGCAGCCGTCCGTCCAGCCTTGCTCACCAAACTGCCTGCCACCTGATACCCACAGCTGTCTCCCATCTTGAACTGTGTTGCAGAACCTGCAAAGCGCCATTAAACTGACTGGACCCTGTCAAGCACCAAGAACACCTACAAGCACAAGGTACATTGTGGTTCTGTCCCCCTGGTCCTTCTTCGAAGGCCTCTAAAGACATTTTAAGATCCATTGCTCCCTTTGTGCTGATGCCAAGTATCCTTGAACTGTTGCGATTATTTACTATCCCCCTCTACCCTACGGTCAGTACCCAGTGTGCATTGCTTTTCCTTCTTTGAAACTGCCGCCCTCTGCATTCCTACACTGGGTGGGTTGTATTTCATAGTGTGCTAGAACTGTCTGTTGTGATAATAATAAAGTAGATATTTGTATGCAACCTTGACTGTACAGTCCTTTTTATCATTGGGTAATAATTGTATTTACATTGTGTTGCAACTAACCAAAGAGCCACAACCTTTCGGAGATAAGCCTGACATTCAGTCCACGCTACCAAAATTGGACAAGGAGGTTTATAATTTGCTTGTGTTTCCAGTCTGTTTGGATCCTTTCTGGTGTACTAGAGGCGTGGAGCTGATTGATGGTTTAGAAACCGATATTCATCCCTGGACTACTGGTGCCCTGGAAGTTGATTTGTCACAGAGGCCCTTCTGGCATAAAAGCGCTTAAAAAAAATGGCTATTGTCATAAGTGAAGAGTTTAATTTATCTTGGCGGCAAGTGTTGCAATTACCTTGCAAATAAAGAAACTTGCTAAACTGGTAGGGTAGTGAGTAGGGATAGTGAATATGGGTAGCTCTAAGACTGGGGCTTTGTGGGTCACAGTCAGCCCACCCCCAATGCACGGTGGAGTTATAGGGCATTCCAAGCTGAGGGAGGAATGATATCGCATCTGGCAGCCGCAAGGATTATATCGGGCCACAATGGCCAGAGTGGGTGTGATGGGCACTCTCATCTAGAAGGACAGTTTGACCCAGCAACTGCTGAGTGGCCTGGGTTGTGCTCTGTAAGTGGTACAGGCTATTCCCCTTACAGAACACAGCCCAGACCACTCAGTGGTTGTTGAGGAGCGAACAGACAGTTATCATTGATAATGAATACTAAAGGTGGGTTTAATCCTATAATACCCTTTGCTAGGAAGTGACATGAAAAGTCCCCTGGAAGTAATTAAGACCAGTTGTGAAGTGTGCCGCCGGATGAAAAGGAAATGGGAAAGACCACCCGGAAGTAATTATTAGGACTAGGAACCCTGTTCACTTTGAACCACCCATTGTTCGGCTCGTCTGTAAATTGACTCTTGCAGTCTAAGCAAGCCCCAGAAGCATGCTGGGACAGTCTGGTTAGGGAACGTAGGGGGCGGGCCAAGCAAGAAGAATTTGGGGGCAGGTTTCAGCACCGCCATACATTTTCAGTAGCAAGGGGGCCGCATCTGGTCTCGGGCACGCTGGAAACTGCACGTACAAATACAATCAGGTTTGTTGTGCCCTGAACCTTTTATTGCACATACTACAGACAACTCAATTAGTCCAATGTCACACACGAGTCATCCAGTCCTGAGTTTGTGTTTTTTTATTTGCATTTTGGTACCTATTGTTCTGGATTTATAGTGAAAAGCGCACACTGCACGAGCCATGCAAAGAAATGAACGCAGGGGCATATTAATTTATTTGTTCGTTTCTTTGAAGATTCCATTGTTACAATAAGTTCATTATGTACGCGATACAGATGATTGCATTGCGAGATATACATTAAGACCGTAGCTATACGATTAGAAACAAGAAGCAATGATAAATTGCCGCTCATGGGCAACGAGCAACCTTTCAACGTTTTTCGAACGGTCCAAAAGGACGGTTCAGCTCTTAGAGTGGAGGGAATGGAGTCCCAAAGTTTAGCCGCAAGTCACGGCTATTTATTTATTTATTTATTGTGGAGAAATATAGGCCTCTGCTCCAAAGCCACCGTATTGAGTAAGTACGTAGTGGTGGTCAAATAACTACAAGCCTGAGAATGCCGACTGCTGTTCACCGCGCCGCCAGGGCTGGATTGAGGCGTCATGAGGTCACTTAGCAATGCTTACAGCCTTGTTGCCATGCAGTATACACCTCAGCAGTTCTCATAGCACTCAAGCTATTGAAACTCGAAGGCAGGTGGAAAACATTGCTTCGGCAGGTGAGGGTCCATTGAAGCGTGTGAAGCTGGCTTTGAGTGGTAGCTGAGAGCAGAGTGTGTGATATACGCAAAATGCAGACCAGTTAAGAGATATTATGATCTATATCAGAAGGTTTAGCGCCAGACGCACCGCCAGTCCTGGCTGGCAGGCCAGCTTTACCCTGTAAAACTGCTGCTTGCATAGCAGCATTTATATTGGACACATTAAGCTTTACTATTGTGAAAGGGAGCAAAATGGCATGAGTTCAAACAAAATGAAAAAGACGGCAGAAAATATCTCCCATTGGACAATACGGTAGCTCCGGTTCTGCTGGTTTCTCAGAACCGGGTGTAAATGAAGGAATGAAGTTGGATGTCAAACGTAGCCATTAGTCTGTCAACATTACTAGCCTTCAAAATGTTCTTACTCAGAAGTTCCTTTTTATGTAAACTGCTATTACGTGGCTAAACCTTCCAAGTTATGCACTTGCCCACAATGCTAATGGGAAATCTCCTCATAATTACACCCCTAAAGTTCCTGGCTAAAATATGCCCCTGGAAGTAAAGCTGAGTAGGCTGGGATATGCCCTTCTTAGTTCCCTCATGAGCAACGGGGTGTGGATCTGGTAGTTTCTGGTAAGTAAGCCTTTCGCAGGAGTATATTAGCAGAATCGGAGTAAATAGAACAGATTCGAATGCATGAAACGGATTGCAGTGCGTGGAACGGATTGGAGTACGTGAGACGGATTGAAGAGCGTGGAACGGATTGGAGTGCGTGGAACGGATTGGAGTGTGTGGAACAGATTGGAGTGTGTGGAACGGATTGGAGGGCGTGGAACAGATTGTAGTGCGTAGAGCAGATTGGAGTGTGTGGAGCAGATTGCAGTGTGTGGAGCAGACTGGAGGCAGACTGGAGTGCGTGGGGCAGACTGGAGTGCGTGGGGCGGACTGGAGTGCGTGGGGCAGACTGGAGTGCGTGGGGTGGACTGGAGTGCGTAGGGCGGACTGGAGTGCATGGGGCGGACTGGAGTGTGTGAGGTGGATTGGAGTGCGTGATGCGGACTGGTGTGCGTGAGGCAGACTAGAGTGCGTGAGGTGGACTGGAGTGCGTGGAGCTGACTGGAATGCATGGAGCAGACTAGAGTGCGTGGAGCGGACTGCAGTCCATGGAGCGGACTGGAGTGCATGGAACGGATTGGAGTGCATGGAACGTTTGAAAGAGCATGTAACCCATCATATCACATCCCCACGCTTACTCTCTTCTTTACACCACCCTTCAACTAGAACACAGAGATACTATGACACCATTTGGTATAACTGTTCTCATACCAACATCTGCTGCATACTCCCTGTCACTGCTCCATCTAGGCTAGCTAGCATCTAGGCCAGGCTAGCTCCATCTAATGACACTAAGGCCCTCATTACAACCTTGGCGGAGGACCATGGTGCTATGAGCACCATGGTCCATGCCGCTAAGGTTACGATTCCGCCATGGTGGATGGCGGAATTACCGCCCCATTCCAAGGTGAGTGGGGCGGTAATTCCCCATTCACCATTTGCCCTTCCCCATTCCCATTTTTGTCCCCATAGGGCATAATGGGAATGGGGAAGGCGCTAATTACGGCACCGTAAATTACGGTGCCGTAATTAGCTCCAAAGTCCCTTTGCGGGTTGGATTTTTACCGCCTGCTAAAAGCAGGCGTTAAACACCAACCCGCAAAGGGACACTTGTAATCAGGCGTTAAGGGTTAACGGTGCCGACGGCACCGTTAAACCCTTAACGCCTGAGTTGTAATGAGGGCCTAAATCCTGTGAAAGTCTTACTGCCAAGCTAGTTATTAACAACTCTCAAACCCTCACCATCCACCTGATTTACAGAACTCCAGGCCCCATTGGCACCTTCGAGGAGGACACTTCTACTATTCTATCTCACAACCTAAAAAATTCATCACAGGTTATCCTTTTAGGGGATGTCAACCCGGGTTTCAACAATCTAAACGACCTTCAGGCAAGTAGAGTGGCCAATCTACTCTCAGAGCTAGGCTTCTCATAAAGAGTGCTTCACCCTACCCACAATAAAGGCAGGATACTCGATTGGATGGCAGACCATAATTGCAACGCCGCCATCCTATCGATCTCACCCCAAATCTGGACGGACCACCACCTTATAACATTTGCTCTAGAAACTAATAGACATACTCCCACTATCGTCCAGCTAGCACCAGCTATCCCGACAAGGAATAAGAAAAACATTACCCCGAATAATTTACTCCCACTCATCCTTCCCACACTCAATTCACTACCAGATAACCTGGACTCTGAAACTCTAGTGAATGAGTACAACAAAATTATGTCCTCTGCACTGGACTCAATTGCACCACTTAAATTGAGACAAAGCAAACCTAAAGCCCACCTCAATTCATGGTACACCCCACACTTGAAAACACTTTGTACCAAGAAAATGCAATGCGAAGCTGCATGGAAACTACAACCCTCGGAAGAAAATAAAAGCATGCTAAGGGATATATGTATCCTCTATAAAAATGAAATACTGTCGGCTAAACGGGAAACTTACACTAGAATAGCCCAAGCCAACTCTAGTATGAAGGAACTCTTCATCATCTTAAAGGAAATAGAATCTCCCATCCCAGTGCCAGACAACTGTGTCAAAGGCAAACTATGGTGCACCAATATCCAGCAAGCCTTGGCAAAAAAAGTGACAACACTCCAATCCAAAATTGCTAAGAAAAAATCCTCCATTAGTCTGGATACCATGCTCAAAATAGCTGTCACCCCTCCCAAAAATAAAATTGACACTCCTCGTTTCAAGTTCTCTAAAGTATCCATTATTGAGACTGAAAAAATTATACTGTCACTCAAACCATCAAATTGCCAGGGAGACCAATGCCCAGCCCAACTAATAAAGGACGCAGCCAGAGACTTGGCTCCCTTCATCTCAAAACTTATCAACGCCTCATTCGCAACAGGTCTATACCAAGTAACCTAAAAAGTCCTGGGTACTCCTACTGCTTAAAAAACAGACCCTAGACCCAGCCATACACACGAATTACCGCCCAATCACCACCGTGCCATTCCTCTTAAAAATCATAGATAAAGTGGTGTACTCACAAATACAGAAACACTTAGAAACTAACCACCTGCTAGGAGTACGACAGTCTGGCTTCCGTCCCCAGCACGGTACCGAAACAGCCCTCTTAGACCTAAAGGCACAAATCGACAAGCTGATTGATCAAGGGAAACCTGCCTTACTCCTCCTCCTGGACCTATCAGCTGCATTCGACCTTGTCGACCACAAGGTCCTTTGTAGGCATCTGGACATAGCTGCGCACTTCTCTGAAGAAGCCACAGCATGGATCCAATCCTTCCTCAACAACAGGACCATGAGAGTATTCTCCTCCTCAGCAGCAGCAGACTCCATCCCCATCACCTGCGGCGTGCCCCACGGATCTTGTGTTTCTCCTACACTCTACAACATCATCACGAAACCCCTTTTCGATGATCTGAACCTTCTTGGTATCACCTACACTAATTATGCAGATGATACTCAGATTCTCCTACCACTTACTGGTGATTATGACAAGGATTTGGCCTTGGTGAACAGGGTGTATCTCATCATCCAGGCATGGATGGCCACTCACGGACTATGCCTGAATGATGACAAAACTGAAATCATTATCCTTGGCACACCCTGTACCCTAAAAATACTGGGCCCTAACTACTCCTCTTCAATATTGATACCAATCAAATCACCTCCGCTCACGCAGTCAAAACTCTGGATTTCTATTTGGACTCTACCCTATCTTTCAACAAGCAGGTCAATGCGATGGCTTCTGCCACCGCTTACACCTGCAAACTGATTAGGGCAAGCAAACCCTTCCTATCCAACAATAGCTGCCTCATACTTGCTAGAGCTCTAGTTTTATCGAAGCTGGACTATTGCAACTCACTCTACATTGGAGCCAATAAGGAAGTTATCAAAAGAATTCAAATCTTGCAGAACAACGCGCTTAGAGCAGCACTAGGTATTCCCAGAAGAGGTCACATCACTGAATTTAGAAGAGCCAATAACTGGCTTTCAACTCAGGAGAAAATCCAGTTAAAAGTAGCCTCACTCGTCCACAAATGCCTCAATAATGCTGCACCTCGTTACCTTTCCACGAGATTCACGAGAATAAATCCTACAAGACTCACCAGGTTCTCAAACTCTAACAATATCTCAACACCAAGATTTAAACTATCTAGAGTTGGTGGATGCAGCTTCCAGGTCAAAGCAGCTCAACTATGGAACTCCCTACCATCCACCTTGCGAACAAATCAACCATACCCCACTTTCTGACACAACCTTATAAGATGGATCAAAGACGTGGACAAATAATAGACTACTAACCTCCCTGACCTATTCCACATGACCATTCACTGTTTTGTATTCTTGCACGCACCTACCTCTCAGCATTTACTGCCTGTCTGAGTAGGACTGTAAATACCTGTACTATTATTATTTTTGCCTTGTATATATTTTTGTCTCCATATTTGCCGTGTGATTCTGTAACTAAGCTGTAAATTGTCATATGCAATGCGCCCGGTTACCCCTGGGTCTAGTATGCAATACAAGTAATAAAACAAACAAACAAACAAACAAACAAACAAACTGCTGGTTACACACCCCCAGCCATCCGTTCTCCTCAGGCCTAACGCAGCCACATTCGGGCTGGATAGATCCTGCCAGAACGAACAGATACACCTGATCTCACAACCACCACACCTACCGCCTAGAAGCAGCTATTACACGAATACCACACCAGCTGCACACATATCCGGTGCTCACACGCACCTTTGACTCTCTCTACTCTCTCTACTGACTTGAACTCCGGTTCCCAAGGGCGTTCAACCTACCAGCGCCTTCAGACCATACCAATAGAAACATAAGGCGCTATATAAATGCAAAGTAACATAACATTAAAAACAGGCCCAGCGTGTTAATTCCCTCTGTATGTCACCAATAGGTGCTACGATTCCTTGATGTGGACATTTTTATTATCAGAAGAAGGAAACATCATGTCCTTCGTACCAAGATTCCAGTCTGTGACTTGGAGATATTGCTGAACCACGCACACACAGAAACAAACACACACACTCCTTGTGTGAGGAATTCGACCATCCGCACGGGGAGAGTGTGCTCGCCTCAGCTTTTTGATTTTTTAATAATGAGAATGAACAGATACAATTTTAATGCAGCTGCTTTGCTGGATTGCCCTGTACTACTTTTGCAGTTACGCATTCACAGTTATCCTCCTTTGCACTTAGATTGGAAACCAGGCTTTTATTACTGTCAGGTTGATTTACCATGTGATTTTGTGCTTTGCCAGTCAGCTTTAGTAAACACAAAGTACTACTGTCCCTTTCCAAAGACAACTATGAAAAAAGAATTGAATGTTGATGCAAAACTAAAGATGGGATTGGAGGCGATGTAGGTCATTACGAAAATGGCGATATTTCCCACAGATATGCTGCCACACTTCTTCACCATTATTGGCACTCATATAGGAGGTAAATGTGCACGATCGTGAGTGGTAGTAATGTGGTTTTCATCCCCATTTATGGAGTGACATAGGACCCCATTGGGGACTGGGCGGAATTACAGTAGGTGATAATTCCTACCGTTTTTGTAGGTAATGTTGAGAAAATACCTTCTGCCAAGTGCCAGTTATTTTTCTACTCTGCCTCAAAATGCATAGCATGGAGGTGTGGTGGTAATTCCATTACCACTGCTGTTTTTATCGCATTACCATACTCACAATGACCCACATAATCTCCTGCATGAATTACAAGCTATAGAGCCAGGAATCCTGACCTAAAATCCCACTTCTCCCCTTGACCGAAGTATGTGATCCTGGCCAACTCACTTTGCTTCCCAGTGCCTTTGGTTCCTTGTAGGACAAAATGATTGCCTTGAAGTGATCCTTTTGCGTGCACGCCTCACCTAGAGGCACTCGTGCATAGCTGCACACAGTGCAGTGTTGCACCACATAAATGCATTCGTTCCACATGCTGAAGTGTCTCTAGTGTCACTCGCAGCCACATTCATATTGAGGCATGGGTCTCTCCTTATACATTAAGTGAAATAAATGACGCTAGCGTGCTAGAAATGAGGGCGTGGGGCGGTTCCGGCGGTGGTTTGAGAGCACAAATGAGAATTTTGTGTAGGAGACCTAAAAGGATGGGATTTTTAAACGGATACACCCTGTAAACTTAAGGCCCAGAGGACACAGCATGGGTAATATACCGCTATTGTTTCTATTGAAAGTGTGTACTAAAGCAGGGTTGGACTGGGGCATACAATTGTCTCGTCGGGCACCACTGAAAAAGTGGCCCACAGTTGCAAACGGCTTTTCATTCCTTTTGTGACAGACTGTTTGAACAGTACCCAAGGGGGAGTTTTTTTGATAAAATGTCATGCAAATTATAGATTTGAAGGAATATGTATTCAGCATCACTGGTCTAAGCTAGTAGCCACACAGTGAAGTGATCATCAACCTGGCCCACATTAGCCAAAAAAGTAGATAACTTTGACCAAAAAACTGGCCCACACTAGCATTTGGCGTTATTTGGTTCGGGCATTGCCCTGTAGGTCAGTCCGCGTCTGTACTAAAGGACCGGTTACACACTGCCGCGCTCTTTTTAGTTGGGTACACAGCATATCTTGTTAGAAAAAAATCAAAACAGCCCGACATCCTCCCCGCCTAATATTATTGCTCAACTGCGCTTCTGTGGACATCCCTCCATAGCCCTACGGCATGGCCGCCTTTGTACGGAAGTCACGTTCAAACAAATAAAAGCTCTTTCCGGCGCAGACTCTGGGTATTGACCGAGTTGGCGGGCGGAGGTGACTAGGTGTTTCACGAGCTTGGCTCGCCCTGAGGTGTTTCGGTAAACACATTCCTCCAACTACTACACAAGGTCACAACCACAGCAGTTGAGCCAAAGCGGACACTGTGTAAATAGAGGCCGAATTAATCGCTTTTCCTTCACCTACCCTTCGACACACGCCTTTGTTCCATGAACGTGTGCAGTGTGTGTGACATGGGCTTATAAGTGGCGCAGTGTCACCACTCCACTGATACGGGGCGCTGGCTTCCACATCTGCGGACACTCTGGAGAGACCTTAGCAGGGCAATCATGCTGCCTCTGAAGTCGAACTTTTGCAACATTTGCTGTCTATTGTAGGACAATAACATGCTAACAATAGCAGTCCAAAAAACAAGGGCCTCATCATGAGTTGGGCGGTATCGTTACCTCCAAACCCCCCCGGGCGCTATTAGCACCGGATCACGGGTTTGGTGGAATGGTAAGTCCCCATTGGCCCCATTCGGGAATTCCCCATTCCCCCTGGGCCCAATCGGGTTGTTTGGCGATACAACGCCAGCTTTATTAGCGCCAAAAATCGGTGCAATTGCAGCGAATTTGCCCCCAGCTCAGAGCTGGGGGTAAATCCTGCCAAACCCATGATTTGGCAGACCCTTAAATGCGGCGGTAATAGCGTCACCGCCGCATTTAAGAGTTAGCGCGAAACTCGTGATGAGGCAGTTTATCTAGTCGTCTGATAGCTACGGCTCGTGTTTATGTTCGGTTACAGAGGGAGGGCGCTAGGATTTGCACCGCCACCCCCCAATTTGCCCATGTAGTGACATCACAGAAAATGACATTTCAGAATGAGTCTTTGATAATCGATGGGAAGTTACATTAAAAGAAGCTGGCAGCAGTAAAACAAGTGACATATAGTTTGCGATGTCCAATATAGGATTGATCACTTATTATTATATATGCTGCAATATCATGCGTGAGGCTTTTTTGGGGGGTAGCGGGCAATGTGGGTTGAGTCACTTTTAGGGACTTCCATTTTGGCATAGAAATCATAGTGAGATACCATTATTTGCCTGGGAGCAAACACGTTTGTTAAGTGGAGAAGCCAGGATTTGAGACCAATCTACAACTTTGGCACTTTAACAACATCTTCTCAGCTGTAGTTGGTAGAAACATTTTTGTCTGCAGGCCTGTGACGAATCAAATTTCGGGGTACCAGTGGTCCAGGGATGAATATCGGTTTCTAAACCATCCCCAGCCCCACTACCAGTACCATTAGATAAGGGAGGTACACATTGGCTTTTCTCAAAATCAAGAATTTTCACAATTAATTCTGCTTTAGTGCCAGAGACTGTTAGGCCCCAGTCACTACACAACCTTTTCAAGTGATCCACTTTGGAAGAACTTAAAGTAGTGAAAGTAACTGTCTCCATGTTATTTATATCAATAGATGACGGTTAACTACTCGGCAATCAATAAAATCACAGTAAACGCTGTAAGTATTGTCTAGACACACCACCAGTGCACTACACTGAAGTACCCAATACTGATCCTTTTCACAAAACACAGAGATGTTAAGTGCGAGGGTCATCCCGCCGCTGTACACCAATTTGTTAGGACTGATTTTCTACACTCTGACCTGGTGGACAGATGTATAGAAGAAGTCCAACCTATATGTCCGCACTTAGAAACCTCTGGGTTTGAAGCGCGTTATAAATAACCTATTGTATCATATCATATATATATTGTGACAGGCACAACGCTGGGAGCTGTAGCCAAACCAGTTCAAGGTAGCAGTGACGAGAGGTCTATGCTAAGGGCCTCATCACGAGTTGGGCACTAACCCCTGCGGTATTACCCCCGGGGCTATTAGCCCTACCGCCAAACCCCTCAGCGCTATTAGCACCGGATCACGGGTTTGGCGGAACGGTAAGTCCCCATTCCCCATTGGGCCCATTTGGGAATTTCCCATTCCCCGTTGGGCCCAAAGGGGAATGTTCGGCGCTATTACCTCCGGCAGTAATAGCGTCAAAAATTGGCAACATCGTGGCGGATTTGCCCCGAGCTCAGAGTTGGGGGAAAATCTGCCAAAATCTGCCAAGCACGTGATTTGGCGGACCCTTAAATGCGGCGGTAATAGCGTTACTGCCGCATTTAAGGGTTACCGCCAAACTCGTGAAGCGGCCCTAAGTCTTAAGAGGTGGTGAGCTTGTAAAGAGTCCACAATGAGTACATACAATAGGAATCACAAATGACACTTAGACAGTATGTATAAAAATACAGTTATTTATTTATGACCCAACCTTACCATGGAGAATGAGTACTAACAGGTAGCAGTATCACACAACAGGAATAATAGGTTACATGTGTACAGTCACTAGAGTAGGGCATGATACAAATCAAACCCCTGTAAAAGAAAGTACAGATTTGTTTATGCACTACAGGTCCACAGAGAATTAACCCGATCTTTAAAGGTCCTTCCCTAAGTTGTCTGGGACCTTATGCTCAAAAGTTCAGGAAAAGTTCCGACACAGTTTGTGATGCAGGAGAAAATAAAGATAGGGTCCCTAAGGTCCAGTGAACAGTTCCAAGGGTTAGAGGACACTTTATTTTAACTAATAGAAGTATCCCCAAATTTCTGAAGGCTTGTGCAAGCAAGCAATGGCAAAGCCAAAGTATAGCAAACGTTTTCTAAAAGTTAGGAAAACTATTAAATGGAGTTTAGTGGCTGGTAAGAACCACTGTAACTCACCCCATACTCCGATTCTTCACAGGATTGGCATGTCAATGGAAGAAGGTCCGAGGTTGCTTGTCCTGCCGTCAGCCTCAGTCCTTGATTCACAGGGGTTGCAGGTTCGAGCTGATCTCCGGTCAGTGTATTTCACTGGTGCAAGGACTCTTGGATGAAGAATGCAGACAATCATGATGCAGGACCCCTCTCAGGACTGGACTCGACTCAGGTAAGCTGTTTCGGATGGTGGTCACTGCGGCATGGCGACGCCAAGGCACTCACTTGTCACGCTCAGACTTTCCATCCTATTTCGGGTCGCCTTGAAGCTAGGACTCCGAAATTAAGCAGAGGCAAGTCTTGTAGGATGATCTGAGGATTCCCCAAGTTCCAGGCCTCAACACGAAACAGGGACGTCGGCAACTCAGAGCTGGTCAGCCACAGGACAGTCCCGGGACACTTCCAACGGCTCTTCTTCACAGGGTACTGAGCAGACGTCAGGAATGGATGTTCCCTCCACTCCACGGGTCGCAGCTCCTTCGCAGGACCGCTGAAGATCAATAGCAAGATAGGGCTCCTCCAGGACAGGAGCAGAAGTTGGTCGCCAGGCCTCCTTCAGACGGGTCTCCGGTTTCTTCATTGGTCTCACAGCTGGACAGGAGTCTTGGCTCCTTCAGGTTAGTCCAGGATCTCTGAAGAGTAGGTGCAGGGGTCCACATCCTATCCTAAAAGCCAGGTAAGGGCTGAAACTCCCACTAGCCAATAGCAGAACTAGTCCCACACACACCGCAGCAGTGGTTCAATCAGGAACATTGGTGGGAACCCTCATGCATAGCACTCAGACCCACTGAAACCAGTTTGTAGATTGCGTCCAGACAGTCCCATCCCACATTCTGCCAGCAAACACACAAAGCCTCTGCTTACCCGGGCACTGCAAGTCCATATAAGGATTTTCCTGGCCTTACAAGCCAGGAAGAAGGCTAAAAGAGAATATGGACAAGCGAAAAACCATGTGGCACGGTTATGTTTGGACACTAGCCACAGTTAGTAGCCAAGCGCGGTAAACGGGGTAAGGCCAAAACCAAAAGCACCAAAAAATAGTAAAAAGTCACAGCTGCCAACAGCTTGTCCATTTAGCACACCTAGACTAACCACAAATCCTTTGAGTGTTTGTCTAGGGCAAAACAAAAAATGTACCCTCTTGTACTGCATTGTAAAATGCACTATACAATGATAAAAGTTACCACAAGTGATAACAAGTTACTAAAGGTAATAACAAAGTAACTAGGCTAAGGGAAATGATGTTTCCCATTACTGACAGTCTGAAGGGCGTGTCAGTTTCCCCATAACAGATGAGCAAAAGGCAGTGTAGTGACGCTTAAGGCTTCACTACACGGAACAAAGTACAGGACAGGATCAAAAATAAAAGCAAAACGTTTTGGGGTCCATAAAAATGCAAGGAAAGGTGCAGTAAAGAGAAATCTTTCCTAACAGCCCCACAACTCGAATACATCAGAAGGGATCTGAAAAGATTGGAACAACAAGCAAATTATAAACCTCCTTGTCCAATTTTGGTAACGTGGACGGAACGGCAGGCCTATCTCTGAAAGGTTGTGGATCGTTGGCTAGTTGCAACATCGAAAATACAATTATTACCCAATGTTAAAAGGGACTGTCCAGTCAAAAATGTATGCCTTATTTATATCACAAGAGAAAGTTCTAGCAACACTACGAAACACTTCCAGTCATGACTCGCTTCTCTTTCACTCTCTCTGTAAGTTCCTCATTTGTTTCAAGCCTGAGTCTTGGGAGCATGGCACATCTGAGTCAGGTACATGAAACAATGAGCAGATAGGTGTGTAACGTGGCTTCCAACCTGCTCCTCCGAATGACTTGCTCTGCAGATTTTCAATCAGAGAAAATGTTTTAAGCAGTTTTTCCATAATGATGGAACATGAGCCTATACCCGCAATACCTGGGATCAAGTCTGACGAGAGCTAGCACAGATCCACTTTGCCCCGAAAACATTGACTTTCCTGAAAATGTCCCCATGGGAAACATTTACTTTTTCAGTAAATGTCCTTGTTCTGAAAGAGCCCCATTTTAAAATGCCCCAACACCTGAAATGTCCAATATTGCTCTCCTTGAAATTCTCATCTATTCTGATTGTTTCTGACATGTGCCTGCCCAAGCTTTTCTTTGCTCAAACCCAAACCATCCTGCTGTTTGGACTTTTCTTGGTTATTTGGTAGTGAAACTCAATCCATGTTGCACCTTTTGGACTGCCATCAATCCGACCTGACCAGATCCTAATCCCAATTTAGAACTGTGATAAACAAGTTGAGCCTACTTCATCTTCTGGTTCTTTGAAACACTTGCGTACCAGCGCCATACAAATGAGATTATCATATCATTTGCACAAGCATGGTCGCACCCTAGTTGCTCATGCCAGGAACTAGACCAATTTCCGGTTGATGTGATTGTCGCAGTGCTGTGTGCATTTGCTGTACGTGCCACAGGCTACTGTAGCATCCCGGCCCCATATTCCCTTGTTTGGCACCAATGGCTCTGCAAATGTAATGACTGCTGTATGCAAGTGCATGGGACGTGCTCTGGGATGTTATATTGCAAAGAAGAGTACCATGTTTTGGATTGCATGCACGGCCACAAAGCAATGATAGGTGTGGTCCGGACTTGAGCCAATGCAAACCACTTGCAAAAGGAAAGAAGTCATCATGCATTACTTTGACTGCATTTGTAGAGGCACCGGAGCTCAGGGGAGAAGCCCGTGGTCCCGGCAGTACTGCTCACTACTACTCTGATCCCTGCTTTATCAAGATGTGAAACACTTCTGCCATTTTTAGCCCATGTCTGTTTGAGGATCTACAATCATAACGGCTGGTGCAGTGCTCCTGCAAGCGAAATGTAGTTCCAAACCACAATCCACACCGTGTGATGAACAAACACACTTAAGGTACGGGCGATATAATGCAGCGAATGGACGTTAATCAGCCCTAAGGAACGTTCAATTATGCTAACAGCCAACAATTTAATGCTGACACAAAGATTCAAAATAATTCTAACAGATTTTAAAAACAGAAACTAAGTGCTAAAATCTATTTGTTTTCAAGTACTAAAATGGCAAGGAGTTCTAAAAGCAATTTAACATGAAATTAGAAAAAGGTTGAGCAGCAATATGTCAAGAGATATACCAGCACGTTGTCCATTCACCCCATGTACCAACAGACGAACTTGTAGAGAGAGATACGGTCCACAGCTCCACCTGATGGAGATGGAGATGTTCCCACGACCTGGGTCTGGCAGATCACAATCCCGGCACATACCACAGTGATGATTCCTGGCAGAGTGTGACACAGCTGGGAGCAGCGACCAAGATGTCTGGTGATGGAAGCACCAAAATGTGGAGAGCCTCCAAGGGGTGTACAGGTACAGCAGACCCTGGTGACAACAGATGGAACAGACCTGAAGATCATCAAGGTACCGGTCATTAATGTGACCAATAGGACCATCCACGTACCAGGAGGCACCATCATCGCACAGTTCCACCTGACCGCATCTGTAGCCCCAGCACATCTGAGATGGTGTTAGACCCAAAGACCTTGGACTTTGGAGACTCCTCGATCTTGGAGAGAGACAAGGACCACTAGAGGGAGCAGCTCGCCCTGCATGCCGAGCCATTCTCAACAAGCACCTGGGACATTGGCAAGGCCCACAGAGTCGAATACCGGATCATGGTGTCTGATGACACTCCCTTCAGGGAGCAGTCACGTCTGGCCCCAGGAGATGTGGAGGATGTACGCTGCCATCTGGATGATCTTCTACAGGCAGGGATTATCCAGGAGTCCAGGAGCCTCTACGCTTCTCCCATTGTCATTGCCTAGAAGAAAAATGGGGATTTCCGGATGTGAATCGACTGCCTTCAACTTAACACCTGCACTATTCCAGCCCAGTATACCATGACCCAGGATGATGAGGCATTGGACTGCTTGACGGGAAGTACATGGTTTTTGGTCATGGACTTGCCTAGTGGCTACCACCAGATCCCAAAGCATTGAGCGGAACGTGAGATGACGGCTTTCATCTGTCTGTTGGGCTTTTACAAGTTCATCAGGATGCCTTGGGGGATCTCCAGTGCACCAGCGACTTTCCAGTGCCTTAAGGGAAAAACTGTAGGCGCCATGAACCTCCAAGAAGTACTGGTGTACCTGGATGACATCATTGTGTCCGGGAGGACCCTTGAAGAACCCAATAGTAGGCTCATGAAGGTGTTAGATCACCTGCAGGAGCAAGCGCTAAAGGACAGTGTGGACCACTATCAATCAAAAGAGGGCTTAACAAGGGTTAATAAGGGACTGCCACAGCTCATAATTCTCAACACAAGAATTGGGCAAACCACCTTGAGTCCAGTTTTATGCAACACACCATACACACATTCGTAAGAAAAAGTGATGATTCTTATCCCGCATTCAGATCAATAGGTGTTCAATAAGAGACAAGAAAGGAGGACAGGGAAAGTTGCTATCTTCCCCTGCCCATGGTATAATATCCCTAGTAGGTGCTGTTGTACCGCCTATTTAAAAGTGGATAGATGTAGAAAACCTCAATCAGTATATTTGCGAGATGCAAAATATCTCTATGTCAGAGACAACAGTGTATTAGGCATGGAAATCGGTTACCCCTTCCTTACACTGTCACAAACATTGTGATTATCCTCACCAATCTCAATGGTTAATCAATACCAACATGAGACACCAGAGTGTCATTTGTATCAAAAAATGCATTCTTTAATTATTTTCTATTGTTTGAAAACAAACACAGAGGCGTTTATTGTTTCAATGCTCTGGGATCGTTTTTGCTTTCGTTTGTGTAGATCCCGGAGCATTGAACAATAAACGCAAACAGAGCATTGAAACAATAAACACCTGTGTTTATTGTTTCAATGCTCCGGGATCGAAACAATAAACGCCCTTGCAAGTATTGCAGAAGAAATTACACGTATGACATAGAAACGTGCATTCGAAATTAATGCTCCAGAGGGAGAGTGGAATTCCACTTCCGAGAAGCGCAGGCAGTACTACGAGAAGGAATTTTTAATCCACTGCTGCGCAGATCAAAGCAGCCCAATGAAATCGCTATACACATCCGGCACTAACACTAAGAGTGGCCGCTAACTGTTGGGGTACCTAAATTGAGTCTCTTTTTGAACAAAGTTACTGTCCTGATGAAGGCCTTAGAATCACCCGTTTGAAAACAATAGGAAAAAGCGTATATCAATTACTAGGTGAAACACATGTCGACAATTAACTAGAGAACATACCTTTACCTAGTCCTCCTTCTTTTCCTAGAGGACGTTGTAATAACAAAGTTCTGGTCCCACAGCTACTGTATTTTTTTCTGCAAAATGTCTACATAGGTCATCCGTGTGACTAGTACATTTTGTATCATTCTATCTCCGTTGTGGAAGCACAGGTGCTTGTAAATGCACATTATAAATGCCACATCAATGTCTGCAGCTATACTCTGATAAGACATGTTTTGTCTGTTTTGCCTAATGAAAACAACTTAATAATCTGTCTGAATTCATCTGTCAGAAACAGTGTACTGGATATCTTTGAAAGTCACTGAGTACTAACCCCATACACTCAAAGCTTTTAGAATGTTTATATTGATTATCCATGTGTTGTTACATATGAGTATGTCGAGTATGTATTATGTCTGTGAGAAACAAAGAAACAATGGAAAATAATTAAAGTTTTATTTTATATATAAATGACATCCTGGTGTCTCATGTTGGTATTGATTAACCATTGAGATTGGTGAGGATAATCACAATTTTTGTGACTGTGTAAGGGAGGGGTAACCGATTTCCACGCCTTATAGACTGTATATTCTGCTTCCCCGACTCAAAATCGGTCCCCCATAAACAAAAATCTAGGGAAATGCCAATTATTTATAAAAAGAAAAAGAGTTATACAACATCACTTAACCTCTTGTAAGCCTCAATCTCACATCCTGTGTTTAAAAGAACTGTGTGGGTTCCAGAACTGTA
Source organism: Ambystoma mexicanum (assembly GCF_040938575.1). NCBI lineage: Eukaryota > Metazoa > Chordata > Amphibia > Caudata > Ambystomatidae > Ambystoma > Ambystoma mexicanum. The sequence goes on from NC_090934.1 coordinate 1,011,883,907, forward strand.
TCTTTGGCAAAGGCCAGCCAGGAGCCAGTGAAGATGCAGAAGGTGATCAGTTTGGCGTCCATGCAGACTAAGGGTTAGATCAGACACTTTTGTGGGTCCTCACACCCACAGAGCCAGTTCCCACTTCTAGTTAACCTAAACCCCATCCTGAGATTGTTCCTTCAGAGGTTGTTCCCGATCCGGTTCCAATTGCCCCTACTATGTTAGATGTGGTAGAGGAACCCTTACCCGTTCCTCCACTGGAAGATAGGGTCCCTGACCGGTGCAGAGTGCTCTTCCAAGTCTGGGGGAAAACCTAGATGAGGCCCAAGCTGCTCTTCGTCGTAACACCAGGGAGAGGAGGCCTGTTATGAAATTAACATATGACTCACCAGGGTCCAGTGTGAGTTTCCCATTGCCCGTTCTGTTGAGTCTTCCATTCCTCCTTCCTCAGAACAGGTTCCTGAGGTGCAGGGGTACTATGCGAGGTGCCAGAGATTTAGGATACTGGGTGGCAACCGACGTCCTAAATGATGGCTCAATAAATTCATGGACCAGGCAAAGGCTGTCCTAAGGGGGAGGATAATTTAAATGAGGGGGGAAAAGAAAGGATCCATGGCGCGTGAAGTCGCGCCATGGCTCCCGGAAGGAAAAAAGAAAATTGGGACTCTCGCACTTGGTCACGCGAGGTTCCCTTTACTCAGAAAAGAGAAAAGAAAACATTGGAGCCCGAGTGGAGCGTGAGCAGAGCACTGGGTGACAGTTGCACCCTTCAACAGAGTTAGAGGTGCTCCGCTCAGCTCCCGACACCGCCACACGCCCGGTCTTCATGCTGGCGCTCCCCTGACCAGCAGGGGAGCACCTGGGAGCACAGCCACCTCCCCAGGTGGCCAAAAGCCTCCGCTGGCACCAGGCACCAAATATATTAACGGCGCTCCCCAAATCTGGGTAGCGGACAATGTGCATAGCCCTCCTTGGCTGAATATAAATAAAGGGGCCACCCCCCCCCATTGATATGTGGCCACCAAGACCCTGGGCCACACCTGGCAGACGTGCCCCGGATGTGGGAAAGTTCTGGAAGGCCCCCTCAGGGTGCATCTAATTGCTGGGCTGCATCATGTCAAGGAGCACAGCCCATGTAAAGACTTTGCGGCCTCCATGCTTGCTGCTGCTGCTGTTGCTGCTGCCTGCTGTCCTCTGCCACAAGAAGCATCACCAGAGAAAGAGAGAGGAACATCGAGATAGCAGCAGCCAGAGACCCTGAGACAGACCTGGCCAGGCGGTTTTAAAAGTAAGGTTCTATATATCGTTTTTAATACAGTGCACTGTATAGACTTTGTATATATTTATTAAAGACTTTTATATTGTAAACGACTCTTTTTAGGTTTTTGAGTTTTACTTTTTGGATACAAAGCTGTTGGGAGTAATTTAAGTTGTATGTAGTGTCTTGTGTTTGACCCTTTTTATACAAAAGCCCTGCTGGTGTACCGGAAAAGTATATAAGTGAACTTTTAACAACTAAAAAGAACCATACACCAGCATTCCTGTGTCCGCCTTTCCTTTCGTGTGCCATTACTTTAATGTGTTTTTCCCTTGGGGATCCTGGCCTGATGCCTTGATTTTTCCAACCCTCAACATCCTCTCATTGGGGCTCAACGGGGCGATCTCTAGAACCCAGGAGAGTGGGATTTGAAGACAAGTAAGAGGCAGGTCAGGTTGAACGTGAAGACATAAATTACATATACTGTGTGCCCACCTACACCTGTCTCCAAATAAGGTGGGTTACGTGGTCCCCCCGCTACATTGACAGTTCAAGAATCGAGCTGGGGGAGAGGTAAAGACACCACGGTGGGCAAAGGCCAGGCCAATAAGGTTGAGGACCTGCTAATAGTGGTGGAAGATGACCAAAGACACAACTGCGAGTGAAACAGCGATTGCCTGGTTGCATTTGCTTTGCTGGCACAGTGGTGGTCTTTGGACAGGCACTTGGAGGAGCATGACATTCACCATAGTTAACAGCAAGAAAGCCCAATCACAAACTAGGAGGATGACTTTTAATGTCATGGGAGACAGCATTGAGGAACCACATTGGAGCCAAATGGGTGGTTTACAGACAAGCTGGTGTGGTGGGGGTCCAGATGGCTTTGGGTGCAGTAAGCGAGGGGGGCTGTTTTTGTCGAATGTATTCAAGTGTCATATTGTTCAAGGACAGTGGAGTTTCCCAGTTCTAGTGACAGCGGTGCTGTGAGGTACACAACTGGTGAGTTACGTGAACGGACAACAGGAAGTAAATGGGAATTGCCACCAGTCATTTGTCCAGGAAGGTTTGGAAATGTGGAGCAATGGTAGTATTTGTGTTCCAGTGGGATGGAGAGCTGCTAAGCAGGGGCCCGCAGGGGCAGTGCAGTGTGGGGGAGGTGCTGGTAATGACCGGCTAGAAGGGTTGGGTATCCTGTGAGGTTCATGAGCACCAGCCCACCAGTCTCAGCGGCAGTGGGGTGATTAGCAGGGAAGGGAAAGAGGTTGAGAAAAGAGTTTTGAGCAGTTTCCAGAACTTGAGGAGGTCCGACTCAAGTCTGAGAGTGGCAGTGAAGCTGTTCCAAAGAGAGACACAAGCCGAGGAGGGAGACCTGCCCTCCACTCTCTGCTTGGGGAAGCATTTGACTATCAGGGAGTTGAGTTAGAAGAGCGGAGGGCTCTAGCAGGGGAGTATTTAGGGAAAGAAAGCTGGGGATAACGCGGTCCCTGCACCCATTGAATTTGATCCTTGCAGCCACCGGGAGCCAGTGGAGAGATTTTAGGGCTGGAGAGATACAGTCCCTTTTCTGGATTAGCTGGAGGGGGCATAGAGAGGAAAGAGGTAGTTTGAGAAAGAGGTTGTTGCAGTAGTCCAGCCTGGAGAGGACCAGAGCTCTGGAGATGCTGAGCTTCTGGGGAAGGCGAGGAAAGAGAGGATGCATCTGAGGAGGTGGAGCTGAAAGTTGGACTTCTTGGTAAGGTCCATGATGTGGGGGTTGAAGGAGGGAGCGGAGTCGAAGATGACCCCAAGATTATTTGCCTTACAAGACGGGGAGGGGACCCAAGGAGGGCGACCAGAGTGTGGGCGAGAAACAGGGAACAGGCATCCCAATGAGGTGCATAGGCGCTTTATAAATACACAATAAGCAAATAAATAAATGGGGGGCCTACCCCCCATACAAATGCTGCAAAGAAATGCATGAAAACAGCTGTAATGAGTTAGCCACATATGTTCTGCACCAGATCCCTCAATAATGTTAGCACTGTCATTGTAAGTAAAGAGTTGCCTTTGCTAGCCCAGTGGTGTCAATAAAGATGGCCTTTTAATGCTGGCTGCGCCAATATATGCAATAATAGACTCTGTAAACACACACTTGTATTGACTTTGCCCAATAATGCCAGTATTACATCTGTAAGAACACACTTGCCATGGTGCTTGTATACCAGTATTGCCACTGTAAGAATATGCTTGTGTTTGCTTTGTGTCAGTAATGCCAGTACTGCCAGTGATGAAGACATTGGGCCTCATTCCGAGTATGGCGGTAAGGGATACCGGTCACCGTTAACGAGACCGGTGCCGGTTATCCCTTACCGCCACATTCTGAGTTCCCTTTGCGCCCTCGTCCTTAACGCCTGCATTTAGCAGGCGTTAGGAACGAGGGCGCAAAGGGGCTTTTAAGCCAATAACGGTGACCGTAAAGTACGGTCACCGTTATTTGCAATTTCCCCATTCCCATTGAGCCCTATGGGGGCTCATTTGGGAATGGGGAAGAGCCCTGGGGAATGGGAAATTACCGCCCTGGTCAACTCGGAATAGGGCGGTAATTTCCCATTCGACCAGGGCGGTGCCGGTACGGGTCCGGTGCCGACCAAGGCGCTAATAGCGCCATTGGTTAGCGCCAGACTCGGAATGAGGCCAATTGTCATGCTGGTTGTGTCACTACATGTCAGCTACATGTTTAAATCCTCCTCCACCACTGTCACCAGTCCTCCTCCCTCGGTTAATGCCCCGTTGCCCATTATAGACAAGTGACCGCTGCTTTTTATAATGATTTCCAGAGTTATGGAACTGTTCTTCTTGCATTTAAAGCATACCACTCCATTTCACTTAATAGGCGCTGGGAAGGTAATCACTTCACTGGGGCTCCTGCTGAGCTGATAAGCAGTAAAACTGATGTGTAAGACCTTGTTAAGGCAGTTTTCTACCTCCTGTGTGGGTTTGTTGTGTGGAATTTAGGGAGAGCAATGCATAAAGAAGCACATTTTTGGTGCGTTTACCTTTACACGTGTAGAAGCTGATGGTCATTGCATTATGTATCTTCTTTAAAGGCCCCACAGAACCTTGATGGGGAAACCAAATAGCTGATTTCTAGGATCTATGTATCCTAGTGTTCTTAGAGTTTGGCCCCATTTTCCATTTGGTTCCCATAAACACGTTTCTGTGTTGCTCATATAGGCACAACTAATCGCTGACCTCACTGGGCCATTATCAGCATCCCCAAAAGCATCACTCGGGTCCTCTACAGAGAAAGAGGAGCCAATTCTACAGAATGATAGTGTTACATTAAACAGTCAGGACCTTCCCCCCTCCTGTTGAATGTACTTTATTTTTGTATTTTTTATTTTTTTATTGTTTAATCAAGACAGATTTTTACAATACAAAACTTTCTTGGCGATTCCTGACAGTGGATCAGTGCTTATCTAAGTGTTGCAGTTTCGTTTGCAGGTTTTTCAGCGTGACTTGTTGCTTGTTCACAGGCATTGCCGTTAAGTAGGTTTTGCTCAATGTGTTCTAACATTTTAGCCATAGCAATTTGCCAGGTAGTTTTATCGCCTCCTATGAGTCTGCACCACCCATGTGTTTTCTTCATGTGGGATGTCAAAACCATCCAATTGCCGCCAGTAGTGCTGTCTGCTGAATGCAGTAGCAGGACATACCATAAGTAAATGTCTTATGGTCTCTTTTATGGGAAATATGGTGTCGCAGAATCTACAGCCGTTTGTTTGGGCTTGTCCTATGATGTGTAATATCTCATTTGTTTTTTAATAGATGAAGTCGTGCTCGTAACATTAAGTTTCGAGCCTGTTTGTTCGGAAATTGCTTTATAAAGCTTTGCAACTAATTTCTTTTCAGCGTGTTGGGTGGCAAATGAGAGGTGAGCTGTAGTTTTGCAGACGTATCTATTGTCCTTGCCCAATCTGCATCTTTGATTTTTCAAAGAACTTTACAAGGATTACCAATAAGTTCTTCTTCGTCTGATGCAATTTCGTGTAACACCGCAAGATTTTCTTCTTGCCATGCCATCAGCATGACACAACTTTTGGTGTCCATTTCGCGTTTTATCATATTGAATATCTTGTTGCTGCTGTCCATTCTGGTCTTCTGAAAAGCATGATGGTATTGCAGGTCACTGTGCATTCTAATGACTGGAGACTTAGTTCCCGACGAATGGCTGCCCCTGATGTAGAGTTGGTAGATTCAGTATTTTACGCCAGAACAAGGCCTCCAGTTTGGCCCATATTCGCTTAGGGATTGCGGGCATTGCTTCAGTCCCATATGTAACAGCCGGCCCAACCTTCATTTTATAGAAGTTTAGTGTTGGCACGAGTGAGTACTTTCCGAATTTGCTATCAATGGCCTTTGCTTGTGCCGCTAGTTTGTTTATCTCCGCGTACAGTTCGGATTGCATTGTGGCTTCTTGACATGAACTGTCCAGGAGTACTCCAAGAAATTTGAATGTGTTCACGGTCTCAATTTTTGTTTGACCCAGCTGCCAGTTAAAGTTGCTAGGTTTTTTATTATGATTTTGAAGGATCATGATTTTTGTTTTGATTATATTGATTTCTAAATGGTTGTCCATAGCATACTGTTGTAAAGCGTTGAGTTTGCGTTGTAGCCCTGTGTACTTTATTGGACCAGATAAAGGTCATTATGCCACTAGTTAACTTTACACTTCAATTATTATAAAAAGAAAAAATGCAGAGATGGTGTGCATCAATATAAAATGCCACGTTCCTTTTGGTAATGAAAAACATCCAAATAGCATTCTCTAGTGCAAATGTTCTAGAATTCCTAGAATTTGCAGGGGAGAAACCTGCCAGTAACCTCGGACATTTGAACTGAAATCTGCGTTGACCTAAAGAAAAAAATGATGAACAACCCGGGAGAACCCCCCTGTTGCCTAACCCACCCACTTGGCCATCTACCCGGCCCACTCCCAATCCCTGAACACATGTCCATGTTCCAACAGGCACTCTCGCCCCCTCCGCCCAAGTTCTCTACTTCCTGACTGCACCCAAAACAAGATCAAGCTCCACTGATAATTTTGTTTCACCTCTCCCTCCGCTGTGAGGTTCAAGCATGCGTTCTTAAGCAATGAGGAAGTAAAGATGTAAGACAGGGACCGCGCGCTGCTAGAGTAAGGGGATGCGCTCCGCGGGACAGGGCAGAGCTTCGCAACCCCCCAGCAGTTCTGCAAGTGCTGCCAGCTCCAGTGACAATCAGAGCCAGGCTGGGGTATAAGCATCCATTAAAAAAAGAGGCCTGAAGTCGAAAATGGCAATTCATTCCTTTTATTATTGTGCATTTGTTGCTTATGCAACAAGTTGCCTTTTGTCACAGAGTTTTTGGGTAGTATCTAAGAGGGCTGGGCAGGTAACATATATTGTAAATTGTGCATTTTAAAGAATATTTGCTCAGTAACACCGATCAAAACTAGTGACTGCAATGAGAAGTGACTAATTAAAATGTCTCACTTCGTAAAAAAAAAATAAAATGATGGCCCACTTTCACCAACAAAAACTGGCCGACACAAGCAGGTTGGGCTTGCACTTCCGGCAATTGCAGAATGCAGCGCACACCTAGGACAAATTTGGGAAGCTGAACACACAGCGAGTCTTGCGCACTGACGCCACCCTACTCCTCTCAGCACCCATCCACATGCCAGACACCGTGGGTTGCTTCTCTGCCGGAGCCTGCCCAGCCGTGCTGAGCCCTTTTTTGGCCAAATGCACACGCATCCTAATCGTACTCCATGACCTCCAACATTCTGGCGTTCAGTCCTTCCTGTGCCTTGAGTCGGAGAACCTTCTGCTGCTCTGCGTGCAGGCAGGGTGAGGCCGCCGCACAGATGCACGCAAGACATTCAGATGCATGCCGCTCTCCCTTGTCACACAGTGACCTCCTGCAGTGCATGCAAGAGAGGGGTGGTGGCTAGCATGCACAGCTTTTAAACTCTAGTGCATGCTCACCCACCTGACCCCCACTTTCAAAACCATGCCATGCTTTCAATGTACTATCAAGCCTTCAAACACAATTTACTTGATGTATAAGCGTCTTACAAATGCACAATCAATAAGTAAATAACACTATAAAAAAAAGTATGCAGAATGGGACAAACCTCCCACAGAAATGCTGCTCCTCCTTTTCTGCAAACAGGCAGTTTGTATGCATAGAAACTACCCAAAACAGGGGTGCAGAGTAGAACTAGGGAGATTCCCTCTGGCCCTAAACACCCCAAGGCACATTTTTACAGCGCAGCAACTCAAACTACTTCACAAACAGACACCATAAGACCGAACAGCAAAACCCTTGAAGCAATTCCTTTAGCAATATACTACAGACTTGTGGTCGTTCAGCAGCAGCACCCCACGGTTTGGCAGCAAAGAAACTAAAGAAAAGAGGAGAAATGCACGAATGCCAGAGCAGGCCGTAAAGAATCAATGCACAATGCACTGGACAGCACAACAAACTTCAATGCTACATTTTGGCTTACTGCACAAAAACCCAGACTCATTTAAAAGTGGAAAAGGTCGCTTTAATGTGACAGGCCAAAGCTTACAATTAAACGCTTACCTGGCTCCATGGCCTTACAGACTAAAGAAACATTTTAAACAACCAATTAAATAATTAAACATTTTCATTTTCCCCCCAACAATTAAATAAAGCCACTTACTCCCTAGCTATCCCTTGGACCCTACCGTCTCCTTGCCCCTTTTCCATGGGTCCCGCTTTCTCCCTGGGGCCATGCCCCTCCAGGCTCAATACCTGTTCCCCCGGGGTGGCCCGCTTGTGCAAACAGCACCACCCCATCCTTTCCTGTGCCATTCTCCCATTGTGCTTCCCTCCCCCCACATCTAAAGGGGCCATGCCCCCGGCACCAGGAAAACCCTCCACCGAGGTGTTCTTTCTGCCCCACCCCCCCCACCAGTTCTCTTTGCCTCCAACTCCTTAACCAATCTCCTCGCCAAGAGCCCACGTCCGCCAGATAATGATTATTCCCATAAAGCGACAAGTGTAAACCATCCTCTCTAAAGATCATGAATCCCTCATTAACTATTTCCTTACGGTCCAAAACCTGTACCGCCACCGATGCACAAAAACTCTACCATCTCTCTGTTTATCCCCTTCCTTGCACACTCTATCACTCCCTAATTTCTCGCTCCCCTCCAAACTCTCTACGGCAACCACTTAGTCCCCACTACAGATGCTTGAGGCCACCCTTCTCGGACCCATAACAAAATCCCTTTATATTTTCCTAAGAAGAGCCACACCCGTATTCCGTACCAGATCATTTTACCCCACCATCAATAATCACCCCATCTGGAGGCCCATAGCTTTTCCTCAACCCAGCCAACATAGGAAGCAACTGATCCCAGCGCAGCCCCCCAGACCCGGACCATCTTACCACAACATCTTTATAGCTGCCACCCAGTTGCCTGCCAACAACCCTTTTCTCATCTTCTTTCCCCGCCCACTTAGCCATAGCATGTCCCACAAACCAGATGTTTGACATCGGACCCGACTTCCTAGCAGCATCTGAAAAAGAAATTACAAAATCGCTTACAAATCAACAACATCCTACTAAATGCAACACTCCTGCTACCTACTGAATAATTCTTTAAAGACATCCCGTTTGCCCCGGTCCTTGACATACCCTTTGTATCTCCCTTACTTCCAGCGTCCCAAACTTTTCACTTACTCCTCTCAATAGCCCAGCCTGCTACCTACAGATGCTGCACCCCCCCCTAAATGAATGAGTTCCAACCTCCTAACCTTTTCCACAACCCTAGTAACACCTTCCTCAGTAACCTATCCTTCCTGACCCTCTCCTTATCCCTCTCCGGAAACACCCCCGGTCCTCTCCTACCTGTCCCCCTATTTCGCACCTTTCACCTAACCTTTAAACCATACCTCTTAGACCCCCTTTCGCCTCTAACCTATTACCCTCCTGCTCACCCTTGCCCCCCACCTTCCCACACCTTACTAATATGGCCCTGCGTTGCCCACCCTGCACCGGGGGCCCACGTGCACACCCGTCCACGCAGGCCCTTTTCTTTATTACTCCTCTTCGCCACTGCTCCAGGGGCCAAACCTGCACCCCCGGCCATGCAGTCCATTCCATATAACTAATCCTCAAGCTCCTTGCGTCCATTACCACCTGTTTCCCACCTGCACCAGGGGCCCTAGTGCACCCCCGTCCATGCAGGCCACTTTTCTGCCTTACTCCTCTCCACCGCTGCACCACGGGCCAAACCTGCGCCCCCGTCCATGCAGTCCATTCCATATAAATTCCTCTTCCAGCACCTTGCTTTGTTGCTCAATTTTTTTTTTTTATTATTATTTTCTTTTTGCAGCTGCACCAGGGGCCCTAGTGCACCCCCGTCCATGCAGACCCATCTCATCACTTCCCCCTGCTGCACCAGAGGCGCTCCCGCACCCCCGTCCATGCAGCCTAAAGCTTACTCACCTTGTCGTGCGGCAAGCGTGAGGGCTTCGCCACCATCGTCCATGCCCTCCAAACGACGTCCACCACCCCTTAACAATTTCCACAGTTACATCCCCCCTGCGGCCCTCCCCTGCCCTACCTACGCGTCTTCCTCCTCACCCCTCTCCTACCCCCTTTGGATCGCCCCCAAAACCTCTCATCAAACCTTGTGCCCCCCCTCCTTTTACGATAAACTGAGCCCAACCTACCAGCACACCCCGATTTACCTGGCATGCAGTCCTCCCCCCCCCCTCCTTTCCCCGTTCCTCACCCTGACCATTGTCCCCTACCTGAAAACAATCTGTAACCGGATGCCGACCCGCACACCTGCTGCACTCATGTTTAAATTTGCACATCCACCTCGTGCAGCCTTCTTTATTGAACGCCCAACATGCTGTTGAGGGCTGTCCTCTGCCTCCTCCCCCTGCCCCCTCATGGGCAGGGCGACCAAGAAAGGGCCGGTAAGGCACAGGCAGCCCACTTGCTATGTGCAATGTCGGGGCAGGCCTCGTTGGAGCCATCCATTGCAGCCAAAGATCCATGTCTATCTCCCCCCAGACAGCCTGACTGTCCTCCGCCATTCTTGCTCTGAATTCCTCATCATAGCATACCCAGGCAAAACCCCCAAAACTCGTGAAAGCCTTCCTAATTACGTCCATATATTTAAGCAGAGCCATGCATCGCTCCGGGAATTTTTCACAATATACACTGGCATAAATGATAAATGCCGACGTCGAATTCTCAATAGTCACCGGGACTCTGGGCGCGAAGCCAGTTCCCTCTCTTCTTCTTTAGACCCCTCCTTTGCTCTCACTTCCCTATGGAGCAACTTAAAAACATCTACAAATTCCCCCACCTAAATCTTCTCCCTGGTCACTGCCATCAAGTGCGCATCAAAGGTTTTGTAATACCCATGTACAGCAGTTTTTTCTCCTTGCCTTTCACTTCAACCTCCTTTTCTTTTGCTACTTGCACCTCGAGCACCAATGCCTCCACCACCTTGTCCGTTTGAACCTCCACTGAGCTAATGCTCTTCTCATCCCCCAAGGCTCCAATGGCCTGTACACCAACTTCTTTCCTTACCCCTTGCAGACCAGATCCCTCATTCCCCGTCCCCCTTCTCGTTTCCCTTCTCTGCCATGCAGATGACCATTCCCTTTCCCGCTCACCTCTTTCCACACAGCCCGTCTGTGGTCTGGCGTCCACACCGATGCTCCTCATCTCTTTTCTTAGAGGGCTCTGTAGAGATTTGCATGGTAGCCTAGCTGCGGTCGCGCGCGCTCTCTTGTGATCGTGGAGAGCGAGAGCTGCGTGACCAAAGAGGCGGTTGAGGTTTTGAAAGATAAGCGCTGCGCTGCACTAGGGCTCTGGGGAGCTCCTTAAAATAAAGAACTCTACTTACGTATTACCGTGCCGCCTCACTTCCTTCATTGGCGACGAGGCACGGAGCTCGCCACAGAGCCAGGTTGACGTCCCTCCTGGGGAAGCAGTGGTGCCAGGACGTCCACAGCGCTGTTGTCAGGTCCTTGCGACCGACGAAAGCCACACAGCGAGAGGAGAGGTGTGGGGCCGCAGGGGGACTGTCTCCGCGGCGGCCAGGGAGCGTGGCGCTGCAGGGGGACGGTCTCGGCGGCACTGCAGGAGGACGCTCTCCCCACCTCTGCTCCGAGCCTGCGCAGCTGTTCCTGGTTGGTGCCGCCCACCCCGGCTCTCATTGGGCGGAAAGGTGAGGAGCAAAGGGGGAGAGGGGGCTGGGCACAACCAGAGGGGGAGGCACAATTAAGAGTAAGGAGTGGATGCAGGGCCACCCAGAGGCCAAAACAGAGGGAAAGTGCCTCCCAGAGGATACCATTTAGGAGACGTATCGAGACTGTTGAGCTGGGCACCAGAGGAAATATATTGCTACTGTGCAATTAGAAGTCACTGAAGGACTTGCAAGGGCAAAGAGGAGATTACAATAAGTGACATAGGTCTGTGCATTGGTGCAGTTAGTGCAATTTGGTGTGACAAGAACACCAGGATAATACATAAAGATGGCTGCAGCAAGTATGTCACCACCGCCTCCGTTTCTGTCAGAACCTGGTACTCCACCAATAAGGTGGGACAGGTGGAAGAAGTTATTTGACACTTACCTGATTGCTATAGGAGGGGATAAGTTTGCATCGGCAAGAAAAGAAGCGATTTTACTACACAATTTGGGAACTGAGGGCAGAAGTGTTTATGATGGATTACCTGATCTTCCACAGCAGGGCCAAGGAGAGGTGGGCCAATATTCTATGGCAGAAAGAAAATTGGAAGTCCATTTTGAAGCCAAGAAAAACATAACGTTTGAAAGGCACAAGTTCTTCCAGAGGGTACAAGATCCACAAGAACCAGTGGAAAACTTTATTCCGGCGTTGAGGTCCCTTAGCCATACGTGTGAATTTGGACTGCTCACAGATTCTCTTATAAGAGACCAATTGGTCCGATGCACGAATAATGTAAAGATACAAGAGAAGCTATTGTCAAAAGATGCATCACTGGAGTCAGCCATAGACACGGCAAGAAGCATGGAACAGACCCACAAATACATGTCAACTATGAAAGGAGACAAGCAGGAGGAAGAAGTGGCTGCAGTGAGGGGATTCCGTAAGGGGGTCCCGAACAAGGAAATCAAATGTTACAAGTGTGGGAGCAACCGTCACATTTCCACAAGTATGTTTTGTTCAGCCAGGAATATCGCGTGCTTGAAATGCAAGAAGAAGGGTCATTTCGCGAGGGTTTGCCGTGAATCGGGTATGGTGCAGAGCATTGAATCAGGTGGAAGAGTACCTGAACAAGAAGAGGATCAAGCGAGGGGAATGAGCAGCCAAGCAAAGCATGTGCTAGAAATATCAGAAGTCTCAAGCAAGGGTGGTGCACCTACAGATGTATTCATGGTCAATGGAAGAGTGGTGACAATGAAGGTGGACAGTTGTTCACCATGGACTTTGATGTAGAAGGCAACATTTCTGAGTTGCATGCAAGGAGAGTAAAACTATTGAAAGAGCACGATATAGAACCCTATGCATATGGGAATGTGAGAATTGAAATTGTGGGGATGTTCCAGGCTTCCATTAAGTATAAAGGGAGGAGCTGCGAATCAGAAGTATATGTTACTCAGGAAGGTTCATCACTCCTGGGATGGGGTGAACAGTGGAAGTTGGGAATTAGAATACAAGCGAATGCTGAAAGGCCTATTGATGTAGCCGAGCTGAAAGACAAGTGGGAGAAGGATTACCCAATGGTGTTTCGAGAGGAATTGGGGATGTTGAAGGGATTTGAACATGAGATTCAGCTGAAGGCGGGCGCCAGTCCAAAGGTGCACAAGGTGAGGCCAGTGCCTCATGGATTGAGTGAGAAACTTAAAGTAGAAGTAGAGTCGTTACTTCAAAGAGGAATAATAGAGAAGAGTGAAAGCTCAGAATGGCTGTCGCCGGTGGTGGTGGGCGCTAAGGCAAACGGAGACATTAGACTGTGTGTAGATCTGTGAGATCTGAATAGGAACATCTTAATAGATAGACATCCTCTGCCGATAATTGGTGACAAATTATCTGTGCTAAATAATGCCAAGGTATTTTCAGTCATTGATCTTTCCCAGGCACACCATCAGATTCCACTGAAGGAGGATTGTCAAGATTTGACGGCATTCATTACGGTGTTCGGAACATTTAAGTATTGTAGGATGCCGTTTGGGCTCGCCTCGGCGGCAGCTGTATTCCAAAGGGTGATGGAGACGGTGTTGAACGGAGTAAAGAACAGTATCATGTTTCAGGATGATGTTCTGATATATGCTAGTTCCACCGAAGAACATGATGAGGTGTTGAGACAGGCGTTGAGCAGATTGAGTGAGGCAGGGTTGACGGTAAAAAGGAGCAAGTGTAAGATTGCGGTGCACAGCGTAGAGTATCTTAGACATGAGATTGATGAACAAGGGGTGAAGCCTAAGAGGAATTTAGTGGAGGTAGTGAAATGCGCACCTGTGCCAGAAGATAAAGAGCAAGTGAAATCATTTTTGGGTTTGGCCGAATATTACCATAGGTTTGTGAAAGATTTTGCCAAGGTGTCTATTCCCCTCAGAATGTTGCTCAAGAAGGGTGTGAAATTTGAATGGTCAGCAGAATGTGATGTGGCTTTTGAGTGTATTAAACAAGCAGTGAGTGAAGCACCATCCATAGGTTTATTTGATCCCAAGGATAAAATTGTTTTGGTGGTTGATGCGAGTATGTTGGGTCTGGGTGCGACATTGGTGGAGTATGACAGGGACAATACAGAGAGAGTTATTGCATTTGCGTCTAGAACGTTGAGAGGTGCGGAGTGCAAATATTCCGTTATTGAGAGGGAAACGTTGGCCATGTTCTGGGCGGTGAGTCATTTTAAGTATTTCTTGTGGGGGAGAAGATTCATTGTCAGGTCGGACCACAAGCCCATGGTTCAGCTGTTTGAGAGTGGAAGATGGGCCATGGGTTCTCCAAGGATAAGCAGGTGGAGTTTAGGACTCCAAAATTTTAACTTTGATGTGAGCTATTTGCCCGGAAAGAGAAATGTGGTAGCGGACTGCCTGTCCAGACTGCCGGTGAACAGTAAACCTATGGAAGAAAGGGAGACAGAGGAGGAGTCAGTAGTGGCAGAAATACAAAGTGCAGTTATTAAAGAAGAGTGGACACAGGAAGAAGATTCAGATGAGGACCTTAAGCTGGTAAAGTGTAGGACAGTGAGGGGGTGGCCAGCCAAAAGAGACTTGGATAGTAAATTCAATACATGGTGGGAGATAAAGGATGAGTTGAATTTGTGTGAAAACAGGCTAAGAAGAGGAAGGTGCATTGTCCCTCCACAATCCCTCAGGTCTGTGTTGGTAAGGCTGGCTCATCAGGGACATCCCGGAGAAGCTGCTATGAAAAGGAAATTAAGGCAGAACTATTGGTGGCCGGGAATCAACAGGAGTGCAGAAAGGTATGTCAAAGATTGCATGGCTTGCCAAACAAGTGACAAATGCAGAGTGGTAAGAGAAGCTCCGTTAATACCTAATGTGGTACCAGACCAGCCTTGGAGCAAGTTAGCAGTGGACATCATGGGTCCTGTAGCAGGTCTGGGAGAAGGTCTGAAATTTTTATTTGTGGTGGTAGACTTCCATTCCAAATGGTTTGAATGGGAAGCCGTGAAAGAGGTCACGGCTAAGGAATTGATTGGTTTCTTGGAGAGAGTTTTTCTTAAGGAAGGTGTACCTGTTGAAATTGTGTCTGATAACGGGGTACAATTTGTATCTGTGGCAATGAGAACATTTCTTGCAGGCTATAGCATAAAATACATGAGGACCGCGTTGTATAATCCCAAGGCGAATGGTCTTGTTGAAAGAGTCAACAGGTACATAAAAGGGGGCCTGCAGATGGCAATGAGATCGAGACAACCATCGAGGGAGGTGTTAAGGATGCTAACATGGAATTATGTCACTACACCACACTCTGTGACTGGTGCGTGTATCTCCATTTGTATCTATGAAAGGTAGGGAACCTGGAACAAGGCTTTGTCCAGGATGGCTGGGAATGGCCAAAGTAGTTAATGTTGATCGGGATCACATTATGAAACTCATTACGTTGAGTCAGGAAAGGAATAAGGAGTTGTTTGATGACAGGATGAGGGTGAAAGAACAAGAATGGAAAGTTGGGGAAATGGTATATGTCAAAAATCCCAGACTAGTGAACAAATGTGTGGAAAGTAAGTTCCTGGGACCGAAGAGGATATGTGCTGTAAAGAGTAATGTTGTCATCCTGGAAGGAGGAGAAGTTTGGTCAAAAGGAAGGTTGGCAAGAGTGGGTGATGGGGAAGAGAGTAAGTTGGATGAGGAGCTGAAAGGAAGGGCAGTGAATGTGGACAATAATAATAAGTTGGATGAGGAGCTGAAAGGAAGGGCAGTGGATGTGGACAATAACAATACTGGAGCGAGAGTCAATGAAGAATGTTCGCAAAGGTCTAGATCAATGCCTGTGTGGATGAAAGATTATGAAACTTGAGATACTAATACGATTTTCATGTAAAAAATGTAATGCACAAAATTGTAACAATTAATTCTTTTCTGCTTTAGCCAGTTTCTTTTATATGACTCTGTTGGTCATATTGGTTATGTTATGTTTCTTTTACTGTTTTCATTATATATGATGTTAGTCATTTGTTTTGTTAGAGGGGGAAGATGTGTAAAGATTTGCATGGTAGCCTAGCTGCGGTCGCGCGCGCTCTCTTGTGATTGTGGAGAGCGAGAGCCGCGTGACCAAAGAGGCGGTTGAGGTTTTGAAAGATAAGCGCTGCGCTGCACTAGGTCTCTGGGGAGCTCCTTAAAATAAAGAACTCTACTTACGTATTACCGTGCCGCCTCACTTCCTTCAGGCTCCTACTGCGGGGACAAAACATATCAGCAGACTCACCCAGCCAATAGTTCCCCCGACCACCCTGCACCTGCCTTTCCCGATCCCACCTCAAACTTCTTCTCACCTCCCCCCTTTCCCTTACCGCCCTATAACCTTCTAACTCCCACTGCCCCACATAATCCTCCAATCCAACTTCATCACCCCTTAAATACCATTGTGGATGCAAGCTCATGCCCAAGTTGAGTTGATCTTCTCCCTGCGAGCCTGGGGCGTCTGCCCCGCCACTCCTTTGACGTCTTCTCGACGGGGCCGCAGAAACCCCTGCCTGGTCCTCTTCTCTCGGGCGAGGCGTGCCGTCCTCCACCCTGGAATCCTCATCGCTAGGGGCCGTGCTGCACCCTCTAGGCTCTCCTTGCGCTGACCGAGGAGGGGCCGTTCTAAAACCCTCTACCTCCACCTGAACAGCGGGGGCTGCGCAGCGCCCTCCGCCCTCACTCTTCCTACCCAGGGGGGCTGTTCCGCACCCCACTCTAACATCCTCAATTGATGGGGACCTCTCCCGCCTTCTCCCACCTGCACTCTTCTGCAGGTATTTACCCCTTTTCCCTCTGTGCCCTGCCACCCCCTTCTGTGCCCCATCACCGCCCCCACCATGGTTCCCTTGACCCGCCTCTTTTTTAGCACTCCTAGCTTCCCTTCAGCTATCATTGACTCCCTCCCTCACCGGCTCCCCATCCGAAATCATTTCTCCCCCGGACGCCCTCCTATCTATCTCCCTCCTCATCTTCCTGCCCCTGGATTCCCAAACCTCCCCTCCCCCCGCCGCGGGGGTGCAAGCCACCACTGCCACGAGAGCCCCATCTGCCGCAGCTTTACTCTGCGGCCTACCACCACCTAACTCCACCTCACCCGTGACCTCCACCACCGCCCCTTCCAGCTGGGCCTTAGACGCCCTGCTGATAATTTCCAAGGCCTCCTTCAGAGCCCTGGCATCCACTAAACCCTTCTTGTCGGCTCCTTGTCCCACCATAGTGCACTAAATAATCTGTCTGTGCACTAAAATGTGCCCGTTTTTACCGTTCACCTAGCTACCCTAAGCCGCCGAGCCAAAAACCTACCCGAGGACAACTATCACTTAATGTAGGGCCCAGAAAAAGAAACTGGGCTATGAAAATAAAATATTATAGCAAAATTAAGATAACTCTTACAATTCCCAAATAGGCGATATAATCCTAATTCTTAATACATATATATATCTATTTATTTATGTGTATATATGTATATTTTTTATTATTATTTATTTATTTATTTTTCATAAATCCCTGTGGGAATGCCCAATGCCCTAAGAGACCCTCAAACCTAGGTCCTAATTGCCCTAAAGAAAACACACAGAAAAACCAAAAGCCCAAGCTCAAATGAGGCCAGGAAACAACCTTAAAACACTGCCCCCTGGCAACTTAAGGGCCTACTCGCACTGCAAGGCACAGGAAAATAGAACGGTCCCTTTAAGGGAACTGCAGTCCCCCTTTCACTCAGAGAATACTGCCGCATCGCATGCGCCGTAGTAAAATGAAAACAGGCTGCACTAAAATTAGATATTGAGGAAAATAGACAGATACCTAACTGTCCCTCAGATACTCAAATATTACTAACTGTGCCAAATGACAGAAACTAAATTAAACCTTTTTTCTTTTTCTTTTTTATTTTTTTCATGCTCCCAAAATGTGGCAAAACTGTTAAGGAGTAGTACCCCTAAAAACACCCCCAACAGAGAAACTCCAACAGAGCACTGAAAATGTAACCGGAGACTAATAACATGTGCGCGGCTCCTTTAATAACACTGCACTGCCCCTCCCGATCTCGAGCAGACACCGCGTGTGCAGACGCAGCTAGAAAACTCCCTCACAATTACCTGACAAACACGGCTCATAAATCTGCAGAGCCTCTCCCAGCCTCGAGCAGATGACAAATTCCCCAAGAACTTTCTACACGGACATCGAAAACAGCAATCAGCTGTTTATTTAACTTAAACTCTCGGAAGCCCAGCGTAGCCCGTAAAACACCCGCGAGCTCTCGATATAGAGCAGCCCAACCCCCACCTGCTCCGGATAATGTAGAACAGTAAAAGAAATCTACCGAGACCTCCCTTAACAAACTGCTCCTAAAGAGCCCGCAGCCCACAGAAACCAAAGTAAGTGGCGGTACCTTATTTACGGTACCTCCTGCAAACGTTTTTTTTTTTTAAAAAAAATGTATGTAACTACCCACCAGCCCCCAAACCTACACTACCCACTTCTAACCTAACCTCATCTCACCTCACAAACACCCTCTACCAGGCCCAGATCAGGGAAGGCTCGGGAGCAGGCGACCAGGACAATCACCAAGTCCAACCGTCGCCTGCCTCCCGAACCTTCCCTGGACCCTTAAATACCCTGAGGACTCGGAGGCGCTCTTCCCCCCACGGCCCCTCGCTGGTCGTGTGCAGCGCCAAAATAATCCCGGAGGGGAAACGCTTCGCGTTCCCCCCAGGGCCCCCCTTTTAGTTTTCATTTGGGCAGAACGTTAAACGTGCAGATTGCCTAATCTTCGGAATAAAAAAACTAAAAAGCAAATCCCAGTCAAACAAATACAGACTGGGTGAGCACAATCTGGTAACAGAGATTGGCCGAAGCAGCTCAGACAAGAAACTCAGGGAGGTCAGAATCTGTCAGCAAACCATTTCTCCTGCACTGTCCACTTATCTCCCCACATTTTGCGACAACAGGGAAGTCTTTGGGAGAGAACAGCTATGCTTAATCCTTGGACGACAAATGCCGGAACTAGAAGGCAGAACAGCAAAATATGTGTGTGCGTGACATCAGAGAAGACGAAATACAGAAAGCACTATTCTGCCTGATTCACAGAACGTTTTCCTATGGGATTGTGCCATTATAAAACACTTCCACGAATCAGGCCCATTGACTTTAGAAAAAAGCTGAAAATCAAAATGATCACTACACTTATGTATACCATATATTTACTTTGACGATATGTGTCCGACTTGTCATGCCAACTAAGCCCCTTGCATCGTTTTGTAATGCATAGCTCACACAGTCCTATGCTTTTCTTTGCTTCCTGGTAATTGTAGTCTAACATTTATAATAGGGGCATCCAAAGTTGCAGGGGCTGAATAGAACGTAAAGGCAGGACTAGAAGACATACTCTCAGCTGACAAAGCATGCCATGAAATCTATGCAGGTGTTAAACCAAGACCACCAAATGTTTATCCTCAAGGATATGAAGCAAAAAGCTCAGAATAATGTCATGACCTGAAGGCCGCGTCACATTAACCGTCAGGTTGTCAGCCGAAGTTGCAAGAGCGCGAGAAACTGGTCCCCTCAGAGTAGTGGGGGCCCATGCAGCTGAAGCACTGCTCATGGAGGGAGGGGCCTAGGTTGACATTGCCTCAGACTAGGTCAGTGGTCTTCAGAAATGTTTGGCCTGGTCCTCCCTGAGAAAACTGTGGGCAGGCTGGGACCCCCCCCAAAAATGCCAATGGACAGTATGTCCAATTGGCTATGAGCTTTTGTGCGCCATCGCTGCACCCTACTCCCAGTATAGTCCCTGGGCTCCCCCATCTGATCCCATCACAGTCTCTGGACTCCCTCATCGCACTCCTAGCCCAATCCCTTGGCTCCCCCCACCCTGGTCCCACCAAAGTCCCTGGGCTCTCCCCACCCTAATCCCACCACTATCCCATGGCTCGCCCCGATCCTGCTCCCAGCACAGTCCCTGGGCTCCCCCCACCCCTGCGCTCCCAGCACAGTCCCAGTGGTGGCTGGGGAATTTTTTAAGAGGAGGGGCTTAAATATTTCCCCTAGATATGCATAGCGAGGGAGCACGAACCACATGAAGTGGAGTTTGTTGGGGGGGCAGGGGAGGGGGGTAACATGCAGTAAATGGGCTTAGCCGACACTCTAGAACCTCTACTGCTAGGAGGAAACTTCATTGGCTCCCAGTTGCTCAGGTTTAAGAGCGCAGTAATGATCTTTAAATGTCTTACGGGTGCTGCACCAAAGTATCTTGCCATTAGAGGAAACTTGCGTTCTAATAACAACCAAGACTTGCTCTAACCCCGTCAACTTTTAAAAAGAATTGGTAACACTAATTTTAATTTCTGGGCACCAACACTTTGGAACTCCTTTCCTCTGCCACTAAAGAACTGTGTATCTCTCTACCTGTTCAAAAGGCAGTTAAAGACTTGGCTTTTTGATGAAGGGGTAGAGTAAGTCTCTACCCCTTCTGCCCTGCCATTTCTGGTTCTTCTGCATTTTAGAGCGCACTTTATTTTAAAAAAATTGTAAAAAGCCAAACAGTTTGTAGTTGGCACTAGGGGGCCAGGGGGAAGGCGTGGTATTTTTGACCAGACATCGGTGACCGCTGCTGTATTTCTCGATTTGATAGATTTATGTTCTAAAAACTGAGAATGTCACTAGCACACAGTATGCCAAGAACCAATTGCCAAGATTTTCTGGAACTTCAAGAGGCTGAATGGAATGTTTCACAAGTGCGCAGGGTATGGTGACCCTTTTACCCATGCCAGCCCTATGCTTTTTCAGATCATCAATATACCATAGTTGGGAAGGTTTTTTAGAAACTGTAACAAGGTCCATGACTTTCTCCTTTCCATATCAACCTTCCTCAGTACCGGTGTCCACCTATTCTCTCTCTATTGGCATCAGAAGTGTTAGATACTTTTTGGGGTTTACATTACGGTCTCTTTTGTTTCATACATTACATACCATCACAGCCCTTCCCATCACAAGTATATCATTCTCTCTCTATTAGCTTCAAGAGGGTTTGATACTGTAGAGAACTACAATACCGTAGGTAGCATTGACTAAATGCTAAATCTGGTCTTCAGCTTGCAATGAATATCGTGTGTAATGATACCGTTTACCTGCACGCGGATAGCCATATGCAGGTAAATGGCACCTTACACACGCTATTCATTGCAAGCTGAATACCGTTTTTTTTGTCTAGAATCTAGACTAAAAAAAATATATATATTATTTTTTAATTCAGACTGTGGGTACGCGACCCCCTGGACATGAGCCTGTGGCCCCCCGGGGGGTCATGCCCCACAGTTTGAATACCGCTGGACTAGGTGGACCCTTGCTTTTTCCAGCATACATATGTTATGTTATGTTATGTTATGTTACTTTGCATTTATATAGCGCCTTATGTACCATTGGTGTGGTCTGAGGGCGCTGGTAGGTTGAACGCCCTCGGGAACCGAAGTTCAAGTTAGTAGAGAGAGTAGAGAGAGCAAAGGTGCGTGGGAGCACCGGATATGTGTGCAGCTGGTGTGGCATTCGTGTGATAGCTGCTTCTTGGCGGTAGGTGTGGTGGTTGAGCGATCAGGAGTATGTGTTCGTTCTGGCAGGTTTTTATCCAGACCGATTCTGGCTGCGATAGGCCTGAGGAGAACACCTAAGCTGAAGGGTGTGTAACCAGCAGTGTTTAGTTAGAGTGATGGGGAGTATGAGGCAGATGATGGTATGAGAACAGCTATACCGAATGGTCTCATAGTATCGCTGTGTTCTAGTTGAGTAGTGGTGTAAAGAAGAGAGTAAGCGTGGAGATGTGATATGGTGGTTTACATTAGGTTCCTCATTACAACCCTGGCGTTAAGGGGTTAACGGGCCCGTAAAAGGTGGCGGCGCCGTTAAACCCTTAACGCCTGATTACGAGGTCCCTTTGCGGGTTGGAGATTTTAACGCCTGCTTTTTGCAGGCGTTAAAAACCAACCCGCAAAGGGACCTTGGTGCTAAGTACGGTGCCATAGCGCCTTCCCCATTCCCATTGAGCCCTATGGGGCAAAAATGGGGAAGGGCCATGGCGGCATGGGGAATTACCGCCCCGCCAACCTCGGAATGGGGCGGTAATTCCCCATTCCGCCATGGCGGAGTCGGTAAGTTACCGGCATGGGCTATTAGCACCATGGTTCAATGCCAGGGTCGTAATGAGGGCCTAGGTGTTTGAGATCGGGCCCACTCTGATAGTTCCATGTACTCCATTCGTTCTCATTTCCCCTGGGTCATCCGTTTCACCTGGTTCATCGGTTCAACCCAGTTTATTCGTTCCACTCACATACTACACTTGTTCCAAACCCATACTTCCATACTTCGTTCTAATTACATTTTTCACTTAATCGATCCA
The DNA here is from genome assembly GCF_040938575.1 of Ambystoma mexicanum. Taxonomy (NCBI): domain Eukaryota; kingdom Metazoa; phylum Chordata; class Amphibia; order Caudata; family Ambystomatidae; genus Ambystoma; species Ambystoma mexicanum. Next base: position 1,011,906,252 of record NC_090934.1, read on the forward strand.
CTTGCCCGTTCCATCCACATACTTCAATCGTTCTATTCAATATATTTGACCCATTTTGTCCATACACTTCACCCGTTCCTTCCTCATACTTTACCCGTCTCATCTATATACATCGCCCATTCTTCCAGATCCATCCTCGGTTTCTGCCACCCACTACCCATTTCCTCCCTTTACTATATCCATTCCTTCCAACCACTTCATCCGTTCATCCACATACATCACCCGTTTGCTCCACGCTCGACACCTACTCCGCGCTCTCCACGCGCTCTGCACTCAGCATCCGCTCCTCGCTCCGCTTTCTACACCCACTCTGCACCCTACACCCGCTCTGCACCCTACACCCGCTCTTCACCCTACACCCGCTCCGCACCCTACACCCGCTCTGCACTCTACACCCGCTCCGCCCTCTACACCAGCTCCTCCCTCTACACCAGCTCCGTCCTCTACACCAGCTCCGTCCTCTACACCAGCTCCGCCCTCTACACCTGTTCCGTGCTCAATACCTGCTCCGCACTCTACATCCGCTCTGCACCAACACCATACTCTACATCTGCTCAACACCCTACAATGGCTGAACACCACCGCACACTATATCCGCTCAACACCCTGCGTCTGTTCGACAGCATACATCGGCTCCACTCTATTAAACACTCACACAACGTACCTTCGCACCACAATCTACATCTGCACTACGCTCTTATCTGTTTCACGCTCTCATCCGCTCCATGCCCTCATTCATTTTGCTCACTCATCCGCTCCACGCACTCATCCGCTCCACGCATTCATCGGCTCCACGCATTCATCCGTTCACGCACTCGCTCGCTCTACGCACTCGCCCGCTCTACACACTCTTCCGCTCTAGGCACTCTTCCGCTCTAGGCACCCATCCGCTCCACCCACTCATCTGCTCTACGCACTCCTCCGCTCTACATACTCATCGGCTCTACATGCTCATCCGTTCAACGCACTCATCCGCTCTACGCACTCATCCGCTCTACGCACTCATCCGTCCTACGCATCCATCCGCTCTACGCATCCATCCGCTCTACGCATCCATCCGCTCTACACACTCATCCGCTCAACACCCTACGTCTGTTCGAGACCATCACGCCCTACATCCTTTCAACACCATTGTTTCTATTCGACAGCATACATCCACTCCACTCTATTAACCACTCACACAACGTACCTTCTGCACCACAACCTACATCTGCACTACGCTTTTATCTGTTCCACGCTCTCATCCACTCCATGCCCTCGTTCATTTTGCGCACTCATCCGCTCCACGCATTCATCCGCTCCACGCATTCATCCATTCATGCACTCGCTGGCTCTACGCACTCTTCCGCTCTAGGCACTCTTCCTCTCTAGGCACTCTTCCTCTCTAGGCACTCTTCCGCTCTATGCACCTATCCGCTCCACCCACTCATCTGCTTTACATTCTCATCCGCTCTACGCACTCATCCGCTCTACGCACTCATCCGCTCTACGCACTCCTCCGCTCTACGCATCCATCTGCTCTACGCGCCCGCCCATTCCACGCACTCGTCCATTCCACGTACTCGTCCGCTCCAGGCACTCGTCCGCTCCAGGCACTCGTCCGCTCCACTCACTCGTCCGCTCCACGCACACATCCGTTCTACTCACGCATCCGCTCTACGCACACATCCGCTCTACGCACTCATCCGCTCTACACACTCATCCGCTCTACACACTCATCCGCTCTATGCACTCATCCACTCTACGCACTCATCCGCTCTACGCATCCATCCGCTCTATGCATGCATCCATTCCACGCACTCATCCATTCCACGCACTCATCCGCTCCAGGCACTTGTCCGCTCCACTCACTCATCCGCTCCACTCACTCGTCCGCTCCACGCACGCATCCGTTCTACTCACGCATCCATTCAACTCACGCATCCGCTCTACGCTCACATCCGCTCTACGCACACATGCGTTTTACGCACTCATCCGTTCTGCGTACTCTTCCGCTCCACGCACACATCCGCTCCACGCATTCATCCGTTCACGCACTCGCTCGCTCTACGTACTCGCCCGCTCTACGCACTCTTCCGCTCTAGGCACCCATCCGCTCCACCCACTCATCTGCTCTACGCACTCATCTGCTCTACACACTCATCCGCTCTAAACACTCATCGGCTCTACATACTCGTCCGTTCTACGCCCTTGTCCGCTCTACTCATTCATCCGCTCTACGCACTCATCCGCTCTACGCACTCATCCGCTCTACGCACTCATCCGCTCTACGCACGCATCCGCTCTACGCACTCATCCGCTCTATGCACTCATCCGCTCCAAGCATTCATCCGCTCTACGCATGCATCCACTCTATGCATCCATCCGCTCTACACACTCATCCGCTCTACACATTCATCCGCTCTACACACACATCTGCCCTACACACTCATCCGCTCTACACACTCATTACCTCTACACACTCATCCGTTCTGCCACTTATCCGCTCTACACACTCATCTGCTCAACGCATTCATCCACTCAGCGCACTCATCAGCTCTACGTGCTTCATCTTGTCTACCGACTTTATCCGCTCCACTCACTTCGTTCATTTATCCTGCATTATCGGTTAAGCCTGTGTCACTTGTCGTACGCACTCGTCAAATCGTCTATTCTGTACTTTCCATTTATGCCATGCACTCATACATTCCATGCCATCTGTCTGTGTACTCATCAGTCTCCTGTATTCATCTTTTATCCTCTTCTCTTTATTCATTTCGTCCATTTTGTTCCTTTCGTCCATTGTAATCATTACATCCATTTTGTTAATTTCAACTGCATTACTGTTTTCATACGATTTATTCTTTTTATCCACTTCACTGCTTTGATCTACTTTACTCATTCTATTCGGTTTGTCCTTTTAGTTTACATTAGCGGTTATTTTGTTGATTTCTTGTTTGGATCTTGATGTTGTATTGTTATTTGTCTTGTTATTATTAAGATCTAGCATTTATTTTTATTTTTTATTTTTCTATTTTTTTTATGCTTTCATTGAGATGCTGTTATTCAGATTGAGTTGGTTTGAGTACGGGGTCGGTTTTTAGGGGAAGAGCCAAGTTTTCAGTAATTTGCGTAAAGACATGAGGTCTTCAGTGTGGCGGATGTGGGTTGGGAGTGTGTTCCACAGCGTGGGTGTCCAAGACTGAGAATGATGATCCGCCTAACCTGACTGAGTTTGTTTTAGGTATGACTAGGAGGCCGGCTGAGCTTGATCTTAGAGTACGTGGAGGGTGATAGGGTTTTAGTTTGTCTTGAATATATTGAGGTCCAGTTTTATGCAGTGCTCGGTGAGAAATGCATAAGGTTTTGAAGGTCATCCTTCGGGCAACCGGAAGCCAGTTCAGAGTTTTGATGGCTGGGGAAATGCGGTCTCTCGGGCCGAGCGCTAGTAGCAGTTTGGCTGCAGCGTTTTGTGCTCTTCATAGTTTATTCAGTTGGTATGCATGGACTCCGAGGTAGAGGGTGTTAGCGTAATCCAGTCTTGATATAACAATTGATTGGACCGCGGAGAGTCTGTTGGAAAATGAGAGGTATGGAAAGATTCGCCTAAGAGTTTTAAGGTGGTAGTGGCAGGACTTCGGCAAGTGGTGGGGGGCTTAGATAGGGGCTAGAGTAGTAAAGGGACAAGTTGCTCTGAGGAGAGACCCTGCAGAGTGTAGGATTAAGCAGGAGGGGCTTAGACAGATGTGAGCAGAGCAGGGGTTTAGAATGATCCAGTGGATCTGCTTCAAAAGCCGGAACCAAAATTAAAATTGGTACATGCAGGAGATGCGCAAACCTATAAGGTGGTAAAGAAGGCGGGCTTTTTTTTAGTGAATGCTCACGTTCCATGCCAGCTGTTGGTGCTTCTCCTGTGGTATGCCCTGTTCACACCTGCCGACCCCCCAGTACTCACACACTTAGAAATATGGCACCCACCCAGCTACGACGTTCCTGCTTGTGCTGTCTCCTACCCCCTCTGTGGTCCCGTCTTTCTCCTGCACGTCTTTCTCTCTGCCGCCACGAACATAGAAAAGGGGCCCATAGAAGCGTCTTTTACCAGGGTTGGACTGTGACAAAAATTGACCAAAACAGTAGGCCACATTGGCAAATAATAACTTGTCGCTTTTTGCAATACAAATGTGTCTAGTAGCTTGTGGCACATTATTGGGGAACTAATCCATTTTAGAACTTTGGCCCAGTAACATTGGTAAAATCAAAAACAACTGGCTGCACTATTCACTGAGTTGTTAAACGGGTCCATATTAATCCAAAAACAGCCCAAACTGACCTAACAGGCGGGCCCTTAGGGCATCGCCCTATTGCTCCATAAGGCTGTCTGACACTCTTTTTATCATTGTGTAGAGGAGCAGCTGTGTGCATCTGCAGGAGATCCCGCGCCTCCTACCTCCCATGTATTGGAAACATGAGATTGTGCCGTGCCTAACACCAGCCATAATACCAATACTGCAGCAAGTGTTTGAAAGAAGATACCCATGAAGACAACCCTATTGAATGTACCCTCAACGTGATGATAACCTACCGGAGGAAAATCCTGACGGAGTATGAAAGAAAGTCAACCAACGAAATTATGACATCATAAAGAAGTGTGCACGACGTCCCGAGATACCGGCTGAAGATGATGTATAGATCCTGAAGAAACTAATGACGAAGTGAAGAATCGAGTGAGCTTTCCAATGTAAAAAATCACAATTAAATGCGCACAAATTGACTCCGAAAAAAATAGTTTAACAAATGTACAGACGCTGAAACGCAAGGTAGATTAAGTCACCATAGAAGCTAGCTATGAGTAATGAATAGGATGCAGGCGAAGCCGCCATTACACAGAAAACTGGACATTGGTGTCATGAATTTAGTAAGCCAGGACCCATGAAGCAGGAATGGAAAACTGTGTTGCAGCACGAAGAGTAGCCTAGTGGAGCTGAATGGCAAGGCTATCTGGCCTGAAGTCAAGACTGAAACAACCAAGGTCAGCTATCTATTCTGAAGAAGAACGAGTTTGCAGGGGATGAACCTTTTCACATTAAGTTGCAAGACAGAACACAAAGGATGCCAAACTTTAATTCATTTAGAGCATTTAAAGGCTGCAAAATGGACCAAATCGTGGTCCCCTATCATGTGAGCCAAGGATAGAAATAGAGTTTGAACTTGGAGTTCAAGACACGATAGCGAGTGATCGCACTCCCAAGGACAAGGATGTTCTGCAAAGCCAAGTACAAAGACATTTTCATGGCAGAAGGCATGGGTGATGAGAGATGCTGGGCTAATTGGGTGGTGAGTTAGTTACATGCCCTATCTCCTGGCACCTGGATTTGTGCTTACGTGCTGCTAAATTAACCGAATGTTCCAGACATGGTACAAGTGTGCCAACCAATTATATTAGTCCATATAACCAAAGACCTTATTATAGTTTGAAGCCCAATGAGAAACTGTGTATCTAATGTTTCTGAAATTACGTGTTTTTAGAGGTAGGCATAAGTTGTCCACCTGATAACGGACAGCCAATAACAATCCTAGCTCCTATAGAAATGTATACTTAGATGTCTCCCTTAAACAATCCTGGCCCCTGATAGGTTTTCTACTATTGCCACGTAGTATGACATCACTCTGACGCATTTTGTGTATAAGTACCATACTTTTTGTGGATATAATTTAGAGGCTGAGCGCACGTCCGTTAATGTTTGTTGTAACCTCCCTGCTTTAGACAATTGGTTAATAAAACAGTACTTTACCATCCTCCTGAGTTGGTTCCGTTATTTGGACTCAGAATTACTCTAGTGTGATCCCATCCATTACATATGCATGTTCCTAAAGGGCCATAAGCTCAATTGTGTAATCATTGTATTCTCGTTTTGATGCAAATAACCAACAATCCACAACCTTTAGAGGAGCTAAGTCTGCCGTTCCGTTCACGTTATCAAAATTGGACAATGAGGTTTATAATTGTAATTGTATGCTGTTTAATCCAATCTGTTTGGATCCATTCTGGTGTATTAGAGGTGTTGGGATGATTGATAGAAACCGATATTCACCCCTGGACCACTGCTACCCGGAATTCAAATCGCCACACCAGGGCTCCAGGTAAGTCCTGCGCATGCTGCCCTCCCAGTGTGGCCCTCGGGAGGACATAGACCATAGACTTCACAGGGCCCCCAGCAGTGCAGCTGGCCTGTGCACGACTCCAGTGCCATTGCAGTTCTTCAGCTTCACCGCCCGCCCCATCTAGCCCCGGCTTCCCCCACAGGCCAGGCCGCCACCGTCTTCACCCGGGTCACCATTCACCACATGGTTCAGGGCTTTCACTTCCCCCGGTCCACCTTGTCTGGCTGCCGGGCAGACCGTATACGCACAGGCCCTGCCCTGGTTCGGGGACGCTTGCGGACATGGCCCATGGCTGGGGCATCATTCTACACTTTGTCTATCATGCGCAATGCCGCCCCAGGCTTCCTGACTGGCCCCTGGGCAGGCTGTTGCCTCATAAGCCACGCCGCCAGTTTTCTCGCGGTAACCCCGTCCTGGGGGCGCTTCTTCACCTGGGCCGCACTCGGCATGCAGCCCAAGTCTTTTGATCTTTTGCCGGGCAACAGCTGGCATACGCAGCCTGGCCAGCCACCTCACTGAGGAACTGGGGAGGGCGCTTGAGGCCGCTTCCCCCACAGGAGTGCTAATCTTCCCTTTTCTTTTCTCTTTTCTTCTTCCTTATTTCTCTGTATATATTTCTCTATCTTCCTCTGTTTTCCTTATTCCAACAGATTTTTCCATCTTTTTTCCCTTTATTCCCTTTTGTTATTGGCAGGGAGACCTACCTATTATTGGTAGTCCCAGAGTTCTATGTGTCCCACACGTGGGCAGGGGGACACATGTACAGTCAGGTAAGTCTTTACTGTTAAACCACATACACATTAAATAAAGAAACTTTTAAACTCCTTGTGTCCTGGTCTTTTCTTTTATTCTATGAATACCTTTACTACACTCCCTTACTATATATCAATAACCCACTACCTGACCCATTTGGGCCAGGAATTACACAATGCATAAGGATAAACAACCCCTAAAACCTCCCAGTCCCCCAAACATCATCTGTGTACCCCTCTGACTCTGCTGTCCACCCACCCCTTCCAGTTGCCTATCACATACAATCACAAGAGCCAGGTTCTCAAAATTATTGATCAGGCCTAGATGACATGGTCAGTTTTAAAAATAAAGCTAGACCTGAGAATACGAGACATGTGTGAGGGGGAATATAAGCCATTAGTTGTGATTTGGGGTATTTTAAGCCAAATTAATTCAGTTTGATCTTTGCTGACTTCTTCGTAGGCCGGGACGAAGCTCATGTGGCCCGGCCCCACACATGCTTCTAGGTTTGCCACATGGCAGGTGGCTCCTGGCATATATGGCCTGACACAAGGGCTCCCCACGGCCTGGGAGACTGCTCTTGACTGTGTCCCCCAGGGGAGCCCCAAAGGCTCCGTGGGTTAAATGCTCGTTGCTGTGATCTGCGTTTGATCTGCACGTCGCAGGTTTGAATCCCAGCAAGGGCAACTCAGCCTTTCATCCTTCTGAAGTTGATAAATGAGTACCAATTTCGATTGGGTAATAATAATAATGTATGTAAATATGTCCTATGTAGAGCACTGTAGATTAAGGCGCTATATAAAAAACTACTTATTATATAAAAAAAAAAATATTATTGTTTTCCGGCTCCGTGTTGGCCTCTGCTGTCTCTCCCTTCATTTAACCATTGTGCTAACAGACTTTTGCAACAGTAATTTGGTACTTTGGCCCCCTGCTCGCTTCAGCCAGTAAGGCCAATTCCTAGTCGCTGGACCGGCGAGACCTTACCTTGGTTCCATCCGCACTAACAGGTAAATCCCAGTATAAAATACATACACATTAAATATAGGATTTCTTCCACCCAGGTGTCTCTGCCCTTCTTTATTTTTCTTCTTTTCCTCAGGGGTTGAGCCATGTAACCAACCTAGTCATGGCCTAACTGGTCCAGGGGTTACAATGGGCCTCATTATGAGGTGGGCGGTAAGGGATTACCGGCACCGGTAAGGACACCGGTGCCGGTAATCCCTTACCGCCCTACTACGAGTTCCCTTTGTGGGTCCTTCCTTAACGCCTGGTTTTACCAGGCGTTAAGGACGGGACCCGCAAAGGGATACCGGGGTCAATAACGGTACCGCAATTTGCAGTACCGTTATTGCCGCCTTCCCATTGAGCCCTATGGGGGTTCAAATGGGAATGGGGAATGGCTCTGGTGAATCGGGAATTACCGGTCCCTCCGACCTCGGAATGGACCGGTAATTGCTCCATCCACCAGACCGGAGTCGGAACGATTTTGGAGGCAGCCATGGCGCTAATAGCGCCATGGCTACCTCAACCTCGTAATGAGGCCCAATGTGTTTAGCAAATAACGAATAAATAGTGTTTCCCCTAGATTACAAAATTGCATTGCAATGCAATCCCTATAGTGCAAACTGCTTTTGCCCCTTAGGGTGTGTGTGCCTGAGGCAACTATCTCCAGAGGTATTCTCTGTGGATCTCCGGACTGCAAAAAAAGAACAAGTGTCTTGCAGCAAGGCCTGGTATGGTCTCTTCTAACACTCAAGCACACGCATCTTAATCCCTGGTTATTCCAGTCGGTGGCAAGAGCTACACTACAGCAAGACCCTACCGCGTGACGTATGAAAATAAGGTGAGGCTCAAATCCACAGGTCCATAACAAGTGGCGTAACAACTCCGGATCTGCACATCGCTTCACATAGCACGTCAATTGTGCACTGGTGCAATGCAATCCACGCTTCCACTTGCAACAGGCAAAATGTGTCACGGTGCGTCTATGTATTTCAGCAGTGCGCTTGGTCAGGTCAACTATTCCTGACCTGGTATAAGAGAAATGGCTGCCAAATGTGTATTACCCCGCACACAATGTATATAATGAGGGGCTTGCAGTAGTACCCTTCATGTTTCTCTGCCTTTGGCTTCACCAGCGAAACCTCGAGGCCGCCCTGTGTTGCTCTCCTCGCAAAACCCCACTCAACCAACAAGGAGGTGATTGCCAGCGAGAATGACACAACCGTTTCTAAATAGTAACTTGTTAAACGGAAACGGCACGGTGCCTTTTAATTAGTAAACCGTCACACTGTTAATGAGGCCGGATGTCGCCTTTGCGCCATGTATGCTGACTAGGCCTGTGAAGTGCACAGGAGTGCCAGCCAGCGCGCGACACTGCAGTTTCCCTGACAGAGCTTGGCAGAGACGCAAACGGGGGCGGCCCACCCGTGTACTCGGCTCCCCAGTAGTCGGTCTTAGACTGTGAAGAAAAAGCTATTTGTTTTTGAGCTTCTGAAGACCACAGCCTAGCACGACCGAACAACCCACAATCTCTTGCCTCGTCACCTTCCACGCTCATTTGATGCACATACTTATCTCCCTCAGGAGTACATAGCAGGGAGATCCCCATTGGACACCCCCACCTCCTTTGGTCAGTACAATAAACGGTGAAATGATTACACAGACAACTCCTTTAAAGTTTGGAAAAACACACGGTCACAGTTTATTAGGAGCAAGACAACTTGGGACGGTCCCAGCCACATTACAAACAGTCAGATACGGGTGACACTGTCACCTCTTTAGCCACTGGCCAAACTGACAAACTGCTGGTTACTTCCAGCTACACTGGTACACCAGTGAGACACTCAGGGGCACTGACCAGGAGATTGTTGGCCTATCGCCCTAAGGAAGGAAGTCAGTGCCCGTCGAGGGATCGGCTGCAGCGTGAAATTCCTCATAGGCTAGGACCGCCCCGATACTCCGCCACGCTTTGATGGTGGTTCACCCTGCCATCAATGCCCCCAAACCCTAGGCCCTTTACTTTTCTTGTGACCTCCTTCTTGTTACCATACTCACCATTATTCATCTGCATCCAGCCCTCTTCAGCTCACCCAATATCGCCGTAAGGAAAACATTGTTGCCTTTGTCGGATAAGTGGACCCCATCCGCATCAAAATGAGAAGGCAAGGAGCTCAAGCAGGAATGCCCTAAAAACCCCAGGCCCTCTGCCTTGGTGAATTTTGCAACACTTCTGTTGAGGCGCTTCCTGGATTTTTCCATGCCGGGCAGAGAGATGGCGTCTCTCCACACCCGCCTTTGCACCATTTCTGACCAGAATATTTCCGTGCCTGGTAACTCGTGCGCCGCTATGCGCAAAGTCACCTGTATTTGGCCGAGCAGGCGTCCACGGCCCAATTTAGCAAGATCATTGCCCCCCAAATGAATCAACAGCCACCTTGGTGCACTCCTCCACTGTAGCCGCCATTGAATGGCCGGTAGCAAGGAATGCCACTTCATCCCAGGAGTGCCCAGCCACACACACTCGGTACCCTTGAATCCCAAGTTGTGTCCGATCGTCCATTGCCTAGCCCTTTTTTCCGCCGTGTCACAAATGAGTGGCCGATCAGCCACACCGCATCATCTGTGGGGAAAAACATACCATACATAAGTTTTGTGCCTACCTGTGTCCAAACCGCCCACCTTCCTTGCCCTGGCCCCTGCATGCTTTTGGTATCTAGTTTTCTTCTGGGCATGCACTGTGTTGGGGGCGGACATAAAGTCGATAACGGCCAGACTCCCACCTACCCACCTTCATGATAGCCCGGGGGGACATGCCTTGTTGAAAGGCTGTGGTGGCTGCCCCTATCCTAAAACTATGTGTGGACCAACCTACACCCTGGATGCCCAAGGCTCTCAATGCTATTGACAGCACCTTGCGGAATTGAAATATAGAAAGTGGGGACGAATCTGCGTCAATTAGCAGGGGGCCCGCACCTGTGGCTCTTAACTGTACAAATGCCTTAAAAAGGAGCACCAGGCAACATTCTGCCTGGGGGGCCCCATGCAAGACTATGTTACAACCTTTCCCTTGCTGGTCCGTTTTGCTTTTCCTTAATAATATACTGACCCCTTCACCGGTTTCTCTGTGGAAGAGAGATACATCCCTTAAAGCAATGGCTCTCCCCGATGTGTCTTTCTTGGATGAAGAAACTAGCTCGCTAATCCTAAATGCCCCAAAAAAGGCCCAAGCGAATGCCAACCTGAATAGTGCAATTTCGTACTCACTGAAGCAAATGCTATGTAACTTGTCCAACAACTTCACCAATAACCCAAACTCAATTGGTTTGCGCGCATCCTTAGACCTTGGTTCCGAACGGGCCCAGCCTTTCACTGCAGAGCGCACCAAAAAACTTTTTGTGGGGTCACCCCTCCCCTCCAATTTGAAGTGGAAGGCAACTGCAGCCAACTGGGATGCTGCCCAACTCCTTGACATGCCCTCTGTGTGAGCCCAGACCACAAAAGCGCGTATCTGATCCTCCGCAGTATGTCCTTCCACCTGCAGCTGAGAAATCACGCTCTTGAACTTACCATAACCTTGCTGGTATCTATGTCTTACTCCGGGCGTGAGTGAGCGCTCACTTAACTCAGCGAGCGCCCTGTCCACACCACCAGCTGCCACCACTCCTTTTTGAACTGCGCCCCCTCGAGTCTGGCCACCGGGTGGGCCCTCCGGAACTTGGACCACTGAAAGCGAGAAAGAGCGTCAGCAGCAATATTTGACGTGCCCAGCACATGTCGAGCTCTAAATTCAATGTTGTGGTACAGACATATTTCCACCAGTTTTCTCAACAAGCTCAACATTGCAGGGCAGGATGCGGACTGTAAGTTAATGGCTTGAACTACAGCGTTGTTGTCCGACCAAAAACGAACCCTCTTGTTGGCCAGCACATTAGGCCATAACAGCAGTGCGACAACAATTGGAAACATCTCTAAAACCATTATGTTCTTTGTTCTGCCTTTCTTATGCCACTGCTGTGGCCACTTCTGCGCACACCACTCAGGCCCTAGGATTACCCCGAAACCTTCACTCCCTGCAGCGTCTGAAAACAACTGTAATTCAGTGTTGGTTTCCCAAGGGGTTCGCCAGATTTGTATGCCATTGAAGCTGTCTAAGAATCTGTACCACATCTTTAAATCTTCTTTAAGGGCGGTGCTCAATCTAATGTGGTGTTGCTTCTTAACCACACCAGCTGTTGCCCTGGCCAGCCTTCTTGCAAAGACCCTGCCTGCAGGTATTAGGCGGGAGCTGCTGGAACAAGGACTGATGGCCAGCAGCTCCCGCCCTTATAAGTGCCCCCAGGGTGACCTGGCCGGAAGCCAGGTGTCGCAAAAAGACCCCCCCTTTCCGCCTCCCCGAAAAGGGGGAGGGGGAGGGGGAGGAAGAAGAGAGGCATGACCTGCGCCCGGAAAGGGGTGGCCAGAGGGGACAGCCCGCTATGTAGGCTGTCCCTCTAGCGCCCCCTGCGGGGCCGGTCAGCCTCTGAATGATTCGCCCCTCTCGCCCATCTGTGTCTACACCCTTGCCCCTTATCCTGGGCTAACCTGTAAGCAGGGCTGCAGCCACCAGTTGTCTAGAGAATATGAAGTAATGCAGGGCTGTGCTGATTCCAGCCACAAGGCTTTTTCCAGTGTCTTACTGTGTGAGCCCATAAGTGATTTTGTGCGGGAAGGGGCATGGGGGGGGTTAGCGGGGTGGGGAGTGTGTCCTGCAGGTTGACAGGTGACAAGTGTGACATGACAGTAATGACAGTGTCAGGAATGAGGAGGCCGAACTTTTGGCCACAAGCTTTATTTTAGTACAAGCCATGGTGCAAAAGAAAACCAACCATAACAACATCATATAGAGAATAACAAGAATATATTTTGGGGAGAGAGGGATAAGTGAGCAGAGGGCCATACTCCAATGTAGGGCCCGCTCGAGGCTGATCCCCGCCACCCTTCATACTCAAGCTTGTGACATTTGGTGGACCCAGCGTGTGAGCTGTGCCGGTGTATTTGGTAGATCCAGCTTGTGAGCTGTGTCTTGTTTCTTACATACTTGGCTTTGCAGTAGGTCTTCCCTGCTTTCACTTGTCTTTTCCGTGTGAGGGGGGAGAGGTATGTGCTTGTTGAGGTGTTATTATTTGCCATCCTCAGAGGTGGTTTATAGACCTTCCACTTGCGTGCCACCTGATCCGGGTTTGAGACTTGTGCCCTTCCATGCTCACAGGGCGACTTATTTTTGTTCTCTCGGCTCATGTTTGAAACCCCTTCTGCAATATTCTTGCATTTGATACTCCTTGGAGTGGGTTCTTTGAGCTATTGCGTTTGTATGATTCTGTGTTTTACAGTTTTCTGGAGGCGTTTTAGCCTTTGTGTGTAACACTTTTGTGTTAAAATTGGCTTTTTCTTCTCTCATGATCCGCTTGTGTTTTCGAACCTACAAGCTCTTTTGTTGGATTGTTATTTCTTTGGGGGTTGGCTCTTGGAGCCCTACTGGGATTTTCCCCTGCTCCTGATCCACTTGTGTTATGAGACCCCCTATGCGCTTTTGTTTACTTCTTTTCCAACGGGGGTGGGTTCTTTGAGCCTTACTAGGACTAAACCCTGCTCATGATCCACTTGTGTTTTTCAACCCCAATGCTCTTTAATTGGATTGCTTTATTGGATTGTTTATAAATGGGGGTGGGTTCTAGAGCCTTACTAGGAATTTTCCCTGCTCATGATCCACTTGTGTTTTGCCCTCTCTGTGCGCTTTTATTGGATCGTTTATAAATGGGGGTGGGTTCTAGAGCCTTACTAGGAATTTTCCCTGCTCATGATCCACTTGTGTTTTGCCCTCTCTGTGCGCTTTTATTGGATCGTTTATAAATGGGGGTGGGTTCTAGAGCCTTACTAGGAATTTTCCCTGCTCATGATCCACTTGTGTTTTGAAAACCCCCTAAGCGCTTATATTGGATTGTTTTTCAACGTGGGTGGGTTCTTGAAGCCTTACCAGGATTCTTCCCTGCTCATGATCCACTTGTGTTTTGCAAAACCCCTAAGCGCTTTTATTGGATTGTTTTTCAACAGGGGTGGGTTCTTAGAGCCTTACTGGGAATATACCCTGCTTGTGATCCACTTGTGTTTTGAAGAACCCCCGGAGCGCTTTAATTGCATTGATTTTTAACGGAAGTGGGTTCTAGAGCCTTACTACGCTTTTTCCCTGCTCATGATCCATTTGCATTTTGAGTAAAAAAAAAACCTACGCGCTTTTATTGGAGTGTTTCTCTCGGGGGTGGGTTCTTTGAGCCTAATTGGATTTCTCTCTGCTCATGATCCACAGTGTTTGGACCCCCTCTGGGTTTTTTTTATAGCATTGCTTTCTTGGGGGGTGGGTTCTATGAGCTTGGGTCTTAAATACTGAGTATTTTTCCCCTTGACGGGTTTAAAGCCCTTCATGGCGTTTGTGTTTGTTTTTAAGCAGGCATTTTAGCCTTTCTTTATACTTATTTGGGCTTAAAATTATTTAAAACATTGTTTAACTATTCACTATTATTGAGGATCTACCTGGCCCCTGTTAATGGGGCTCCTAGGTGCTGTTTGCAGGGTGGGATTGAGGTATTTTTGCTCCTGTCAGCAGGTCCGGGAGCCTGCTGGAGCCTGTCAGGAGAGAGGCAATGAATGGGAGGGGCCACCTTCCCCTTCCTGGTTATAGGCCTATTTTTGCCTGAGGGCAAGGTAGCCCCTGTTTGATCATCAAAGGCCCCCCGCTCCAGGTCCGTCAGATGGGAGGGGGGACCTTAGATGTGAGGTGACAGGGGCAGGGACTACCTGTTGTCACCTGGCGCTGCCACCTCTCTTTCCTGGAGGGCACCCGGCAGTCTGGGTCCCCATTGTTCTGGGAACTAAGCTGCCCGCCCTTGCACCCGCATGCAAAGTAGAGGCAGCACCTGGAAGGTGCTGCCCTACCAGACCCACAACAAACCCCCCACCTCCCAGCTTGCACCCTCGGGCCTCCCATGCGGGAGGGCCCATGTTTATAAGCCTGGAAGTGTTTTTCTGCAGAGGGTGGCATGCAGGTTGATAGGTGACATGAGTGACAAGAGTGACATGGCAGTAATGACAGTAATGACAGTGTCAGGAATGTCAGAGGCCAAACATGATGTGAGGTGGAAAAAGTTTGGCCACAAGCTTTATTTTAGTACAAGCCATGGTGCAAAAGAAAACCAACCATAACAACATCATATAGAGAATAACAAGAATATATGTTGGGGAGGGGACAGAGGGATCAGGTGAGCAGGGGGCCCTACTCCCATGTAGGGCCCGCTTGAGACTGATCCCCGCCGCCACCCGACGGGGTGCTGACCTGCGGCACCCAGGTCCCCCCAAAATAATTGACATAACTTAGGCACAACTCCTGGCAGCCAGGGTCCAGAAGATGTTTCTGGTGAAGATGTCCATGCCGTCAATGGACAAGTGGACCCCGTCACTGCAGAACATGGCCTGGTTGTGCACCGAGATCCCATGCTTTATGAATTTGAGGCCTGAAAATAGGCAAAAATTGGCCACTGCCTTATTCAATGTGCGCCTGAATATTTCTGTGGCTTTATTGGACTCTGCGCCCTGCCAATGCTGGCGTGGGATGATTTTGGACATCATCACTTCTGTTCGTATTCTCTACATCTGAGCCAGGGATCTGAGAGAGGTGCAGATTTCCGCCAGGAGGAGCTTCCTGCCCAGGTGGGGGCAAATCATTGCCCTCGAGGTGGATGATGAGGAAATCGGGGTGAGGGGAGCATGCCCCCAGTAGGCCGGACAATTTGTAGTGGAGGTCCCCCCAGCGTATGCCTGGTTTGCCCCACCAGTAAGTGATGGTGTCTTGAAAATGCATGCCATCTTGGGTTTCCTCCAGCCACCTGCTGGCCCTGGTGATAAATGAGTGGCCCACGATCCATGCAGTTTTGGAGGGGAGGTGGCCTGTGAGCAGGTGGAGGGAGGCAGAAGACTGTTAGATCAGGTCTTTCCTGCTGCCTCTTTTATAAGCCCCAGAGTTCCAGCCCCCTATCCCCGATACGCTTTTTCTTGCAACCCCCCATCCAGGCTGATGTAGCTGCTCCTATCCTAAAATTCAGTGGGGGACCATCCTCTTGCATTTATGGTCTTTTTGAGCACTGACCTCACTTGAAATCTACTGAGAGCGGACCCATTTTTTATTCATTTTTTGAAGGCGTTGTAGCCTTTGTGTATACCACTTTGGTGTTTAAATTGGCATTTTCTTCGCACATGATCCACTTGTGTTTGAACCCCCTATGTGCTCTTATTGCATTGTTTCTCCTCGGGCGTGGGTTCTATGAGCCTGGGTTTTAATAACTGAAATCTCTTTCCCTTAACAGGTTTAAAGCCATTCATGGCCTTTGTGTTTGATATGATCCCCCCTTGCTTTTGCCATGGGGGCGGGAGAGAGCAGGGGTTCTCATGGGGAGCCTTGTCTGGAGGGATGGGGGGTCTGTCATGTTTTGTTCCAGGATGGCCCAAACCTCCTCTGGAACTGCTGTGCTATTTGCTTCTGCTTGTGGGTTTAGTGCCCTGAAAGTGGAGAACTGAAAATGGGACAGACTGTCAGCGGCTTTGCTGTCTTTGCCTGCGATGTGCCGTCCAATTATTACAACGTTGTGTTTCAGACACATTTTTTGTAATTTCTCTTAACACTTTCAGTACCAAAGAGCAAGATGCAGCACCCCTGTTCAACACATGTACCACTGCCATGTTGTCTGACCCTGTGACCAGCTCTGTATTAATCAGCAGGTCCCCCCACAAGTAGAGTGCCAACCAGATGGGGAATATTTCTAGAAGGGTGATGTTTCTAGTCCAACCCCGCTCATGCCAGCAGGGAGGCCAGTGGCCGGCGCACCACTTGCTACCTAAACATATCCCAAAGCCTTTGCTGCCTGCCGCATCTGTGGACAGGGCCCTTTTTCCAGCATCATTTATGGGCTTGCGCCATATCGCTTTGCCATTGAACTTGCTAAGGAATGACTCCCAAATAGCTAGGTCTTGTGCTATCTCTTTGTCCAATCTGATGTGGTGGTGTGGCTTGATTACTACCCCATCATTTTCAGTTCCAGGCTTCTGTGGAAGACCCGGCCCTGGGGCATGATTCGGGGAGCAAAATTGAGCTTCCCAGCGAGAGATTGCATTTCCCGCAAGGTCGCCTTGCCCCTGCCTGTCATCAACTTTATTGCTTTTAATAGGTCCTCTATTTTTTCTTTGGCTATGCAGCATTCACCCTTGGAAGAGTCAATCTCAATTCCCAGGAATGAAAGAGTGGTGGTAGGCCCTACCGTCTTCTCCGGCGCCAGTGGGACCCCTAAGGCCTGCATGGTTTTGCAAAATTTTTGGATGGATGAGCTGCATAATGGGGACCCTGCTGGAACAGTGAAGAAGAAGTTGTCCAGATAATGCACCATTCTTGCTCTAGGCATGGCTTGCTGGAGTGTCCATTGTACAAATGAACTGAACTGCTCGAAATAGGCGCACGCAATGGCACAGGCCATGGGGAGGCATTTGTCAAAATAGAATTTGTTCTCAAAGTGGAAATGCAGCCACTGGTAGGCACTCTCATGTACGGGCAGCAGCCTAAATGCTGACTTAATGTCAGCTTTTGCCATGAGAGCGTGGCTACCTGACAGTTTCACTAAATCCACTGCATCTTGTACACAGCTGTATGAACAGCTGCCTCTGTGGCAGGGATGCCCTCGTTGAAGGAGCTCCTAGGCGGGTAGGATAAGTGGTGGATCATCCTGAACTCCCCTTGTTCTGTTTTGGGCACAAGGCCCAGGGGGGAGCATAGAAACTCTGTGAAAGGGAAGAGGTGAAAGGGTCCCTCTATCCTGACTAGTTTTACTTCTTTTCCAATTTTTTCTCTGATTATGGGGGCAAAGGAGGAGGCAGATTTTAGGTTTTTGGGGATGAGGTGGGATCCATGTCACCTGAATGGGATCTGAAAAACCCTCTTTAAATCCATGACCCAATATTTCTCTAGCTGCTGGATCGGGGTAGCTTTCTAGCATTTGCAAGAGCTTGGGCCTCATTACACGATAGGCGGAGAACCATGGCGCTATTAGCGCCATGGTTCATGCTGGTAAAATACTGGCACCGCCTTGGTGGAAAGGGGAATTACCGCCCCATTCCAGGGTTGGCGGGGCGGTAATTCCCCCTTCCACCATTGCCCTTCCCCATTCCCATTTTTGCCCCATAGGGCATAATGGGAATGGGGAAGGCGCCAATTACGGTACCGCAAATGGCGGTACCGTAATTAGCTCCCTGGGTCCCTTTGCGGGTTGGTTTTTAACGCCTGCAAAAAGCAGGCGTTAAATTCCCCAACACGCAAAGGGACCTCGTAGTAAGGCGGTAAGGATTTACTGGTACCGGTAAAATACCGGTACCGGTAAACCCTTACCGCCTACCGTGTAATGAGGCCCTTTGTCTACTTTTATTGGGGAGGCCCCTATTTAAAATCTAGTGGATGTTTTTGGCCTCAATGATTTTTGGGCTGGGCCTGGAGGGAGCGGGTTTGGTGCAGTTACCGCTGCTGTGTCCTCCACTACATGTATTGCATTCGTGTTTGGCATATTCTTCTTTCATGATACTCTTGTGTTTTGTAACCCCTTATGTGCTTTTGTTGGATTGTATTTCTTCGGGGGTGGGTTCTTTGAGCCTTACTAGGATTTTTCCCTGTTCATGATCCACTTGTGTTATGAAACCCCCTAAGCGCTTTTATTGCATCGTTTTACAACTGGGGTGAGTTCTTAGAGCCTTAATAGGATTATTCCCTGCTCATGATCCACTTGTGTTTTGAAACCCCCTAATGCTTTTGTTGGATTGTTTTATCCTCGGGGTGGGTTCGATAGGTTATATGAGTGTAAAAAATATCAATGAATTTCTTTTTCCAAATCTTTTTCTTAATTTTGCGCTAAATGTGCCATGCAATAGTCTTTTTAAAACTTCTATTCACATTTTGCCGGCTGTGTGCCTCCCATATTTGGTCATTAATGGGCCTGGTGATTCAACATTGTTGTTATGACCAACCCACGCTTTAAGGGGCCTCTGGTCATCCTCGCTCCCTGAGTCAGACTCATTGTCCGAGCTGTCACTCTCGCAGCTGGAGATGCTTGAGTCCTCCCTGTGCCTTTTACTCTTTTTCCCAGCACCCCCCTCTTTGTGCCATTTTAAAAATTGTTCTAACATTGGCCCCAAATCATTTTTAACAGTACCTGATTTGGCTTTTCTTTTGCTGCCGGGGTGGGTGTCTGAGGAGGCTGGCATGCTGCGTATGTCAAGGCGCTGCTTCTTCCTTGCCGGCTGCTCCTTTTCTGCAGGGTACTCTCCGTCGTCGTCCTCTTCCTCGGGTTCCTCGTCAAATGCTGTGTTGAAGCCGGTTGCTGCCAGTTCTGCCATTTTTTCCTGCACCAAGTCCATGCCATGGACTGCTTCTGCTGCCTTGGGCTATTGCAGAAGCAGTGTTTCCTTCAGAGATAGTGCGTCAGCCATCTTTTCTTAGCTTGAAGTAGGGGGTGAGAGATTCTGCCTGTGCTCCCTTTTGTAAAACTTTTGGGGTGGCTGTGCAACGATACTTTGCGCAGTCTTTTGATGCTGGCTGGTACCTCCCAGTTCCTGCTTTCCATGTTGTGTATTTGTCCCTGCTCTTCTTGCTGTTGGCAGGAAAATCGAGTTCCCCTTTTCTGTGAAAGTGGTTAAATGTGCCGATCTTGGAATGGCAGTCTGTTCACTGCCCGTTCTTTTAACAGTTAGGGGTGCCCTGTTTTCGTGGTCCTTGTCCTCTTCCTTCCTTATTCTGCACTCCGGGGAACCTCTCCTGCGATGTCCTGCAGGTGCCGCGGGGTCCAGTGGCACGAAAAAGCCTGTGCGCTTGCTGGCAGGATGGCCGCCTGAGTGTAGGCAAGCCATGTCTCTGCACCGACCGGCTTAGCTCGTAAATGTCAAAATTGACAAGCAGCTGCCCCTTTTCCCTTCGTTCTGTTCAGACCCTCCAGCTCATAGCGATTTTGCGATCCCGCAAAATGCCGCGAAAACGGCCGTTTTGCGCAAAATGCAGCGAAAACGGCCGTTTTGTGCAAAAACAGCATCTTTTAAAAAAAAAAAAAAAATGTTACTTTTGCTTTTAAGTAATCTGCAAAAATGACTGTTTTAAGAAAAATTATACTCAGGGTACCAGGTTCTCAACTTTTTTTTTTTTTACACAAGAAATGAAATGCGCTAACCCGTCTCATCACTTGTGCCCCAAAAAGGTGCAGCCCAATCCACAAGGGACACATGAATGGGCACATTTTATATGCACGCCCATTTAGATGGCCTTTTTCACCTCCTTGATCAAATAAAGTGGCTTCTGTCAATTTAAAAGCGCATCCCTCATTTCCAAGCAAGATGCACTTTTAAATGTGTAGAAATGGTAGGCAACCCTACGCACAAGGGATGTGGGGCTGCCTCTGCATGACAGGGTCTTTCCTGACCCTGTCATGCATTTCTTTTAAGGTTTGAACCGCTGCTGTGTCACTTGCATTTCTGTTCCTCAAACAGGATAAAAATGAATTTTTTGGGTCGCATTTTACAGCGGCAAGCACCTGGAGGGCCTGTCCCTGTGAGAGGCACTGGGAGCTTGCAGAACACTGTGTTGCGGGGGTGTCACCCGCTCCCCATGTTCAGTATTTCTGGTCTAGGGTGGTTGCAGAAGTGTTTTCCCCTTTTTCTTCAAAATTGGAGGCAGGGACAGAAAAAAGGAAAATAATGAAAAAGGGACCCTGCGGAGTCGGATCCAACCCGCGTTAGAGGGACGGATCTGGCACCGCATAGTTGCAGGGGAAGCGGCAGCGACCAAGCAGTTAAGTAGGAGATGGGGTGGGGCGGGGTGGGGTGTTATCGAAAGGTACATTTTAGCTTGTTTGGCAGAAGTGCAAATCAATTTGCAGCGAAATTGACTACGGTCAATTCCACCGCAAATAAATTACACTTCGGTCAAACAACCCACAACCCCATTCAAGGCAGCTAGCCAGCGCACAATTTGCGCTACAGCTCAAGCCTGTGGAAATGCACCGGTCACCTTTGAGAATGAGGTGACCTGCTCATTTCCAAAAATGGGTTGTCTAAAAATAGCAGATCCTCCATTCTTTTTTAAATGCCCCATTATCTGAGGAACTGGGTCAAAATGTACATTTAAAAAAAATAAAAAAATGGTTACACTATGAGAGAGAGGGAGAGTGATGGGTGAGATGTGAAGTGATAGGCAAGAAAGCAGAGGGAGAGCAGTGGGTCAGAGGAGGAAGCGCTGCACAAGAGAGCAGAGGAAGCAGTGATGCGGTGGGCCAGAAATCTGAGAGCAAGCAGAGGTACAGAGTGTAGAGGGAGCGTGTGGTCAGTGAGCCAGAAAGCAGAGAGGAAGCGGTTGGCCAGAAAGAGGCAGTGAGCTACAGATTGGGAAAAAGGATGAGGGAAGAGTGTGATAGAATGGGAGAAAGGATGCAAGATGCAGAAGCAGCACAAAAGAATGAAGGACTGTATATTGCGGGAGGAATTGTAGAGTGTAAGGTGTGAGTTGGGAGTATGATTTGGAGTGTGGCAGGGGCTGGGCAGTGCAAATTGTGTTTTGACAGTGTGACATAGCACGTGAGTATTTGTATGAAAGAGTGAGAGGTTAAGAAATGCAAGTTGTGATGGAGAGTTGGTGAGATGTGTGTTGGTGAGAGAGGTGTGTGGGTGTTTGGGGGATTGGAGAAGATAGAAGGGGAATATTTTCAGCTTTACAATTGATAATGATCAATTTAGTTAATACTATTAAATACGAATTAACATTAATGTAGCCAAATCAAACACTGTTCTGCCAAGCCAGAGACATCTGGGACTCTTCCTATTAAATTAATACAAACGATACATAATAATGATACCCTGGCTCTCTTGTAGCCTTGCACTATGCCTATTTGCTGCAATGTGGCAATCTTACACCCTCCAGTTAATACAAAATGTCCTGCAAAAATGCTGCAATAAATAAAGTTTTGTGCTGCAAAATTTGCCATTTCATGCCGCAAAATTTGCTATTTCATGCCACAAAATCCTGGAATGTCTGTCTGTTGCTCCGTGTCGTCCTGCTTCCAACCAGACCCCCAGAAGCTCCTTCGTGGCCCAGCATGCTCTATCCCAAGTGTTGGTCGGAGCGCAATGGCTGTAATATTGCCAGATAACAGCGTTCGGATTGCCGTGCAAGGAAATACTGCTTGCTTCACTTCTCTGTGTCGGTCTTGATTTTAAAATGTAAAGCTCTGATTTTTTCTTCGCCCACAAAAGAATGGCGTGGGACATGACACGCGTTCCAATCTTTGCTTTTTACTGCCGTAGCCTGAGCGGAGACCGCACTCGGGATGCCGTCGGGAATAGCCCGAGTTCCAATCTTTGATCTGTAAAAATTGTGGCTTGCATGGAGGCTGCAACTTTGTGCACCGCGGGTTGTAGCACAAGTTCCAATCTTTGATCTGGTACTGTTGCGCCCCGGGCCAAGGCTGTCCTGGGGGTGCCGTAGATGAAGACACCCGTGCCAATCTTAGATCTGGCAAATGTAGCAGCCTGTGCGCAGCAGTACCTTGCTGCTTTGCTTCTTCAGATCCTTTCCTCGGCAGCGGTGGATATGCCCGTAGAGGCTGGAGGGCCTGGGAGAAGTCAAGTCCTACCCATCCTGGCTTCAATATTGATTCTTCCTCCTGCCCGCTGTTCACGTCGTCTGCTCACGAATCCGGGAGATACTTCTTCTAACTGCAGTCGATCCACCGCTTTCTCCTGTCAGCAGGTCCGGGAGCCTGCTGGAGCCTGTCAGGGGAGAGGCAATGAATGAGAGGGGCCACCTTGCTGTAGTGTCCCGCAAGTGGACCTCCTCACGCTGCTAGTCAGCCACCCTCATTCATACAAGGATACACCGACACAGGAGCTGGGGTGCAACACTTCTTTACTTCATGGCCGTCAGCCTCGAACTGCCTTTCTGGCGGTAGCCCCGCCCCTTCCTATACATGGGTCGCAGCCCACTGATTAATGGTAACAAACAGAGGACTCGTCCTCGGAACACATAAACACTGGCGACACCACACCCTCCCCTTACTAAACATTTAGTCGTGCATTCAGTTCATTTCTTCTATGAGGCGATGTGGTTTCTTTCTTGTTCTCTGTGGTCGACAATCCGCTTTCGCTGATGGGTCTGTCCGTGTTTCTGGCGCTGTGTCGCCCTCTGAGTCTTCGCAGTCTCCTTCATAGGGAGCGTCCCATTGCGATAACATGTCATTCATGTTTGTGCTGCCTGAACCTGTGGTATCAGGCATCCTTCTGAAGTGAGATGAGTTTCTTGTAATGACCCTTCGGTCTCCTTCTGCGGTGATGAGTGATCCCTTTTTCTTGACGATGATGAGTGGTTCTTCATTGAATGGAGCTACGTTTTTGCGCTGTTGAGGTTGTCAGACCACTACCAGGTCCCCTGGTGCCAGGTCACTTCTCTTGACCCTGCGAGTTGCATCGGCAGCTCTCTTCATGCTTTCTTTTGTGAGCGTGTCTTTCTCTCTCATTTCAGTGTCGTTCTCATACTGATCTTCCTCAGCTGCCACATGTGGCAGCCGCGTTCTGAAGGTTCGCCCAAACATCACCTCAGATGGTGACTTCCCAGTGGTGCTGTGTGGGGTGTTTCTGTAGTCACGCATTAGTTGGTATAGTAGCTTCTCGACAGGTTCTCCGGTGAGGCGCGCGGTTTGTGTTGTGCGATTGATGTTACTCATGAAGCGTTCTACTGTTCCGTTTGCCTGTGGCCATAAGGGTGTCACCTTTCTGTGGCGAAAACCCATATATTCAGCGAATCTTTGGAAATCTTGTCCAGTGAATGGAGGTCCGTTGTCGGACTTGACTATCTTGGGTATTCCATAGGTTGCAAACATCCGATCAAGGGCTGGGATGGTGTGATGTGCGGAGGTGGACGGGACTATCTGCAAGTCGGGGTATCTTGAAAATTCGTCCACAGCTACCAGTGTGTATTCACCCCCTTCCATGGGCCCAAAGTGGTTGATGGCTATTTCCTCCCTTGTACCTTCGGGCAGCGCTGTCATGCTTAGGGGTTCAGGTGATTTATGTGGCTTCACGAGTGCACACGTTGGCCAGTTCTGCAGTAGTTCTTCTACTGAGGTGTCTAGATGGGGGAACCATAGTCTTTGCTTAGCATCCTTTTTGTGGATACAATGCCCCTGTGTCCTTCGTGTGCTAGTTCTAGCACTTTTTGTCGCAAGCTTCGCAGGATTACGAGTTTGGTTCCTTTTAGCAGTAGTCTTTCCTCCGAATTCACAAGTTCTTCTCTTATGGATAGGAGGCAAGTGACGTCTTGTCTCGTGTCACCATTCATTATTTCACGGATCTGCTTTGCATGCCTCCATCGCCCTGTTTCTAGGCATCTTAGTATTACTTGGATTCCTTGGTCAGTATTCGATTCACGTGCTATCTGCTCCATGTCAAGCCCTTGTGGTGTGCTGTTATGGATGACGATCTTATGTATTGATCAGCTATGGACGGTTCTGGTCCGCACTTTTCTCTTGAATGACGGGAGAGAAAATCTGCAGGGTTCTGTTCTTTCCCCGGCCTGTGTGTGATGGCAAACTGGTAGTCCTGTAACCGCAGGGCCCACCTGGCTATTCTTGGTGGCATCTTCGCCTGGGGGTTGCCATAGATGAATATGAGTGCCTGGTGGTCTGTTACTACTCCGAAAGGCTTTCCATACAGGAAGAGGTGAAAGTGCCCGCAGGCCCAGACGACCTCTAGTCCTTCCTTCTCTGCCTGAGAGTAGGCTTGCTCAGTTTTGGAGAGGCTTCGACTGGCGTAGGATACTATGTGCTTCCCACTTCCTTCTCTGTCGGCCAGTTGCGTGAGAATGGCACCTAGGCCGACGGGACTGGCGTCAACGATGAGTTCCGTGGTTTTCTTTGGGTTTGTTTGTTTGTTTGTTTTATTATTTATAATGCGCGGATATACCCGGGGGTATCAAGGCGCAGCATTTACAAGAATATGGGAAGCTTAGTTACAAGTATAAAATGTACATGTTGGCAATGGAAGTATATACAGAGCATAATGAGGAGAACAAGCAATATATACAATATAAACAGGAGTACGAAGTGGGCGCACAAGGTTGCACAATGTGCGGGTAGCATGAGTGAAAGCCTTGGCACCTAGCTATCTTGGTGGTCCCTCGTTTTCAGCAATGAAACTAGCATGGATCGGAATTTCAAGTAGGGCATGTCGGCTCTAAGGTTGGGAGGCAAGGAGTTCCCGAGTTTGGCTGCTTTTACTGGAAAACTGTTAACTCCTATGGTGGCAAGTTTGACGTTTGGGACAGAGAGGCAGTCTTTGTATGCAGTTCTGAGGGGTCTCGAGGATGCTTGTCTATGGAACCTGTTGATCAAATAGATCGGGGCGGCATTGTTAAGAGATTTGTGGGTTAGAGATGCCGTTTTTAGGAGGATTTTGTCTCTAGTGGATGGCAGGTGTTCTGTTGGCTGAGTCCTGAGATGTGCTCTCTTCTAGGGATGCCTAGGACTGGTCTCAGGGCGTTATTCGGTAGGGTTTGTAGCTTGTTGGTGGTAGCCTTGGAGGTTCCCAGGTAAAGGGCGTTGCAATAGTCAAGGCGAGAAAGTATAAGGGCTCTAGCGAGTGTGAGACAGCTAGTGTTTGACAGAAATGGTTTGGCTGAGCGGATTAATTTACACGTGTATGCAGTTGAGGATGCCAGGGAACTCAGTTGTCCTTTGAAGGAAAGGTTAGAGTCCAAGTAGAGACCCAATGTTTTGACCTCCTGTCCAACTTTGATATTGTTCCCATCTATCATGAAGGAATTGTAGGCCGGGCTAAGTTTCTTTAGACTGGACGTGGTACCCAGGATGATAAGCTCCGTTTTCTCATCATTCAGGCATAGTCCATGAGTGGCCATCCATGCCTGAATGATGATGTACACCCTATTTAGCAAGGCCAAATCCTTTTCATAATCTCCAGAAAGCGGAAGGAGGATCTGGGTATCATCTGCGTAGTTAGTATAGGTGATACCGAGATAATCCAAATCATCGAAAAGGGGCTTGGTAAATATGTTGTACAGTGTGGGGGAGACGCAGGAGCCCTGTGGGACACCACAAGTGATGGGAATGGGGTCTGCTGCAGCAGTGGGAGAGAAGACCCTCATAGTTCTAACGTTGAGGAATGAGGTGATCCATTTGATGGCCTCTGGAGAGAAGTGTGCTGCTGTATGGAGATGTGAGCATAGGACAGAATGGTCGACCAAATCGAAAGCTGCAGATAAGTCAAGAAGGAGGAGCAAGGACACTTGCCCTTTATCACTGAGAGTATCAATCTGAGCTTTTAGGTCAATAAGTGCAGTTTCCGTCCCATGTTGAGGACGGAACCCTGATTGTCTGGGTCCTAAGAGGTGGTGTTCTTCCAGGTGCTTCTGTATTTGTATATAGGCGACCTTGTCAAAGTATGCCATGTTCCGGGTGTCGGAGATGCAGTCCTTGATTGTTTGGAAGGCCTCTTGGCATTTAGATGACCAGACAAACTCAGTGTTTAACTTGGTGAGGGCTCTGAGCGGTTCACTGATGGACGCGAAGTCTCGTATGTATCTCGTGCAATAGCTTGAAAGTCTTAGGAAGGATCTGAGGTCTGAGGTGGTGGTGGGTGGCTCAGCTTCTCGGAGTGCGCTAACTTTCTCCGGATCTGGCGTCATGCCCTTTTCTGAAAATATGTGCCCAAAGAATCGGAGTGTCCTTTTGCGAAACTCGCACTTCCCCTTGTTTAAAGTGAGCCGGGCTTCTTCTAGGGCCATGCAGACTCTCATTAGTGGTTCATCGTGTTGCTCTTGAGTCTGGCCGAAGACCAAGATGTCGTCGCTATAGTTCAAACAGTTGGGTACGTGTTTGATGACATTGTGTATTTCTGCTTGGAATATTTCCGCCGCGAAGGATACCCCAAAACTGAGCCGTTTGTAACGGAATAAACCTAGGTGGGTGGCAAAAGTCGTTACGTAGCGGGAGCTCTTGCCGAGTTCCAGCTGGTGGTAGCCTTTGTTTAGGTCCAATTTGGAGAATACTGTCGCTCCATTTAATAGATGCCCCATGTCTGTTATTCGTGGGGCTTGATGTCGTTCTCTGAGGATGGCTTCGTTTGGTCTCCTCATGTCTACAGATATCCGGATGTTGGGGGAGTCTCTTTTGGGCACCGGTACTATAGGGGAGACCCATGGTGTGGGGCCTTCTGCTGGCTCAATGATATCTGCCACGAGCAATTTGGTCAGTTCATTCTCGACTTGCTTTTGAATGTTTATGGGGATGCCCCTGTAGTGTTGTGCCACTGGTGGGACGCTGGCATCGATGTCTAGTTTGATCTGTCTGTTCTTCAGTTTTCCAAGGCCTTTAAATAATGATGGGAAAACTTGGTCAATGCTTGCTGTCGGGTCTAAATATTTATGCACCATGAGGCGGTATAGTATGTGAATGAGTCCCATCTCTATGGCTGCTTGATAGCTTAGTATGCACCCGCTCTCGGTGGCCGCCTCTAGTACATGCATGGGGATGCTTTTCTCGTGTTCCTGGTATCGGCATGATGCCATGAAGAATCCCTTGCATGCCAGGGGTGCTTTTGAGATGTATGGATAGATGAGGGCTCTTGCTGGCTGTAGGCGAGGAGCGTTTGGTATGCTTTCTTAAACTTCCTCACTGATTACGTTCACGGTTGCCCCTGTGTCTATCAAAAATTCAGCAGCAGTTTGATCAATTTGTATTCGTAGTATTGGGCTGTGTTCCTTTGCCGTGTTGTTTCCTAGGGTGCATAAATACCCCTTTTTCTGTGGTGCTTCTTGGTGTTTCTCCGGTCGGCGGGCTCTCTCTTCTGATGACGCACTTGACACGCTGTCCGATTGCGACTGTTCTATGAGGCACTGTACGTATCTCCTGGGTCTTCTTCTTGTCCTGGATGGGGTGAATTTGCTCTCCATCCAGTTTTTTTTTTCTTGTCTTCTTTCCGGTTGTTCGTCGTAGTGTCTGTGACGTCCTTGTTCATGGGGTTAGTATGCTGTCCGGTGGTGCTGCGTGGGCGGGTTTTGCTCCAGTTCTGTTGTGGGTTTCCCGCTTTTTCCTGCCCCTCTCATCTTGCTGCAGAATATCAAACACACGGCCTTGTAGTGGTTGTCACCACCGCATGCGGAGCATGTTTGGCCCATGGCGGGGCACGTTCCTTCATGGGGGTACTCATGTCCACACCGGTAGCAGAACGGATCGCTGTTGGTTCTCGCTGTTCCTTCTAACTTGTTGAGGCTTTCATGCTTACCGTGCGTGATTTTTATTTCCTCCAGGCCCTCCACTTGCGCTGCGAGGGCAGCATCTGATCGTGCCAGCCGTAGGATTTCTTCTAGGCTGCTCGGCTGTTTAAGTAGTCGTTTTCGAAAGTCGCCGCTTTCGCACCCCACTATGATCTGCGACCTGAGGGGCTCCTCATTTGAGTAGTTGTTGAAATCACAGTGCTTCATTCTTGCTCTTAACCTCATGACGAATGCGTCTATGGTTTCTCCTCTGTTTTGCTTGGTGGTGTGGAATACATGCCGTTCATAGTCCACATTTGTGTGGGGCGTGAAGTATTCCGTGAGCGTTGTCTTTAGTTTGGCGTAGGAGTCTATGGTGTTTTCAGGTATTTCGTCAAGGATGTCTCGCACGTTCAATCCTACGGCATGGATTAAGAGGTTTAGTTTTTGCACATCCTCCAGTGGTCCGGCTGCTTTTAGGCATACTTCAAAGTCCCTCAACCACCTTTTCCATCTTGATCCGAGGGTGCCGGTGTCAGTGAGGTCAACATTTGCTGGCATTTGGGCTAAAAGGCTGTCTGTCATCTTTCTGGGTTCTGGTCTGGCTGGAGTCACTGGGATTGTCAGTGACTCCCCTTCCGATACACTCATGGGCTGATCTTCTGTCGCTGTACTAACTGTGTGGCTCGCGAGGCCTGCTGTCCTGTGTGCAGCCGTTCTGGAGATGCCAGGGGGGGAGGGGCGCTGTGCCATGTGTTGACGGGCCTGTGGGGCCTAGCTTTTGTGGCGCGCCCTGGAGCCTTGTGTGCGTTGGGGTTTGTGATCTTACCCCTCTTATCCTTGTGGAGCCAAATCGGGAGGCCGTGTCCCTGCCGCTCTTGTCGGTGTTGTTTTTTGCCGTAGCTGTTGGCGGGAGGGTCAGTGCTCCTTAGCCGCCCGGAGATGTGAACAGGGAGCCACTGCTCCACCTGCAGGTGATTGGATGCGCCTACTGGCGTCATTGCCGTTGGCGGGAAAGGTCCCCCCCCCCGCCCGGACGGATGATACGCGGGTATCCGCTGTAGCTGCTCCACCCGCGTGGGAGGTGCGCGTTGGAGCCTTGGTTGAGCTTGCGCTGGGGCTCATTTCGACAGCAGGGAGCCTTCTCGCTTCAACCCGCTGTCTCCGGGAACCTTCGACCGGAAGATGTCCTGCGGCTCCAGTGGTGCCTGACTGCTTACCACGAGCACTTTGGACCGGAGGTGGCGGGCACGGTGGAAGATACGTGTCCCCTTCGTCGCCAATGTAGTGTCCCGCAAGTGGACCTCCTCACGCTGCTAGTCAGCCACCCTCATTCATACAAGGATACACCGACACAGGTGCTGGGGTGCAACACTTCTTTACTTCATGGCTGTCAGCGCCTTTCTGGCGGTAGCCCCGCCCCTTCCTACACGTGGGTCGCAGCCAACTGATTAATGGTAACAAACAGAGGACTCGTCCTCGGAACACATAAACACTGGCGACACCACACTTCCCCTCCCTGGTTATAGGCCTATTTTTGCCTGAGGGCAAGGTAGCCCCTCTTTTATCATCAACCACGTCCGTCGGATGGGAGGGGGGACCTTTGATGTGAGGTGACAGGGGCAGGGACTACCTGTTGTCACCTGCCCCTGCCACCTCTCTTTCCTGGAGGGCGCCTGGCAGTCTGGGTCCCCATTGTTCTGGGGACTCAGCTGCCCGCCCTTGCACCCGCATGCAAAGTAGAGGCAGTACCTGGAAGGTGCTGCCCTACCGGACCCACAACAAACCCCCCACCTCCCATCTTATGCCCTCGGGCCTCCCATCCGGGAGGGCCCATGTTTAGAAGCACCACAAGGGGTTTTCTGGGGGGTTGGGGAGGGAGGAGGAGAGGGGGCGGGGCTTATCATGCTCTTTATTTTAGCAGAGCATTTAAAGTGACAGCTCTTTAAAATTAATTGTCCATTTAAGAGCCATTGTTTTGAACAAGGCATTCGAAAAGGGGGATTTTATTCTGGAATCACATACAAAAAAAACTAGTTTGCAGCCCAAATCTGACGACATTGAAGCAAGTTAAAATATGTTAACTGTTGTGTGCTGCTCAGGGTCACCCGAGCCGGATGATCAACTGCTGGCAAACACCCAGCAGGGCCAAACGTGCCGCATTCACGCAGTCAGGAACATGGCAGGGGGGCCAACCTGCCGTTGTCGGGATCACCCAACAAAACCCAGGCACTGGGATCACCCAGTGCGATTGCTCCTTAGCACCGTGGTCACACAGGCCAAGGCGCCAACACAGGCCGTGAGCACATGGCTGGCACGCCACGCAATAAGGCACGGACACAGGATTCACACTCTCTGGGTCTACTGCTGCACTGCCTGCATGTGCGCACAGAGCCCCTTTTTATTAATTCCCATTCATGACGAAGTCATGACTCATTCCCTTAAACAGGCAACACACTGCCGTTAAAGGGGCCATGCCACACTCCTCCTTTCCATAACCAAATGGCATTAATATGGGTAACACTGGCCCCGTAACTGAGCCCCCAACTTTGGTGCATTCCAGTCCGCACACTAATACTATGAACCACGTAACTAAGCACAGCAACATTTGTTGCATTCTAGTCCTCACACCAATACTATTAACATTGTAACTGATCACAATGACCCACTCTGCACCTGGTGAACCCATAGTCCTGGACCAAACTGTTCGTCTCTGGGAACCATACTCCGGTCCTCCCGCATTTGCTGGAGATGCTCAAGGGCACTTTCCTGGATACAGGACAGGAAGAACACATCCTTGTCATTCTCATCTTCTACGTAGCCAGAGTGTCCTTTCTCTGGCTCCACCAGCTGGGCCACTGCTGGTCTGGGCAGTCTCTTTCCCATTGCTTGTCTAGTGTCTTTCTTTGAGGCACTCTCTGCTGCTGGCACAACTGGGCTGGCTGGTGATGGGTCAGGGAAGACCCGTGCAAAATGATCTTCCTTCCCACACCTCCCGCACGTGTATCCTTTGGCTGGGCACTCCTGTGCGTGCAGCAGGCTCCATCCACACTGCGGGCATAGCGTTGCGCCCGTCTCCTTCTGTGGCCACGCACCTTTTCTTGCAAGTTTACTTACTTACCACTTGCCCACGACACACACTTCCTCCATTTTCACCCTTTGCATGGGGGCTTCCAGCTTGAACTGCTGCCTGGAGACGTCCATAGCAGACGTTTGTACCCCTGCTAGCTCCTGGGATCGTTCCAATGCCAGGATCCTTTCCAAGGTTAACCCTGGATCCCTGAGGACCTGCTTCCTACATTTGACAGAGCTGCAGCCATAGATTATTTGACAGCCTAATCTCTATGACCTCGAAGTTGCCCAATGCGCAGGAGAGCGCGATGTTCCGGAGCTTGCCGTGAAATGCGATTAAGCTCTCCCCCTCCTCCTGTCTTGCACATCTCATCCTGAACCGTTCATAATCATGGTTGATCATGGGCATGAAGTATAGATTCAGTGTTGCAACAGCGGCGTCATATAACTGATGTCTGCGGAATATAACAGAATTGGCCGTTTTGCCCTTTCATTAATCTCCACAGCCTCAAAATAAAGTTCGAGATTTTCCACCCAGACTGTCCATCGGGAACCCAGACTGGCAGGTGCTCACATCACATCAAAACCACACAGTAGCGCTCACTGTCCGTGTTGACGGTATGTCCCACCAGCCGCCTATGCATCATCTCCGTTATCCCCCATGGCATATGTGACTTGTTCATGTGACCAGAGCCCACAGGTGTGCTACCGGCACTCAGATGGTGTATCGGCGAGAGTGCGCACAAGCAATCACTATGAGCCACAACCCCCTGGTGTCCTCACTGCTACCAGTCAGAGGAAAATGCAATTTGTTTTCCTACTGTGTGTCCAGTCAGACCCTGACATGCCACCCCCCCACACAAAAATCCAGTCCCCACTCTACAGTGGACACTGATCACAGGTCCTGCAGAATGCTTTATTGCACTGTCCCTCTTCACTTTTGCCTCTTCTGCACCTTGCGTCAACTAACACCCTCACCAAACCCAATGTTATTGTTAAATCGGTACTGTACTTTGTTTCGACTTCTGAGTCCCACGACGTCCTTGAGGAGGCACCACAGGTGGGGCAAGCTGGCAGAGTGCAGAGCTGCTGTGAACAACCTGTGCAGTGAGCCCTGCAACAGTTCCTGCACATAAACTTCAATTAATAAATCTCATGACGTTCTTTTTTTCCCGGGGCCCGGGATTATGCAGGACGCCCCTCGTGTGGCTCTGACACAGAGCATATGCAATTTCACTGCTGGGCTGCCCAGGCTGGAAGTCAGACGAGCGCGGGCAGCCACGCGCCTCCTGTCTTCCTCGCAGGCTCCAACAAGGACTCCACGGAAATGGGAACTCACTGTTCCGCCACCGCCACTAATATCGCAATAATATCAGCATATCGGGAGGCAGAAATGGTAAGCCTAATTTGCTGGTAGGCGGTCAGTACTACCGCCGGCTGACCGGCAACCTCATAATGAGGCCCCAAGTCTTGAAGGACAGCCTACAAGTGATTTTTTATCATTTTGTGTAATTGCATTCTGGGATTTCTAGTCTTCAAGAAGGGGTGAAAATAACGCAACTGTTGTACAATTTTTGTTGAACGTATTTCCAGAAGGACTCCTATATTGCTGGAGGACTGTTCAAGTCCTCTTTATAAAAAGAGAGTATTGTTGGAAGCCAAACGTTGGGTTGAGGATGGGAAAAGATCAGAAGGCAAATTGGCTGTGATGGTTTACCAGGTCGGTGGATGTGGGACATGGTTGCTGGACTGAAGATGTTCTCCCTGGTCCTCTGCTGATCTTCAAGGAACAAGTTGAAGGTGCATGTGGGTTGACATCATCCCCCCCACTTTTTGCATAGTGCGGACAATATTCTCCCTTCAGTGTTTTTGAGGCCGGCATGCAAGAAACAGCTTGTTTGATCAAGTGTTCAACCACCAGGATTTGAACTCAGGTCCTGAAGCACTCAGGGCACTCACCCACAAAACCACATGAAAGTGTCTTCAAAGCACGTCTTGTATTGGTATTTTCCTTTGCATGGAATATTTCAATGTAGATTTTAGAGTTTAAAAGGTGTGCACCTTTTATACTTTTCTAGCAATTTTATAGGAAAATGTTCTCTAGTTGGGTATTTTTCAGGTATTGATGATTACGTTTTTTAAAGACAATGCTCATTGGTGTTCAGTTTCTTCTAGGAAAGGCCAGTTGAATTAAATGTGTGTATTACACTTTAAGAGATGATCAGTCCCTCTGTGTATGTTAATGAGCGCCCCATTTCTTTGGGACTTGTGTCCCATGATTAGCATTTGAAGACTTGCAGAATTGCTTACTCTTACTGCCTCAGTACCTTTCCGGTACACAGTTGAAGAGAAATGACTAACCCCCCTCTTAAACTGAATGTTATGGAGAAAGATTGTGAACAACTTGGTGGGGTGATCTATGCCTTCAAATGTGTAGAAAATTAGAATTATAGAGCTTCGTAGTAAAAGCACTTTAAAAACTCAGTTATTTTTATAAGGTCATGAATGTTTTAAATAATGAAAGGCTTAGTAAGTAGTAGATGATAAGTATATGTACTAAAAAAAACTAGGTTTGAAACAGATTAGGTGTCAAGATATGACCAGAAATATGGTAATCCACCGTTTGGAGAGGTCAGGCAGCGTTAGGCGTTTCCTAAAATGGTGGATTGCTGTGAGTCTTGATGACACCAGTGGGGATGTTTTTTTAAGAGTTCAAGTAAAGGACAAGGGAAGGGGCTCGGAGTAACTAGAACCAGTTTATACTAGGCTGAGTGCCAGATGAGCCAGTTGAGTGGCAGATAGGTCAGCCAATCACAGAGCAGAAATAGGAACAGCTCATTGATCATGCCATATGTGTTAACCATTAGCTCACCTCCCTAAAACTGTACATAAAGGGGAGTGAATTCAGTGTTAGAGAGCAGAGTTCCAGAGATGTCCAAGATGTATGAAGTGTACCAGCCTGCTGGAGAAATAAGGCCTGATGTCTTCTTGAACCAAGCCTGAGTGTCCTGTTTGTTCCAGTGTCTTTTCCTGACCCTAGAGATGCCAAGTCCCAGCAGATGGGGTTTTTTGGGACCTCCAATACATTGCGCGAGCCAAGCCAGGACCTGAGCTAATATCTCCAGGTCTGACAGAGCAAGGGAAGATGAGGTAAGCCATACTGTCCTGTCTGGATGGGGGTACAAATGGATTAGGAAGACAGATGGGAGAAGGGCAGACTGCAGTTGCCCTAGCCAGT
Organism: Ambystoma mexicanum; assembly: GCF_040938575.1. Classification (NCBI taxonomy): domain Eukaryota; kingdom Metazoa; phylum Chordata; class Amphibia; order Caudata; family Ambystomatidae; genus Ambystoma; species Ambystoma mexicanum. Next base: position 1,011,940,826 of record NC_090934.1, read on the forward strand.
ACAAGAGAAGTGACATGCTAGGCATGACAGTATGGACAGAAAGCCTTGGCACTAGGCTAGTGAAGGGGACTATTTATTTTTGGCAAATGTCCAAGAACTTTAAAAATGATAGCATGACAGAGGGCCTTATCATCTGTGGATTGGGGAGGCTAATGTTGGGGAACCCCCCAGAGAAAATGTTGGGGTTTCCCCTTTGGGCCATTTTTGGGGGGCCATTTTTAGAAATCTATTGAGAGATAACTCTTAGAAATGTATTTTTGAGTTAAAGTTTTAACATCTTTTAGAAACAACTTTAAAGCACTCATGGGGAACCACTCTAAGAACAAATATTTTGAGATTATCTATTAACAGTCATTCAAACACAAGATGTACTAATAGTAGGGAACCTACCTAAGTATTTTGTTTTTAAAGAGTAATGTTTTTAAGTGTAATATAAGTAGTTTAGAAAAAGTAACAGAGAATGGGAATTAACTCAAAACGTTGAGGGTTAAGGAGTGACTGAGATATTGACTTAAGTGTTGCCAATATATGAGGAAAAATAGTCGTGAGTGGAGCCACACTATGAGGATATGCCCTGTTCCTAGACTTTAAAGAGTGCTACCAGAGGCTTTAATTCAGAGCCCCTTTACGTGGGACATATAGGAGACAAGATTAGTTTTAAAACTTACTTAAAGTAATTAGCTTAAGTTCCAATCGGAGCAGATTTTAGAGGGTAAGACGAGTCTTATGAGAAGATTGTGAGGTGCACGTACATGTAGCCGGCCAAGTGTGTTTGTTGTCTGTTTTGTTTATTTGTTGTGTTTTATGTCAATATGTGTGCACTGTACATTATTGTTTATGACTTGAGAAAGAAAAAATGCATTTTTAAATTGATTTAAAAAATTGACATTGAGCCAAGAATTAAAAATGATCAAATATAAAAAATTCTGAGATAAATAGATACCGTAGATCAAAGTAAACAGATTTGCCTTGTTTTCATGTTAAAAAAGACAAAACTTTGGAAGAAACTGCTTCCCTTTAAGCCTTTATAAGAAATTGAAGCACAGCAACTCTGAAGTTAATTTCTTGATTTGCTAAGACTAGACAAAGTGATTTATGACATACACCCCATACAATAAAAAACGCGTTCAGTTTGATGAAAATAAAGTAGCTGAAAGTTAGGACTGAAAGTGGTGTTTTAAAAAATAAATGATGCAAGAATGCATGGGCACTTTGAAAAACTCTGTGATACAGAAAATTCCATCAGACAGAAGGTTAAATCCTTCATATTTATGATGTCAACATCTCTAGGGCTTGAAAAATGTCCAACAACATAAAACCACATTGAACTTTCTTTTAAATTAGAGATAAGGACCATGAGATGGTGCTGCAAGTATGTGAAACAACTCCTGTGTAAAATCAAAGAAGATTTACTATTGACAAATGTGTAGGCACTTTTGAAAAGCCCTGCGGCAGAAAATTGCAAACAGACAGATGATTACATTCTTTACATTAATGAGGTCAGACCCTTAGAAATCTGATAGGCTTTGAACGAAATATAATTGAATTTGATTTACAGGAGTTTCAGCAGGTAAGAAGTATTTAGATTATGAAACGCGTAGCTTAGCAAAACTCCAAAGACATCTGACTGTTAAGGAATTAATCTGTTTTAACGACCTAGGCAGTGAAAATGACATAAAATAGAGGTGCGCGGCACTGCAGTCGGAAGGAATGTCAGTTTTGTTTCAAGATGAAGCTAGCCTTTTTAAAATGGACTGAGATGTTGACAAAATTGATGTCTTTTAATGAGAAAACTTGTATCGATGGAGCACTGGTTTAGAAAATATGTTTGTTGTGTTTTAAGCACAATAGGCTATGTGATGTTATGTATTAAAAGTGATCAAGGATAAAGGCATATCATTTTTGGCTTTGATGAAAATGTGTTGTGGACATGAAGTAAATAAAAAAGGTGCCCAGGAGCACACAATTTGAAAGAGGTGTAGCTGAGATTTAAATTGTGTTTTTATGTGTAGAATACAGTAAAAAGCAGGCCAGTGTGCTAATAGATGGTACTTGGACCAAACACAGTAAAATAAGTTATGGGAAGTGACAGTAATATATGACAAAAACATTATTTAACAAACATTTTTGAGATAGACATGACAAATTTGGAAACATATTAAAATATGCAGGAATATTGAGATTCTTGTAGTGTGCAAGCAGGAATAAAAGCAGCAATTATGTTCTATTATGCCCAGAGGCAAAAGCTGGGGCAAAACACGAAGGAGAAATAGTGAGATTACTGGACAGGAATGCCGTAATACCACACAATGGCGCGGCCTTGAGATAAAATGTTGCCAAGATAAAACTGGCTCATGTTAAGAGAGAATAAGTAATGCAGCATTCGCCATTGTGGGCGAAAATGATTAACTGAACATAACAGCTTGCGAAGGACATAGCTGAGAAAAATGAAGTAATGGGAAAAGTTACAAATCGCGTGCAAGTGAATGAACCACTGATAGGCTTTTGAGTCAAAAGCGTGCACCAATGCATAGTGAAAATATGAAAGGTTTTTGTTTTGCCTTAAATATAAGACCAGGACAGAACAACCTGACAGTGTGACTTTCAAGGGTATTTTTGAGGATGGTCAGATTTAAATGCATTTTTGTATTTTGGGCATCAGAATCACTGGCGCAGCCAGAACTATTTAAAAGGCAACCTCATGAGTGTGAGGAAGTTGCCATCTCATGGGAGCAAAATTGAGATCATTGCCAGGTAGAAGGCAGAGCCATTGCCCTCGCTATGAACAGACAGATAATGAGAAATGAGAATGAGTTGGGGGCTCCATAGTTTCTCTCAGCAGAGAAAGGGTGAACAAGATCACAGTATGTACCTTGATACCAGATGAGTAAGAGTAAATTGAGGTGCAAACTCCAGAGGTTTTGACTTCTAGTGCTGAGAAGTGGGTACATATACTAGAAAAAGTGTCAGAAAGAGGCACATTAGCTACAGAAGACAGCAAAGGTCTTCTAGCTATGGGGACAAAAACTGATGATAGTTGGCCAAAGGAAACATATTTAATCATTACCGCTCATAATGGAGCACTGTGCAAACAATTAAAGGGCGACAGTCTTGAAAGCGTTTATATCGCAGCGTCCAGCGACGCCAGATGGGGGAACTATCGAAATGTCAGAGACTGTCAGAGCTTATGCTGACACAGCCTAAGGGATTAGTGGGCCTGGAAATAAGGCCACGATTAGAGATATAGTTAACCATTATGCATTAGTGCAGGCTTCTGCAAGAAAAGAATCGCAAGAAAAGCAATGTTGGGAGAGTGAGAAAAAAGTGAAATAAATGCAAGGGAATTGTTGAAATCTGACAGTGGAAGGGCAATGTGAGTAGTAGAGGTGAATCAAATTCACAGTTAATAAGCAAGCATACAGCAGATAAAGAACTAAAGGCAGCTTGATGAAGGTAATAATGTGCCAGTACTATAAAGTAGGGGAGGCTTCTAGGATAGAGGCATCCAAATTAGTTAGGGAAATCTCAGAGTAATTACAGTGGGTTTCAAAATATGAAGAACAACAATCAAAATATGCAGGATGGGCAGGTTAGGAGACCTCCTCCTGTGTAATGCACATGAGATATGTCAAAGCATCTTTGCACGCATGTATAAAAGCCAAGGATTGGTGCAGATTGGAGAATTCTTGAGAAGGGAGACAGTATGCCCCCTAGTGTGCAGCTGACAAATCAAGTAAGGGCTTTGATAAATGAGAGAAGGGGCACAGAATAGACTTGGTTCAAAGATGCTCAAATTCTACTGAGGAAATATTCTTTTTGCCATATGCAAACGGAACTTATATAATGAATGTGCATATGTAAAGACTCACATTAGGGTGGGTCTCGTGCGCACTACAGGGGGATCCTTGGACCCAGCAATAAGGGGTCACTCCCCTTGTGATTAGAGATGACAGCCGTTAAGTATGCCATTATGGGGGCTGACAGCATGGTGATAAGATTTGATTATTTTATTTATTTTGCATCTTTAAAGCGCTCACATAACCCAGGAGCATTGAGGTGCTGAAATGATTTTTGTGACATAATGTATTGAACATATAGGGGTTTTTCTGTTTAGGAAAATCTGAGGGTATGTTGGTATCTCCAAGGGCTACTGCCTATGAGGAGATTGTGTTAAAATGGATGACCAAATAATCAGACATAAAAGTGAGAATTCTGCCAGAGGTGGAGCGAAAATCACTGGCAGAAAATGAGCAAGCTCATGGTTGTTTGTATTTTGTGGAATTTTATGATGAACCCTCAAGGGTATAGGAAGAAATAGTGACAGCGGGAGAGATTCTCTTCCCTAACGGTTCTTTAAGAATCAATCAGGGTAATGGACTTAGAGATGCAGGTGCCACGGGGTAACGTGCATGATTAATGGAAACGTTTGAGGTATTGACAAAATATATGCCTACCGTCTTGCTTTTTGTGATAGGCTGCTGAATTAAGTGGCGCTGATTGTCACGACAGAGAAACCTTGCAGACCCGGAAGTAATGGTTTACAGTGGCCTGCCTATGTCACATCGACAGCACGCGCAGAACTAGCAAGTTGGAAAAGGAGGAGTGACCTCTGAGTGGGCGGCACTCCTGTGCAGCACGCAGCGTTATTGAATACCCCTAGGAAGCGAGCACTACGACTCCCAGTAGTCATTATAATAGGGTGATAGGACAGCTATACTGTTTGAGTATGTTAACAAAAACGAACCCCACCGCAATGAGTGTGAGAAGTGTTCAGGTGTTGAATAGAGAACATGGTATATTTGTGTAAATAAAGTGCACCGCATGCAAAATGAATTTACTGCAGAGGACAAGTAAGTGAGATCACATGCAGGCTCAGCAATGTGTAAACACAGAATGCATAAAGACGCATAGGAATAAAAGGTGTTAGCTTAAAAGATGGAATGCCTTTGAAAAAACAGAGGAATGTATGCGTTCACAGTTGGAAAGCCTCATAGGGTGACCTGATACATTTAGAATTATTAGTGGCACTAGGTTTTACAGGTGCAAAAGAAGAATATGGTAAAGAGAGAACAATTTTTGGTCTAGTGGTAGACATTGGAACTGTGTGTCCATGGAGCAAAGACAGAAAAGTGGTAAATAAATATTAAAAGGCTGAGGATGGCTTTTTGAAGATTATAAATGTAGTGTTGTTTAAAGAAAAATGTGCACTTTTGGAGGAGGGTGTGTTTTGTTTTGTTCTAAGAAGTGCGCCATTTGAGCACGGGTGCATCCATAGTGGTATGTGTAGGGCAAAAAGGCCCAACAATATATTTATATTAAGAGAACAAAAGGTTTTATTGTTGTGACAAAAGCGCAGTATTATGGATAATTGTGTGACCTAGTGGAAAAGTGATGGGAGTATATGATGAATTCAGTTTAAGACTTTGGATATTTATGAGCAAAGAGGGGGGACAGATGACCCCCATGAAATTAGAGACAGCCATAAAATAAGGAAATATGGCAAAATGATTAAGGAGTGAAGAATAAAAAATGGGATCATGACGGACAGTAATGTTTCAGATAACAAGATTTAGGTTAAGTAGCGTCACAGGTGACGGTATACCTAGATAGGGCTTAATGGTGTATGAAGTGGTGCTTTCTGTAGGAAAGATCACACATTAAAAAGAAAGGAAACATTGTAGTATACATGATAATAATGTAACAAGCACCCAGCAAAAATGAAAAAAGATTGGAAAAATGTCAAAAACATTGGGTAGACTCTGGGCCTTTTTGGCCTGGGTCCAGAAAAATGAATTAGGAGAAGACAAAAATAAATAATCTATTCTAAACAGTATAAAAGTAAGGAGCTTAGTTTAAAAAAGTGACAGCATTTAGATGAAAAAATGAAATTATTTAAATAAATATATAAATAAATAAAAAATACATTAAAGAGAAGAATGAATAAAGAAATGATTGGATGCATGAATAAATGGATATGGAATTAAATAGGGAACATAAAATGAGAAAAAACGTAATTTTTACAAAAAACAGCACCAATGAGGATTCCTAGCCAACATTGAAAAATGTTGCAGAGCGTTAAAAAACCTCAGAAAATATTGAACATCAGAAAAGAGGTGTGGTTGACCACAATTGGGTTAACCAGACAAGGAATATTGTATGCAGAGCCAATTTAAGAAGAAAAGACAAGGGTAAGTAAGATACCATTTTTTAAATATTTGTAATGATTTTGGTTTATGTTACAGATGAAAGTCGTGGATCATGCGTGAAAACAAGAGAAATGTCTACATGGCCTTAAAATAGGGAGGAAAAAGAAAAAAGAGGTAAGTACTAGTTCACACTAAAAGGGTGTGGACACACAGTTGATCATTACTAAAGAGTAAGAGGATCCAGGTGAGTAACAGAAAAAGAGGTAGAAAGAGACACGGGGCCTCATTACAAGTACTCCGGTCCGGAATGAACACTGCCGGTAAAACCATACCGGCACCGTTTCCATGTCCGCCCAATCATGACCCGTGGCCCCGGTAATAGCACCACCCTCAACCGCCACCACGGAAATAGGGGTCCCGTTAAGTCCGTCTGCACGGAAACCCCTCCGTTACCGTCAACACGAAACACAGTGAGCATCACAACTAGCGCGGACATGGAAATACCGGGAAAAAAATGGCGTAAATACCGTGATCACGGTTGCGGAACCGCCGCCACCGCGAACATGGCGTTATACACTGCCTGCTGAACTGAATCAGGGCACAGGTGCACCAAATCAGCCCAGCTGGACCTAGCAGGCCACTGGGAGCCTACAAAAGGGCCACACCCAGCCCAACACAACACAGAACCATGCAGGCAGCAGGTCTAGTAGCACTGGGACTGGGCCTACTCAACCAACAGGCAGCACTGCACATGGTGGCAGTAATGGCGCAGAGGAGGAGGCGTAGGCGGAGGAGGCGCAGGCGGCAACCAGCCAACCCTGCAGCTATGGCAAAACCCATTGCCCAGCCAGCCCGACCCCGCCGCCAGCCAGCAATACCACGCATCAGGGCCTCACCCTGGAACCTCACCCCAGGACAGATCCACACACTATACCGGCTGGACCGTGCAACAATCCTGCACATCACCGCCATGATTGAGGACAACATCAGCAGCCAAATTGACACCCCCACCGCCATCCCCCCCTCTTGAAGGTTGTCTCAGTACTGCATTTCCTTGGCACTGGCACCTATCAACACACGGTTGGTGAGCTGCACGGCATATCACAACCCTGTTTCTCAAAAATCCTGGTACATGTACTGGATGCCCTGTTGCGCCATGTGTCGGAACACATAGCCCTACCCCTCACCCTCCCCGAGGTCATTGCCACCAAGTTGGCCTTCCATGCCATAGCAGGCATGCCAAATTGCATAGGCGCAGTTGACTGCACCCACGTTGAGCTGACAGTACCACGTGCAATTGAGGCGGTGTTCCGCAATAGGAAACAGTATCACTCTTTGAATGTCCAGATGGTTTGTGATGCCATGCAACTGATTACACGCTGCTGCGCACGTTTCCCAGGCTCATCACATGACTCAATGGTACTGCGGAATTCCACGTTGCCACGGTACATGGAACGCTATGCCGGACAAAGCACATGGCTATTGGGTGAGTACAGCTGACAATGCTACAACCCTGTCGAAGTGGTGTGTGTGTGTCCAGGCCAATGAGCATTGTGAGTGTGCCGCTGTGACCGCACATGCATCACCCCCCTTCCATCTACCAAATGCACAGCGGATGCCAAACATCATGAAGGAAGACATGACAGAGCACCACAATGTGCCCGTGCACACGCTGGCACAGCCAATCCCGTCACTGTCTCATGAACCTTGTGCCACTGCAGACACCCACCCTCAATTGAAACACTGCCTCAAAAGGCACGAGAGGCGTGTAAATGAGTCGACGTGTATTTACTACTTCCGTACAGTGCAGTCACTCTGCCATGTGTGGACAGCACTGCACTGTGACATGCACACAATCAAATGTCACCCGCAGGGCACAGTAAACATGCAAGTTAATGTGTAGGCCCATATCCAGTTAGCGACATACATCGTGATGCCCAAAACATACCTCCATACACTGCATGGTACATATGCATGAATGAATGATGATACAAGAATGCACAGCAGCAGATGAGGACATGATGCCATAAACACTGACATGTTCCCCCATCTACATCCCATGTAGGTGATGCGGGATATGCACTCACGCCATGGATGATGACAACTGTACGGAGACCAAGGAACAGTCATGAAGAGGCATACAATAGGGCACATATCCGCACACGTGGAATGATTGGGAGGACATTTGGACTGCTGAAGGCCCGTTTCCGCTGTCTGAGCAGATCTGGCGGATCACTGCTGTACAGCCCAGTGAAGACGGGTAAAATCACGCTCGTATGTGCCATGCTGCACAATATATGCCTGCGCAGGAACATCCCAATGCCACCAGACGCAGATGAGGAAGATGGGGATGGGGATGGGGATGGAGATGGGGATGGGATGGCTCCGCCTCCCCCTGGGGGTCCACTTGATGGCCAGAGAGCACGGGATGCCCTGATTCGCATTTACTTTTGAGTCTCAGCACATTCACAGAAATGCACGAACATGGTGACGACAATGAATTAATAGTTGCACTGCAAAATAAATGATCAATGTCCACACATGTATGTCTTGATTCGAAATGGTGATGTATTGATGTAATAACAACAGGGAAGGAGGTGCATTGGTTAGGGAAGCTGTACACCCGGGGCCACCCACCACCCAAACGTGCCCACCCCCACCCAGGCCCCATTGTTCAAACCCCCAAAACTACCTACCCCACCACCCAAACGTGCCCACCCCCACCCAGGCCCCATTGTTCAAACCCCCAAAACTACTTACCCCACCACCCAAACGTGCCCACCCCTCTCACACCCTTGCAGTCCACATGTCTCCTGCACTGCCCCACACACATGCCATCACTTCCGTGTGCGCTTCTGTGCCTGTGCAACCTTGCCCGAGGGACCCGTTAGCCTACTCGAGCGCCTCCTTGGACTGGCAGTAGTGGAGCTGGATGGGGTGGTTGTGTTTGATTGCGCAGAATCTGGGATTGAGGGCATCCGTGCCAGATTTGCCTGTTGGCCAACCAACATGGCCTCCACAAGCCTGGAGGTGTGATCGTTGCCCTCCCGCACATGGCGTGCAAGGGTTACTATAGTGCTTGCAAAGGGTCCGATGAACCTCGACAGGCGACGCACTGAGGCGCTGTAGCTCTCCCTCTGCAGCCTGGATTCCTCTAGCTGCCTCTCCACCAGCTGGGTGAGTGTAGCCTGCTGCTCCTCCATCCGCTGCATGCGGGCATTCAGTTCGGCCATGGATGGGGTGGGCGACCTCATGGGACTCCTCAGTGATGTGGGGCTGAACTCCAGCTCATGGAAGGAGCCCAGGTCTTCCAATGTGGGCATCTCCCCCTGTAGCCCCGTTTCCGAGTGCTCTTGCGGGGCACTGTAATCACTGCAGGCCGCCCCCTCTGCAGTGCTGCTGCCTTCGGTGTTGTGTTGGGTGGCCATGAAAGGTTCCCGTGGCACCTGTCTAGACTTAGGCAGTGTGGAGACGGTGGGGATGTCGGTGGTGGCGGTGGGCGGCACATCTGTAGTGGCTGGTAATGTGGCCAGAGGTGCAGAACTGCCGGCAGCATCCTCCTGTGTGGTGGCGGTGGCTTGTGTACTTGCCAGTGCAGATTGGCTGGCCTGTTGTGCAGTATCACTGTCACTTGAAACGGCTTGGGGACACAAAGGGCATGCAATTAGTGTTGTTGTGGTGGCAGATGTGTGCATCACAGGCGTCATTAAGATTGTACATTGAATAGTGTTAGTCACATGCATCTGATTGCTGGTGTATGCATTCTGTGATATTGGTTGCCATACTGATCATGATGGGTCCTTTGGCCCACATATGCACTGCCTGGGGGGTTGTTAATGGGTCCTTTGGCCCACACATGCACTGCCTGGGTGGGGGTTGTTAATGGGTCCTTTGGCCCACACATGCACTGCCTGGGGGGGGTTGTTAATGGGTCCTTTGGCCCACACATGCACTGCCTGGGGGGGTGGTTGTTAATGGGTCCTTTGGCCCACACATGCACTGCCTGGGGGGGGGGGGGTTGTTAATGGGTCCTTCGGCCCAGTACTCACAACTGCATATTTTCATGTGGCATTCATGTTTGGGCACTTACCGGCATCTGCAGGTGGGCTCACTCCTGCCTCAGCCTCCCCGATCCCATGGATTCCCTCAAGGTGGAGGACGCTGCTGCAATGCTCCTCCCATGCTTGCAGCCTCAGTGGGGAAGGGGGTCCTCCGCCTGTCCCACTGCTGCGTTGGCGGTGCGTGGAAATGAGGTTGCGTACCCTCAGCCTCAGGTCGTCCCACCACTTGTGGCAGTCCTTCACGCTCCTCACTGTCACGCCCACAGCGGTGCACTTGCGTGCAGCTTCGGCCCACACCTCCTTCCTCCGCTGCTGTGTGGCACGCCGTTGGTCGGCGCTGAACAGCATCTCTGCATTGTCCACAATGTGCTCCACCAAGACGGTTAGCTCCGCCTCGCTGAAGCGCTGTTTGCGCTGCCTCTGAGCAGGAATCCTAGCAGACATGCTGGTGGTCCCTTTTGGCTTCTCAGAGTTAGGATTGTGCTTGTGCTGACTCTGGATGGCAATGGATTGTGCTTTTATATGATGGCCGCCTCTCTGTTTCCTGTTTTGGCGATCATGGTATTTCCGGTTCCGTGTCCGTGGCGGCGGAGGCGGACACGGGGTTTGCGTCACTTGTGGCTGCGTTATTTCCATTTCCGTGGGGTTTTCCGTGACGGCGGTAACAACGTTTCCGAGTCCGTGTGGTGCGCGCGACCGACAGCGTGTAATCGGACGGTTTTTCCGCAAGCTTGCGGACACGGAAACGTTTTTACCGCCGTCACGGATTTTGCACGGTCCCGGACTGGCAGGTTGTAATGAGGCCCACAGTGTCTTCAAGAGTGTAGTCATTTTCCCAAGATAGGTGCAATCAGGTGTGAAGAGAGTAGAACATAGATGAAAGCATGACCACTTCAGACAAACGCAGAACATAGAAGTCAAATTGAAGGTGAGTAATTATTTTTGTGTTTATGGTGCCAAAAGGGCTTGATTTGGTGAGGGTATAAAGATGTTTAGAATAGGCAAACAGTGTAGTTTTATGATAAAAATAAAGGTACGTCATAAGAATTGGTGCCATAGTCTAGAAAAAGAAGGGTAGACTAGATTAAGCATAGTGGGATGAGTAAGAGATATTGTGCAGCGAAACGCTTCTGTTTGTCTCAACAGGATGAAAGCAAAGCACAAAAGAAAAGACCATGGTCCAACACAGTCGGGAGAAAGATGGAGAAACAAAGGCATGAAGAATTTACAGCTAAACTGCAAGCAAGTGCTGCTAAACTGACGAAGAACGTTCAGCTGAGCAGAGAAAAGAAAAAAAAGGCTAACGTATACGCCTAATCCGTATACAGGTCAGGTAGACAAGCTTTTTTTTTTTATGTGCACCACCAAGTCGGAGAAAGCCATGAATTGAAAGAGCTGAAGGAAGTGAGAGAAGATCTCTCATAAACATTTTTGTTAGTAGCAAGGAGAAAGGGTTTTAGGTTTGGAAGATAACTTGACCCCCTTGCCAGTCCTCGAATGACTTTGTCTCTATTTCGATTTTCTACAGACAGCAAGGATCCCTGAAAGAAGTCATCCTCATCTGCTACCGATGCGCCTAGAAGATGGAGAAAGAAGAAGATGCCTTTCTTTTAAATGTCTTTTTCAATGTGTTTATTTTTTGGTTGTTATTTTTGTCTCCTTGGTCTGAAAGTGTCAAACCCAGGGATGTCATTTAGGGGTCACCAGAGGTCGCAAGTGCGACCTCTGAGGTCTCCCTTGCAACCTCTAAAATAAAAACCAAAAATAAAAAAGCGTTTTATTTTTTTTTTTAATTGCAAGCTCCTGTGCTGTGGCCAGCACCATGTGGCTTTTTGGTTCTGGAGTGGCTTACTTTCTTGTTCAGGCCCCTTAAAATAAAAAGAAGAAAAATAAGAACCTGAGTGCCACAATTCTAACACTTTCAGCACTAACCCTAAATCAGAAAGAATAGGAATACCAAATAATGTGTCTCTCTGGATTTCTATACAATAATTGCTAGACTCATTAAAGGTTTATTTCAGACACACTTCAGGGGGTCAGTCACTGATTTAGTCTGTTCTTAAATGCCTCAACTCAGCCTTTCATCCTTCTGAGGTTGAGAGTACCAACATAGGTTGGGTGATATTGGTTGTATATTTTTTCTATATAAAGCGCTTAAGCGCAAGTGTTATGTAATAATACATCATTATCATTTGGTCATGGACGTCTGCTTGCATTCACAGTAATTTGGTAATATGGGCCTATACACAATGATCTTAACGATACATATGGCGATCCATTCTTGTATGAAATGTAGATCCCATTATAGTGATATCGTAACCATATTTTTCGTAGTGTACAATGCTATATGATGCCACTTTTTGTTTTGCCAATGGTTGAAAGATCGTGTTCCATTGCTTCCCGCGATATCACTTCGGGGTGGGATCAAATGACATCACTTCCTGTGATGTCATCAGGGGGGTCAAGAGTTGTGTGATGTCACTTCCGCTATCCCTGGCATTTTGGTGAAATTACATCCCTGGTCAAACCTTAGGAGGAAATGTGTCCGACGAAGGATAAACAATGTTATTTAACGAGAAAGCCCAGATGTCATAATGGCAGAGAAAAATAAGAAGATTAAAATTATATATATTCCAATCAGGTTCCAGCAGGCTGCCAATACAGTGGAAAATGTATACAAAATGGAGAAAACTAGTAGCTTTTGACACACTAAAACCTAAATATGTTGGATATAGTTTGTCTAGGGACAGGGATGTCCAGAAAATATATATATATGTCGTTTGTTTAGAAGGCAGGTGAAGGTTGCCATAATATGCAACCAAAGTTTTTAAGGGGATGGGTTGACAGGAAATGTACTGATAATAGAGACATGTTTGTTTTACAAAGGAAACCCATTTAGCTTTTATATTACAGGTGTACAACAAGGGACCTATATGACGCAGACAATCGGCTAAAAGCAGAGAGAGAGAGGTCACAGAGGAACTCAACTACATGCCCGTGTTCCAGTGATATATGAGTCCACATTTGTTTTCTGCAGGAAAAACTCCCCCATCCTTGTGTTCCCTTGCCAAAAGTGCCCCCATATTGAATGGACATAATTGATGCTCTCTGGAAAAAGAAACCCTCCAATGTGAGAGAGCTTGCCTTGGATTGAAGGCCCAAAGACTTGCAGAAGCTCAAAAGAGAGGACAAAGTTGACAGGTCACAGACGGTCCGCAGATGCCAAACCGAGATAAGTCGGTGGAAGATTTACCAGCAGCAACAAAATAAAAAGTGTACTTATTGAAGTTTAAGAAATGCATGGATAGCACAATGGGAACAAGGAAGATGTCGTGGGGTGGGAGTTGCAGAAAGGATGTGGACAATGAGCCACAATATGGCTAAAATGTATGCAGATGATGGGCTGTCGGGTTACCTCAAGTAGTGACTGTCTCTCACAAAAGGCATAATGGCTATAAAATTGTCTGAGGCATATAGTTAGTTTAAAGTAAACTGGGGAATGGAGGTAGGGCTCAAATAAAAGTAAATAAATGTAGTTGTAGGGACACATACATGTTTAGATTAAGAGAGTATAATGTGTTAGTACTGACGTTTTAGAAATGTGTTAGGATACGTCTTAGATTGAAGTGAATAGTTTATAGAAAAAAGGTGATTAAGTTATAAATATGTAGGTACATTGAAAATTGATGAGGGTGGACATGGGTGAAGTTGTTAGTATTGAGTAGATGACTAAATACTATACAAGATGGGGGAGTGACGAAAAATGACTAACCCCTCTCTTAAACTGAATGTAATGGAGAAAGATGCCCCCTTAAACCGAGTCTGAATAACTTGTTGGGGTGATCTATGCCTTCAAATGTTCACAAAATTAGAATTATAGTGCTTTGTAGTAAAAACCGAGTTATGTTTATAAGTTCAGAATGTTTAAAATAATGAAAGGCTTAGTAAGTAGTACATGATAAGTATATGTACTTTACAAAAAACTAGGTTTGAAACGGATTAGGTGTCAAGATATGACCAGAAATAAGGTAATCCACCATTTTTAAAGGGCAGGCAGAGTCAGGCGATTCCTAAAATGGTGGATTGCTGTGAGTCATGATGACACCAGTCGAGATGTTTTTTTAAGTGTTCAAGTAAAGGACAAGGGAGGGGTGACTAGAACCAGTTTAGACTAGGCTGAGTCCCAGATGAGTCAGTTGAGTGGCAAAGAGGTTCAGTCAATCACAGAGCAGAAATAGGAACAACTCATTGATCATGCCATATGAGTTAACAAATCATAGATAGGAAGGGGTTGTCTTTATGACCACACCATTGGCTCACCTCCCTAGAACTGTATATAAAGGGGAGTGAATTCAGTGTTAGAGAGCAGAGTTCCAGAGATGTCCAGGATGTATGAAGTGTACCAGCCTGCTGGAGAAATAAAGCCTGATGTCTTCTTGAACCAAGCCTGAGTGTCCTGTTTGTTGCAATATCTCTTTCTGACCCTAGAAATTCCAAGGACCAGCAGATGGGTTTTTTTGGGACCGTCAATACACAGGCTTTGCTTCGATTGCACTTTAAGGCAATGCGGCAGCAAAGGCACTTTGCCCAGTTTGGTCTAGGGCACATCGCAGCTCTTACATCCTTGGAACGTGCAGTCACATTAGGTGTGCATTGTCTTGCCCTTCCTCGTCACAGTACATTCTTTTGAGGTACCCGTCTCTACAAATGATTCAGCTCACTCTGTCTGCTACTCAAAAAAAGCCTCACTCCTGATATTGCTACAACCGTAATATTAACAGTTAAAATACAAATACTAAAGGTCAGTTTATTTGATCCCACGGATACTGATGACTAATTTTGTGGCATCAGTTTCTGCGTTGCAAATAAGAGGGCCCCACACATCTTTTGCCGCCCAGTGCCCCGCAAATCCTAGGGCCGTCTCTGCCTGTAAGAGTGACGCCAACCCCTCACTCCTGGTTTTCCTTTTCTGAAATGATGGAATGGCATGTGTGCATATGGAACGACCCAAGCAGGTTGTGGGCATACAGTACAGGTGTGACACAGGACGATAACATCATCACGAAGTACCGCGGAAAGACAGAACCAAGAGGATCGTGAAGACTGTGATGCTAGTCCTTATGGGTATTGTGGTGATTTTTTGCTAAATGTTTGGTGAAAGCGGCATGTCCCTGGAAGATTAAGCAGCTCATGCATGGAAGCAACAGTTCTCTGTAAGCCGCAAACTGGGGGCTACAAGCAGCAGCACCATGGGGCAATGTTCCTGTTGTACCCACTAAGGGAAACCAGAATCCAGGTCGTAATTCCTCCCCGAAAAGGAAAGAACCCACAAGTCGCTGACTTCCAGTTGCTCTACAGAGGAGTATAGACATGGGGCGGAGAGCCGGCCCGAGCCATGGGCAGTCTGTGGCCCGGCTGTCAGAAGCTGTCAGAGGGGCCCTCCGAGGCACCAGTGTTTGCCCCAACTGCTGTACAGCTTCAATTTACGAAGCTCATGTGAGGCCACAGTGTCGCCTCCGAGCGTTCTGTGGCTCTCTAGAGAGAGACACCCGTTCCCAGCGGCCCATCAGGTGCTGCAGGCCCTTTAATGACTGCTCATCACTTTCTTTTGTCAAGCAGCGAATTAAAGTGGGAGGTGATTTACAAATGATGGTCCATTCAAGAGACCATTGTTTTGGAGGAGATGTTCATAACGTTTCTGTGTTAAGAAATGCAAATAGGCATTTTCATTCTGAAAGCACACACAATGCACCAGTTAGCTGCCTAAATCTATGCTCTCCTCCAGGTCAATTACAATGTATCAAAGAAAACAGTTTAAAATGACCTACATTATTTTCAGATGTTCATATTTAACGCACCAAAAAGAGTTTACTTTTGGTAAAATGTGAAATTTCCATCACGTTGATATGAACCATGCATTTGTCAAACACTGAAACCCAAACAGGTACACTTTTACACATTACATGTTGTTATACATCTTGAAAGTACATTTTCAAAACCCAAAGACCATGTTTTTTCATTTTGCAGAATTGCATTCTGGTATTTGTAGTCTCCCAGGCAAGATGGGAGGCTAATGCCACAAGTGTACACTTTTTGCTTAATATATTTCTGTGATGATGTATATATTTGAGTGGGTACCTTATTATGGTATGTGTACCTTTGAAGTCCTCTTCATAAAGCAGAGTATTGTTGAAAGCCAGACGTGGGTTTGAGGAGGGGGATGGATGTGGCTAGAGAGGTTGCAATCCTGGAGACTGGTGCAGTAATTTTTCCCTGATTGTGACCATGTGCTACTTTTCAGGGCACAGGTAAAGGACATATGTGGGTGGACAGCGTAACTTTTTTCAGAGGGCGGATGCAACCCCCTTGTGTGTTTTTGAGGTCGGCAAGCTTGCTCAAGTATTTGGTTACCAGGATTTCACCCAGGTTGTCGTGTTTCCAGTGCAGACACTTACCCACAGGACACATGAAATTATCATCAAAGTACATGCTTGTATTTGGATTTTGTTTTATAGGGAATATTTCATTACATATTGCTTGGTCCTTTTATACTTGGTCAGCGTATTTAATAAAAGATTTCCTCTCCCAAGTAATTTTTCTGTCATTGATTACTTTTTTGAAAGTCCAATGCTCTTTTGTCTGGTGCACTTTCTTCTAAGGGGAAAGGTCAATTGAACTAAATGTGTATCTTTCACTTCAAGATATGTTCACTTGCTTTGCGTGTATTCTTGGGTGCCAGGTTTTTATTTTTCGCTTTGGGGGCACAGGTTCCCACACCGAGTGATGCACAGGATCCATACTCATTCCCATGTCGAAACACTTCATTTTACAGCACATGTTGGCGCAGGAATAGGAAAGAAAACATATGATTTACAGGAAGGTCTAAACATATAACTTCTCAGCAACTGTCTTCCAACCTGCTCAGTTGCCTTTGCAACTATCTGCTATAGGATCCCCTGCTATTCCACACTCGGTGAACAGTTTTGACCTGCTCAGCTCCTCCAATCAAGGCTTAGGGGGTACATTAATGAGGCTGCCTTCTCATTTTGTAGTGAGCAGCACTTGATAAACATAGTTATTGTTTGCAATTTTTTTTGGCAGTCAAAATAATCCTTCTCTGTAGCTTCTCAAATAAAAGCATATTGCTAATTTGAAGAATACGCCAAAATATACACACAATAAAATAAGAACAATAGATAGCAAAACACAATCCCCATATTTGTGCAAAGCCTTCCACAGATAGTGTTTTGAAACCAAATTTTCAAAAGACCTTTTGCAAACAGTATTTCTATGAATTCCATCTGGGAAGAGATGTGTTCAAGTTCCTGAAATGCAGAGTGCTCTCAGAACCAGCCTTCACCACTTAACCAACATGAGTGTTCCCAAAGCCTTTATCACACTATGCCTTATCTGACAAAATCAGAAGTTATTCAGCTGTCTGCTACTTCAAAAAAATTCCTCAATCCTGATATTGCCGGCTAGGTAAATGTTAATATTGACAATTCATATACTGGACGCCAGAGTGTATTTGTCTACTACCTTACGCAAGGCAATATGTTTTTAATGTAACTTTGCATGATACCTTTGCGTACTAAACACTCTTTCTGCGATATCACTGATTGATTACTATCTATGCAAATTCAGGGGGCCCACACATCTTTTGCCGCCCAGAGCCCTGCAAATCCTAAGGCCGGCATTGATGTGGAGGGCGAAAGTCCCAGAGAGACTTGCAGAGTTTCGAAGAGGCGCAGAGCACCTATCCTGTTCTAGAACTTGCTGCCAATACCTGTGCAACTGGTGTAGCCCCAAGCTCTGCTGGGTGTGGCTTTGCCAGCAAGCGCAGCTCTTTGGCCTTCTTCACTGTTTAATTGTCAATATATTAAACCATGACTACCAGAGCTTCTAACAATGCTCACTGTTCCCCGTGCCTGCCAGAGATGTCACTCTATGCGGACTGTGCATCAATATGTTCCCTGTAGGAGGGATTTTTGTTAGTCATTATTGATCCCATAGGACTTCTCGTACGCCAGGTTCAGCCCTGTGCTGCTTATGCAATTTACCTGTAACTACCTATTATGACTTGTGCTGCCTTTTCTGGTTATGCAATCGACCTGTAACTACCTATTATGACTTGTGCAGCCTTGTGCTGCTTATGCAACTTACCTGTAACTGGAGCTGTTCTAATGAGGCCTATTTTGCAGACACTGGCGTCGGCAGCTGGGGCGAGGGGTCTGCAGGAAGAAGAGGATTTCCTGCAGTGGTATGCTGGGCAATACAGCAACACTAAATAGTCAATATGCAAACAAATGTCACTCCAATGCGCCAACTCCTTAAATGATTAATTGAAAAATTACTTTTGGGTGAGTTAAATCAAATTTATTAACATAGTGTTGTTATCACACTAATCAAATTATAACTTTAACCTTTTTTTGAGATTCAAAATGTGTTTGTTTTCATTGTTTTCACACTCAACAAATTATTGCTTTAAGCTCTTTTTCCAGATTCAAATTTTGATTATTTTCTCAACACGTGTTTCCCCATTGCCTGTTGCAATGGTTCATCAGGAGAAAAAGAAATGATTATGATCTGTAGAAAAAAGAGAAGGGAAAAAGAAAGAAAGAGAAAGAAACAGATATGAGGTTAACGTTTCCCTTATCCTTTTTGTGAACAAAAAGAACCAAATACTTTATGCTTGTAATTATTCAAATCATATTGAAATTTACTGACTCACCCTATTTGTGTGTTTGTTTATCTATGGTTTCCTTGAACCAATATCCTTATCCAGAAAAATGTAGATAAATCAAGTCACTTCTGTTGTGCAAAACCATTTCCTTGTGACTGTAGGGAAGAGAAAAAAGAAAAGAAAAAAGAAAAAAAGAAGAAATATATCTGGTTTAGTTTTTGGTGCTAGGAAATAAGTCTCCCACTGTGGTTTGGAAGAGGAATTAGTAAAGTTTACTAGAGTCAGAGGATATTTTTGAAAAATGATTAAATTGTTAACTATCCAGTTTACCTTACCTTTGAAAAAATATATGTAAGCTCTCTCTTACAGCAACACCTCGGGAAACTGCCCAAAGAATGTCCAGAAGTCTGTGTACGGATCCTCGGGACAGAAGCAGTTCTCACTCCCGATGGCCTGCACTGCAGCTCCTCATTCAAGGGGAGGGCTGTGATTCCCCAGGTGTGTCGTGTAGGTTCTGTGCAGCACCAGCTCCTCAGCAGATGGGCTTAATCCACGCAGCAGGGCTTGGTTCGGCACCGGCACTGCAGCACAGTACCCAATAAGAGTGTGGCACACTTTAGACAGCAGACAGGTTGACACAAGGTTTCGGGCAATACAAGGGGATACCAGGACCCCATTCAATATATAAGGGGATTATCAGAAGGGTAGGTCTCTGTACATAGAACACTTTATTGGCTTATCATCCTTGGGAGCTCCTAAAAGATGGCTCTGCAAGGGGGGCTGCTAGGAGGCAGCACCTCTTGTCCAAGATACTCCATGGCTTCTGATTCGATAGGCAAGACTGCGTTGGTTTGTTAGAGGGGTCGGGCCTGGCTTCTCAGCGAGTGTCAGCCATGTTGCCTCTTCAAAGGCTTATCTTAAGTGTAGAGCAAGGCCGTTGGCCCTAATTCGTAGTGTTGGAGTTTTGGCAATGGAAGAATGGTTCCCACAGGTCATCGTTAAGAAGGGTCACAGCTCCGGGCAATGTTAATATTAAAGGTATTTATATAGCGCACCTTCACCAACGGAGCTGGTCTCCAGGCGCTCAGGCGGATCTGTAAACAAAGAGGTGGGGGAGGATTAGTGGGTGAAGACTAGAGGGCGTAGGAAAGCGAGAAGGTGGTGTCCTGTTGGAGCTTCAGTATGTCTAGTTTAACATAGCGTTCTTTATAGCATGACAGTGAAACACACACACACACACACACCTCAACAGGAAATACTGCACCAAACCTAGATATTTTCCCAGAAAGAAAATCCAAACGGTTATGATTCAGCTTTCATTCAGAGGTTCAAAAAATCCCCAAATGTCAGGTGTCATCATGCTGTCTATGTGGGGGGGGACTTTATTACGACATAGTTCACACCATCTTCTTCCAGGCAGGGGTGTGTTAGAAGCACTCCGCAGCACCCTCACCCAGTGCCCATTGCCGTCCTTTCACTGAAACGCACTAGTGTGTTAACAGGATGTTCTATTAAGCCGTTAACTCAAGTGAGCTATGCGGTCACTTGATCAGTGTCAGGAATGCACAGCTGTACTCATTCAAACTAACTTCAGAACCACAGGTGTCCCTCGTTTGTCAGAGCGGGAAACTATTTATGGCATTACATAGTTTCACGGCGATTGTCTGGGTTCTGAGGTTTTTACAACATGAATGCGAGGAGCTCATTTCAATGTGATCGGGTTCACAAACCCCTTTAAAAGAACAATCACAACATATTATCTTAACTGTTATGAAAACTTGGCTTTCCAATCAATACTAAACGGAGCTAAAACCATAGACTACTATAACCTTAATCATCATTTGTATATACACTGCATGTAACATTACCACCGTCTGTTTGTACTCCTTGTGTCTGATTATAAGCTTGTATTTACCCACTGTCTGTGACTACGCTGGGATACCTCCGGGTCTGGGCGTATAACAAATGTAATAAATAAATAAATACATAAAACAGGCACTTCTGGTTCCATTTCAACCTAAAATAATGCAAACACGGCCCTGCGCGCCCATCATTTCATCTAAAGTTAAAGAAAACATGCTTCAAAATTGAAGGGAAACACTTAGGGTCTAGGCAGGCCCCTAAGCACCCAACTAGCGTGGGCTGCCACATTCATTGTGGCGTGCTTGCTCCTGGCATTTCTCTCAGGTGTTGGTTCCGTCTTAAATCCCAAACCCTAATGACAAACAGTCATATCTAGTTCTGGCAACTGAAGCCCTTCTCTGGGACAGGCAGTGCCCATAGCCACATCGCTATCCCACCCACTCATTTATGCAAACAATGGGCCTCATTCCAAGTTTGCCAGTACCCTGGTGGAAAATCTACCAGGATCCCGGCAAACGCCCCTACCGTTTCCGCCTCCTGATATCCGGCGGTAATACCGGGATATTACAGGCAGCGGAACCACCAGGGGTGGACTGGGAACCAAAAGAGGCCCTGGAAATAATGTTCAAAATGGCCCCATATTACACATTTTCACCAAGCCCAACCCTTTTCCTATGGGAACATTTGGAAATGCAACACAAAAGAGGCCCAGAGTGCCGAGGCCCACCGGGAAATCTCCAGAGTTCCCAATCGGCCAGTACAGCCTTGAGAACCACTGGTAAATCCCCATTGCATGCAGTAGTGTAGGACTCCATGGGGGGACTTTGCTGGTATTTTTGGCATCGGCGATACCAGTGCTGGAAATACCAGATGTTTTATGCCGTCGGGGGCCTGATTTACCTCCAGCTCTTGGCTGGAGGTAAGTCAGGTTACCCCCACCGGCATACTTGTACACTGCCAGTGCAGTAAAGTGCCGGTAACCGTAAATACCAGCACTTTTTTACCGGACTGGCAGGGTCATAATGAGGCCCAATGTCCCCTCACTGAGATTAGTACTGGATTTTATCTGGAGGCTTTGAGAAGGACTATGCTCAGCGGTGCACCACTAGAACCACAGGAAGCTTGTTGCCTGTCACAGGTAGACTTGCACAGGGAAACATGGTGCACGCTGCATACTGATCCTGTGGGACCGGCAAGCTTCCAAGTACCGTTCTTACTGTACCGGCAAACTTGTAATGGGTTAAGAGAAGATGAAGGGTCCCCATAGCGCGGTTTGGAGGACATTAAGATGTGAATCACAGTGGCTTTTCCGGGGAACAGTGGCTTTTCTGAAAGGGAATAAGTGAAAGAAGCAAGAGCTAGAAGATGAGATTTTCGGCAAAGGAAGGGGGCAGAGGACAGTGCCCAGAGGAAATCGGGCATATGGGAGGAAGGCCAAGGGCGGAATAGGTGATTATTGATGAGGATATCAGGTGTTGTACTGTTGAGTTTCATGCAGTTGACATTCATTCAGTAGAATATGGCAATGTGTATAGGCAAAGATTATGAAAGGTGACGTATGGTGATTTGTTCGGCCTCACTGGACTCTGTAAATCTGCAAAGAAATTGAATAGCCAATCAAAGAATTGCATGAGCTGAGCTAAAGGGCACATGCATATGTTGGAAAGCAGGGGGTGCTAGGAGGGATCTCTGAAAAAGAACGCACCAATCATTTTGAGGTTAGTGTAAAAAGGAATAAATTATACAAATTGCCTTCTGCCAGAGAAAAAAGAGGTAATCGAGGAAAGTGCATAGGCTTCGGAGCCAATGTGTGAAAGACTGGAGAGAAGAAGCAATCCCTTTGGTTTTTGGTTGCATTAAGGTCTTTAGATTTACAGTATTTGACTTTTAACCCTACGATGTGGCTGAAGGACTCAAACTCCTCTATGATTCCACTTACAGCTGTTCTGGAGTTATGCATGGATAAGAGAACACCTACAAACAGCAGTAGCTTGTACTGTCCTCCATATAAGACAAGCATTTAAAATTGGTGCATTTCCCTATAGGTTTAGCTATAATATACATTTCTCTTTCTCCAGCATTGGGTCTATCATAGATTTACACGCTGTACCCCGTCGCCAGTCTAGGAATTCACAATAACGTTAAAGCAGTTTACATTTACATTTTAAAACTGTGTGACTTTAGTGCTCTATCAGTCATTTTGGTTCATTGGCCCCAAAGCCAATAGACAGGTTTCCCTTAGCTCTACCCCTGGAGGCCATCTTCAAAATGTTTAGTGTTGGGTGCCCTCAAAAACGCTCTTCATCTTTCAATAGTTTTAGTGCTATTTCTTTGTCTTTTCGTTTACATTTCTGCATTTTGATAAGTGTTGTGCTTCCCTGTCAGCGGTTAGGTTCCAGCTTCTTTTAGCCTCCGGGGGCTGCTTCATCTTCCTTCGTTGAGGTCAGTTGGTGTGTCAGTTGACACTATGACAGACTACAAAAAACAGCCTTTCCAAGGCCTGCTTTACCTGTCATTTGAAGAATCTGTATATTGAAGATCTTCACAACAACTGTGTTTACTGTCTCTACCCAGACCACGAAGTCAACGACTGCTCCATTTGCCAATCATTTTCCACTAAGACGCTCAAGGACTGTCACAAAAGGGTGGTGGATTGGTTGAACGAAGGTGCTGGAGACTCTGATTCGGCCTCTGTCCGAAGCCATGCTTCCCTTAGGCAGATCATGCCCCTAGAGCATACTCCCTCTTCAAAGAGGTCAAGGTCTCATGATGATTCTTTCTGGAGGGAAGAGAATTAACAAGGGACATTCCGTCCACACTCGGCCTGCCGCGGTGTCAACACCAGCATCTACGTAAGCATCAGTGATGGCCTCATCTACTAAGTCCTTGGCGTCCACAAGACTTCCTTCTAGGTCATCTGCTTGCCCTCATTTGTCTTCTGCTAAGAACCACTCATCATCGACTACTACTAACTGTGACAAATCCCAGGGTATTGCCACTGCCCCCATGGGGGAAGCCCCTTCCCCTGAGGCCAGGGAGGTGAGGCAGCTACCCAATAGTTGCCCTGAGGGTGGTACCCAGCAGGTTGATCTCATGGGGAGGGATGGGACCAGTGACAATAGTATTTTTTTTTTAGCTTTTTTTTTTTATATAGCGCTACGAACCCTCAGGTATCTGAGCGCTGCTTATTATTACCCACGGTGTGTGGTGCTCATTTATCGACCTTGGAAGGATGAAAGGCTGAGTTTGGCCCTGCCAGGATTCGAACCTGCGTTAGCAGGCTCTGCACGGATGTCAAAGCGAGCGCTCTACTCGCTGTGCCACTTGACCGGCAGAACAGTCCTGGGAGAACTTCATTTCTGTCCCCTTTCCTCTGTTTCCCCTCAGTCCCCCACACCTCTATGTATCTCTGAGAGTAGAGGACTTAATTCATACAGATCATACTGGGATGAGGAAGAGTGAGGCTTACCCAGGAAGAGTGTATACAACCACTGACACAAAGAAGATCAAGCAAGGAGGCAAAAGCCCATCGCAGAACCAACATATGCAGTACAGACTACCAGTGGCATCCCCGGCGATATAAAGCAAGCCCTGGAGGAGCGAGGAACTAAACGCTGATTCTGTGGTGAGAGACCTGAGGAGAAGGGAACGAGAGGCTGTACAGGAGGGACTAGTGTATCCAGTAGTTGAATGGACCCGGGACCCCTCCGGTGACGGGAAAAGAGGAAACCCGACCGGCAAAGCCAAAGTAAGGAAACGGTGCACAGCCATGGACGTGAGAGAGAGTCTACCGCTGCGGAGCCGCCGAGAGGACACCGAATGCGGAAGCAGTACAAAAGGCCTGCTCTACTCCCAGGACAAAGTGTAGACAGCAATAATATTTCCCGAAGGTAGTGAAAGGGTCAGACCGGTTGGTGGGGCACGCAAGGGTCCAACTAGATTAAAGAGACGCGTACCTATATCCAGAGAGGCAAAAAGGGATAGCGAAAGAACTGTAAAAGTGTGAATGAACTTTACGAAATATCCTATGTGGAACAGTACCTTGCAGGAGAGTACAGTAGGTCTTTTCAATTGGATATCAAGTGAAGCAGGAGAAGAGGGCCTGCAAAAGCTACACACTGAGGTCAAGGACCCACACAAGTCTGAGGAAGCACACAGTACAGGGGTTGGGGCCCATAGCAACTCAGGGAGATCCTGAGAGAATATAAAGGGGTCGGGACTCATACAAAAGAGAAACAAGCTACAGAATGAGTCAGGGAGATTCTTAGGCAGCCGAGAGGGGTCTAGGAACCACGTATGAGAGAAAGAGAGGTGCAAGAAGCTAAACCAAGGGGCCAAGGACCCATTGCCAAAAGAAGAGACATCTTCTGGAATTATAAGATCTACAGTGAAGTCTGGCATGATAGACTTGATGCTACCTTTTTGAGTTGGCAAAAGAACAGGGGAACTGATACTTGGGAACTGTGTTTTGTGATAAGAATGACTACAGTCAAGTCTGGACTGATAGTGAACTAGACTTGGTGCTACATTTTGTGAGCTGGAGAAAGAACATGGGAAGAGACTTCCCCCTTCCCCCTTTAATATTTGCAAACTTGGAAATTGTGTCTTGGTGTAATAAGACCAGCAGTCAAGTCTGGCAGGACAGTAAACCAGACTTGATGTTATATTGGTGAAAGAAGCAGACTGGGAAAGATAGAAGAGGGGAAACAATTCCCAAATAAATCATGTTGTGTTTTGTATACATGTGGAGGAGCATCCAATGTCAATAACCTTTCTGCTAAAGAACCACTCATCGTGGTTTTTCATCAAGAACTGAACATTTGAAACTATATCCAGAACGAGAGGAGCCTCCTTCTGGATCAAGAAGATGCCCAGGTTTTCCTTAGTCTAGAGGGTAAGGGATGGGAATAGGCTTGGACACAAGACGGTGGACATTTTACTTTTACTGGACATCCTGACAGAGTTCTTAGTATTTTTGTTGAGGTAGGGCAACCCCTCATAGAAATAGAGTAAGAAAGGTTTTCCCTTTTCTTTTACTTGTATATAAATAAAAGGCTTTGCCAACAAACATACCACCACTGTGTCAAACTCTTACCTCTGCACTGTTATATAATCCATCAATGACACTCCTGTCAACAGCCTCAGTGATGGATCACAATCAGCCCATGTCATCTGTTCCATAAACAACTCCTTCCACGGCCCCACCAATGATGACACCATCAATGGTACAACAGCTTCCATGTACAGCTGCTACCACTATAACCACCTCATCCAGGACAAAAGCTAATGCCTCGTCTGCAACTCCAAGAGGGATTTCTCAGTCCCGAGACTCAGTTACTGTGCTTTCAGTCCTACTGAGGCCTATTTGTACACACACATGCTTTATACTGACTCTGTATGTACCTCCTCCTGTTCCAGATCCTTCTATAGTCCCTTGAGAGGGCATATTAGAACATGTAATTGATACAGACGTTGAAGGTCCTGTAGGTGTGTTATCCAATGATGAGCAGGAAGAGGTTCTCCCTTCTCTTCCAGCTCACTCTCCATCTGTCATACCTTCAACTCTCTCTTCCTAAATATCTTCCTTCTCGAGCTCTTTGCTCATCTGCCTCCAACTCCCTGAGGGTTAGTCGCTTCTCCAAGCAGCGAGTTGGTGGTAGATCTCTTTCTTCTGCTGGGGCCTCCCTCTGGAACAGCCCCCCGGCCTCTCTGATACTTGAGGAGAACCATCTCCAGTTCCGGAAGCACCTCAAGACCTTCCTCTTTGCTTCTGCTTTCTCTCCTCCTCTCCCCTGCTGACCTCCTGGCTGATTCTGAAACTGCACTGGTTGCCTGACTACCCTCTGATCTCGAGCCCAGGTCCCCAGCTAGTTGCACACCTGCACTGCCCCCCTGGCAACCCTTGCAACCGGGGACTGTTTCTGTATCCCTACAGCCCCTACTAGCAGTTGACACCTGATGTCTGCACTTACCCTTGCCACCAGCTGGCTGCACTTTTATTTATTGACTTTATTTATTTTACTGTTATCCTATGTACTACACTGCGCCCTCC
The DNA here is from genome assembly GCF_040938575.1 of Ambystoma mexicanum. Taxonomy (NCBI): domain Eukaryota; kingdom Metazoa; phylum Chordata; class Amphibia; order Caudata; family Ambystomatidae; genus Ambystoma; species Ambystoma mexicanum. Next base: position 1,011,967,631 of record NC_090934.1, read on the forward strand.
CCTTTCCTCCTGCACTTTTCCCCTTCCCCCCTCCCCTGCACTTGCGCAATCTCAATGTCCCCTGGCGTAGTAGGATCGCTGTCTCTTTCATCCCTCTGTTTCCTCTCCCTTGCCTCGTCGTGCCGTGAAACACTTGTGTATAGGTGCGTTATAAATGCCATATCATATCACCTCCATGTGCACCATCAGGGCCTCCTTCGAATCAGGCTCCCAGTCAACCAGAGCCCTATGACCTCTCCATGGACATTTTGTCTATGCTACAGACTCTGTAATCTGAATTACAGCATAGGCTACCTACTCCATCTCTTCCTCCTGGCAGAATCTTCTTCCAGGCCCATTCCCTGTTCCTCCACCTCCAACATGACACCCCTCACACGTCCCAATGCCAATTCTTCCACATCCTACCAATCCGACTGTGAACTGAGCCTGACGATGGCACCTCTGAGAGTGGCGTGACTACAACTGATGAGTTTGATGACATAATAACATGAAGGCCCTCGGCTCAGAGATTCTCCGCCTGATGAGATTGGTTCGTTCCACGCCCTCATATGTAGGGCTGCAAAATTGTTTGATTTTATAACGGAAGAACAGAAAAAGGAAGGTTTCTTGTATCAGCATAGAAAACCCACTAGAAAGTCTGTAGTCGCCATACATGTCCTTGAGAACATTTGGGAAGATGGTCTCCTGACCACGAGGAACCCTTTCACTGCCCCTCTCAAGAAGGACAGATTTGAAAAGAAGAATAAGGTGACGGATTCCTACTATCCACGTACACCGCCCAGCACAGACTCAAATGTGTCTCCTGCGGGGCCGAAAATGCTCCGCTTATCCATGCATAGTTCCGCCTGGCAAGTGGGAAAGGCAACTTGATTTCATGGCAGCTAATTCCATGGCTATCCTGTACAGCTACAACAGGGAGTACAAGATGGGCCCAATTTGGACTTTCTGCTGGAGGATGAAAAGGAAGAAGCTTTCGGACTCCTTCGTGAGGGTGCGTTGGGCCAAGCTACATCTGTGGCAGTTGATATTGCAGACACTGGCTTCAGGCAGATGGGCAAAGGGCCAGGCGATGCTGATACAGCTCGCTCCCTGGGTATGCTCCAGCAAGGGTATCAGTCATTTTGCTTCCGAAAGGCATGTTTTTTCCAGAAATCTCATGATGTAACGATTGCGCCTTACCTTGCTGCTTGATTATGATGTCTGAGCAGTAGTATGGGAGTCCAATGTGCAGAGCTGATGTACCAATGGCGGCACAGGTGCTTGCAGGCAAGATAAGGAGGTCCCAATGGAGGCAAAGTGATGCTTGCAGGAAAGAGAAGGAAATCCTAATGGAGGAAGAGGTACTTGCAGGCAGGATATACCAAGGAAATGGTAAGCAGAAGGCCAGAAGAAGAGAGAGAGCAGAAGAAACAAGGTAGTCCAGGAGGAATATTCAGGGAGGAGCGATGGAACAATTAGGAAATAAATAAAGTGCAGAGCAACAGGGTAATGTTGCAATACCCTGCGGCTCCATTAATTCAAGAATAAATATGCTTCCGGTTGGACAATGTCATCATGCACATGCGTGAAGTCCCGTGACGTCATCCGTCATGTTGGAATGGACAGAAGCACCTCCATCAGTGCCAGACAGACCAGGTCGGGGCTCGCCGTGGGTGCCGGTGAATCATGACACGTGACTACAAATCCTCCTATCGGTCTCAGTCGTACTTGTCTAACACTTAAATCCGCTTTGACAGCTACAAGGGAGAGTCCCAGGCTTACCAAGGAACTCAATGCCTCTGCGGTTCCTCTCACAGCAGGGGCCAATCTTCCAAGCAGACCTAATTAGGGTATGAATCAGTCCCTCTGCTTTTGCATCCCAGTAGGAGAGGGACTCTCCAATTTTGCAAACAGTGGCTCTCCAGCACCACGGACCAATGGGAGTTGTCTTGGATCCAGCACAGGCACACATTGGATTTCATTGGGCGCCCACCCTCCATTCTTCCTTTGTCAAAGATTGAGAAGCACCTGTCATCCCTACTATGCGAGAATCCAGTCCCTCCTTGCCAAAGAAGCAGTCAAACGCGTCCTGGTCCACCAGCAATGCCAAGGTGTCTACTCAAGATACTTTTCCGTCAAGAAGAAATCCGGCGGCTGGAGACCCATACTAGATCTGCACCTCCTCAACAAATTCCTTCTGTCTCAGACCTTCCACATGGTCATGTGCCAGCACATTTTTAGCTAACTGCAGGAAGGAGATTTCCTGTCATCACTGGACCTGGATGACACATATTTCCATATCCCAATTCGTCAACATCACAGACGGTTCCTAAGGTCCACCATCACAGGATGACACAGTTCAAGGCTTTGCTCTTCAGCCTAAAATCCACACTGAGGGCGTTTACCAAATTCCCTCGCCATGGCTGCGGCTCACCTAGTTCGTTTGGGGATCCACGTTTACCTGTACCTCAACAACCTTTTGGTCAGGGTCGAGTCTCTATCCCTGGTTCTTTGGCTCTTTGCTTGTCATTACTGGGATTCTCAGTCAATTATACAAAGTCCTGCTTGATGCCTTCTCAGCGTGCTCTGTTCTTGGGATCACGTCTGGAAACACTATCATGCGTCACTGCCCCATCAGAAGACAGAGTGAAGTCCATCCATGTAAAGTCCAACCTTCTTTCACAAAAAACAACTGCATCAGTCAGCAACTTGAAATCCCTGTTATGGATGATGTTGTACTGAATTACTCTGGTCCAGAACTGCAGGTTTCGTATGAGGCCTCTCAAAGAATTCGTCGATGTCCGTTGGAAGATAATCTCTGGCGAGGACTAGATTCTTCGGACAATTCCCTTCTGCGACACTCTATGCTGGTGGATGCTTCACTCCAATCTCACCCAGGGAGCGTCCTTTCATCTACAGTGCACTCAGGTCACAGTCGCAACGGATGCATCCCTGGATAGCTGGGTAGTGCAAACAAGACATTTCCATGCCAGAGGTCTCTGGCCACATGAAGAAAAAGATCTTCACATCAACATCCTGGAATGTGTGTTGTGTTCTGGGCCCCAAGTCCTTTTGTCTGCAGCTTCAGGGCAGAGTGGTTAGGGTGTTCAAGGACAACATGATCACCATGTTTTACTTCATGTTTTACATCTGGAAACAAGACAGCACCAGTTCCACCAAAAGCTCAGGCTTTGTGGACATGATGTTCCTCATTCCATTCCATTTTCCGGGAATATGCCACACAGAGAACTGTGATCCTGGGAACTCCTACAAAGCCAAGTTCACTGCATCTTCCTCAGGTGGGAAGCTCCCGACGTTGACCTCTTTGCTACCAAGACGAACACAAAGTGTATAGCATTTGCCAGCAGGTTCTGTCATTCAGGGAGCTTGGGGGATGTCTTCACTTTCCTGTGAGATGGGGTGTTTATGCATTTCCCCAATCCCTCTCATCCCTTGAGTGCTCAATGTTTTCATTGTGCAGAATGTTCTTGGTGGCCCAAGCATAGCCGAGGCAATTCTCATACTGCTCCAGTCTCTTCTCAGCTCGCCCCATCAACCAGCCTCCGCTTTTCAACCTTCTTTCAAGGGATGGCGGGTCGGCGTAGCATCACGATTTGCCCTCCTTCAATCTGATAGGCTGGGTCCTTCATTCATAGAATTTGAACGTATCCCCATGCCTACTGACTGTCGGGATGTTCTTGCCGAGGCCTGAGCATCCTCCCCGTTTTCCTGCTACTAGAGCAAGTGGAAATGTTTCTCCATTTGGTCTACTAGCCAGGGGCTTGACCGCCTTCTGCGTTCAAGCTCATGGCATCTTGCCTTACCTTCTGTCTTTGGCGTGGGCTGGTCTGGCTCATTCCTCCATCAAGGTACATCTTGCTGCCATCTCCAGGTTTACTCGTTCCCCTGGGATGCCTTCTATGTCTCACAAACTCATTTAGGAATTCCTCAAGGGACTGTTCTGCTCTTTCCCTCCTGTGCGAGCTTCTGCTCCAAGTTAGAAATTGAATGTGGTTCTCACCAAGCTTATAATGCCTCCTTTTGAGCCTATGCACAAGTCCTCTCTGAGGTATGAACTGGAAAACGGCCCTGTTAGTTGCCATCACCTCTGCAAGACGTGTGGGGGGAATCCAGGCTCTTTCATGAAAACCTCCCTATTTGGTGTGTCATAAATCCAAGATGGTCCTCTGCACGCACCTGGGGTTCATGCACAAGCTTCCGTCTTTGTTCCACCTTAAGGAACCTGTGGTGTTAACTGTCTTTTTTGGTTCCTTTTCTCCAGCGAAACGCTCCTTGCATGCCTTTAACGTGGTGCATACCTTGAATTTCTACATCTCTCGCACTAGGAGTTTCCTCAAGTCTTCTTAACTGTAAAACTTTTTGTCCTTCTGGCATGGGCACTGCTCTTTCTAAGTCCTCTATTTCAAGGTGGCTGTCCGCATGCATATCGTAGTGTCATCGGCTGGCTAACACGCCTCTTCCTGGCAGTCCTAGAGCTCACTCTACGAGAGCTGTTGCTGCTACAACATTGTTTCTCTCTGATGGTCCCCGGAAAATACTGTGACAACAGGGATTCAACGGCGGAGTCCAGGCTCAGACAGGCAGTGCTGCGCAACCCGTCTGGGTGAAGTGAGTGTTTTCTGAGGTGTTTCCTTCAGGTGAACTTTGCCTCTGCTCTTGTGGTAGTGTGTGTACTGCTTTATAATCTATTCAATGGAGAAGGAATAAGTTACTGACCTGTAACTCCTTTTCTCCAGCATTGGTGTCTTTCATAGATTCACATGCGACCCTGCCGCCTACCCCGATAATGGCTTTTCTTGTCTGATATTGCCACGTTCATGTGTGCTTGGCAAAATCGGAAAGGTGGCCTCCAGGGGTGGAGTTAGGGGAGACCTGTCTTTTGGCTGTGGGGCGTCAATTTGACCCAAAATGACTCTGATAGACCACTAAATTGACGGCAGTTTTAAAATTTAAACGTAAACTGCTTTAAAGTTATTTGAGGAGTCCCAACCTGACGACAGGGCATATTCAAACAGCATTTGAATCTCTGAAAGATACCAATGCTGGAGAACAGGAGGTACGGGTAATTAACCTATTCTATATGGATTGGCAGAATAAATGTAATTAATGCGGCGCCAGACACATTTTTCTATTAATGCATTTCACATAGTTGCAATAAGTAGGAATAACACCTTTCCAATCTCTGCCAGGGTTGCAAAACCTGTTCAGCGTTTGTTTTAGTGGGCATCACCAGTGCTTCATTTTCCATTTGGGTAGATGAAGCGATACAAATCCAAGCCTAAACATTTGGAACTCATGCTATGTTGTTTGCAGTTCAAATACTAACGTGGCATTGCATTTTTTGGGGAAACGATTTCCATTAAAAATACATGCAAGTCATTTGCTGGATTAAAAACCGGTGGGGGCAGTGGACACTGACGACCAGTATGGCTGCATAATACAATCACCCCAGCTTCCGGCATGCTTAAAAACTGCACCGGGGCTGATGGGTACATGTTTCATGTGAGGAAATTGGTGCCCTGGTCAACGGATACCTGCAGTGCAAGAAAGGGACAGTTTCTGCCTGTGACGATGGCCCTGCAGTCTGACACATTTGGTATCAGAGCACAGCAGTAAGGAAGGAGGCAACTCACCAGGGATGCACTAGAGGAATATTTGACTAGTGCGGGCATCGCAGGTGAGGTGAGTATGAGGGGCCAGTGGCGAAGTCCAGGTGGCCCTGATCAGGACGCTGGGCAGCTGGTGGTTTGAGGGCGTCACAAAAGCTTGGACTAAAGATAGGTCTTCCCTTCACCTGCCTGTATTAACGTCAAGGGAAGCTGACAGAGATAGCCGCACGGCACAAGTTGAGTCTGTGGTGCTCCGGGCTTACATTTGGTGTCCCTTTCCTGGGCTGCAACAGCAAGCGGTGAGGTGGACCCTAGTGGCACAGCACAGGCTTGCCATGCATGCAAGGCAGCAAGCGACTTTCAGCGATGGTGTGACTGTACAGTTGGAAGCCTAGTAGATAACATTCCCCATGTAGCACTTTTAAACAGTTCAAAACATTTGATCACCTTGATGCCCTCTTGTTGAGCAGAATTCTGGCAATTAACAATATGGCCAATATTAATCGACGAGATAATATTCCCAAGCTGTTTCTGACTCCCCCCACAAGCAGTTGACGGAGAGGGAACTTGGCAATCAGCATCCTGCTTACTCTCTAAAAGAAGTGGAAAATGGTCACTATTAGCGTGCATGCCCACGGAAAAGTGTGACTCCATTGAGAACAAGTAGCTGTCCACCAAGTAATAATCAATGATTGTGGTACTCTTACCAGGTTGGAATGCCCTTCTTGGCGGGCAGTCACCAGCACATCCACCATTGAATTCCACAAGGGAGACGTCTTTTATCAGCTGGTCCAGCGCCTTACTGCCCCTTGTATCCTACTTGTTACTGTGTTGATTCCTGGGAGCTATACCACAATGTGCTTCAAACAGAGTCTATCTTCACCAGTACTGTTCATTCGACGCCCCTTAGCATTACAATCCCCCATTGATATGATACGGTATCCAGTGAGTATACTGAATACAAAATAGAGAATGTCATTTAACGAATAAAAAAAGATTGAAAAAATACTGAATTTTCAAAAAAAGAGTATATGTGGGGTAAGGCATTAAATCTGCTGCGGAGGGGGTTGGGGTTTTAAAGATGGGGAAACGGGGGACTTGGAGGGGGACCCCCAAACAAGAACAAAAATGATTCGATATTTTTTCGTTGTTTATGTTTTGTTAAAATGTAATTCTCTATGTCTTTCATTCGTCAAAATTACAGTAAACCATATGATATTGGTATATGCATTTTGCTCCAAGAGCTCCTCGAGAGCCTTCTTCCAGGAGTCGCAACCCTGGACACAGTTTTTAGGAGGCAAGTGAACATTCACCACTAACAAGCTGCTCTCATTAATTTCTGATGTTAGGGCTACTGCAAATGCATGCCCCTTTCCAGCTTCAACTCATTCAATTGCAAAGGGGAGGGACTTCCTAATCGGGGTTCCACCAGCGCCACACAAACGCCCCTTCCCCATTCTTTTTGCGTTTGTAGCAAAACGAACAAAATCCTTTACACAAAATGCCTTCTCTGCCCAGGTGTCTTGCAGAAAAACAATATCATAGCTTGCAATAAATATAATTGACCTATTCTGCGTCAATAACGTTATCTTTAAGACCCGCCACGTTCAAAGAAATCATCTTGAGTGCAATTGACCCCATTACTACTGCCTGAACTAAGGGCATCCTGGGACAAAAGGTTTTTTGCTTTTGGAATACCAGAGGCTTCTCACACCTTTCTGGGGATAGAGACATATTATGTGGAACAATGGACATTATTGTTTACAGGAAACCTGGCTCCAAGAGGCACCAACGTTTGACAATTACATCTCCTACATTAACCAGCTTCTGGTGGTCTTAGAGGGTGCCCTTCGGCGGGCCTGTTGATCCTGGTGAAAAGTGGAATTGGTTTCATTGTAGTAGATATGGTTAGTAGATATGGTTTGTCCTAATCCTTTCATGCAAGCTATTTGTGTAAAAACGAAAGATGTGATACCTGACCAATGGAAATGGGGGGTTATTATAAATATCTATTGGAACCTAATGGGGATAATGACTGATGCTTTTCTACATGCAATGACTAACGTTATTGATAAATTGCATGCTATGTATAACATGCACTTTATCTTTGTAGGAGGTGACTTGAACTGCCAGTGTATGATTAATAATAGTAATATCATTAAAGAAGTGGATGGGTTTCGGGGAAAGAGACAGGCTAGAGCTGTAGCCTGGTTCGAGTTAATGGGATACAGATATTTACATATCTTGAATGGGCATTGTGAAACTTGGTCTAATGGGTTGTAAGTTTCCATTTTGGATTATTTATTTGTATCGAGCTCAGTTATTAGTGAAATAACAGATTTTTCTGTGGCCCAGAAATAGACAAGCGACCATGCTTTGTTGAGGTTGACATGGAGGAGGTGCGGTGTGAAGGTGGATAACAAATGATTGTTTAGTATAGAATCTCTGAATGGTGGCAACCGTTTTAAAATGAATATGTCCGGGAATAAGTGAGGAAACGAAAACAAAGGTTTAAAACTTGTCTGGCTTCTTATAAGGCGATAATGTGGCAGCAAGATGCAGAAGCAATGATGCACTCTTTGAAGGGAAATGACTCAAGATCTAAAGGCAAATGATAAATAATGTACTTTGAAATCCGCAGACCCTCTTTCTACCATGGTCACGGAAGCTAATTGGGTTGAGCATTACGAGAAACGTTTTGCAAAGGTGGAAATGGCGCTCCATCAGCCATTGGCAAGAAGTAAAGGGGGTTGGACTTCAGCCTTCGACATGGAGGATCTGGATCTGCCAATCTGAAAAGCTAGTGTGTCAAGGGCCCGGGGGCCCGACGGACTAACACATTTGATGATTAAAGCAGACTCGAAGGCCTGGTTGCCATTCATCTTTGTACTTTTCAATCAAGTGATGAAGCTAGGGGTAGGGTCAGACTGGTGGTGCTCTGCTATTATCGTACCCATATTCAAGAGGGGAGATAGAGCAGACCCATCCAACTACTGCCCAATAGCTCTCCTTGATGTTTTGGGCAAATAATTTGGAGCACTTATTTTGGGTCATCTCCAGAAAAGGATTGCAAAGACCAAGAGATATGATCCCTGTCAAACAGGCTTTAAAAAAGAGGTAGGAACGGACTTGTATTTTTTCCTACTAAATATCTTGAAAGGACAAGCTCTCAAAGATGGCTCAAATATCTACTTGGCCTTTATTGCCTTAAAAAAGGCCTTTGACAGTGTGGATTAGCAATTGTTATGGGCTAAAATGGAGGCATGAGAGTGACCTATTGACTTGCTTGAAGCGATCAAATCCTTATATACAATCTACTAGTGTCCAAATCAGACTTAGTGCGCAGGGGCTTCTGACTAGATCTATTTATACGCAGCGGGATTGAAGCAAGGTTGCCCCGTTTTCCCCACTTTATTTAATTTATTTATGTCTGATTTATCGGAAGCATTGATGATGGCCCTCGAATATTGGCTTTGAAAAGGAAAGTCAAAATGTTAATTTCTCAGGGAATCTTCATTAATAAAAAGTTTGGCAAATTTTCGATTGTGCAGGTCTTGACTTTTTTTATAAGTCAAAGGTTCTCCCTATTCTGACATATGGGTCAGAGGGATTTTTATTTACCACAGCGAAAGTCTGGTCCGTTTTGGAGGGTAGTTTCTGGAGGACGATACTGAGGCTTCTGACTTTGATCATGACACTAGTGGTTAGATATGAATTGGGTCTGATCTCTATGTACACAAGAACTGAGTGGAAGGTGCTAGCTTTTTTTCAAAAGTGTATGATGTCCCAACCTCTGCCTCTATTTTTAATCCTTAGTACGGAAATGGACATGTATGGCCCTGACCTTCTGGCCCAATGGGTCTTCCATTGTCGTAGGCCTTGGAATCCTTGGGAGTGGATCAGGAATTGTTGTTGGCCAACCGTGGGAAGATCAAAAGGAAACTTTGGCAACAAGACTGGATAGGCTGGATCCACACCCTAGAGGATAAAAATGACCACCGCTTTCAGTCTTCGTTAACGAATGAGTGTAAGGCGTATGACTGCTTGCCTAGATACCTGAGACTTTTTCCTTGTACTTTGTATCGAGATCATTATATGATATTTCGCTTTAATTTACATCCCGACTAAAGACATTTTGAGGGTGCATAAAAAAGTCACTGATCTAAGCTCTAGATTTTGTAAAGTGGACGCTAAAACATGTTACACTGGTCCAGGCCTGACTGAAGTGAGAACTAGATATATGGGCAATTGGATCATGGACAGGGAGTGTCAAGAGGCGGAAACATTTTGGAACCTTTTGGTAATGGGCAAAAATTACAAAGCAGTTTTCTGTTTGATAAAGTTTTTTAAATAAATGTTTAATCTTTACTTGGCTTGACCATGGATTAGTGAGTTTATGATTCAGGATGTTTGAATTTTTTATCTGTTCAGAAATTCTTGACTTTTTTTAGATGTTTACAGGAATCATGGTTATATTTTGAGGTGTACTATGTGGTATATCGGTAATAGGATGATTATGATAATGGTTTGTAATAAACTATATATTTAAATAATTTTAAAACATTGTAAATATAGCCTCAGCCACCCTTTTAGTTATTTTATTTCAAGCTGATTTTAATCCCATAATTATAGGGTTGAAAGTTTGCCCCCCAGTCCTGGGCAAGATGCCGTTTCCATCCTTACTATATGCAGATGATACAACTTTAATTGTTCTAACACCAGAGGGACCGAAGCAACGTTTAAATTATGCAGAGAATTATTTTAGAAGTAATAATTTAAAGTTTATCATGAATAAAACAAAAATGATGGTCTTTGGGAGGGGCAAAAAAAAATAATTACTCTTGGGTTTTAAAACGAGGATGAGGGGGACTTTTAAGATTTTATCATGGATTTGGAGGGTGTGTTTTAAATAAGTGTTTACAGGTTTACAAAATAAAGGTTGGGGCAGTTCTGTTACATGGGAGTGAGAGACCTGGGGGTACTCAAAATGCTGCAAGCTCGCTACTATAGAGAATAACATTCCTCGAATTAGGTGTGTCTAAATTTGAAGCACAGACAAGGATTAGATTTGGCTCCTTTTTTACGAAGACTTTCATGGGGGAGATTGAGAATTCAGATAGTCTAAATGCACAAGGGAAAATTGAAATGTCCGCCACTCACGCTGGTTATACCTGGTACAATGAAGGCTGCAAACTACTCAGGAAATGTGAGCTGGTAGATCTGAGCACATTGAAGCACAGTAACTACACTTACCTGAGATCCAGGAGGAGGACAGGAGAATGGTTTGTAGTTTGGGATCATTAAGACTGTTCTCCACTCTGAGAGGTGACACAGTGGTAGGAGGTGAGGTGTGTAATATGTTGTCGCCTAACTGCCGAAGATTGAATCTGATGATCCATTTAAACGTGCTCCTTTTAAATGCTTGCATTAAGTGGAAGTGGAAGAGAAGTGACCAACTCTTGTTTTTGTGAAATGGCTGTCCCAGAGGATCTACGCCATTTCCTGCTGATCCTCAAGTGTTTCACAGATCTGCGTAAGAAACAGTTAAGACCATAATTTTCTTTAAAATAATATCAAGCATTGTGGGCTAGCAACACAGTATATTATGAATTGCCATGATGCTGTTTTTATTTATACAATTCCACAGGGGAGAGTCCTTGTTACATGTGCTGGGTAAGTATTTATTTCAGAAAAATAGGTCTGTGATCATAACAAAACACAGGTCTGGTTGGTTTTGCACAACCTATATTTATTCTTGTAGCCAACACGTGTTTCAACCCTCCTGTCACATTATCAAGGCCAAGCTGAAGATAGGTATGGAGATAATGTGTGACAGAGTTAGCCACCCGAATTGTGTGTTTGCAAAGTTTGAAAGACCCATTAACCAAAAAAGTGCATAAAGAATTCGACAAGATCATAATATACAAATGAGCATATGAACATCATATTGTAGATATAACAATTGTTGGCATCATCCAACCATAAGAAATGTCATTGAAAACAGATCAGTAATTAACGAAATCGAGTATGACTAGTATAATGTGCACATGAGGGAGAGACGAGAGAAAGGATAATTGATAGACGGCCCATCTGGACTAGATGCCTAGTGCAAGGATGAGCTCTGATAACATGGAGGACTGAGCTTCCCAATCTTAAATGCAGAGTGTATTACTCAGTGCGCAGGGTTGCAGAGCGCAACTTCTGGAGGTGGTCCATTGGATATGTCGATCCAGAATCTAATTGGACCAGTGAAATAGAATAACTGTTTAGGAAGATAGAGTCAGATGGGCTTGCGTGACAATTGTTGCCTGCAAAATATATTGTGGTAGATTTACTTGATAGGGTCGCCGGAGGAGGTAGTTGCAGTGGAGTCCTTCAGTCTGGACAATCCTTCATGGCGATAGCCCGGTGCGTTATGAAATCCAATGGTTGGGCAGGTGACCTTGAGTCTGTGGGATACCAGAACATATTTGGAGGAAGCCCATCAGCGTGGCCAGTATATGCCTTTTTGCTTTAAAACGTATCAGGTGCCCACATATATCCCTTATTACAATGATCCTCCAGGAGCATGACTTGCTATTAATGGGGAGAGATTCTTAAGGTCTTAGAGGGGGCTAGCGCCCCGGATCAGTTTATGAAGTACACCAGGGCGCGATGTGGTCTAAAAGGGGGAGGTTGCAGTGGCGTGTTAGCTACTAGGGTCCCAAGCTGGTGTTGCATTACACAGTTCATCTATTCGATCAATGATGCCCCATTAAGGCATTTGTCGGCAGTCGTTGGTGTGCGTGGCCCGTGCTGGTGAAGGCATGCATATATATATATGAGGGGCTCAGTGTTATTCAGTCACTCGCCAGGGTGCTGATGAAATCCTTGTAAAGATTGCGGTGGCAAGGAATTATACAACAGTGCGATAGGCCTGTGCGTGACGTTGGATAATCCCAGTTAGCAGCGTATTATTAATGCAACGTTCAGTAACAGTAGAATTGTTGAGACCTCCTCTGGGATGGAAGGGCACCAGCCCCCCAGAACCCCAGCACACGCAGCGGGGTACAATCGATTTCTCTTGATCAGCGCAGTGATCCCCTTATTCTAGTGCCCTAACTAGATTTTATTTACAGCCTGATTGTATGAATAAGCCAGGGCTGCTTTGATCTGCCATGTAATATACATGAAATGTTAGGCCAATTCTTTTTATCTTATTTTTAAATTAAATGTCCTTGCATGTGGGTGGGTTTGGTGTTGGATATGATTTTATTAATTGGTGATGGGGGGCATTTAAAAATGTTTTCCCATTTACAATGTCTGTTATTTGGGTTTTATTTGTAGTGTGCCTTTCTTTACTATCAATGGAGAAATTTGATTTAATAAAATTGAATTGCATTACCCCAATTGTCCACCTGGGGCCTCTGGGCATTCAAGAAACAAATAAATGAGGAGAAGGGGTACCATTAAGTGTAAGAACTTACCTCAACTCAAGAACAACAACACAACTAAATGACGAAAAGGGGGTACTTCAATGTGTACAAACGTATTATTATTTTGTTTTCATTTGTAGAGCGCGCGCAAACCCGTGGGCATAAGTGTAGTTACAATGTTTTCGGACTGGCAGTACATATACATATACAAATATAGCTAGGCATGGTTGCCTGTGTCGAGTATACCAACATCTATATGGTGCCCTACATACATAAGCAATGGTAGTTTAGGGGTGAGTGGATCCATGTAAGTTTTATAACCACATCTTGAGGGTCTTTACGGGAGACCCAGTAGGATTCTTCCACTCTGAGGGCAGGTGGGAGGGAGTGCCAGTATTTGGCAGCTAAGACTAGGAAACTGGATCCTCCCGCTTTGGTTCGTTTGAACTTGCGTTGGAATAATCTGTGGGAGTGGATGAGTCGAGTCGGCCTGTTGGATGGTACTTTGGCGATGTTCTGCTCTAGGTTAGGTGGGGCAGTATTGGAAATGCACTTGTGAGTGATAGAGTCTTGAACAGAATTCTTTCCTTGACGGGTAGCCAATGGACAGCTCTACGGGCGGCCGAGATGTGCTCAGAGCATGGGACATGGAGGGCAGCGCGTAAGGCATTAGTCTGGATGGTTTGAAGTTTGTTGCGAGAGGAGGTGCCTGCGAGGAGGACATTACAGTAGTCAAGCCTGGCGCTGATTACTGCTCTGGCTATCGTTAAGCAGTTGTCTCTGGATGGGAAGGGCCTGGCGGCGTTAAGCTTTTTTGTACAGTAAGCAGCTGCAGAGGAGGTGGCAATAGTGAGAGAGTGGCATCAAGGTGGACTCCCAGTGTTTTTACCCAGGAGGAGATGGGGATTACAGATCCGTCAATGTTGATGGTGGAGTATTGGGAGTCAAGGGTTTTTAAGGCAGCTGCTGGACCAATGATGGGAAGCTCAGTTTTCTCATCGTTAAGGCAAAGGCCATGGGTTACCCTCAAGACTTGGACAGTGGGGTAAGTAAAACTGAGGCTGGCAGCATCTTTCTGGTATGACCCTGAGTAGAAGAAGAATCTGTGTGTCATCGGCATAGTTCATATAGGCTATGCCGAGCGAATCTAGGTGGTCAAAAAGGGACTTTGTGATGATGTTATAGAGTATAGGCGAGACACAGGATCCTTGGGGAACCCCACAATTGAAGGGGATGGAGTGCCACAGGCATTGTCAGAAAATACTTTCATCACTCTCTCATTAAAGAAGGATGCAATCTAGGCTGCACTTCTTGGGAGAAGGCGGCAGAGGAAGTGAGGTGGTGGCATAGGGTGTTGTGATCGACTAGATCAAAGGCCACAGACAAGTCAAGGAGGATGAGCATAGCCAACTTTCCATTGTCTCTGATACTATCCAACTGAAGTTTAAGGTCCAGGAGGGTAGACTCAGTGCCATGGCCCCGGCAGAAGCCAGATTGGTGGTTGCCTGGAATGTGGTTAGTTTCTAGGTGGCATTGAATTTGTAGTTAGGCCGCTCTGTCGAGGATTTTGAGAAGGAACATGACCATGGTAATAGGCCGGTAGTTGTTAGCAATGGTAGAATCAAGCATGGTTTTTTTTTAGTAGGGGGAGGACCCAAGCTTCTTTTAAGCAGGAGGGTACTATGCCCATATTGAAGGAGGCATTGATAAAGGCTGTGATGAAGGGGGCTAGTTCGTGGGCACAGTCTTTGATCAGTGGTGCCGGGCAGATATTGCCTTTACATCTTGAGGGCTTGAAGCTTTGTAGGATGCAGGATGTTTTGCTGGATGGTGACCTTGTTGAAGCGGAGGCCGTTGTCGTGTGCATGGGCATGGATTGTTGCAGAAAGCATTATTTTTTGGCTTGGATTTTTTTGTTGCAGTGTGTCGATTTTGGATAGGAGGGCGTTCTGAACGGTCTTGCAACATGTAGAGTCCTTGGGGGATTGTGGAGATTTGGGAGATTGGAGTTTCCAACTCGTTGAGGATGGAGAATAGTTCCTTGGAGTCTGAGCTGGCGTTGGCGATTCTTGTGTTAAGGGAGTAGGCCTTGGCATGTAGGATAACTTAACTCTGGAACACACAATCGAAGAGCGTGCGCAGCATGGAAAAGAAAAAAGGGGATGGTATTCTCAATATCGAATCAGCTCTAAATGGCAGGGGGTGACATTGGAAGGCAAAACTATTGGGCCAAAAAACCCATTCAATAAGCAGTACATTTTATTCTGTATGCATATGCTTAGTCACTATATTGGGTGTAGGTTATTGGAGAAACTGCAGGCTTTTACCAGTGCCATCAAGTGTACATTAGTGAACTCAGAATGGAGCTGGCAACAACAGACACAAGAGTGGATGACCATTAACATACAACAAAGACTTGAGAACATGAATGCACATCTGTCTAACACCAGAAAACATTGGAAGTGCAACTGAGAGGTTGAGGATTTAGAGAAACGCCAGAGAAAGATCCTTAGGCTGAACGGCATTGCAGGGGCAACAGAAGGAAAGGGCATTATTGCCTGGCTGCAACAGTTGTTTGTCCATATAGATCATGACTTACATGCTGCTGGAATTGTTCAACATAGTTGTTGACCTCATAGAGATCGACCAAGGCACTACACTGAGACATATACTTATGAAATTCCATTCATTCTCTTGGAAAGAAAGCATAATAAAATGTTCCTTTATGGGGATTTTAAGGAACACCTCCAGACAACCATGCCAAGAAAAAACAATCCTCTAAGGAAAAAAGATTGGTGTACCTCTTTGCAAGGAAAGATAGATGTATTCTGTATACAGAAATGAAAAAGGTGACAGATGGTGCCGTAGAACCCAACTGCCATGGAGCTCACTGGGTTAGTTCAAGGAATGCAGACAGTTAAACAGCAAATAATCATCACTCATCACACAAACAATAAACAGTGCTATCCCACCACCCTCATTGGCTACCACCTATATACATACCAGTCTCCTATAGTCCCTTGACCAATTGACCACATCTAGAACTATCCCAGTGCTCTAACACGTGGTCTTCTACTCCATCACCTAGGTTCCCCGCTACTCCATTGCAGGGCTACGTGACATGGAACCCTCCCCATGGTCATAGTCCCATGGGATGCACCAGGTCGTTAACATGCGCTCGGGGTCAAATTGGAGCTTTAGAATAAATAAGAGCTTCTCTTGAACCCAGCCACACAGTCGCTTCTATCATGCCTCCCTGTCGCAGGACTAAATTTGTTGGCCTCACCTTGTGCTCCTTGTAGTACAAATCACAGGCTGTATCACTCCTGACTTCCCCCTTATTGACTGCCCCTCCTGGGAGCTCCTCCCGGAGCACTTGGAAACCCCCCTAATCAGCCATATTCTGAAGGATTTAGAGATTGCGTTTGTGGGCACCTGGCACTTCAAAAGGGACAGTAATTTTTCCGGCGGGCGCTGGGGTCCTAAATCCAGACTGGGCCTTCGGCAGCTCAAAACCTATGCCCTTGCTACCATGGGCTAGTCCTTTGGGGACGGGCATAGCCCTGTCCGTGTGCAGCAATTCACATTCCCTTCGGGTTTCGGTGGCCTGCAACACAAGGGGCCTCATTATAAGGCTGGCGCTACCGGAATGAAGGGGGCCGGTACAGCACCGGCCCCCTTCATTCCGGGAGCGCCGATTACAAGCTTCCCATCGCGGGACCCGGATCGCACGCCTGGTAAAACCAGGCGTGCTTTCCGGGTCCCGCGAGGGAAAGAGGGAGGCAATAACGGGCCAGATGTAATCTGCCCGTTATTACCTCCCTCCCCATTCCCATTCAGCCCTATGGGGGCTCAAATGGGAATGGGGATGGGTTCCTGCAAGGAGGAATTACCGGGTCCTGCTATGTTGGAGTAACTTGGTAAGTCCCCATTGCAGGAACCCGGTAATGGAGCCCGGAACGGAGGCAGCCATGGAGCTCATAGCTTCATAGCTACCTCCATTCTCGTAATGAGGCCCAAGGCCACCTTCTTTTATGTGTCCGGCCTGGCGGTCTCTACGTGTGGTTTCCTGGCTGGGGCTTGGGATGGGAAAGTGATCAGAAACATGTTGCCATGTCACGCTGCTATTTTCACCATTGCTTGCGGCAAAACCTAGGCCTCGCTTTTACACATGGCTGTACCTTAGTATTTCTCGTGGCAGGGAACAGGACCTACGTTTACATTATTATACACTGCATTTCACTTCTTATACTCTAGTATTACTCATGTCCCCACTGGGGCCTACCTACATTTCCATGAATATTTGAAAACACTACATTTATTATTCCTGCGTTGCATGCCCCACCTCCCTATGCAGTCGCGCAGATGCATTTCCTCATGCACCATTATATTTTCCTCCATGTAAATTGTTTGGGGGGACATGGGACCTGGATGTGCATCCCACAAGGATCCTGCACCAGTTACTCTCCAAAATAGGTTAGAATTCAGGCAACTCCCCCAGAAAACTGAGGGCAGAAAGTTGATAGTACTTATGGACCTTTCCCTGTGGCTTAGTTTTTAACTGGAACAATAAAGTGCACAGTGTTACGTGGTTGGAGGTGTTGACTAATCTAGTGGGAGTTGACCTTTCTTTAGAAGAAAGAAACTTGCTGCACTCCCAGGTGGCAGTGAAGGGAACCCTTTAAGGGAAACACCAGACAACGCTGACCCAAGCCAACTCCACTAATTGAGGGCCTGGGCTGAACTGATGGATTATTTTATTTCATCTTCATCTAGCCTCCCAGTTGGTCTTTGACGCTATTATTGGGGTTGAGCCTCTGTGTTTAAATGGTAGAAAGCAGCTCATACTAGGTTTCTCTCATAAGCTTGTCAATGGTTGCCGATGGAGGAATGGTTAACTTCAGTGACAATTTGCATGGCAGGATGTTAGAAGCATTCAATAATTTGCGGCCTGGTCTCTGGACGGTCTGGGATGAGTTGAGGGGAGAGTCAGTTTATACCATTCCCCTAGAATTCATTGCTTCTTATAAGTGTCCACTGGCTTCCATTTGACCTTGAATTTCCTCTAGTTACTTTCGATGAAATAAGTGTCTCTCTAGAATGTCATACGTTTATGCAAACCTTTAGTAACAAGGCACATTCACAGATTTAACATTTAATATGAGAGGCTTACACATGCCTCACAAAATGGTCCACTTATTACGGCTTCTCAGAGAATAAACAATAGATGTTGCCTGTATCCAGGATACTCATCTCCTGAAAACTCTTAGTCAGAATGCCTTCCAGATATTTCATCACACAATTCTTTTCAGTGTGCAGGGAGAAAAAAGGGGTGAGTATACACACTTCTTGAGGGGGTTCCCATTCTCATTACAAGATCAAATCAATGGCAGAGGTGTTTCATTTAAATATTTCCCTGAATGATGAAGACGTACACATTGCTACTGTTTACTCTCCCAATGAAGCACAGAATACTTACTTTAGAAATGTTTTGTCCACTCTACGAGCTAAAGCCATAGGACCTATTAGTCACACAAGTAATTTCAATATGGTTTACAAAAGTAGCTTGGATAGCTCAGGGGGAAATACATGGAGAAGGTACCAGGTTTCGAGGAGATACTTCTCACTTTCAAGCAGATGGGTCTGTGCGGTAAGTGGTGGAAAGCTAAACCAGGGGAGCAGAGCTATTAATTGTTCTCACATGTCCAAAGTAGTTACTTCCATTCATGTGGACTATATACTATGGTAGATGACAGTCGGAACACTGACCATGGGAAATAGGAGATCAGACAAATAGTGCTTTCATTGAAGATGAACAAGGCAAAATGAAACACGAATCTCGAATTGATGACTAACAACTTCAGACAATGAGGATATAGCGAAGAAGCGATTATCCCACTCAAAGAAAAGGTATCTACAACTCCTAGGGAACTCACTCTCACAAAAGACAACAAGCGATAATGTCCTGACCTGACTAATATATCCACATTTTCTGTCCAGAGTAACCGTTCAAGAGAATAATCTGTAGACACTGGAATGTGATCACGACAGACACTAGATTGGAATCGCTGTTTTCAAGACCACCTTTCTTCGTATACAAACGTAGAAACAGCCTTAGGAACTTTCTGATCGATACTAAGGGTTACAAATCTATTCCGGAAGGATTAAGTGACAAGTCTGTTACCGAATCCTTCGATGCTTACATTGCTCTAATTGCAATAATGTGATTAAGGGAGATATTGTGTACCACCCCACCCCAGAACAGGAGAGAAAATTAAATTGACTTGTTTTGCTATGTGTGATACTGCTTGCATTATATATGCTATTAAATTCCATGCCTATGTTGGACAATCAAAACGCACAGCTACAGTTCGATGGAAGGAAGATCTCTCCAACATACGAACAGGCAACAGCAACTCACCCGTCACACGGCACTTCCAAAACCAACTACACCAATTGTCACAGATAGGGTTCCAAATTCTCAAAGTGGTCAAATCGGAGCGCAGAAGCCGCTATCTAGGTGTGACCCTGGACAGCAAACTCAACTGGCAAAGGTATATCGAGAAGACTCAGCAGAAGGCATCAGGAAAGATGGTGGTGCTGTACTCACTCCTGAAAACCAAGTCCATGCCCCTCCGGACAAAGATCAACATATGCAAGGTGATCATCAGACGTACCCTGACGTATGCCTGCCCAGTATGGATGACCTGCTAGGAGTGACACCGGAAGAGTCTTCAGATAGTCCTGATCAAGGCCCTGCGGATAGCGTCTGGAGCTTCACTCTTCACAAGGATAGCTGACCTTCACAGAGAACTGGATATCATAATGTTGGACAAACATCTAGCAAAGCTGAGCAAGAACTTTGCCAAGGACTGGATCAGAACCCCAACCCTCTGATCAGAAGACTCACTGCCACTACTGCAAACCCTTGCGACCGCTACCAGCGGCCCATAATGGCGAAGACCCTGTGAAACCAGCCTTACTGCGACAAGTCCACACAGACCATGAAGAAATCCAATGCACAAATAAACACTCAACCCAAGAAGATGGAGTAATGAGGCTCAAGCCTTGGTATACAATAATCACCACTAATGGAAAAATCTGTCAGCAAGAAGAGGAAAGAAGTCCGCATTGATGCAGACTTGCTCGGCAGGCATTCCGTGCGCTGCCTTGACATCCACTGTCCTGACCTTTTCTGGTATGCTCTACTCCATATCACGATGCCTTCCGGTACTCTGACTGTCTAACTGCGGTCTAAAGAATCCTCTTGCTTTAATTTTCCCAACCATTTCCTACAGTGATTTAAGGTGCCTCATGTACCCAATTTAGGAACGTTTCTACAGCTAGGTGCAGCCCTGTGCAGAGTTTTTACTGTATTTTAGCCTCTATTACTGTTTTCTTAACAGCCTATTGTAAATATTTTCCATACAGAGGCATTTCCAACCTAGACACAGGTATAATAACGAAGTGAATTCATACGCTTGCTTGTTTTCACCTTCTTTTCTCTTTAGTTGCTTTTCACCATGTGTTTATTGCCTGTTTTTCTTTTGATATTTGTTATTATTTCCTTGTGATTTACAGGTGTGGATGCTCTTGAACTTAGGAGACAGGCATTCTTGTTCCATCACGCACATTTGTGCTTAATGTGGGTTCTATGTTTCTTGCGTCATTTCTGTTTACCATTTAGAGGTTTTGTTAAGGTGTGTCTTGGTTTTCTTTACTACTTTTGGTCTTTAACATTCTTATCTTTTCATTCATTGATGAAGGATAACATACTATCCGAAATGTATTGGCCACAATATCTGTTTTCCCTGTCTTTTATTGGTGATTGGCACCAATGATTATTTACTTTACTTTACTTTACTTTTACTTTTGTTGATTTACAATGCGCAGCCATAAATCCTTAGGTGTGAGGGCGCGGACAAGACAATACTCACGATACAAATGACAGATAGGTCCAGGCAAGGTGGAACATCAGAGTCTACCCAGACAGAGGACCGAGCAAGGGGTGCACCAGAGTCTGATTATTTAACAAAACAACCAGGTTTTCAACTCTTTTTTAAACAAACACAAGGATGGATGGTTTCTCAAAGTGACAGGTAGTGCGTTCCATAAGGAGGAAGCTATGCCGAATAATGCTCCTCCCTGCACCTTCTTAGTCTTACATCTAGGCAGAAATAGGAGATTTCGATTGCTAGATCTCAAGTGTCTATGGTTGGGTTTTTCCTTGACATGGTCTTGTAACTAGGTCGGCATCGTACCCATTCGGCACTTGAACGTAATTACCAGTAACCTGAAAGCTATATGAGCCTCCACAGGCAACCAATGCAAGACACAGCGTGACTCCGTTATGTGGGCACGCGCGGAGAGGCCTGACACCACTCTCACAGCCCCATTTTGCACAACTTGAAGCCAATTGATAGAGGCTTTGCTAGCTCCTGCCAAAAGACTACAACAATAATCAATCTTTGCGCCTATTATGGCTCGCGCAATTGCTTCCACATTATCCTGAGAGTTGTATGGTCTCAGGTGGGCTAGTAATTTAATATAATAAGTTGCTGAAGCAACAGTAAAACCTACATATGGTTTCATATCTAACACCTGATCAAGAACAACTCCTAGGATTTTGACCTTGGGGAGAGTGAGGATTTCTACATCCCCCAACAAAAAATCTTTATACTCAGGGTCCAATTTGGACAGGTTGCCTACTGAACCAACAACCATGAGTTCTGTCTTGCCTCAATTGAGTGCCAGATTGTTCTGCATCATCCAGCGCTCAATAATGGCAAATATTCTATTAAGTTCTATTTCGTCCTGGCAATGAGATCCTGAGAGCGGCATGACACATTGTTGGAAAAAAGAATCCCTTACCGCTCAAGGTGCGGAAAGAAAGGAACCATGAGGATGTTATATATACACGGCGAAGTGCAAGCACCCTGAGGTACTCCGAACAACACAGGGAAGGCTGGCGCCATTGCATCTTCTGCACTAACTCTGCTAGTTCTATTAGAAAGGAAAGATAACATCCATTGAGTAGCTTCTGCCGAAAAATGTGCTACTTCCTTAAACCGCTCGGCCAAGATGGTATGATCAACAAGATCGAAGACCTCAGATTGAGCCAAGGAGATGAGCAAAGAGGCAAGGCCTTTGTCCATCCTCTTAAGTAGTTTGGATTTGAGATCTAATAGAGATGTTTCAGTCCCGAAACCTTGTCTGATCCCTGATTGTAAGGGATTTAGGATGAAATACAGGTTAAGGTGTTGGGCAATCTGAAAATAGGCGACTCGATCCAAGATCCTAAGGAGGAAAGGAGTGTTGGTTATAGGCCTATAGTTAGCCGGAATGCTTTGGTCCAGTCCTGTTTTTTTAATAAAGGTGTAACCTGTGCTTGTTTTAACTCATTAGGGACCATCCCAGTTGTCAAGGAGGAGTTAATAAACTTACAAATGGACTGTACATAGAGACGGCAGACAGGTCTTAATGATGATAGAGGAGCAGGGGTCACCCATGCATTTTGTAGCCTTAAGTTTGGATATTACCAGAGCTAAATCCTCAATGGGGGTGGGGCTAAAATTAAATATAGGAATATCCTCGTCCCTCACAAAGAATGTATGAGCCCTACTAGCCCCAATATCGGAGATCTTGGCTTTTTTTTTTACTAGAGATGCCTTCTCGGATCCTCTCCGGGGATGCTTTGAAAAAACTCACACAAATTGCTGTACTTTATTTTGACTAATATTGAACATTTAGTGTACTGTGCCATGAGTGCAGACTGTCTGTGAGAACACAATATTATAGCTAGTCTGATATAATCCATTCTATAACTTATAACCTAGTAGTGTCACTGGGTTTTCGGTAGCACTCCTCATACAAATTGTGTATATCTTGAGAAAAACCTTATCTTTAACACATTTTTTAACTTAGTTGGTGCCCTCCATTTGTTATCTTCAAGGGGATACTTCTCACATTCAAGGAGATGAGTCTGCACAGCACGTGGTGGAAGGCTAAACCAGGGGGGCAGAGCTATTAATGTTTCTCACCTGTTCACAGTAGTTACTCACATCCACTTGGACTACATACTATGGTAGATGACAGTCTGAACACTGACCATGGAGGTCAGACAGATAGTGCTGTCAGACCATGCCCCAGTGTAATGTGAAGAAAAGTGTGCTAGGGGTGTGCCGAGGCCCAGGATCTGAAATCTCTGCTCCCGCCACCTTGCTGCAGGATCCTTTTTCCTAGGAGAACCTAGCATGGGGATACAGGAATGTTTTCTCCATGAACGATGCCCGGATGTGGCTGCAGTGCACTGAAAATCCCACACTGGGGACAACTCACTGAGAAGGCAAAGTGACTCAAAAAACAAATGGTTAAGGTGGAAATATCCTTATGTGAAGAGAGCAAAATGAACACAAAAGATGTTTAACAACTGCTATCTACTAGAAAGCACTTGTACACACGACAAATGAACAGGACAGACTGCTTGATAAGAGAACAAATCAAAAATGTTATTAGCTGGACAAAATAACAACTAATTCACTGGCTTTCTGGATTAAAGCTAGGATTAGAGTTTAGGGAATAGGGAAACTAAGGGGCAGTGTTCTCATGTGTAAGTAGAAAGAAAAGGTTGAGCTACTCAGGAATGTTTACAATTCGTTGCACACAAGGGAACATGGGAGGGTGCAAGATGGCCAGATATTTCTGAAGAAACTGGAGATTTCTCTTATACAGTGGCAGGACTTGGAAGCTATTATTACCATCGAAAAAGCGATCGAGGTTGACAATAAAGCACCACAGCCAGACGGATTTATCCTTCCATTTGAAACAAATACTTGAGAGGTCTCTGCTGGCCCCTTTGGTAAGTTTATTGAATCACTGTAGCATGAAGTGGACAGTGACTCCTTCCGCGTCACCAGTATATTATTGTATATCTTAGTCATAGGACCCAGGAGGACACCTATGAAATGCTTATAAAAGCCTTTAGTGTACCCATCTTCTCTGGGAGCCTTCCCATTTCGGAACCCCCGAATTGCGGCCAACTCATCATCCCTCGTTATCAGGCTCTCTAGGCACTCAACTTCAAGGTCAGTGAGTCCCACCATATCCAAACCTTCTAAGAATTCTTCTGGCTGCATTCCGACCTCTCTGCTGTCAGTATCATATAAGCTTTCATAGTACTGCGGGAAGCCCTCCACCACTTATGTATCCCAGGAGACACCCCCAACATCCCTTAACCCTGTGATCCATCTTTTGGCCCTCTGCGATCTGAGCAGCACAGCAAGTAATGCATTCGCCTTGTCCCCCTTCTCATAGAATTTTTGCTTAAGGTATTTCACTTCGGACAGTGTGTCCCCCAGCCATTGTGCCCTCAGTTCCTTCCTCATCTTCCGTGTTGCCTCTAATGTCTCCTCATCGTATACCTCTCCCCCATGCATCCGTGATTGATTTTCTGAAATACTTTTCCTAAGAGCCTCTTCCTGCAATCCCCTCTCTCTCTTTCTCTGCGCTTCTTGCCTCATCAGAAGACCCCCTCCAGGTGGCCTTCCCCGCATCCCAAACTATGTTTACGTTCATCTTTCCTGTGTCATTTATCTCAAAGTATTCCGAGATGCCCCCAGATAACCGCTCAGAAAAGAGTGGGTTCCTCCACAGTGAGTCATTGCACCTCCAGCTGCTCTCCGCCTGTTATCCCCCTCCATGTCTAATTCCATAACGACCATGTCATGATCAGACCACCCCACCGGTCGGATATCAGTACGGAGCACCACACACCGTGGGTAATAATAAGCAGCGCTCAGATACCTGAGGGTTCGTAGCGCTATGTAAATGCTGAATTATTATTATTATTATTATTATAATCAGCCCCCCCCTTGGTCTCCATTCAAAAACAGGAAGTCTATTCAGGTGTATGTGGAGTGAGGGGGAGAAAGGAAAGTGTACCCCATATGCCGAGGGTGGAACCATCTCCACCCATCTGCCAGTCCTCTCGCTGCAATGGAGCAGCCAAAGTGCCCTTCCTCCTCCTTCGGGGACTGGGTCCTTGACAGACTGCCTATCAAGTGTTGCGTCCGTCCAGGAGTTAAAGTCACCTTCAATGATGAAAAGATCCCTTACTAGGGCCAGTATTATGTCCAATGCACCTTGAATGAATTCCCCCCGACCCTGGTTTGGAGCATAGAGTGCCGCCAAAAGGATCTGCACCCCTTATAACAGGCCCTGTATTATAAGTAGTCGTCCCTCTAGTAGTTTCGTAACCACACACCCGTAACTGGCATTGCTTATGCAGTGTAATGCACACCGCCCCGCGCTTGACCGACCACAAGGTCCAGTGTGTCTGTCCAATTCCCGCCCCTTGCAGCCTTCTCTCATCCCCTTCCACCAGCCTGGTTTCTTGCAAAAATACTATATCTAAGGCTGCGTTTGCGAAATTCACGTGCAACCAGGGACCTCTTTGTAGTCAAGTTCATCCCTTTCACATTCACGGTGCCCACTACTAACTTCTCCCCCCCTTAGCTCCCTTCACCCTATCGCCCATTCTTCCCAAATCATCTCGCACTTTCCACACACAGGCCTTCCCACCTTCCCTTCAGTATACTGTGGTGTTAATGCTCAGCATTATGTCCACAATCAGTCCGTGCTACCCGTAAAACACCCCAAACTAACAATAGCTCCAACCGAATAAACTGAAACCTGCAACTGGCAGTATACATTCTCAAGACACCCTCCGTCCTGTCGAGGGCCACGTAGGACAAAGGACCAACACCCCCCAACCAGCTGCCTTGTAAGTGCCACTCCGTTCTCCCCAACCAATCCTTCTGACAATGGTGTATACTGTCAAACCCCCTTCTCCTCTCCAGCATTCAAAGGTCCTGACGTGGGGATGGTCCATTCAGATGCCTTCACTTGTGCCCAGTCTTCCACTGCGACGCCAGGGAAGGCTCATGGATGGCCCCTGTTTGTCCCTTTTCTTGAGTGGGCTTGTCTGTCACTCCCGCGTCTCTCCGTTGACCGAAGTTCTCTGCTGAGGTAATCCGATAGTCTATAGCTTCAACTTCGAACTGCAAGTCAAATGAGTAGGCCCATCTGTATCTGATCCCCTTCTCATTCAACCACTTTGTGAGTGGTTGACAATCTCTCCTCTGGGACAGTGTCAGATTGGACAGCTCGTGGTCAATCGTTATGCGCGAGCCTTCCTATTCCAGGTCTTGTCTTGTGCGTGCTCTGGCTAGCACTTCAGCTTTTTCCTTACACCTTGAGAACCTGCCCACCACTGAACGTGGACTGCTTCCATATGGCTTGCCCCCTCTGTGTGCTCTCTCCAACTGCACCTCTTTCCCTCCTTCTGAGATGAACAGGAGGTCAATGATAGCCTGCACCTTATGTTCCACTTGAGCAGGAGGTTCCCCATCGCTCTCTCTCAGTCCCAGTAAACAGATTTTATTCCGCCTCTCCATATTTTCTAGGTAATCCATTTTAAGCATCACCTCCTCCTCACACAGTTGCAGCTCCATCATTCAAGCATCTAGATGCATTTCAACCAGGTCTGCATTGAACTGATTGTTCTCCAGGCTCTCTACTCTATGTTCCACTGTCCCCATCCTGCCTGTAAGGTCTGCCAGGGAGGCTTGTAAATCCCATTTGGAGTGCCTTGATTTCCACCAGGATACTCTGATTATCATCCTTCGCAGCAAAATGTGACATGTCTATGCCCGCCATCACTCTCCCCTCGCATGCTGGACCGGGCACTCCACTTCGCCCTCCCTTCTGCATGATCTAAAGCTCTGGCACTGGGCGATGTCTCTGTGTGTTTAGTCCTGTTTTACCAGTCCACACCCCGACTGCGGATGGGTGGAGCTGGCCTTGCTGTGGTCTCCTGCAACGGCCCTCGTAAATATCACACTCGGAGCCCCTTCCGCCAGGCGACCTCGCCTCCTTGGGTGGGGCCCCCGGTGATTATGGGTGGCTCTCTAATGTCCTCCCTCCTACTAGCACTCACTCCTCGGTCTGCCCTGGTTTTGCACTAGATGCACTCCTCGGTCAAATGTCACCTCCTCTGTGCCAACGTTCTTCTCAGGGCCAGAGACCAGCCTTCCTTCTGCGGCCACTTGGGGGTTCTGCTATGTCAGGATCTGCTGCTGCCCCTGGCTACAGGGCCCCAGACCTGCTTCTGCTGCGGGGGGCTAAGGCTATCAGAATCTTCTCAGCCTCCTTAAAGTCAGTTTGACCAAATGACTAGCTCCCAGTTTGTGCACCACTGTACCAGGCCTTCAGCCCCTGTGCGGGGATATGTCTTATGGGCCTATGACTTCCCCTTACAAGGGCCGCATGCCCAGTTGCTGCTCTCCCAACTTAAATTTGCCAGCATGGGGCTTCGACTACTGCTGCTCTGCCATCAACTCACTGAGGGGGGGCCCTCCAGACCAGCAGGGCAGGCATGCAGTAATAAGTGGGTGCTGTATGCTGCCTCCTCAATTTACCGCTGCCATGTGGCTTCCAGGCCGCTCCCCTCTGGCATGCCGCTTCTCATCTATTAGCACTCTCCGCTAAGGCAGGGAGATTTCCCAAGCGAGCCCCGCCCTCCCAGCCTTCACATGGACAGCCTGTGCCTCTGGATGGCACAGTTGCCCAGGGCCCTCCACATCCAACACCGCAGTTGATCTTGTTTTTGGCTCGGTGCCGCAGGCCCCCTCTAAGCATGGCACCTGACACACAGCCCTGTGTTCCACTGGTACCACTCCAGCCACTGCCCGCAAAGTCTGTCAGGGGGTTCCAGACCCCATCCGCCATATATATTTTACTTTTTCGGGGGTCGGGGCACAGTGGAGAAGCTCTTTCTCATCTCTCTAATGCTTGTGGAAGCCAGAGCGGCCATTCTTCCCTACCTCCAATGCATTGCTTTTCTTTTGACATAGAATTAACCAGGCACCTAAGGACAATGCAGTAATTTACATTTAAGACACAATGCATTAGGAAAATGAAGCCATTTTATGTGATTATGTGCACTGCACTAGCACAAGTCGTATGTCTCTGAATGAGCCAAGTTTTCTGGCAGCCAAATCCTGCATGTAAAGTCAGGGAAAGGGTAAAGATGTCTCATGAGAATAGGCAAATGGCATGCAAGTAATGTTTCCACCAAGCAGATTTGAATGTCAAGAATAGTGTTTTTGGTGCCAACCTGTGTCGGATTCGACCATCTGCATGGGAAGAGTTCGCTCTCCTGGGCTCTTTTTGTTTGTTTAAAAGAATGAATGATGGGCGATCAACCCCCAAAAATATGTGGGGCCATTCCTGTACATATTTTCCACGCTCACCGCACAGCAGAAAAATAGTCATGTACTCTGGGAGGACGCAGCTTACCAGCGCCGCCCTCTCCTGTCATGTGTAGCTGACACCTCACAGCCGCAGGTACATCAAAAGCCTTTGGTCGTGGGCAGCCTGATTAGAATTTCAAGGCCCATAGATTTGCATCTCCATTGTCAAACCTTGCTGGTGGCGGGGAATACTGAAGAATGTTAATTAGCAAGCCTCAGGGAAGGCCTGGGTGCAGGATGTGACAATGGAGACCACATGCCATCACCTCTTTGTAATGCAATGTGTCAACATGGTACTAACACCCCTCTTTGGTATGATAGGGCAGTGAATGTCCTGTCTGGGACCAGTCCTGGGAAGTATGTGAATTGTAGGAGACGAAAATCTACCTGCAACCCCCTACTTCAAAGGAGGCCCTTGTTGTGATCAGGCGCTGCATAGGGCTCAGTGAATTAAGGAGACATTTTGATGTACAGCATACAAGACAATGGGTGGTACTTAGAAGTATATGTTGTCATCCTTCCCCTGTCTGTTGCCAAGTGCTCTGATTCTGACTTGAAGCATCACTGAAGATTGTTGATGGAGACCCAGAATTGGCTCACTGAAATTAGGCTTGGCCTACACTAATCCCTGGTTGCTGTTTGGCTTCAAAAGAGGGCTGAGCTCCTCACTGACCAGATCATCTTAAGATTTTGCAAGGAGTAAGAAGAAGTACTCATTTGGGCCTGATCTGAATGTTCAGTCTACCTTACATGTTCTGCCAGTGAAGGAAGACCAGGAGTTCCAAGAGGGAGGCAAGATCCCTCCCCTAAACATCTCCCAGGGAACATAGGGAGATATCGGACTCAGAGGACCTCTCCAGCAGCTCCAGAACCGATACCCAGCAAGCACACAGAATGCCCTGCTAGGTTCTGACAGCAGCAAGCTTCCTAGGTGGAAAGTGCCACAGAGTCTCTGGACAAAGTACAAGGCTGTTACCTGCTAACACCTCCCCTGAGCTTTGGGCTGTCTGCCTTGACAGGACACGAGCCCTGAGAAGAAGCTAGGAGGAGTTCCACACAAGCCTCATCCAGTGTCCATCTTTGTAAGAACAATTCCTCAAACCTCATCTGGCTGCACGGCTGACTGTTGTCACGCCGCAGTCGCCAGAGGTGTCCGGGACGCCTCAACCAGCATTCCAGATCCGCCAACCAGTACCGAGACAATGATTCCTTGCCCTGAGCCACCACGCCGGACAGCCTGCAGACGTCTGGCCAGACTCGCTTGCCGAACAGCCTGCCGCCTGGTACCCGCTGCTGTCTTCCGCCACTAACTCTGTCATATGGGCTGCGAAGCACTCTGGAACCTCCTCGACGCTGTCGACCACCAAGAAAGTCTTCAGCACCAGGTACATTGTGGTTCTTCACCCCTGGTACTTCTCTGAAGGCCCCTAGAGACAGTTGTGACCCGTTTCACCTTTGGCGTTGAAACCAAATAACCTTGAACAGTAAGACTGATTGCTTTACCAACTACTCTCCTGTCAGTATCCAGGGTGCATCCCTTTCCTTTCTGAAACTGTCTGTCCTCTGTGTTTCTTTACAGTGTGGGATGTAATTGTAGTGTGCTAGAACTGTCTGTTGTAGAAATAATAAAGTAGATGTACCACCTTGACTGGACAGTCCCTTTATCATTGGGTAATAATTGTATTTTGCTGTGCTGCAAATAACCAACGATCCACGACCTTGCGGAGATAAGCCTGCCATTCTGTCCACGTTACCAAAAATTGGACAAGGAAGTCTTAAAATTCACTTGTATTCCAATATGCTCGAATCCCTTCTGGTGTCCTACAAGTATGGGGCTGATTAATGGTTTAGAAACTGATATTCATCCCTGGATCACTGGTGCACCGGAAGTTGATTTGTCACATTGGTGGCAAGCAGTCGGAACATTTGGCATCTTGCTCACAGCTTAGTCACCCAACAATAAAAGTACTGTTGTTGGCAATGTTTAGTTACTGCTAGGTAATTGTAATAGTCATGGAGCTTGACATGGAGACTATAAAAGGCATGACCAAGGATGTCCTGAGCCTCTTATGTCAAGAGAGGGGACCTCCCCAGAGCAGTAAGGTTAATAAACCTGAGTTGCTGACAAGTATCCAAGCTTGGGTAGAAGCGAGGACGGTTATATTATGATTGGTTATTTATTGGAGAGAACACCCCAGGGGGGATGGGCTAGGCCCTGTGTACCCGAACGGACAAGACCTTCCGGAGGGGGTAAATGACGAGGATGACCGAATGAACAGTGTTTCTCGCCAATCATCCCACCAGGGGCAAGTGTGGTTTCGCAACACTCAGGATTGTCAGTGAGGAAAGGGACTAGTGCGGCATCTCGCAGTTCCCAGGCCTCAGCACAGTCTCTAAGGGACCCAGTAATTGTGCCGGCTGTTAATGAGGTAGCAACTAGAATGTTCCTGCTTGAGGAGAGGAGACTAATGGTAGAGGAACAGAAACAGAGGGACAAGGTCACCATTGAGCGGGACAGTGCCGCCATAGAGCTGCGCAAGCTGGCGCTTGAAGAGAAGAAAGAGGACACCAGATTTTCCTCTACCAAAGTCAGCAGGAGTGGCTCAAACCATAGTGCCCGGGATAAGCCCGGACGGCACATCCCCAAAGACTTAGTACAGGTGTATGAAGTGGGCAAGGATATTTTCGACTGGTTTGAAGCACTCGAGTTAGCATTCCAGCTGCAGGAGGTGGATGAGGTACTGTGGGGTGCAGCCCTGATGAGTCGCTTACCGACACCAGGCACTGATGCAATTCTTTAGTTAACTCCTGAGGAAAGGCCCGTTTATGAGAGCATGAAGGCAGCCTTCCTCAGGAAGTTATGTAAAACCCCAGAACAGTATCTAAAGAGCTTCAGAGAGCTCGGAAAGAAAAGTGGGCAGACATTTGAAGCGTTCACACACTTGTTGAAATATCTGAGCGGGTGGGTGACTGATAAAGTTGACACATTTAAAGGGATGTACAATTTGAGTGCATGTGAGCACGTGTTGAAAAATTGTGAGGTTGACCTACACCAGGATCTAGTGGACAAAACTATCACAGATCCTAGGGAGCTTGCAAAGGCTGTCGACAGTTTTGTGAGTACTCAAGTCCAGAAAAAGGCTCAGGCGAGTACACCCAAGCAGGAAGAGAAATCAGCGGACGAAAGAGTAAACAAGGATGGGAAGGACAAAGGTCCCACCCAATCCTCTTCAAAGTCAGGTCCCCAAAAGAGCAAAGGGAAACCCCCAAACTCTAGTTCAGCTGTGCACACCAAAAAGAGGAGCGCAGGCACCCCTAACACTGGAACACCTACGTTCTCACCACCCAAAGAATGTTTTGTGTGTAAGGAGCTGGGCCACATGAAAGGGGATCCTGCTTGTAAGGGCTTACCCAAGCAAGCCATAGTGAATGTTGCACTCATAGAGGAGGCCATCATTAGTGTGGGCCTCTCAGAGGAGGATTTCCCACTAGGCCAGGGAGTGGCTGAATTTGGATTGGTTACAGTGAGTGGGAACGGTACCGGATCTCCAGAAGAGACCCAAGTTCCCAATAATACTCAACTCAATCTCGAGCCCATGTACATCAATGGACACAAAACTCCTGCAGTCCGAGACACCACGGCTAGCGTCACCTCTGTCATCCGGCAGTGGGTACAGCCAGGCCAGTATATTGATTGGCCTGTGTTGTACACCGGTGGATTTGATGGTAAAAATAAGTACCCCTTGGCAGCAATAGTAGAGCTCAGCTGGCGAGGTGTATCGACCCAGAGCCGTGTAGCGGTGAAAGACTCCATCCCTGTTCCACATCTGTTGGGTAATGATCTTACTGATCCCGAAACAGTCACAGTGCTACACTATCTAAGGCCAAAGAGAACACCAGATTGAACGCTCTGAAAGCCTTAGGGCCTGGAGTGCTTCTAGAGGGCTTCTTGGAAGGACCGGCGTGTCCGGTAGCCCCTAGTCCAGTTCCACAGACTACTAAGTCACCTACTCCTGTGGGAGAAGGGCTAGTTTCCATGGAGGACCCTACTTTGGTAGCAGGGGATTCCGTGATTTCAGAGTTGCCTGGCGCAGCACAGGAGCCTGAGGTGCAGGACCAGGTGGGCACCGATCTGAAGGGTCTGCCCAAGCTGAATGAGTTCTCATCAGCTGGGGGCCCAGATCAGACTGACTTCTTCACAGCCCAGAAAGAATGTCCCACTCTGGCGGGTCTGTGAAAGCAGGCCGAGGAGCAAGCTAAAGGCGAGGTCCCTGGACTGTTCAGAGTGTACTGGGAGGATGGACTCCTGTACACTGAGCCAAAGGATTCTGAGTGACGAGGACATCAGAAGATTGGTGGTTCCCCAATACCACAGTAAGTTCCTTTTGGATTTGGCTCACCAAATTCCTTTAGCGGGTTACTTGGGAGTGACTAAGACATCAGAGCGGTTGTCTGTGCACTTTTAGAGGCCGCAGTTCGTCGTAAAAGTTAAGGAATTTGTCAGTCAGACTGATTGCTTTACCAATTACCCTCCTGTCAGTATCCAGAGTGCATCCCTTTGCTTTGTGAAACTGTCTGTCCTCTGTGTTCCTTTACAGTGTGGGTTGTAATTGTAGTGTGCTAGAACTGTTTGTTGTAGCAATAATAAAGTAAATATTTTCATACAACCTTGACTGGACAGTCCCTTTTATCATTGGGTAAGAATTGTATTTTCGCTGTGTTGCAACTAACCAACGATCCACGACCTTGCAGAGGTAAGCCTGCCGCTCCGTCCATGTTATGAAAAATTGGACATGGAGGTCTTATAATTCACTTGTATTCCAATCTGTTTGCATCCCTTCTGGTCTACTAGAGGTATGGGGCTGATTGATGTTTTATAAACCGATATTCATCCCTGGACCACTGGTGCCCCAGAAGTTGATTCGCAACACAACTTGGAGAGTAATCCGGACGGGAATAAAAAAAGATATTTCATGTGTCACATGGATTACCTCCCACGCAGATAATTGGTTCTAACAATTGTATTCATACCACTCCACTCTCGCACCTACTGAGGCAGCCAATGGAAATTGCAAGCTAATTAGCTACATATGTCTAAGGTTTTTCAACCAATCCTAACTTGTGTGAAACAAAGTGACCTCATTAGAAAGGAGGTAACATGTACGTCTGATGGTGTACCACATGTTTAGAATAGGCCAATGAAAATGTATAACGTATATAACCATTTATGTCATTGCTTACACCAGCCAATCACAAAGATGCATTGTTTAAAATTGTTGCTTTTGCTTTCTGTAAAACGTAATATAAGCCTGTACTCGTGCCATTGCAAGTTGAATGTCTGTGTTAAGCAGATTTTGTAATAAATCGTTTTTTTATTTTTCTTCCATCCTGTGCTTTGCATTCTGTTTGGCTTTTCCTGAGTACCTTTATTGGCAAAAGAAAGGGACCTTGGCACCATTTTGCACCACACTACTACTGTACACTGCAGAGTATATTGTAGTATGTAAAAGGTGTGATTCGTGTGCTGCAGTTTCTACTAAAATGCCCGTAGTTTAGCTGTGAATAACACTGTGATATATACCATACATGCGTACAGATACTGCAATCTGGAAACCATTTACTACAGTTAATGGTACAGTTCTGTAATATTCTACAGTGCGCTGCTATATTATGCAGAATATATTGCAGTATACTATAGACACAATTCATGTAGCCAGTTTTTACTGATAATTACTGCAGATGAGCATAAAATACTCTAGAAAACTATAGTACAATTATTGTAGTACAAAATCCTCATTCTATAGCATAGCATTTATCCCAAAACAATGTCTATAGCTTAATACAGCTTACTACATACATTCAGCACCCGGTAAGCAAGCTCTGTGGGTTGAGCGCTTGCTGCAGCAATCTGTGCATGATTGGCAGGCTATAGTTTGGAATCCCGGCAAGGCCAACTCAACTTTTCATCCTTTCATGGTCGATAAATGAGTACCAACTTCAGCTGGGTGACATTGTATGTAAATATGTTCTATGTAAAGTGGTTTGGCGAAGGCACCACATAAATACCTTATCATTATCATACTGCACTATACCATGGGGCATTCTATAGACTCTTTCTATAAGGGAAGCTAATGCTGAAGCTGTTTCGGCAGCTAAATGCAGATTGGGAATTCAACAGTAGAATCTTTATTAAATATCAGGATGGGTGTAATGCCTAACTTGCCTTATAGCTATGGTCGGGATTTTCCCTACCTAAAGAAACTAAGGAAAGTATATGTCTGTAAGTCCAAATCAAAAGTGTTTCTGTGTCAAAACCTATGCTTGCTCTCACCTCTAATACAAACATGTAGTGTAAGGTTATTCTAACTCAATTAGTGTTCACAATAAAGTCTGGAGCAATCTCTAGCTCTCTTCCCAACGTTCAAGATACAGTTCACCAATTATAGGTTTCAAATGTTCCTTCGGGACTTGGGTTTCTCTTTCAAATGTTTCAAGCACACTTGGTTCAAGGTTCTAAAGGAGTTCAGGATTCCCTTCCCCAAGCTTCAAGCACTTGTTCACAAAACAATATTCCAAAGGAGCTCAGGGTTCCCTTCCCCAAGATTCGAGCACTGGTTCACAAAACAATGTTCCAAGGGAGCTCAGGGTTCCCTTCCCCAAGCTTCAAGCACTGGTTCACAAAACAATATTCCAAAGGAGCTCAGGGTTCCCTTCCCCAAGCTTCAAGCACTGGGTCACAAAACAGTGTTCCAAAGGAGCTCACGTTTCCCTTCCCCAGGCTACAAGCACTCTTGGTACAATGTTCCAAAGGAGCGCAGGGTTCCCTTCCCCAAGCTTCAAGCACGGGTTCACAAAACAATGTTCCAAAGGAGCTCAGGGTTCCCTTCCCCAAGCTTCAAGCAATGGCTCACAAAACAATGTTCCAAAGGAGCTCAGGGTTCCCTTCCCCAAGCTTCAAGCACACTTGGTACAATGTTCCAAAGGAACGCAGGGTTCCCTTCCCCAAGCTTCAAGCACTGGTTCAAAAAACAATGTTCCAAAGGAGCTCAGGGTTCCCTTCCCCAAGCTTCAAGCACACTTGGTACAATGTTCCAAAGGAACGCAGGGTTCCCTTCCCCAAGGTTCAAGTACTGGGTCACAAAACAGTGTTCCAAAGGAGCTCACGTTTCCCTTCCCCAAGCTACAAGCACACTTGGTACAATGTTCCAAAGGAGCGCAGGGTTCCCTTCCCCAAGCTTCAAGCACGGGTTCACAAAACAATGTTCCAAAGGAGCTCAGGGTTCCCTTCCCCAAGCTTCAAGCAATGGCTCACAAAACAATGTTCCAAAGGAGCTCAGGGTTCCCTTCCCCAAGCTTCAATCACACTTGGTACAATGTTCCAAAGGAAGGCAGGGTTCCCTTCCCCAAGCTTCAAGCACTGGTTCAAAAAACAATGTTCCAAAGGAGCTCAGGGTTCCCTTCCCCAAGCTTCAAGCACACTTGGTACAATGTT
Organism: Ambystoma mexicanum; assembly: GCF_040938575.1. Lineage (NCBI taxonomy): Eukaryota > Metazoa > Chordata > Amphibia > Caudata > Ambystomatidae > Ambystoma > Ambystoma mexicanum. The sequence continues at coordinate 1,012,003,458 of NC_090934.1, forward strand.
CCAAAGGAAGGCAGGGTTCCCTTCCCCAAGCTTCAAGCACTGGTTCAAAAAACAATGTTCCAAAGGAGCTCAGGGTTCCCTTCCCCAAGCTTCAAGCACACTTGGTACAATGTTCCAAAGGAACTCAGGGTTCCCTTCCCCAAGGTTCAAGTACTGATTCACCATGACTTAAATTACTTTGGCGGTTCACAACCAACTCAGAAGACTTAAAAGTTCATAGGTTATTGATTTATCTTTCTTGGCACTTCTTTGGCTCCTTTTCCCCCACCTCCACTTTGTTGGTTTTGATTTACAGCCTTAATTTCTATCCATTTTGCTAGTTCAGCATTTTGCTCACACTTCATTGGCTCCCCTCGGGTGCTCATTCACAGCTTTCATTCTCTTTTCAATAATTTTGACTGTTCTTATTACTTTCGCAGTGCTCTTTATTTTATCAGAGACTTTTGAACATGTTCAGCTTCCTCAGACGTGACCGCTCTGATATATTGTTTCCCCACAATCCGTTTTGAACCTTGCATTCCGAGAATGTGCTGATTGCGCGCGACCACTCCAATACAATGTTTTAGTAACTTTCAGTGTATTCGGTTATTAATGTAGCATACAATTATTTCTGCTGGCATCGCAGCTCGTAGACATTCATAAGCATATTGGCGGCATGTGCCTGCTCTGTCACAATGTAGCCTCTCTTCCTGTATTCGCGTACCAGGTTTATTCACACACAGAAACTCACCAGTTGCATTGTTGGACATCACAGCTCTTCTTTCACAGCTTCTCTACAAATTAGGTCAGGGTCTCGCCACCTGCCCCTCAGGCACTCCTGGGGCGCCTCCTCTGCCCAGGGGAACAAGCATCTGCAGAACCGAACAGGAAGGGCCAACACTCCACACAGTTTCCTTCCTCTGACTTCACTGGCTCCCTGGAGACATGGCTCCCTCACCACACTTTCGCATAGTGCTCTGCTCTGCAAGTTTTCAGCATTCTTGTGTTTCTGCTTCCCTCCGGCTCACACCAGTCCGCTTTGCCTCCCTTGCTGCTCTCCCTTCCTCCTGTTTTATGCTTCACCTTGTATGCACCTGAACCGTCTCAAAGGGTTTTAGGTGTGAGTCCTGGATTGGTGGAGTTCTGACTATAGTTAAACCAATCAGTGGGACATGCCTGACCTTCAGCTCTATAGTCTCCAGGATCCCTCTTCTTTGTCGCAATACGATAGTGGTGTTTTCTATAGGTAGTCCGCACTACTCTTTGAGGCATTTTCCTCTTCTCAATACTTTGTAGTTATGGAGGGAGAAAAACATTATTTGAAGAAGTCCATTTTGACCCTAGTTGCTCTTTCTTTACTCTCCTGTTAGAATGGGGTTTGGAATGGGGAGTAGGTGGTATTATTCTTAGTTGTCTCTTTCTAACCTCAATATATTGTAGTATTGAAGAAGGGGATATCAGATGTGGTTGACAATAGCCTACGAAGGATGATGGAGGGGAACTAGATCAGAATCAGGATGGGGTAAATACCATGCCTTGCCTTCGCGCATCCCTTCCCCAATCCTCAAGGACCCTCCACCCAATTGATACTCCCTCACTAGTCAACCCCTAGGGTCGGGATCCAAAAGCGATGGCCCTTCCCTGGCCACCTGAACAGAAGATCCCCGGTGAGTTGTGAGAATGCCTTCAGGTTTCTCAGAGAAGCAGGAGCAACTACATAAACAGATAGGGCTATCCGAAGTGTGGAGCGTCTCGGGAGGATAGCTGAGGGGCAACGCGCTCTCCTTGGAAGCAAGACGACGCGGAGCAACACAGGTTCAATCCCCGAGTACGCGCTTAGAAACCTCTGGCTATTAAGCGCGTTATAAACAACCAATCGTAAATCATAAATCATTATGGCGGCCTTAGAAAATATTTCCCACCAGTTTATCAGTATTTGGTCACTGGTCCATGACTATATCTTAAAAGATTATCAAGTGGTGTCCGGAACGAAAAGATTAAGAGACCAAAACCTCTTTGGTGAGCAAATGCTTGACTACTTGACAAGTGATAAAAGACTGCAATCCCCTGGGTGTGGGAGTGCGGGAAGTGGAGGAGGCAACTAATGGACATATCGGGTGGGTGTTCAGGTCCATGTTGATAGTCTGTCTTGTTTGTTTTACGCCTGGGTGACGAAATGGCTGCTGATGCGCAGTAGTACATGGGTGTGAAGTGGCTAAACTGCCTACTCAGCCCCAGACTAATACTAAACCAGCAGGGATTACAGTCATAAAGGTGAAACAGGCACATCTGGAAATGTACACCTCCTTTGCATCTTTTGATAGCGCAGGGCGAGTGCAGGGTATAGCTTCAGGAGATGGGTGAGCATTAGAACGTCCAATCAAGCTTCTAATAATAGACGCTATTAATTAAACAATAAAATTGCAAAAAACGAATCAGAAAACACTTGAAAAACCCACCCTTGTAAAAGAAAACACAGAAAACGCTGGCTTTCATAAAAGGGCAACCCAGGCAGATGAGCAAATATTTCAGGCAACAGATTGGCAACAATTTCAATGTGTAATATTCAATATTCTTTAAGGAAAAGATAGAGAAAGGGGACTTGAAAGTCACTATGGTCCCAAAACTGGACCAGGGACTGGGCATATTCACAGTGATAACGATGATGATAATTATGTGTTATTTATATAGCGCTACTATACATGTGGCTACTATACATGTGTAGAGATACTTCTGTCTGGAAACCATTTACTACCATCAATTGCACCTTTCTGTAATATTCTGCGCCACACTACCGTACACTGCAGAATATATTGCAGTATACTACAGACACTTTTCATGTAGTAGATTTTTACTAGAAATTGCTGCAGATGAGCTGAGAATTATGCAGTAAACTATAGTGGAGATGTGACCAAGCAGCTCGGGCTGGACTGCCCCTTTTGGGGTGTGATCAAGCCTGATTTCTATGTGGTCTTTCCCCTTTTTTAATGGCTTGGCAGGTGAAGAACGATGGCATGGAGGGTTGCCCAGAGCAATGCCAGAGGTTAAGATGAATGCTAAACCTTCCAGCCATCACCTCTTTTGTTTTGTTGTAATCACCCCCAGTGGGACGGGTATGCCCAGATGTGGGTCCTGTGCCTGCTGGGTCTAGAGACCCAGGCTACTCCTCAGTGATGTGGCCCAACTAGGTCCATAACATGTTTGAGGATACTTGTGGTCTCGTGCAGAAGGGATGTGACCAAGCAGATTGGGCTGGACTGCATCTTTTCGGCTGGGACCGAACTTGATTCTGATATGGTCTTTCCCCTTTTGTAATGGCTTAGCAGGTGAAAGGAGATAGCCTGGAGGTGGCTTAGCAGGTGAAAGGAGATGGCCTTGAGGGTTGCCCAGAGCAATGCCAGAGGTCAAGATTAGTTCTACACTTTCCAGCCATCACCTCTTTTGTTTTGCTGTAGTCATCCCGAGAGGGACGGGTATGCCCAGACATCTGTCCCCTGCCTGCTTGGCCTAGAGACCCAATGTACTCCTCACTGATGAGGCCCAACTAGGCCGAAACATGTTTGGGGATGCTTGTCTAGCGCAGAAGGGATGTGACCAAGCAGTTTGGGCTGGACTGCTCCTTTTGGGGTGGGACCAAGCCTGATTTGCATATGGTCTTTCCCCTTTTGTAATGGCTTTGCAGGTGAAGAACATGGTCTGGATGGTCGCCCGGAGCAATGCCAGAGGTTAAGAATCATTTTAAACCTTCCAGTTGTCACCTCTTTTGTTTTGCTGTAAACTATAGTGTGTGTGCCATTAAATCGTACAAAATCATCATCCTATAGCATTTATCCCAAAACGATGTCTAATTATAGCTTACTACATACGTACAGCAGGTGGTATGACAGCTCTGTGGGTTGATCGCTCACTGCAGTGATTCGCATGTTCGAATCCCCATTGCAGCCTTTCATCCTTTCAAGGTGAATAAATAATAATAATAATTTGGCATTTATATAGCCAAAGCTCTGCACGATGTCAAAGCGAGCGCTCTACTCGCTGTGCCACTTGACCGGCTATGAGTACCACCTTCAATTGGGTGATATTGAATGTAAATATGTTCTATGTAAAGCGGCTTGACGAAAGCACTACATAAATGCCTTATCATTAGCATACTGCACTATACTGTGGGGCATTCTATAGACTCTTTCTATAAGGGAAGCTAATGCTGCAGCTGTTTTGGCAGCTAAAAGCTTTATTGATCTGGAAAGCTGGAGCCACCGCCTAAACAGGTAGTGCTGTCCGAAGTGTGGGACGTTATGGCCTCAGAAAACATTTCCCACCAGTTTATCAGTATTTGGTCACTGGTCCAAGACTGTATCTTAAAAGATTATCGGGTGATCTCCGCACCGACCAGATTAAGAGGCCAAAACCTCTTTGGTGAGCAAATGATTGACTACTAGACAAGTGATAAAAGACTGCAAGGAGTGGAGGAGGCAACTAATGGACCGATCTGGGGGGTGTTCAGATCCATGTTGATAGTCTGTGTTGTTTGTTTTACGCCTGGGTGACGGAATGGCTGCTGATGTGCTGTAGTACCCGGGTGTGAAATGGCTAAACGGCCTACTCAGCCCCAGACTAATACTAAACCAGCAGGGATCACAGTCATAAAGGTGAAAAAGGCACAGCTGGAAATGTACACCTCCTTTGCATCTTTTGATAGCGCAGGGCGAGTGCAGGGTATAGCTTCAGGAAAGAGGTGAGCATTGGAACGTCCAATCAAGCTTCTAAAAATAGAGGCTAATAATTAAACAATAAAAATGCAAATAACTAATCAGAAAAGACTTGAAAACCCCACCCCTGTGAAAGAAAACACAGAAAATGCTGACTTTTGTAGAAAGGCACCCTAGGTGGACGAGCAACTATTTCAGTCAATAGATTGGCAACAATTTCAATGTTCAATATTCCTGAAAAAAAGGTAGAGAAGGGGCCTTGAAAGCCCAAAACCAGACTTGGGGGCTGGGTATCTTCACAGTGCCTTTATTCATGTGTTTGGAGTTTAACAACATTTAGCCAGGCGTTTCTGCATCGAAACCGGGACTCTGGGCATTTTCTGCGCCGGGCAGTCTCAAGTCAGATTGCGGCGGTGCTATTCGGCACTGGTGTCTGGCTTGTGGGGTGATGATGGAGGGGACAGGAGTGGGTGTCGGGTCAGCAGCGCTGGAAGACTCGACGCCTTGGATGCGGAGGAGCAAAGACTGCCTTTGGCAGCAAGCAAGCTTGGCTGGCTCAACATGGTGTCAGGAGCACCCTAGCGGTGTCAGCTTGGAGCCCGATGAGCTGTTGAGCAGGCAGTGGTGTTCAGTTGGGGATGCTAGAAGATTTGGTGGGTCTCAGATGTGAGGAAAGTGGAGCTTCAGTGTCTGTGTTGAGCAATCTTAGAGATGCACAGGCAGTTGAGCATTGTGGTAAAGGACGACTCTGATAGTTCCTGTGCCGGATCTTGAATGTCTATGAGGATGCCCCAAAAGGCATCAAGATCATTCAGAGATGCAGGAAGAGCCAGGGGTCACTTCCTTGGTTCTGGAGTTGCTGGGAGTTCCAAACCATGGACTCCAGATCAAGGTAAGTCCTTCTGTTCTGCATTCCCATTCCAGAGAACTTGGCTGGCATCTCCAAGGGATCATTCATCTCCAGTGATCACTCTCCTGGTTCCAGTGCAACCAGCAGTGAGTACTTGGTCCTACAGCAGACACCCCCACTGTTCTCGGCAAGCCTTCTCTAAGGGGACCAATCCCTGTTGTTCTAACAAGTGCCCTTTGCATTATGACATCACACTCAGTGTGCCGGCAGGAAATGGAGGGGACAGGAAAGGGAAGAGAGTCCTAACACAAACTAAGATAGTGTGACTTATCTCTCAGCCCACCTCACCCTTCTGGCTACTCTTACTCTGTGTCAGGACTCAACGTCCATGGTCTTTATGGTCCTCCTGGAATCTCCGGTCCCAGGTTGCAGGTGCCATTTTTTCTCCCAATATGGTGCTCTGCTTTCCCATAATGAAGCGGATTGAACAGTCTAGTCTTGGACCTCCCTCGCTGGCTCGGAAGCCCACAATTATTAATTGCAGAACCTGAGCGATGCCCCTCGCATCTCAAAGCTAGTTCTTGGAGTCCAGCTCAAAGCTTGGTAACATTTTCTGTTGCCTTCCTTTCTTCTGCTATTCTCCCCTTTCAGTCCCCCTTCCCTTGGCCTTCCGACTCTCTCACTTTGGGGTCCTGTTTTCTCCTTTGCAATCCTGCCTTGGATTCTGCTTGTGAGTGGTTGTTGCCTCAGGAGTCTTGTTCTTGTTATTAATATTGCTGCCTGGATTGCAACACCGGCAATCCTTTCATCAGGATCTACCTCTGGATAAACATCACACAGGTTTTGTTTTCCTTCCTTGGAAGGTTTTTCCTGCTGATTGGCAGTTCCCCCGGGGGCTACTTGACCTGAGCTTCTGCTTCCAGGCAGGGTTGCCTCTGGGGAGGCTTGCCCTTATCTCCATGAGACCCGCACTGAACAAAAACCTCACATAGAAAAAGAGCACAGGAAGTCCTCACATAAGAAGACGCAAGTGAGCCCTTCCAGCGAAAAAACTAAGTCTGACACTCTGCCCACTTCCCATGCCTGCTGACTTCAAAGGGCCTCCTGTAGTCAGCACCCAGATGTGGCAGTGGCTTTGTTATGGTGGTGCTGCCTTTGAGTCACTAGTTCCCAGGAATTACCCTTCCTGCAAGAGACTCAAAGTGGCATCATCCTGGCTATTGTTCCACATGGCAGTAATGGAGACAGTCAGATCTGACACTAGTACACATCAGTCCTGTCATAGCTGCAGTCTTGTTCACTAAACTGACCCTAGTGCGTTATCAAATTGCTGTGGCTGCATAATTGTGCATTCTTGTTAGTCACCATGCCCCAAACAGGCACAGCCTATATGTATAGATGTATGTGTCACCGAAGTGAGTAAGGCATACAAATATTAGGTTTGGAAACAGGGGTGCAGAAGATGATTAAAAAGCTCCCTCTGCCTGCAGGAACTCTGTGTTCCAGCAGTAGTCAGGAATGCACATGCAAACATTGAACCTGCCCTATACCGCTGCAGGGCTTTGGGTGTCTGTAGACTATCTCAGCAAAGGCACATGTTTTCACTATAATTTTGGTATTAAGCATTCATAAAGGGGAGTGGGGTCTGATTAGCAGACCTCTTTCCCAGAAACAGAATTACCCACATCATTTATGTTAATAAAAATCATTACAGCACGGGTTATCCCGCCATCACCTGATGCCCATTCTGTCACAGACTGCCAATAAAATGTGTTAGACAAAAAGAAAACACCGGATTACTTAAAGGTTCACAATCTAAATTATGGAATATAATTCATAAACAATCATAACAGTAGAGTAAAATACAGAGAATCCAGCTAGAAATCATTGATTACTTTAAAATCCTGTCCCCGTAGGATCATCTGACAATTAGTTCATAGAAATCATTTTATATAGAAATTAAGCTAAATGAAACAATCATTAACATAATGACATACAAATCAGAAGTTGCCTCAAGAAATCTTAAGCAAGTTGTTCAAGGCAATACACATTTGCATAGCCTGCATCACGCAGGGCTCTGGGTAAGAATTTGAGCTATGAGTATTTTACTTCCTAGCTTGGGGAGTTGGGGGTAAACAGGCCTTTAAGGGTATATTTGATCATAAAGGCCATCTCCACATCATGTAGTGCTAAAGCAGAGGTCCTCTTTGTGGAAGGTGCTGCTCACACCACTGATATGAGGTCATGCAAACTATTCATTCTAGTACTGGCCTGATTTCAGTGTGGAAAGTGTGCTAATTATCTGGAGCCCTGTGAATCGGCTGGAGTCAGGCATCATCTGCCCTACCTCCTCTGTGGTGGGCAAGGGGATCAAGGCACCATTGAAAACCTTAATTACTTGTTTTTATCTCGCTGCTATTGCATTGCACGTCTTTACTGAGCACGGTAACGCCTGATCATGTCATACCAAGAGTGCTTTGTCTTCAGGAAATGGAGAGAGTAACGGGAAGTTTGGGAGCCCTAGGCTAATTCAAGATGGTGTGGCCCCTCAGGGCACGGTAGCTCTCTCCTTGGCTGATGTGACTCCACCCTTTTCCTATGTCTGCCCACACCCAGAGGTCTCTGGTAATAAACACACTGGTGTGACTGTCCTGGCCTGGCAGAGCTTGACCTTTGAAGCACTGGACCTCGCCCTGTCCCGTGGAGGCATTTCCATTCATCCTGAGAGGTGAACGTCCATGCCCAGGACAGACCAAGGCTTTTGCTAGAACCCAGTCCAAATGGTCTGTTTTGAGCAAAACTTGGTTCCAGCCAGTGAATATGCAGGAGCCCTTGACCACGAAGGTCACAAGTAACCAAGCTGCTAATAAAATGACATCAATAGGTTTTGGCCCATAAATGTTTTGAGTCCCAGAGATCGCTATGTCATAACCAGAAATGGTTACTATTTAGATTTCACATCTGGCACTAGATCCTGAGCCCCAGACCTATATATTTTCATTACGGTTCAGGATTACCCACAATTAAAAGGCAGATGCTGATGGCTGAGGATTTCGTTTGAACAGTTGCTGACAGAAGTGCACATGCCACTTTGTGACTGCCATGTCTTAAACCACTAGGCAGCAGCTGAGAGGTATCAGTAGACAAGCACAGCAAAACCATATGTGTACACTATGCTTTTCTGGCATGAAGCATTATGAAACAGGGGGCTCGTTAGCTGACCCAACTTTCAGAGAAAGAGCTACCTGCATCACTTTATTATTAATAATATTAATAATATTAACAATAATAATAATAATAATCAAAAAAGCTCAGGCTCTTCTACCCTCAAATATGGCATTCTGTCACAAAGCAGCAATTTGTATTTTGTTTGTATTTATTTATGAAAATGTTGTCATTTTAAGAAGACATTACTTACAAAGTAGGCAATAAGAGAAAGCAGAGGCATTCCTAGGATAAGGGGCCTTTAAATTAGTGTATTGTTGGATTTAATGGCATATTGCAAGTGGTTAAGGGCTGAAAATAGAAACAAAAACCAAGGTTGCAGAATTAATGCTTGCAGTTCTGGCTTTGTTGGTGTGAGATATGTGACCATCCGCACAGTGAGAGTACGCTCGCCTGAGCTTTTTTGAAATTTGAAAAGAAATTGAATGATGGTAGATCAACCACCGGAAATTGTGTGGGGCTAATCTGCACATATTTGCCCATGCTTACCACACGACATACGCATAGACCCATGTACTCTGGGTGGACACAGCCTTCAGGCGCAGTCTTCACTGTTATATTTAGTTGGGATATGACAGGAGGAGTACACGACGCATCTCCAGAAGGGGAGGACCAAACCTTCCCCATGCCAAGACCAGCCTAATTAACTATCAAAGGCTCCATGGATCCACCTTGTCCTTTTGTTGGGCCATGCAGCTGGTGGCAGCAATTCACATACTCATCAGAGAGTAATTCAAACAGGCCCACATCGGGCCTGTCTGCAGAGGTTAACAAAGGATATGGGAAACCCCAACAACCTTTTATCAGCAACTGTGTACACCTGAAGCCAGCTCCTGCCCTCAGTATCAATTAGTGAACTGCCATGTCTGGAACTGCGTGAATAGTTCATCCCGCAGGGGGTGGGGCATTCATAAGGTATGTGTATGTGGTTTGCAGGAGCCAGAAAGTCTTGTCTCCCCACAGCTTCAAGGGAGACCTGCCGCTTTAATCAGGAACCACAGAGAGCTCCATTAACCAGAGGTACCCTTTGCTCCACAACAGACAGGAAGATGGGTGGGACTTAGAGTTACATGTGTTCACCCCTTTACCTTTTCTGTTGCAAAGCACTCTGGTTATGACCTCACGCGTAGAGGAGGTAGCTGGTGGAGACCCGGGATTGGTTCATTATGGAAGGCTTAGCCAACACCAATCCCTGCGCTCCATATGGCTTTAAAAGAGGGCTGAGCCCCTCTTTTTGGCAGATCACCTAAAGAATTTACAAGGAGTAGCAAGAAGAACTGATCATTGGATGCTGGCTGAAGGTACAGTCTGCCTTACATCTTTCCACCAGTGAAGGAAGGTCAGTACCTCAAAGAGGAAAGCAGGATCCCTGCCCTAAACATCTCACAGGGAACAGAGGGAGATACTGAATCCAGAGGACCCTCTAGCAGCTCCAGAAGCGGTACCATGCCAGCACACAGCGTACCCTGCTAGGTTCTGCAGCAAGCTTCCTAGGTGGGAAGTGCCAGAGAGTCTCTCAACCAGAAACCAATGACTAGTCAGCTGCCTGCAACACACTCCTCTGCTTTGAACTGTTCGACTTAAAGGACAACACAAGCCCAGTGAAGAAGCTAGGGGAAGTGGATCAACAAGCATCTACAGGTGTCTGCCTTAAAGGACATTTTTGAGCCAGTCGAGCACCTCGAGCTGTAACTGACTGCACTGCTGACTGTTGTTACATCACAGTCGCTTAAAGCCATCTGAGACGTCTCGACCAGTGCTTCAGAACTGCTGACCAGCACTGCGACAATGATTACTGACCAAAAGCCACCATGTAGACCAGCCTGCAGCCATCCGTCCAGCTTTGCTCGCCGAACTGCCTGCCGCCTTATTCCCACAGCGGTCTCCCGTCTTGAACTCTGCCACAGAAGCTGCAAAGCACCCTGAAACCAAGAACTCCATCAGCACAAGGCACATTGTAGTTCTGTCCCCTTGGTCCTTCTCTGAAGGCCCCTAGAGACATTTTAAGACCCATTGATCCCTTTGCGCTGAAGCCAAGAATCCTTGAACTGTTGCCATTTTTTGCCATACCCTCTACCCTCCTGTTAGTATCCAGAGTGCATCCCTTTTCCGTCTTTGAAACTGTCCTCCACACAGAGGCGTTGCTAGGGGGGGCTGAGGGGGCTATTGCCCTGGGTCTTTTGGTTACAGCCCTGGATAGAAGCTCAGGCTCTACAACCAAAAGGCTGGCTAGCCCCAAGTCCCTACATTCCAGACATTAGCTTAGCCCCGGGTCGTTTTAAGACCTAGCAACACCGCTCTGCTTTCCTTTACAGGGTGGGTTGCATTTCATAGTATTGCTAGAACTGTCTGTTGTGATAATAATAAAGTAGGTATTTGTATACCAACTTGTCTGGACAGCCCCTTTTATCATTGGGTAATACTGGTATTTTTGCTGTGTTGCAAATAAACAACGATCCACAACCTTTCCGAGATAAGCCTGCCGTTCCGTCCACGTTACCAAAATTGGACAACGAGGTTTATAATTTGCTTGTGTTTCCAATCTGTTCAGATCCCTTCTGGTGTACTAGAGGTGTGGCTTGATTGATGGTTTAGAAACCAATATTCATCCCTGGACCACTGGTGCCCTGCTCCAGAAGTTGATTCGTCAGGAGTGGTTATATCATTGAGAGTGGTAACTAAGAGTTGAGGCGCTGTTAAGTTTGCCCAATAATTTGCCCTTATGAGACAATTGAAGCTGACTGGAAAATGAAGAGTCAAACTATTATTGTTGCACTGTTAATAAATAGCATGTGTTATGTTAATAGTAATTCTATAGCACTCATCTGCTAATCAGCATCACGCTTTTTAGGAGTGTGTTGATAGAAATCTCGAGGTTCTGGCTGGGTGAAGCAGTGAGGTGTTGCCAGAGTTTAATAATATATGTGAGAGGCCCGCTGCATGCTTGGCTGCATCTAATGCGCAGCTATTTGGAGCCTGATCAGGAGAGACGCTTAGAGGAGATAGGTTTCCATACAGGATGATCAGGATTAGCCTCCTTAATTGGATTGTCCTTCTAGAAAGGTCTGGCGCAATGTGTCAATCGGAGCAGGTGGGGCGAGCGCAGTCTCCCAGGCAGGACCGACAGGATTCTCAAGACGACATTCCCTGATACACCGAGACCCGCAGCAAGCTCGAGAGTCTTTTTGATGATGTTGTTGGTATCCGAAGTGTGGCCAGGAGTGACGTAGACAGGGTAGGGCCTACGCGGGCAAGGCTAACCCAAATTCTGTAAACGCCCACTCTGCAGCGTTGTGTGGGCATTTACACATCAACTACTTCAGCTTCAGGCCCCTCTTGTTGGACAATCATGGTTACACCGCTTCTGGATGATAGCTCAGGTGCAACACCTTCATCTTGGCAGCATGACTACGCAGAGCAGTCCAGGTTTCAAAATATATGTTTTTTTTTGGGGGGGGAGCTGTTGCGCACAAGCAGGAATGGTCGCTCTCGTGTGAGCTCCGGCGACATCGAGGGCTGAAATGCCAAGATAACCGTATCTAGGACCCGGTTCTAAATGAAATCCGCGTGAAACGTGCCGCAACATTCCCTGATAAGGTCCACGGAGTTTGGTAGCAGGGGACTGCGGGATACCAGAGCTACAACACATATTGGCTCCCACGCACGGCGAGAGAGGCACACCGGAGACGTGCCGAGGACCGAGAGGAGGAGCCCGGCCTCAGACCAGCGCGAGTGGCAGCGGAGGGATACCTGGCCCAGCTGCACCTGGAGGGAGTCGCGGGCGCTCCGGGTACCGTATAGTGCCCACAGACCCCCCAGATACACTTCAGCTGATACCTGAGAGGAGCGGGTCTCAGAAGCGGCGGGGGCCGGCGCTGACAAGGTAGGAAGAGAACGCACGTGTCGCTGCACCCCCGGGACGACGACAGGCCCATTAGGCGCCCGCCGACCCACATAGACACTTGAAGAGGTCTGGAGGGAGAGGCAGGGGATCCCGGCTGCTCTTCGGGGGGCTGGGCCTGTTCCCACCTGTAGCGGAGAACACTACTGAGCCGGGGGGGAAGGATACTCCTCCCCTCTAAGTGTCCCTCTACTCCGGGCTCAGCTTCCAACTTTCCCACGCATCGGGTTGGGGCCCCAGCACTGTGCTACCGTCTCCAACAAGCCATAATGCAACGGAGCAATGCCGCTCCATAACACTACATACTGGCCTAGCTAGTGAGGAATCACATAGGCACTAATTGAAATCCCCTGCACCACGCAAGCCTCAAAAGTAGGGACGACAGTGCACCTTGGTGCTGCCAGGAGCAGGAGATAGGGGACAAGCAGAAAGACACTGAGAACCCCCTGCGGGGAAGAAGGACCCAAATACAGGCAATCCGGGGCCCTGTAGAGTGCACCTGGCACCCAGGCGGCAAGTGGAACAAGGGGTTAGAGTCCCACAAAGAGTCAAGGATCTAGGAGGCACAGGGATAATCTCCACGGGCAACAGCCCCTGAACACATTGCATCGGGGCAGGCAAGAACCTTGTTTAAGGGGGAAAAGGTGCAGGAGAGGTATAATTCCAGGACGCAGCAGACATAAGCACCTACCAAAAAGACTAGCGTAATAACACATCTTGTTAACAACACACCACCCCCTAAGAAACAAAAGTAATTATAGAAGATCCGTTCAGAGGTTTGAGGCTGACAACAAAAGGGGGCAACTAATAACAGAACTAAAAACACAGACAGAAAAGACACTTGCAGGTGCGCAGAACCAGCCCAGACTGCAAATCATTAAGCCTCCACAAGGTCAGCTTCAATTACCACTGTACGCCCATCAGGTATAGGAATCACGTAAAAGAGGTTTGCTGGGCTTGCTGCCGGGATACACCCCCTCGAAGAAAACTATGCCCAAGAGCTTTGGCCCTAAGAAAGGAAGAGGAGCCATGGAAAAATACAACACAGCAATAAGGAAGGAAGCAGAACCCGAGATGTCAGAGGAGGTGTCCTCATAGGAGCAACCGGCTACCTCAGTACCAATGATGGATCCCCAGGCGGTCTTTCTGGCCATGCAACAGGGCTTTTCCGCCCTCATCGAAAAACTGGACGGGATAACAGCAAATGTTGCCTCCATCAAAACACAACTGGACAAAACTACATCACGCATAACAAAGGCAGAGACGAGAATATCGGGCACAGAGGATGCACTAGAAGCCTTGAAGAACACAGTGTCCACAATGGCAATAGAACTGGGGACGGTGAAGTCCAAATGCGAAGATTTGGAGACTAGATCCCGGTAGAATAACATCCGCATAGTTGGAGTTCCGGAGGAAGCATTGAAAGGGTCAATGGAAAAGGCAGTAGAAGATCTTTTACGAAATCTCCTGGGAGATCCTGGATGGTCGGCAATGTTCAGCGTAGAGCGGGCACATAGGTCACTCGCACCAAAACCAAAACCAGGTGCGTACCCTAGACCTATCATAGCACGCATGATAAATTATAGAGACAGGGACCTGATTTTAAAAACTGCCACAGAAAAACAAGAACTCAGATGGGAAGCCAACACCATACGTATTTTTCTGGATTTCACACTGACGGTACAGCAAGAAAGGAGACTCTTCACCGGGGTCAAGAAAATGCTGCGGGAGTGACAAGTGCAATACGCCATGCTGTACCCGGCGAGACTAAAAATACAACATCAGAACAAAATCTACTTTTTCACGTTCCTGGAGGAGGCGGTGAACTTCGTTGAAACACATATCCCCGCTCCGCCAGGACAGCCCAGAACCAATAGAGAATCTTGAAACCCCAAAGTTATATATTAGCAAGTACGTAAACGATAAAGAATGGACTTGCGAAAGCGAAGGCCTCCTTTGGGTGGCCCACATAGGGGGTGATCATGACTTACTCTGCAAATCATGTTGCTGAGCTTAACCCCACATAAGTCGGCATGAGTGAGAGCAACAACGTAGAACCGGTCACACTGTAATTGACCAATTACGGCATGGGCACTGGATGTTGCTACAGTCCCCCCAGTAGCAGGTGCACAGGAAGTTGATGGGTGGGGAGGAGGGGGATTTAACAGGCATAGTTGAAGTTAGGGGAACTATGGAGAGGGGGGCGGGGTCAAGTTGAGGTTGTTGGGGTTTAGTTATGGAACGAAAGGTATTAAAACAAAAAGCATGCAGGTACCTAGCACTACGGTTATTAAGTACACAATGGAAATAAACTGTCATGCATATGATTACAACTACTTCATAGACAATGGCTAAGCCAGGTACGGACAATATAAAAATACTGAGCTGGAATGTACGTTGCCTGGGATCCCGAATCAAGAAAAGGAAGATACTAGCATATATTAACAGGCAGAGCCCCAAAATAATTTTTCTGCGAGAAACACACTTAGGTCCTCAGCAAGTGGGACAACTTGTACCGAACTGGGGGACACATCAATGTTACACAACATATTCCAAGCGCGCAAGAGGAGCGGTGACCCTAATACATAAAACCCTGCCCTTTACCTGTATTAGCTCTGAATGTGACCCTGAGGGTAGATATGTACTGGTCCATGGCACCCTCTATGACAGGGAGATAGTCCTACTTAATTTATATGGACCAAACATCGATGACCCAGATTTCTATTCCACATTGTTTCAGAAATTGGCGAGCTACCCCACTGTCTATTTGATATGTGGCGGGGATTTTAACACCATCCTTCGCACATCAACACAACCAAGAACATTGACCAAGGCAGCACAGAAGATACACATTCACATGTCTGACCTAAACCTAAAAGATGCATGGAGAACACTAAACCTCTCAAAAAGGGAATATACAAATTACTCCACAGTGCACGACATGCATTCTAGAATAGATCTATGGCTGGTAGACAACAAAGTCTTGACCTGGGTAACTAGTGCCCACATTTATCCCAGAACATACTCAGATCATTCGCCAATACAGCTAACATTGCGATTTCCTGATATTACGGTAAACAGGCCACCATGGAAATTTAAACCCATGGCCCTGCAGGACCAGGTCTATAAAACTACAATGACACAGCAAATACAGGAATACTTTGACATTAATGATGGCTCTGTTTCCAGTCAGGCAATATTATGGCAGGCATTTAAGGTCTGCATAAGAAGCAACTCAATGTCCACTGAATGCAGAGTCCTCAAGGATATCCGGGCTAGACTGGCGCGCTTAGAGACACAAATAACCTCTTTACAAACCCAATACGCACACACCCCATCATCACACCTGAGTTCAGAGATTAAGACTAAGTTAGAGGAATATAAAGAAGCGGCGGATCAAGAGATCCGTTCCTTCGACAAACCAGCGGCGGCAGGTCGATATGGGGAGAGTGAACGTCCAGGGAGGCTATTGGCCAGAACAGTTAGGGGTGAAAGAGGCTTGACAACTATATCATGCATAAAATTACTGGATGGCACAGTGACCACGGAAAACAGCAAGGTGAAAGAAACATTTTATGAATTCTATAAAAAACTGCACACCCCTCAGTGCAACAATACCAAGGAAGAGATAGATCAATATCTCTCCCAAATACCAACAACATTATTAGCTGACGCCACTAGAGAATCACTAGAGAGACCGATCACTGAGGCGGAGATAGCAGAGGCAATAAAAACACTTCCTAATGGGAATGCCCCTGGAACAGGCAGCCTAGGGGCGGAATTTTATAAAGAATTCAGTCACCTTTTAGTACCCAGACTGTATGCAGTGTGGGAGGAAGTCTTGAATAAAGGGGAACTCCCCGAAACCACCAGGGAAGCGGTAATCACATTACTACTTAAACCAGGGAAACCCCCAGAGGAATGTGGCTCGTATAGGCCGCTGTCACTAATAAACACGGACGCGAAGATCTTCGCAAAAATATTGGCAACCCGATTGACACCACTGATGCCCTACATGGTACACGAAGATCAAGCTGGGTTTATTATGGGCAGATCCACAGCAACGAACATTAGAAGATGTCACAAAATTCTGGGCACAATAGCCCTCGAAACTCAAGGGATAGCAGTATCTCTCAGCATGCAAAAAGCATTCGATACAGTCTTCTGGCCCTTCCTATTTGGGGTAATACAAAATTACGGATTTGGCCCCAATATTATAAAATTGATACAAATATTATATGCACACCCCTACGCCAAGACAAGAGTCAATGGCACTTTAACTGACATACTAGAACTACTTGGGGGCACCCGACAGGGTTGCCCATTGTCACCTTTACTGTTTGCTCTAGTGATAGAGACTCTAGCTGACATTTAGGTCACGCTACAATTCATATGGGTTGTGGCTTGAGGGAAAACTGCAGATTATAACTTTATATGCCGATGATATTTTACTATATCTACGGAACCCAGATCGCACATTGGGCAAGATCCTAGCAGAAGTTAAAATGTTTGGTGAATACTCCGGCCTAAGACTCAACCCCAACAAATCAGAGATGTTCCCACTCACAAAAAATACAGTAGAACCCCAAGACGTACATGGTCTTATCTGGAGCCTGATGCATATATTGTACCTTGGAGCATACGTTGCTAAAACAGCCCAAATGTCCCGAGCCCTAAACTACAGTACATTAGCCGACACCCTATGTGCAAAGATGAAACGCTGGAGCGCCCTTCCCATCTCGATGATGGGAAGAATAGCCCTAGTAAAAATGATAATATTACCAAAACTGTTCTATCTGTTCAATACAGTACCGGCCTGGCCGGGTCGCACCCTGTTTGATAAAATGAAAAGTGCTTGCGTCACGTTTGTGTGGGGAGGGCATCCTAGGCTAAGTTGGAGGACATTAACTGATACATACCCTAGGGGTGGGTTGATGGCACAAGACTTGGAGCTTTATTACTTGACAGCACAGGCACATTATGCCGCCCAATGGGCCACGAACTTTCTCAACCCAGGGAACCCATCACCTGATCTGAGAGCACGAGAAGCAATCATGGCGCTACACAAAATGACCAGATCAAGCCCCAAACACCATAATTCCATAGACCCCACGAATGTAACGACCACAGCATGGGCCAAAATAGTCGATATATTTGGAACAGACAGGTTATACCATCCAAGTATGCCGCTTATGACCCCCAAACACCATTCACCCTAGATGGAGAGGTGGCCAAGTATTGGAATGCTAGAGGTATTGCCCAGACAGTTATTCCTGGATAAGCTCTTTGTGAGATGGGAAGATATCAAGGATATAGTGGGAAATACAAACAGGCATAAGCTACAATATATGCATGTAAAAGCTGCCGTACAAAGTACATGCCCCCCCTTCCCAAAAGAACCTGAAATAAACATGGGACTTGGATATATGTTTACAGGGGGGACACAGAAAATCACAGCCTCTGCACTATATAAAGTTATAGTGCAGACGCGCCCAGCGGGGAACCACACGGCCAGAAACAGTGGGAACAAGATCTGGGGCAACAAATAGAGGACCACGAATGGACCCAGATCTGTGCATTGACCAAACAAATATCATGCAACTCCAGATACAGACTGATACATTATTAAATAGTACACAGGACATATAACACCCCTGTAAGGCTTAAACGAATCTATCCCGCCACATCGGGAACCTGTCCTAGGTGTCACACTGAAGACGCAAATATATATCATATGCTCTGGGCATGCATAAAGCTGAGAGATTACTGGGCAGAGGTTTGTACAGCTCTAGATGAAATGGCAGATCAGCCTGTGGAATCGACACCACGATTGTGTTTGTTGGGCGAGGTGGGAAAAATTAACCCGATCTGGCGAAACTGTTGAATTTGAGCCTGTTAATAGCCAAAAGAGCAATATTAATGAAGTGGAAAAATGTAAATCCGCCAACTAAGGCGGACTGGGACAGAGATATGCTATGGACAAATGATACAGAGGAGCTATACATAGACTCGGTACTGCCCTCTTCCAGACCTAGAAATATATGGGCCAGGTACAAACAATATTTAGCAGACAAAGCTGACCTTGAAAACTCAGACACAGAAAGAGAGTAATTGTGTACAATGTACTGATGGCAATTTTGATTGTATACATGTATGTGCTGTACCTGTTTGCAACAATAAATTTAATAAAAACAAAAAAAACACCACTCACCTTCCCACAGCAGCTTCCTGCATACCGCCGTCAAAACAATGGTGTCCGACTTTTATAGAGGGGGAGGGGTAACGTGGCAAGACGGTGTCATATGACGCCTTTTGCTTTTCCACACTCTGTATACCTAGGGCGCTGCCTCTAAGGGCAACCATAAACAACTACAAGAAAGTAAAGACATAGAAATAGGATGGCACTTTCAAATTAAAGGATGAATTCGGGAGGAAAATCCAAACGCCATATTTAAAGTGTCGGTCGATTTAGTAGTCGATATCAAGTCCACTTGAATGTGTTTTTTTTAATGTGCCAAGTTCTATGTCAAGAACGGAGGCTCGGATTATCCTTATACCAAACTTTATTTCTCGAGCAGCCATTTAAAATAACATATGTGTATGTATATGTGTATATATATATATATATATATATAACCAAGTGCAAGAAATACAAATCCCATTAGAGTTTGAATCTTTGGTACTCCATATATCATTGGTATGTATAACACCAGTGACTTTGTTAAACCAATCCCTGTGCTTGCAGTCCAATAAACAGTATCTTTCCTGTAAAAAAATATATATATACATTTTTTTAAACTAAATTGTTGTGTTTCTTAAATATTGACTGTTAAACAAATCTTCCTTTTTGGATGTTTATTACATGGTTATTGCATGGCTTCTTTTTACGCAAAACTCAGGCTCGGGTTGGCCTGTAGGGCAATAGGTCAATGCCCGGATGGAAAAGGGAAAATGCGAGGGTGGGCCCGTTTTTTGGGCCAAAGTGGCCACTTTTTTATCCAATGTGGGGGGCATTGGACAGTTACGTTGCAGGCTGACTGTTTCACTGACCTGTAAAAACGTGGTCATATTCATACACGTGGGTACAGGCGCGTAATAATTGCCGCATCACGTCATATCCTATGTGTCAGGGTATTTATCGAGATTGGAATATGGCTCTTTTTTTGACTCTCGTCACCTCTAGTTGGGAGAGGAGTTATTTATGTATCTATTCACTATATTGGTTCCCCGATTAAGGGTTTTTTCAAACAAAACTTCTGTGTGAAGAGGTTTGTTGTTCGTGCATTGACTTCCCGTGGTATTTATTCACGGTATGCATTTGGATTCCTTGATTATGTTTGCATTCCATCTGGGGACTCCCGGAGTGCGCCCATTACCATCACTCCCAGGAGAGGCGCTGCATTCTCACAGGTGTGGATACGTGGCCCCTAATTCACAGAACGTTTTCCAATGGGGTTTTGCCATTATAAAACGCTTCTGTGAATAAGGCACTTGGTGTGCCTTTCTATTGGCCCATCCCCTGATCCAAAAGCAAGCACAGGTGCGCTCCCGGCACAAGTGACTCCATCTTGAGCCATTGACCCACGGGTCGCTGTCCTTCCCTGCACATGTCAAGGAACTCACATAGCACCAACCTTGAGAGAAAGGCGAGAAGAGGGTTCCAATCAATGTTATGTTATGTTATGTTATGTTACTTTGCATTTATATAGCGCCTTATGTATCATTGGTATGATCTCAAAGCACTGGTAGGTTGAACGCCCTCGGGAACCGTAGTTCGAGTCAGTAGAGAGAGTCATAAGGTGCGTGGGTGCACTGGATATGCGTGCAGCTGGAGTGGTATTTGCGTGATAGTTGGTTATTAGCGGTAGGTGTGATGGTTGGGAAGTCAGGACTATGTGTTCATTCTGGTGGGTTGATACCCAGAGTGATTTCTGGCTGCGTTAGGCCTGAGGAGACGCTTAGGCTGGCGCTGTGTGCTCAGCTGGGTGAGTTTAATTAGGATGATGGGAAATATGTGGCTGGTGTTAGTATGAGAACAGCTATACCGAATGTGTCATAGTATCGCTGTATTCTAGATGAGTGGTGGTGTATAGGAGAGAGTAAGCATGGTGGTGTGATATGGTGGGTTTCAGTACGGCGCTTGAGATTGAGCGCTCCTCTGTACCAACAATTCTATCAGTTTTAGTCACTCTGTCCGTTCATTCAGCTTCGTCAGTTTGTACATTTCATCTGGTTCGTCATTTAGTGTACTAATCTTTCCATTCATTGCATCATTCGATCCTTCATCTACATAAACTACTCCATCAGTCTGTTGATCCATATCATCCTTCCCATCTGTTCAGTGTGATACATCTGTTCCATAATTTTTTATTTGTTCGATCTGTTCCATGTGTTTTACTCACTTCATCAGTTCCATCTGCTGCATCCGTTCTATCCACGCCATCTGTTTCATCCATGCCATCCATGCTATCCAGTCCATCTGTTTTATCCACTGCATCCGTTCCATACACTCCATTGGTTCTATCCACTTCATTGGTTCCATGTACTCTATACATTCCAAGCACTCTATCAGTTCCATGTATTCCGTCCATTCCATGCACTCCCTCTGTTCCATGCACTCCCTTCGTCCTATCCATTCCACGCACTTCATCTGATTCCATGTACTTCATCCATACCATGCACTCCAACCGTTCTAAGCAGTCCAACCGAGCCATCCATTCCCTCCTCTGTTCCGTGCACTCCCTCTGTTAAATGCACTCTTTCCGTTCTATCCATTCCATGCACTCCATCTGTTTCCTATACTTCATCCATAACCTGCGCTCCAACCGTTCATGCACTCAAACCGATCCATCCGTTTCATCCACTCTATTCGTTCCATCCACTCCATCCGTTCCATCCACTCCATCCGTTCCATCCACTCTGTCAGTTCAGTCCACTCTATCCGTTGCATTCACTCTATCCGGACCATCATTCCACTGGTTCTATCTACATTAGTTCCATGCATTCTATGCATTCCATGCACTCTCTGTTTCATGCACTGCCTACATTCCAGGCACTCTCTCTGTTCTATGCACTCCTCCTTTCTATCTGTTCCATGCACTCCATTCATTATATGTACTTCATCCATACCATGCACTCAAACCATTCCATACGCTCCAACCGTTCCATCCGCTCCATCCGTCCCATCCACTCCACCCGTTCCATCCACTTAATTGATTCCATGCACTCTATCCATTCCATGCACTCTATCAGTTCCATGCACTTCCTCCGTTCCATGCACTTCCTCCATTCTATGCACTCCCTCTGTTCTATCTGGTCCAAGCACTGCATTTGTTCCATGTACTTCATTCCTAGCAAGTACTCCAACCGTTTCATGCACTCCAACCGTTCCATCATTTCCATGCGTTCCATCCATTCCTTCCGTTCCACCGTTCCATCCACTCTATCCGTTCACTCCACTCTATTCGTTCCCTCCACTCAATCCGTACCGTCCATTCGATCCGTTCCATCCACTCACTCCATTCCATTCACTCTGTCCGTTCCATCCATTCTATCCGTTCCATCTACTCTATCCGTTCCATCCATTCATCGGTTCTATCCACTACATCGTTTTCATGCACTCTATCCATTCCGTGCACACTATCCATTACATGCACTCCCTCTGTTCCATGCATTTTCTCTATTTTATGCACTCATCATTTCCATGCGCTTCATCCATACCGTGCAGTGCAACCGCTCTATGCACACCTTGCAGTGCAACCGTTACATCCATTCCATCCGTTACATCCACTCTTTTCGTTCCTTCCACTCTATCCGTTCCATCGACTCCATGCGTTCCATTTACTCCATGCGTTCCATCCACTTCATGCGTTCCATCCACTCCATGCGTTCCAACCACTCCATGCATTTCATCCACTCCATGCGTTCCATCCACTCCATGCGTTCCATCCATTCCATGCAATCTATCCACTCCATGAGTTCTACCCACTCTAACCGTTCCATCCGCACCATCCATTTCAACCACTCCATCCGATCCATCCACTCCATCCGATCCATCCATTCCATCCGATCCGTCCACTCCATCCTATCCGTCCACTCCATCCGATCCGTCCATTCCATCCGATCCATCCACTCCATCCAATTCATTCACTACATCCGATCCATTCACTCCATCCGCTCCATCCATTCCGGCCACTCCATCCGTTCCCGCCACACCATCTCTTCACGTTCACTCTGTCTGTTCTATCTGTTCCATCCACTTGGTTTGTTCCATCCGCTCTATTCATTCCATCTGGTCTATCAGTTCTTTAGACTCAGTCCACTTCATCTGATCCATCCACTTTATCCGATCCATCCAACTTCATCCGTTCCATCCACTTCATCCATGCCATCCACTTCATCCGTTCACATCCACTTTGTCTGTTCAATCTACTTTGTCCATTCCATCCGTTCTGTTCCTTCCATACACTTCTTCTGCTCTATCCGTCCCATCCACTTCATACGCTCCATCTATTTCCTCCTTCCATTCACGTAATTTGTTCCAACTAGTTCATCGGTTCCATACATTTCATTTGATCTATCCACATCATCTGTTCCATCCACTTCATCCGTTCCATCCGCTTCATCCCTTCCATCCGCTTCATCTCTTCCATCCACTTTGTCCGTTACACCTATTGCATCTGATTCATCTGCTTTATCTGTTTTATCTGCTGCATCCATTTCATCTGTTTTTTTCACTGCATTCGTTTCACCTACTTTATTCCTTTCATCGACTTCATTCGTTCTATTCAGTTTATCCATTTTTATTTACCTTAGCAGTTTTTAGTTTTCCATTTTCTCGATTGGGTCTCGATGCTGGATTTTTATGTTTGATGCAGCAACCATTGGCTACTGTTTATTGTTGCTTTTATACTGTGTGTTAAAAGTCGATTTCTAGGGGAAGAGCCACATTTTCAGTAGTTTGCGGAAAGACATGATGTTTTCGGTGAGTCGGATGTGGGGTGGAAGTGAGTTCCACAATGTGGGGGCCAGGGCTGAGAATGATGATCCATCTAACCTGACTGAGTTGGTTTTTGGTATCACTAGGAGGCGGGCAGAGCTCGATCTTACAGTGCGCGGTGGATGGTAGGGTTTTAATTTGTCCTGAAGATATTGAAGTCCGGTTTTATGCATTGCTCGGTGCGAGATGCGTAAGGTTTTGAAAGTCACCCTTCGGCCAACCAGAAGCCAGTGCAGAGTTTTGAGAGCTGGGGGATGTGGTCTCTAGGGCCGAGTGCTAGTAGAAGTTTGGCTGCAGCATTTTTTGCTCTTTGAAGTTTGGTCAGGTAGCACTCATGGATTCCGTGGTAGAGGGGGATAGCATACTCCAGTCTTGACATAGCAATTGATTGGACCGCAGAGAGTCTGTTGGGGAAGGAGAGTTATGGAAAAATGCACCTAAGAATTTTGAGGTGGTAGTGGCAGGACTTAAAGACGTTGTTGACTGGGAGCGAGAGGGTTATGTTAGAGTCGAGAGTGCATCCAAGGTTTTTTTACTGAGTTTGAGATTGTCTGGGAATTGCCCATGGCTGATGGCCAGGGTAGGTGTGTAGAAGAGGTTTGGTGTTGCCACACACCATGATTTCAGTTTTGGAGGGGTTTAACAGGAGGTGGTTTGTGGTCATCCAATGATCAACATCAAGGAGGCTGGCAGCGAGGTCGGGTTGGCAGTTGGGTTTTGAATTAAGGAGTTTTAGGATTAGTTGGTGTCATAGGCGTAGTTGTAGCACAGGATGTTGTGCGAGCGGATTATTCGTGGGAGGGTGGACACATAGAGATTGAACAAGAGGGCTGAAAGGCATGCTCCTTGTGGAACTCCTGTAGTGACAGGTCGGAGGGTGGGGGGAAAGCATAGGAGGAGAGTAGGGTTATTTGGTTCCTATTGTTGAGGAAGGATGCTATCCATTTGAGAGTGTTTCCACAGATTCCTAAGGAGTGGAGGCGGTCGAGGAGGATTGAGTGGTTGATTGTGTCAAAGGCGGCTGATAGGTCAAGAAGGATTAATGCAGCACATCCCGCAGAATCTGCAGTGTTTTTAAGGACATCCCAGATTGAGGTTAAGGTGGTTTCGGTTCAATGACGGCGTCTGAAACCTGATTGAGCGGGGTCTAGGAGATTGTTGGCTTCGACAAAGGAATTTATGCCCAAACCTTCGTAGTTTCAAGAGCGCCCGTGCCAAGGGTTACACCTCCATCCAGTCCTGGTTTTACAGCCCAAAAGTACTTTACTTTCGGGACACTTTTTGGCATTTTGTTACAGTGCTTCATTCAGAATCAACCACTTCTGAGCACCTGGCGACACAGGGGAGAGTTTAGTGTGGGCAAGCAATGGTGTCACCAGGAATCAAATTTAGGAGGGGCACAGAGGGGCCAAAGACAAAGGTAGGGGGGGGGGGCCTATGAAAGGTAATGTGTGACGTCACAGGCACTCCTGCAGAGAGGCTTTTGTTCACACCAACTACCCACACCCCACTGCACCTCCCCTCCCAATTCAGTGACTAATGGCCCATCATTAGCAGTTTTGTGGCTACATTCTGATGGGAGGGGCTACAAGCTGCTGGATCACTACTGACTTTGAGACAAAAGGATTTTTGCCGTGTGCTATGCAGACATGTGCCTCAGTGAGTGTCACCAATAACCCCATGAACAGCGAACATGGTCACTGCTGGCCTTAGGTAGGGGGGGCACAGGATTTCAGAGCGCCCCTACACCCTCCTAGCGACGCCACTACTGGGAATTGCAAATAAACAGAAGCAATCCTGGAGGTGCAGTGCTAAGCTGTTGTGGTAGATGGTGATAGAGCGGGGGTTCCAGGCACCCCCGTTGTAAAATAAAACAGGAGCATCCATCCCAAGTGTTGACAAAGCGAGTACAGGGAGCAGGAATGGTGGCCCCGATCCCTGATGGGAAGGTAGACTTGCGGGCTCAGGTGGGCGTCGCAGATTTCCCGAAGTACTAGTGCTTCTCTGGGATCCTGAAGCTTTCTTGGGACCAAAAGTGAATTTGAAAGCACATTTGTCGATGTATAAAGATGAACAAGAAATGAAGCATAACAGAAAACTGCCATGAAACATGTTTTAAGAGTGAGGCAGAACATACTATAAGCTTTATTTAAAACCTTTTTGCTTCAAAGCATGTGGGTATGGGGACAGATGGAGGGGGGTGGGGTGCCTGTGAGAGAGGGTAAAAGGAACTTAAAATCAGGGAACGCTCATAAAAGAGACCCATGGGTAGAGGCCCATCAGCAAATCTCCAGAGTCCCTCGTTGGCCAATCCACCACTGGCAAGGCCACTAGGAAATCTCCAGAGTCCCCTGTAGGCCAGTCCACCACTTGCAAGGCCACCTGGAAATCTCCAGAGTCCCCTGTAGGCCAGTCCACCACTTGCAAGGCCACCTGGAAATCTCCAGAGTCCAATGTATGCAAGTCCACCACTTGCGAGGTCACTGGGAAATCTCCAGAGTCCCCTGTAGGTCAGTCCACCACTGGCAAGGCCACTGGGGAATCTCCAGTCCCCTGTAGGCCACTTGCAAGGCCACTAGGAAATCTCCAGAGTCCCCTGTAGGCCAGTCCACCACTTGCAAGGCCACCTGGAAATCTCCAGAGTCCAATGTATGCAAGTCCACCACTTGCGAGGTCACTGGGAAATCTCCAGAGTCCCCTGTAGGTCAGTCCACCACTGGCAAGGCCACTGGGGAATCTCCAGTCCCCTGTAGGCCACTTGCAAGGCCACTAGGAAATCTCCAGAGTCCCCTGTAGGTCAGTCCACCACTGGCAAGGCCACTGGGGAATCTCCAGTCCCCTGTAGGCCACTTGCAAGGCCACTAGGAAATCTCCAGAGTCCCCTGTAGGCCAGTCCACCACTTGCAAGGCCACCTGGAAATCTCCAGAGTCCCCTGTATGCAAGTCCACCACTTGAGAGGTCACTGGGAAATCTCCAGAGTCCCCTGTATGCCAGTCCACCACTTGCAAGGTCACCTGGAAATCTCCAGAGTCCCCTGTAGGCCAGTCCACCACTGGTGAGGCTACCGGGAAATCTTCAGAGTCCCCTGAAGGCCAGTCCACCACTGACGAGGCAACCGGCAAATCTCCAGAGTCCCCTCTAGGCCAGTTCACCACTGGCAAGGCCACTGGGGAATCTCCAGTCCCCTGTAGGCCACTTGCAAGGCCACCCGGAAATCTCCAGAGTCCCCTGTAGACCAGTCCACCACTTGCAAGGCCACCCAGAAATCTCCAGAGTCCCCTGTAGGCCAGTCCACCACTGGGAGGCTACTGGGAAATCTCCAGAGTCCCCTGAAGGCCAGTCCACCACTGACGAGGCAACCGGCAAATCTCCAGTGTCCCCTATAGGCCAGTTCACCACTGGCGAGGCCACTGGGGAATCTCCAGTTCCCTGTAGGCCAGTCCACCACTGGGGAGGCCACGGGCAAATCTCCAGAGTCCCCTGTAGGGCAGTCCTTCACTTGTGAGGTCACTGGGAAATTTCCAGAGTCCCCTGTAGGCCAGTCCACCCCTGGTGACGTGCACATCTACATATCAGTATGGCATTCTCATAGTGCTAACTTCCACTGCCAGCCCACTAACGCCTTCAAAGACCCAAGCCGGCATCCACCATTCTAACAAACGCAAACTCACAAATGAACCACTTTAATGTAAAATGAACCAACTCTTTATTCATTCGTTTCACACAAAAATAACTTTATGATGAAAAACAGGTATGTGTGTATGACTTAAATTCACAATAACTCAATGTATTGTGTTGGTTTGAATAAAAATAATAACATTATCTTACCTCGTAAGGGAACTGTGGGGAAGCCTGTAAAAAAACAGGCTTCCCCACAGTTCCCTTACGAGGTAAGATAATGTTATTATTTTTATTCAAACCAACATAATACATTGAGTTATTGTGAATTGTAGTCATACACACATATAAGATATTAGTCTGATGGAGGATCCTAATGCCATGTAGTGCTGCAAGTTTCCATAGTTACATTGTTGCTACTGTTGTCTTCAAAGCGAGTTTGCCATTTATCATATGTACAGAGCCTTCTCAGTGTTTTGTCATGAAGCTTCATGGACTTCTAAACCGTGTACAGGGACGGCGTCAGGGCCTTTCAACGCTTTCAAATGAAAGGGGTCTCTGGGTCCCCCAGCAACTGCCCCCATATTGCCACTCAGCAGTCTAATAACACAGCAATATTTGCCTTACATTCTGGGGTTTACAGTGTGCGCGTTGCAGCGCTCGGAGTGCATTCTGCATTTGCTGGAGCCTGTCCTGTGGTCACTTCCATGAGGGAAAACAAAAGCGTTATCACCTCGTTGCCTTTCAACACTGCTTCCTCCAATTCAGCCACTTGCTTACAAAGAAGGATGCATAGCTATTCAGCAGGCATTCAGTGTTTCAGCTTGCTGCTGCTGGGTCGCAGGCTCCTGATAATTGGCGGCTATTTACCTTCTCTTTATCTCCATTAAAATGTATGCCCCCATGGGTGCCCCAGGCTGCTTTCCGCTCCAAGCAAGGCCCCCCCCAACCATCATGCTGAAATGGGCCCCCACTCATCTTCAGCCCATGACACTCCGCTGTGCTTCCAATGTGTGTATGCATTACTGTCTGATCTAAAACCTTAATAAAGAAATGTGAAAACAAAACAACCCTGCTGCAAGTCATGTTTTCTATTTAAACCAAAGAACCACAAGGACGCATATGCTATTGAAAGCAACTGGTGTGGTAACTGGATTGAGGAAGCCCGCAGGCGCCTGGGGCGTCTGCCAGGAGCTATGCGGAAACCCAGGCAGTACGCCCGTGAGAAGAGTGCCGCCAAGAAGCAGTTATTGCAGTGAGAGAGCAGCGCGTTCACTCTGCACCCATGAATGGACAGAAATGTGACGAGCTGCACTGCAGGGGTGTTGCTAGGTCTAGAAAAGATCCGGGGCTACACTAATGTCGGGACTGTCAGGACTTGGGGCTAGCTAGCCTTTTGGTTATAGCCCCTGAGCTTCTATCCGGTGCTACAACCAAAAGACCCGGGGCTAAAGCCCCCTCAGCCCCGCCTCTGAGCTGCAGCACCAAGATCGGATCCGTGCATCTTCTTGGCTGCACTTTGATGGCCTAATGCAGCACCACCTGAGGAGCCTATGTGAAGCCCCACTAAAAAATGTTGTATTGCAATTGCCACTCAACAATAAATGAATACGAACAGTAGTGAAAACCAAACTATCCATTGAAAGGGGGAAAACTTGCCAATGCCAACATGCACCATCCCATTTGGAAGATGCTTGTTCAGTCCTGTTTATTCAGTGCATTCCGGGATCAACCATCGTGGATTTCCCTATAAAAAAACAGGCCTTCAAGTCCCAGAATGCCAACAGAAAAATCAAGCCTGGACATGATTCTAGTAAATGGTGGGCATTGTTAATGAGGTTTTTCCACAACCCTATGTTGAGGGGCGTGTACCATCTATCCTAAGGGTACATAGGGTGCCAACCAAAAGAAACACCAAACATTCCTTACTGGTAGCTAAGGCAGAGCAGTCAGTCTTCACTGATGGTAGTCAGTAAGGCTGCTGGATAGGTAATGTTTTGATGTGAGGAATTTGACCATCCGCATGGTGGGTGTGTGCTCACCTGGGCTTTTTTGAAAGTTTAAATGAAATTGAATGATGGTAGATCAACCTCCGGAAAATGTGTGGGGCTAATCCGCACACATTTTCATATGCTCACCGCACAACGTACGCATAGACCTGTGTACTTTGGGTGGACACAGACTACAGACACAGTCCCCCTTGTCATATTTAGTTGGGATCTGACAGGTGGAGCACACAATGTATCTCCTGAGGGGGGGAGGGTGAAACGTTCCGCTGCCATGGCCAGACTAATTAACTAACAAAGGCTTCATGGATGCACCATGTCCTTTTGCTGAGCCCTGTAGCTGGTGGCAGAATTCACACATTAATCAGAGAATAATTCAAACATGCCCACATGGGGCCTGGCTCCACAGGCTAACAAAGGAGACAGGAAACCCCAACACCCTTTCATATGCACCATGTCAACCTGAAGCCAGCTCCTTCCCTCAGTATCGATTGACACTGAAATGTCATGTCTCGGACTATGTGTTTACACTAGTCATTCCCGCAGGGGCACCTCATTCGTAAGGCACGAGTATGTGGTTTGAATGAGCCAGAAAATCTGGTCTTGCTGCAGCTTCAAGGGAGACCTGCCGCTTTAATCAGGAACCACAGAGAGCTCTATTAACCAGAGGGACAGTTTGATCCACAACAGACTGAAAGATAGGTGGGACTTAGTATTACATGTTTTCACCCCTCTACCTTTTCTGTTGCAAAGCACTCTTGTTATGACCTCATGTGTACAGAAGATTGTTCGTGGGGACCCAGGATTGGTCCATTAAGGTAGTAGGCTTAGCCTACAACAAACCCAGAGGCCCAATTGGCTTTAAAAGAGGGCATATTTTCACAGATCATCTGAACACTTTGCAAGGAGTAACGAAAAGAACTCAGCATTGGACCCTGGCTGAAGTTACAGTCTGCCTTACATCTTCTGCCAGTGAAACAAGGCTAGGTCCTCCAAGATGGAAGCAAGACCCCTCCCCTAAACATCTCCCAGGGAATAGAGGCAGATACCAAATCCAGAGGCTCCTCCAGCAGCTCCAGAGCCGTTACCCACCCAGCATACAACATGCCCTGCTAGGTTCTGCAGCAAGCTTCCTAGGTGGCAAGTGCCAAAGAGTATTTGAACCAAACCAGGGACAAGGTAGCTGCCTGCAACACTCTCCTCAGCTTTTATCCATCTGCCCTAAAGGATGACATAAGCCCAGTGAAGAAGCTAGAAGGAGTGCATCGACAAGCATCTACCGAGGTCCGCCTTAAAGGAGATTTTTGAGCTAGTCGAGCCCCTCGAGCTGCAAATGACTGCACCGCTGACTGTTACGCTGCAGTCGCTAAGGCTGTCCAAGATGCCTCGATCAGTGCTTCAAAATCACTGACCTATAATAATAATAATATATTTCTCATATAGCGCTACACACACATAGGCCTCGGAGTGCTCAAATAACAGAAGACATTATCCTGCACAATGGGACCTGCACTGAGACGATTCCTGTCACTGAGCCGCCGTGTAGGTCAAACTACAGCTGTCCATCCAGCCTCGCTCGCCGAAATGGTTGCTCCTGATACCCGCAGCTGTCTCCCATTTTGAACTCTGCTGGAGAAGCTGCAAAGTACCCTGAAACTGACTCGACCCTGTCACACATCATGAACTCCTACAGCACAAGGTACATTGTGGTTCTGTGCCCCTGGTCCTTCTCCGAAGGCTCACAGTGACATATTATGACGCATTGCTACGTTTGTGCTAAAGTTAAGTAACCTTGAACTGTTGAGATTATTTACTATGCTGACTACCCTCCTGTCAGTATCCAGAGTGCATCCCTTTCCCTTCTTTGAAACTGTCTGTCCTCTGCATTCCTTTACAGTGTGGGTTGTAATTGTAGTGTGCTAGAACTGTCTGTTGTGATAATAATAAAGTAGATATTTGTATACAACCTTGACTGGACAGTCCCTTTCATCATTGGGTAATAATTATATTTTCGGTGTGTTGCAACTAACCAGCGATCCACGACCTTGCTGAGATAAGCCTGCCGTTCCGTCCACGTACCAAAATTGGACAAGCAGGTTTATATTTTGTTTGTGTTTCCTATCTGTTCGGATTCCCTTCTGTTGTACTAGAGGTGTGGGGCTAATTGATGGTTTAGAAAATATTCATCCCTGGACCACTGGTGTCATTGACGTTGATTTGTCCCATTAGCCTCTAATAGGCACCCAAAAAAACATACTACAAATGTTTAAAGAACAAATACGCACTCTTCATTTAGAATCACACATATAGCAAATAATAGTTCTAATACCTACCTTGGGCTGGACATAGCACCTGGTCAAGCACAGTGGGCCTCATTGCAAGTATGGCTATGCAGGTGAAAACGGCAGTAATGTGGCAGTCATTTCATTGCTGCCGGCATTACTGCACTGCTGTACTACAAGTTTGGTGGTACAGTGGACGATTTCTGGAGGTAAATCCTTCACCTTACTGCCAAAAATCAGCAAAATCAGAGGAATTACTGCCGGCAGGAATTCTGATGAAATCCCCATGGACTCATTTGATTCCAAAAATGGGGATTAACACTGCCCTACTACCACTTGTAATCCTGTGGTAAATCTGTACTACAGCATGGCGTTAACAGCAATTGTGTTTGGCGGTAATTAGCGCTATTCTGTAACCAGCGCCACGATGCCTCAGGGCTGATTCTGTGCGCTTAACAAATGCGAATAAATAAATAAATAAATAAATAGGTGGATTTACTGCCGAATGACCACCAAACTTCTAATGAGGCCCACAGTGTATGTATAAAAACAACAAAGGGCCAAAGGCAGATCCTTCCCACTCCTAACCTTAAAGGTATGGCTATGCCATGGTAATAAGCACTGCATCCATAAGGCCACGGGGTGCAGAGAAAAGGAAAAGGGAACCCTGGAACCTGGCAACAGTAACAATGCGTTTACAGATTAACAAGGGGGGTCCTGGGAGTCCCTCTGCCAGTTACTAGGGGAATCCAGATGTGGACCCCTTGCTCACTACTCTTAGAGAGGCACAGATCCACCCTACTGATGAGGTCCAACCAGACCGAAACACGTGTCTGGGGTTTCTGTTGGTACTCTTGTTCAGAGGAGAATTGCCTAGCATTTCGGTGCTGGACTGCCCCAGGACAGGACAAAGACTGATATGTTTGGGATATTTCTTCTCTGTGAAAGATAGTGAGCTAAAGACTCTGGGTAAGTCTCTCGTAACCAGGACTAATGTCTGGCAGAGGGACTCCCAGGACCCCCCTTGTTAATTTGCATTTTTAAGTTACTTTGGGTCTCACCCTAAGTTACTAGGGGAATCCAGACGTGGACCCCTTGCTCACTACTCTTAGAGAAGCACAGATCCACCCTACTGATGAGGTCCAACCATACCGAAACACGTGTCTGGGGTTTCTGTTGGTACTCTTGTTCAGAGGAGAATTGCCTAGCATTTCGGTGCTGGACTGCCCCAGGGCAGGAAAAAGACTGATATGTTTGGGATATTTCTTCTCTGTGAAAGATAGTGAGCTAAAGACTCTGGGTAAGTCTCTCGTAACCAGGACTAATGTCTGGCAGAGGGACTCCCAGGACCCCCCTTGTTAATTTACAATGCATTTACAGTCATAATCAGGGCCAAAAAATGCCAACACACAGTCATGTTATTTTCCCCGACCTCTAGTACATAGTAAAATGATTGATACACAGGCAGACCTAGAGGCCGCAAAGGGGGTCCATACTGTCCCAATAATGCGCAGAGTGTCACCGAAGGTCAGGATATGCTTTTATAATGTTCTGTGGCGCGGTAGAGTGCAGTGATTTAATACACGTCAATCTGTAGAAAATCTGGGGTAATCACTAAAATTCCAGTGTTTGGCAAAAAAACTTCAGGGACACCAGCGGGGCAAAGGAAAAATGTCAGTGTTCAGGTGAGTACTTTAGTCACTTTAGCAGAGTTCAGAAATTGTAGAAAGTTCCCTATAGGAAATAAAGGGGACATAGTCCATAGATAGAGCCGCAGCTTCACTTGGACAAATCCTCACCAAACTTTGCAACAAAAAAGTGTATGGGCTACTCTGAATTTTTTTGCAAAGTTTGGTGATGTTTGGTCCAAGGGGGGCAAAGTTATAGGGGGGGTCCCATCTATGTGCATTGCTAAGACTAACACCCAGGACATCAAAGATGACATCACAAATATCATTGATGACATCACTGATGACATCACATGTCTGCCTCACTTATTTTGGTGCATTGAAAAATCTAAGCCAGGTGGTTTTATTCACTGACAATCACAATATAAAAATTGCAAAGGTGCTGTATATCAAAACGGAAACCTTGCTTTGTGTTCTTAAAGTACTTTACTTAGGGTCTGGTGTCAGCTCATGATGCACATGCATGGGGCAATGGCAGGCCTCAAACACACAATTCATTTGTATACAGGAAGATAATCTTTCTGATGATGCTGTTTCTTTCTTCCTTACTTCAGTTTCCAGGTATGTGCCTCTGATTTATATGCATTGGGTCTTCATATGTATTGTTTGTACTAGCAGAAGTGTGTATTAAGTCTTGAATTGTTAGCTAGTTATCACATGTTTAACATTACACAATCCCCCTGACATCTTGCTACCAACATAATAGAAAGAACCCCTTGTAGGTAGGGACTTTTCATCAACATTATTTTCACATGTGATGTCATCAGTGATGTCATCAATGATGTTTGTGATGTCATCTTTGATGTCCTGGGTGTTAGTCTTAGCAATGCACGTAGATGGTGCGAGTTATGGTTGCTTAGCTTACCATAATGGGGGAATGTGCAGTATTTTTTGGTTTCACTGTGAAGTATAACATCCCTTTAACAATGTTTTTTTACTGAATGTACATATATATATATATATATAGGGCAGGGAATGAAAACAAAGGGGCTAAACATGTGATGTCGTCAGTGATGTCATCAGTGACATTTGAGATGACATCTTTCATGTTCTGGGTGTTAGTGTTAGCAGTGCACAGTGGTGATGGTAAGTATGGGGGCTCAGTCTGCCATAACTGGCGAATTTCAGGGGTTTTTTGGTTTTAATTTGAACCATAATGGGGAGGGCGAACATTTTTTTTAGTGAAGTGCACAGGTTTTTCGTAGGGCAACTTAACCATAACGCAAAGTTTTTTTTTTAGTGATATATATATATATATATACATATGTTCTGCCCCACAGGAGCGGGCAAAGGACCAACCAACACCAGAGGATGCCAAGGGAAACCCCCTGATTAGTTCTAGAGCCAAGTTCAATGCCCAGCCAGCAGGAGAGGGTGGGAAGCATAGCAGCTCATTGCCCTATAGATTCCAATGGCAAAAGGCAGTGGAGAGGGCCTGCAATACCCACCACGTCAGCACCCAGAGGATCGCTGATTGCAAATATGATGAATGAAAGGAGCCCTGGGGAAGTACTCATGGTGCATGCCAGATACAGGGGGATTGGCTCGAAAGCGGCAAACCAACCCAGTGAGTGCCCATCTTCTTCCAAGGGGCAAAACACAGGATCCGGTACCCAGGGGCTTGCACCCCAGACCAGTGACAAGCCAGTCGACCCAAAAGAAGAGGACTCTGCCTTCCCAGGAGGATGAGCTACTAACCAGAAGCAGCCGCAGGGGCAGCACCCGAAAGATGGTGGAACCGACAAAGAGACACTGGAGGCCTTGAAGGGTAAAACAGGGCAACCAGCAGGAAATGGCCCCCCAACAGGGGGGATGGGGGGGACAACTGTGAAGGTGGCCTCGGAAAGTACAGTAGCAGAGCAGAGTAGTGGTGGCCCACCACTCTACTGGATGGCAGAGACTCCCTACATCAAGGCACTAGGCTCAAGAGTGTAACACCAGAACGGTCCAGAAACAGTGCCAGCACCAAACATCCAGGCCAACTGACATGGAAGACCAGGAGAAGGAGGAGGACTGCCTCCCGGTAACGCCTCCTGAGAAGAGCATGGTGGGGAAGGGACAGGGCCTCACCACCATGCGACGCCCTGCGAGGCGGGGAGCCATGCTCCGCCTGGACCACTTGCCAGTAGAAGTGTTGGAAACTATGCATTGATTATTAATGACTGTGTCACATTTTTGTCAGTTGATTTATGTTTGCTGTGAAATCAAAAATGTGGCCAGTATGGCATCCAAAAAGATGTGTGTCAGGTGTGTTCACTCTTCACCTGGGCATGCCCCCTTGCTCAGCCCATGCGCCATGCACGATATGCACCCCTCTCAAACCTCCCAGACAATGAGCCACCAGCTGCCGCCCGCGCCGCCACTGCAGAGCTGAACGTGTCATCATTTCTAGTGAGTGACGGCACGAACCCCGCTCCATGCGCCGCTCGATGAGCCGCTCTGCTAATTGAAGGCATCCATCTGCTTTATGGCGCCTCCATGGCTGCGTTAAACAGGCATGGTATTAAACTGGATGGATCCTCCCACTCACGCTGGCTGCCGTGATAACAGAATCTGGTAAATTATTGCGGAGGGAGTGTAGGGTAATTGGGTTTTTGATGGAGGCTAGTCTCATGCCCTGCAAGCTTGCGGTTCCTAAGGCAACAGGTGAATTGGCCCCGGATGCGACAGAATGAGTCTTGTCTGGAGCCTGCAGACATTACCACCGCGCCCCTCTTCCTCGTCCCAGTACTTATATTATACTATGAAGGCGAACTATGAAGGCGACCCGCCTTCCAGACAGCCTCATCCAATCAAAAACCCATTTTGGCCTAGGCTCCAACTCCCGCACTTCCACTGCCCCACACAACATCCTGTTTCTTCGCTGTCCTTCCAGACAACTATGCTGCCTCAGAGGCCTGCTCAGCTGGCCCGTCTACATACCATCTGCTGCTGGGCTGCAGAGGATAAACTCACGTGGAGGACTCCTGCACCCCCTTGAGTTTGTGGGGACAGCAGAGGCGACAGGGCCCACTGGTAAGTAGGGCGCTCCCTCTCCTCCCGTACCTGCTGGGGCTTCAAGGAGGTTCTCCCTGGGATGGGGGCGCCGTGTTTGGGCACGAATGGGTCCCTGGTTGAACTGGAGAGGACAGGCAAGCAGCTCCCTGGATCTTCTGCTCCTCTTGTGACAGGCCGGGCCGAGGGGGGTAGCACCCATTCAGTCTCAGAGCGCCAGGGCGCAGATCTGAGGAGTCGGGCTGGAAACAATAGCCAGCGTGAAGCCAGCCGGTGCCCACTGGAATTTCGATAAAAAGATTACCTCGCCCCTTGAGGAGGGCCCAGGTAGTCTTACTGGCTGGATCAGCCAGCGTCTCATGGTGCGGTCTCATGGCAGGGCGGGGCTGTCAGTATGCCTGGTGCGCAATATGGAGACACCTTCCCACCAAGCCCCTCACTGGGTCAGGAGGCATGAGAGGTCTGGAGTCAGGTCACATAGGAGGGTTGGGAGGTAGGGACTGGCGTATACCTTCACCCCTTCTTAACCCAGTTATCCCCTGGCCTACTGGGCTGAAGATTAGAGGCCTGGTCTCTCTTCCATTGCTCCAACCCTGCTTCTGCTGTGTCGGTTGAACTGTTTGGGGTCTGGACAAGTGCTCCAGTCCCTGGCTTCGATAGCACCGTTTCTACATAGGGTGTGGGTGAGAGTCCATCTGCCCTCCGTGATCGCCCATTGGTTTAGCATTTGTTGCGTGGTTTCTGCACGCTTTTTGTACTCCACCAAGTAAACAAGACCTAAAACAACCACACTGAGCCTCCCTCCCCCCCCCACACGTTTTTGTGAAATGACAATCATTGCTGCAAACCATACATCACCCCAGGACTGTTGGTGCACTGGCCCCAAAGCCCTGAATAATAGGCAGCTTATAGATATGATAGGCTATTTATAATGCGCTTAATACCCAGAGGTTTCAAAGCGCGGACCCAGGGATCGAACCTGTGGCGCTCTGTGTCGTTTTGCTTCCAAGGTGAGCACATTGCCGCTGAGCTATCCTCCCGAGACAATATAGGAGCATGAACACTTGGCTTTGCCACATCTAATAGGCGAAAGGGTCTACAATGGCAGTCATAAAGGGTATAAGGTGGGATGGAAAGGTTATAGCAATTTTCCCTCTTGTTATGCTCTTTTAATTTGACATGTGCCAGTCAGCACCAGGAAGGTCTCGGGACCTTACTCCCCTGGACCAATTGGAGAATAATGTAGGTTATCTCCTGGTGGCAGCAGCAAGCTACGCGTTCTATTTTCGGAAGGCTTATTGAATTTTGGATGAGAAAGATAACTCTGGAGTCAAATTAATTGTAATGTGCTCCGAAATGTAGTTTTGAGGAAGTTTAACACTGGCCTGTCCAATAGTGCGCCGGTCACTTTATATGCGCGCAACCCAACATACAGTGAAGGAAAAAATGAACAAAAAAAGTACCAGGCAAATGACCTGCATGAATGATGACGCGATATTGTAGATCATTTAAGACAACAGGCCATTCATTCTAAAAGTACAGCCCCAACCCCCCACTAAAGTCAGTGTAGTCTATAATGATCCATTACAGCGATTATAGATCAGCTCTAAAACGAGACCAATTATCAGTGGGACGATGCTTGGGACGAGGCGAACCGGCATCATTTTATTCCATATCCTTGACATAGGAAATTTCCAGAAGCCATTCATTCAGGGAGGAAGCCGGGAAAACATCCAGTGTTTGAATAAACATTGCTTAGCGTTTTGGATAATGTACATGTATTTCTGGAGGCGTTATCTAGATCCCAATGAGATATTTTGCTGGCTGAAGAAGGTGGGAGTGTCTGTGATGCCAAATAAAGTACCTGTCACTTCATGCCAGGATTCCACAATGCGGGCACATATCACATGCCAGAAGCCTGCAGCAGGGGCGGAAGACTGGGCATTCGGCAGAGCAGTTGGTGTCAGACTTGGCTAGTCTGGACGGTGTAAACTGCAATCTGTTTAAAACTTTAGATGAAATCAGGCACAATCCGGAAGTTTAAGATAACCTTTTGATCAACAGACAATAGCACCTCGAAGGGTCATCATCGATAGGGGTCTCAGGTCCACTTGCCATTGACTACAGGCCTTCACTTGTTTAGTCGATAAGTCACAGTGAATACAATGAGGAAATCAACTGTGTCTACTTACCAGGACGAATAAAGAACCATTGTTCGCAATTGAGGGGAGCTGGGAGCTATGTAGCTCCTCCTTCTAGCCTAGAAGAGCCTGGTTAGCTTGACACCACCCGCTACCAACAGCCGTTTTTGGCTCCCCAAGCCCACTGATACAAACCCACCCATCTATGTGATATTAACTTCGTCCGATTGGGATGATCTACAAATGGGCATTAGGACACATCTAAATGACATTTAAAGAATAGGCACAGTCATAAATAATGGATGAAATGTTTGGTTTGCATCTTTTGTGATAGGGTGATTTGCCCGACACTATGTACTAGCTCCTTGTTCCCCAGTGGTAGCTTCTGGTCACTTGTTAATGCTGGATACCCAGGAGCTGCTTTTAGCTTCTGCTGATTCAACCTTAATTTCGATTCCTGTGAGCTGTAAACAAAGACTCAAGTCGGGTTTAGTCAGACATGAAGGCTATTACTGACAAAATTAAGCTCTCGTTTTTGCTCTCATTGCAGCGTAGCGGTCAGATAATTGGCAATTCTAATTTGAAAATCCTCCAGGGAGACGACAAAAATCCCTCTTTGGAAGATATCAGCAAGGAAATAGTAGGTGCAAGGTTGCATCAGAAGTACGAGCTTGGTCTGTGAAATTCCACAGAAAGTGACACAGGGGACGTTGCAAGATTCTGGACGAGGCGTACACCATGGTGCGTACTCGGTCCAAAGAACACAAACCCTCATATTTGGAGGTAAAATAACTGTCCGGATACCAAAGGGAGATGCTCCCCTTTTCTCAATCCTCACAGGAGAGGTGTCTGAATGTAAGATGCGCCAGTGCGTCGCAAATTGGGCCTGGGAGACCAGGTTTTAGTGTTTGAAATTGGGAAGGTCAGCCTATTCGCATTCAACCCGTCCTATCTGCTTCACCGCTACGATTTAAATAATAGTTTGACTTCTCAGTCTAAAATAAAGTGGAACTCCCGCAGTTTTCCATTAATGAACCTCAGTGCGGTGGCAGAAGAGTAATTGGAATACTGCTGTTCAAGCGTGTGGAATTGAGCCTCGAAAGTGCCCAGTTCTGACCAGACCAATTTATGTTATCCCGGAGTGTCGATTGAGCAATTCCACGAAAAAGCCTCCCATAGAACAGCAAAAGAATAAACAGAGCTAGTGTTCGATTCAAAATTAGAAAGCTAATTTCTGAGAAATAGTATTATTTTACACCAAGTCACGCAAAGAAAAAGCAGAGGGTCTCTAGGGGGGACAAAGATTCCATGCTTCTTGTGAGGAATTTGAACCATCCGCACAGGGAGAGTGATGTTTGATTTTTTAATAATGAGCATGAATGATGGGAGATCAACCTCGGAGGACTGCTTCCCGCACAAAACGCATAGTCATATGTACTCTGGGAAGACACAGCCTACAGGCACCGTCTTCCCCTGTCATATTCAGCTGGAATGTGACAGCCCCACGTACAGCAAAGCATCTCCATAAGGGGGAAGGTGCACCTTCCTTCACCCATGAGCAGCCTAATTTAAATATCAAAGGCTCCATGGATCTGCATTCCTTTTGGCTACTCCAGCTGGCAGCAGTGCATACTAACACGATACTCTTGAAGCAAGTCTAGATGGAAGGCTTTGTTGCCGGAAGAGATAACAGAAAGGCGGGACTAACATCCCTTTGGTATGCAATGTGTCAACTTGAAGCAAGTTCCCACTCTCTGTATGAAAGGTAGTGAATGGCCTGTCTGGGTCCAGAAGGTACCAGAGGTGTCTCTGCAGAGCAGACCCCTTTCAGAGGGACGAAGGATGTGATTTGGGAGTGACAGGAAGCCTGCTCCCAGCACATACTTCAAAGGAAGCCTGCACTTTATTCACGAGTCACAGAGGGCACAGT
The DNA here is from genome assembly GCF_040938575.1 of Ambystoma mexicanum. Lineage (NCBI taxonomy): Eukaryota > Metazoa > Chordata > Amphibia > Caudata > Ambystomatidae > Ambystoma > Ambystoma mexicanum. The sequence continues at coordinate 1,012,043,781 of NC_090934.1, forward strand.
TCACCAGAGAGACACTTTAATCTACAACAGACAGGAAGATGGGTGGGACTTTGGTATAGCTTGACAACCCTTACCTTTGCCTGTTGCAGAGCACTCTGGCTCTGACAGCCTGCATAACAGAAGATTGTTGGTTGCGACCCAGGATTTGGTTCATTAAGGTGGGCTTGGCCTGCACTAATCACTGGGGCCCATTTGGCTTTAAGAGAGGGCTGAACCCCTCAATTGACAGATCATCCGACGACTTCGAAAGGAGTAAGAAGAAGAACTCATTTGGATCCGAGCTGAAGGTGCAGTGTACCTTACATCGTCTGCCAGTGAAGGAATGCCAGGAGTTCCAAGAGGGAAGCAAGATCCCTCCACTAAACATCTCCCAGGGAACGGAGGGAAATGCCGGACTCCGATAAACCGTCCAGCTGCTTCAGAACCAGTACCCAGCCAGCACATAGCATGCCCTGCTAGGTTCTGCAGGACAATAAATGAACTAAGTACAAGGCCGTTGCCTGCAGTCACTCTCCTGAGCTTTGGGCCATCCACTTTGAAATGACACGAGCCCTGCGAAGAAGCTAGGAGTGACACACAAGCATCATCCAGTGTCCATTTTTAAGGACATTTTCGATAGTCGAGTCCGCAAACCGCATCCGGCTGGACCGCTGACTGTTGTCATGCCACAGTTGCAAGAGCCGTCCGAGCCGCCTCTACCAGAATTCCAGATCCACCCACCAGCACAGAGACAACGATTCTTGGCCCTGAGCCACCACACCGGAAAGCCTGCAGATGTCTGTCCAGCCTCGCTTGCTGAACTGCCTTCCGCCTGGTGCCTGCAGCTGTGTCCATCACTAACTCTTCTCAAGGGCTGCAAACCACCCTGCAACTGCCTCGACGCAGTCGAGCACCAAGAACTTCTTCAGCACCAGGTACATTGTACTTCTGCCCCAGTGGTCCTTCTTTGAAGGCCCGTAGAGACAGTTACAACCCTTTGGCCCCTTGGTGCTGGAACCAAATATCCTTGAACAGTAAGACTGATTACTTTATCAACTACCCTCCTGTCAGTGTCCAGAGGGCATCCCTTTCCTTCGTGAAACTGTCTGTCCTCTGTGTTGCTTTACAGGGTTGGTCGTATTTGTAGTGTGCTAGAACTGTCTGTTGTAGTAACAATAAAGTCGATATTTTTATACAGTCTTGACTGTACAGTCCCTTTCATCATTGGCTAATAATTGCATTTTCGCTGTGTTGAAACTAACCAACGATCCCCGAATTTGCAGAGATGAGCCTGCCGTTTCGTCCACGTTACCAAAATTGGACAAGGAGGTCTTATAAATCAATTGTATTCCAATCTGTCTGCATCCCTTCTGGTGTACTAGAGGTGTGGGGTGGATTGATGGTTTAGAAAACGATATTCATCCCTGGACCACTGGTGCCCCGGAAGTTGATTCGTCACACTTCCACAACAGTGTAAGTAAAATGGGTGAATTGTCTGCAAAGGTGCATGGGAGAATATGGCAGCGTATGAGAAGGTCCAAGACGTGATTCAATGACATCAACTGTACATCGATTCAGGAGGTCATGTCATGTGCAGTTGAAAGTGGACTCTTTAGTCACTGCCTGTAAAGTCGGCAAGCCATCTGCCAGATCTCATGCCAACATCTGTTGAAAAACAGCTTTGGCCCCTTGTGACTTGCCTAAATTGATTATTGATTGGGAGTGACTTAAACCACTTTTGATGCACTAGGCCTAGCAAAGCCTAGCACTAGGAAAATGGCATTGACAAACATGATGGGCCATAAATATTTATGGGAGGGGGCTGGTGTAATTCTGCACTGTAAGGAAGCCTGTACCAGGCTGGACGGCAAACAGTTCTATGTGAAATGACCTTTTTTAAAAGGTCTCAAGAGAAAAGACTGATTTACTTTGACCAATTTTCTTTTGATTGGGAAACCGTCATTGTAAAGGTCGTTTTCTCTTTCACCCTGTACCTCCATTGTTCTTCCCCCCACCCACCCACCTTCTCCCGTGGGATTTCAGCCCCAGCCCCCTCCCCGACCCTCTCTTGCGGGATTTCAGTCCCAGGCCCCCACCCCTAAAAAAAACCTACAAACATCCAACACACACATCAACACACACACGCACACACATAGAAACACACACTTACCCGTTCTCTTTTGCCCTCTGCTTCCTGGTCCTGCAGAGCCTGTCAGCCCCTGCGTGCACTCGTGTGCGGCAGGGGCGTGATAGTTCGTTTTAGAAAGACTGCTCAGTGTGGTCTTGGAGCGGTCTTTCTAAAGCGATCTTTTAGAGAAAGGAGTCACTTACCTCCCTGTGAACAGGGCTGACCAGATAGCACTTTAAAAGCTGTGCCTTGTGTACAGCCAATTATTGAGAAAGAAGGTAAATTCCTCAGACCAGGAAAGCTTTCGAGCAACCAAAGACCTCAGCCATATTGGATTAGGGCGTGCAACAAATTCTCTGGACTCCGATTGTAGAAAATAAGGTCACAGTTTTGAAACAGATCGCTGGACATTAGCGAGGGGCATGTTGGGATTGGTTACTCTCTCAACCCATACAATTAGTATGGGGGGGTAAAAAGGCATGCTGATAGGGGGGTCTTTAAGAAGACCTATGGTTGGGGGTGGTTATGAAGGCATGCTGGTGAAACGTTCAGTGGATCTTGGATCATAAGGAAGACCTTGCCTGGTCAGTTGAGCCTGAAGGAGCACTTGTCTGGACTGGCGGGAGCTGGGTCTGGAATGTGCTGACTTTGAAAATGACCATGTCTCTGCTTTGCCACTAGAGTGGTTACCAGGGCAGGATCAGCCAACCCTTCCAACCTGTCCCTGAGAATATGCAGATAGTCATTGGCTGGGGAAAGTTTGCCAAGAAGCCTTCTTAGGTACCCATAGAAGTTGCATGAGCCAGAGGTTCCGTGGCCAGCCAGAAGTGCCTAGACATCTCAGGACCAGTGGACCAGAGTGAGCACCTAGAAAGGGTACCAAAGGAGCTGGCAACATTATACATACTATAGCCACTTACAAGCGCCATAGGGATCAGCCACCAGGCATGCAGCGGTTACCCCATGAACTTCGTGCACCCCTCAAGAATACCTGTGAGTTATGGCTGGACATTGTGTTCCCTTTTCAACTTCCCCACCAGCTGTTGAACCAAGGTGTGCCTATGCCAGGCTGCCTTCCTTGCCTTACTTAATCCTTCTTTTCATTGCAGTTCTGTGCCTCTTGTGCAAATTCGAATTCTGGTGTGTTTTTAACATCACTGCACCACATTTTGCATTGCATTTTGCATAGCATTCTGCGCTCCTGGTGTAATTCGAACCCTGGTGTGTTTTTTAACATCTCTGTACCCCATTTTTCATTGCATTCTGTGCCTCGTGTACACATTCGAGTCCGGGTGTGTTTTTTTAAACATCTCTGCACCCCTTTTTCCATTGCATTCGGTGCTCCTAGTGTAATTCCAATCCTGGTGTGTTTTTAAACATCCCTGCACCCCATTTTGCATTGCATTCTGTACCTCTTGTGCAAATTCGAACTCTGGTGTTTTTATTAACATCTCTGCATTACATCTGTGTTCTTGCTTCCCTTGGATACTAGGCCACCTTGTGAGTTTGTGCTCGTACTGTGCCGTGCAACCCTTCCTCTAGCTTCCTCCTATCCCCCACCGCCCCTATGCCACTCACCATCTCCCCCATCTTTTCCATCTGCTATACTATCACCTATTCTCCCTCTCTAACAAAGTCTGGAAGAAAGAAGCTTAAGAAAGACATACATCCTGACCTATGTCAGTGCAACTTCCAGACAGATTTTTACTGATATCCTCTTTTCTGTCCCCTCTCCAGATCTATGGACCCCTCATCTTCTCTGCTCTCTCTCCTCTCACATCTTCACCCATTAATGGTGGCACTAGAGGGGAAGTACTCTTGGTGGGCTCCCCATCATTCAGGTTCATCATTAATGTCTATCACAATGCCACTGTCTTGGCTCAGTGTCTGCAACCCAACCTCCTCTTCTTTGACTGGTGCTTGCCGTCCCTCGTCAACTTCCTTCCCACACCTCCTTCATCCACTCTCTCTGTCCACCCTCCTCAGACTGGTGTACCATGCCCCCTTACCCCTCCTCGGAAAACCTTCAAAGGCAGTGACCTCTTGCATCTAGCCAAGCTTAATACCCACTCTGCTATCAAACACTCTGCCAACATCTGCCTCCTCCTTGAAGCCCTGACCTCGATATCCTCTCTCTTACTGAGATGTCATTCAATGCCAGCTCAGTCACTGCTTTTGACCCGCTTCTCCCGGATGGCTATAAGATCCTATCCATGCCACGCCCTACCCGTGCTGGCAGTGGGGTTGCCCTGATCTTCCCTGAGTGGGTCTCTTCTACCCTCATACCCACCCAGCCTTCCTCCTTCGAGAGCCTGGTTTGCAAACTGGTCATCTTTCCCACTTCCTCCCTGGCCACTATCTACAGGCCACCTGGCTCTAACACCCTGTTCCTCCCTGAATGGGCTGATGTGTCCTCCTCTCTCCTCTCATTCACCTCTAAACTCCATTTCCTGGGTGACTTCAACATCCACCTTGACCCCACAATCACGGCATCCACTCTCTTCTATGACCTCTGCACCTCGCCCTCCCTCTTTAAAATCTAAAGGGAACTAGCCAACCCTTCCACAGTCTCCATCTCATCTGTCCCCTCCCAGGCCCTATGCAATGCACTGATCACACACTTCACTGCAAAATTTCAGGACATCCTGAACACACTCGCTTCTCTTTCGCCCTCCGCTTCCCCACACGGCTGCCACCTATGTCGTCCCATCCCCTTCTGCCTTTCTCTCCTCCTTCTCTCCTATCACATATGACGAGATCACTAGTGCCATCCGCTCGATGAAGGTTTCCTCCAAAAGGGTCTCCCCATTTTCTTCCAGAACTATTAAGGACACTATTGGCTGTCTTGCACTTGCTGATTTCTGCATTCACTCTTTTGCTACTGGGTCCTTCCCCTCTTCCCTCAAGCACTCTCTTGTGCGCCCCTCCTGAAAAAACCTTCTGCAGACCCGTCTTGTTCAGCTAACTACCGCCCCATATCTATCATCCCCTTCCTGGGGAAACTCTTTGAGAAGCTGGTCTTCCCCCAGCTGACCCAGCATACTGAGCTCGTTGGTTGTCTATACAACCATCAATATGGATTCTGAGCATCCAGAGGCACGGAAACTGCTCTCCTCAATGTCTGTGAAGAACTGCTCACATCTCTTGATTCTAAGTCTCCTGCCATTCTCATTCTACTTGATCTCTCCTCTGCATTTGACACAGTCAATCATTCCATCCTCATAAAAAGACTCCACAATAGGTATCTCTGAGCGGGCACTGGACTGGCTGACCTCCTTCCTCAAAGACCGTGCCTCCCAGGTTATCCTGGGCTCTTTCCCCACTCCCAACTCTACCTCCACCTGTGGCGTCCCACCAGGGCTCCAACCTTTCTCCCTGGCTCTTAAACATCTATCTTACTCTGTTTGCATACCTAATTTCCAAGTACTCCCCTAACCTCTCCAGCCCTAAAAACTGTCAACTGGCTCCCGGTTGCTGCAAGGATCAAATTCAAATCCCTCTGCATCATTCATAAGGCTGCCTGGGTCCAGGGACACCCATATCTACAACTGGCCCTCATTGAATACACTCCCTCCTGATCTTTAAGTTCCTCCGGCACCAACTCTCTGCGTGCCAAGCGATTCACTAAACAGCGAGCTGGTGGACGATCTCTTTCCTCGGCTAGGTCCCTCCTATGGGAACAGCCTCCCCCTTTCTCTTTGTCTTGAACCGGATTGCCTCAACTTCCGTAAGCTTGTCAAAACATTCCTTTTCACCTTCTCCTTCCCCCTCCCTCCTCTGCTAAATCCCACAGTCGCTGATATTGGTGACCAGGGCCCTTGAGCCCACCTTGGTCTTTGCCTCCCTCCTCCAATCACCTTCAGCCTCCGTCCACTCCCAGCATTTGCATTAGGCGCCCACTCGCCTATATTATGACAGGCCTGCACTCAATTATTGCCAATTGACCACTCTCGCCAAGTGATCTGTGCCAGTCACTTAGCAGTCTGCAACATACTCCGTAGCACTTCCCTCCTTGTTACTCCTAGCACTTACCCCCACCCCCATCGCTCTCTCGCTCTCTGCACTTGCACGATCTGAATGCTCACAAAGCCTAGTAGGACCGCCTCTCTCTTTCATTGTTGTATTTGCCTTTCATTCCCACGTTGCCTCCCTGTTGCCCTCTGGGCGCTTTGAAACACAACGTACTTGCTGTATAGGTGCCTTACAAAGGCATAATAAATAAATAGGTTGACCATGGAAGGAGCCACCCACCCCAAACAATTGAAAAGAGCCGGCAGAAGAGTGATCCAAAGCCCCGGATGATGTCCAGCAAACGTGAGAAATTGATTGGTGCTGATGTGAGCTTCTTCCTTGTGAAAGGTGCTGAACAGGAGGCTTACTCAGAACTGTCAGAACTTGTTGCGCAGTCACTTGATTCAGCTTCGGGACTTGGTGCGCTGGTGAAAGGTTTGCTCCATGCCAGAAGCCTGGTCTTTTTTGTCAAGTTTTGACTTTCTCCTGCGAATAAAATAGCTCCTCATGTGAACCCCTTTTAACTGTGATCCCATTGACTATGTTGGTAACTTTTCATGGGTTCCCCTTTATTGTAATGTTTTTTCTTCTAGAATCCTTTGATAACCCTATAATAAATGTGGATGTGTTATACCTCAGTTTGGACATTGCTATCTTTCACAATATTCTCTTTTTTGAGTTGTCAAATTGATTGCTCCTCTCACTCCTTTTATGAATAAGCCTTAAGCTTGGCCCACGCTACCAAAGGGAAGAGAATGGATTCCATTGGGTCTGCTGCTTAGCCAATCAGGATCACCCACATCCCAAAGGCGGTGATTCTCACAAGGTGACTATATGGCCTGGTGACAAGCCAGGTTTTGAGTGCTTTCCGGAAGGCGATTAGTTTTTGTTTGTGTAGTTTGGAATGCACTACTAAAAAGAAATCACAGAGTTCTGTGATCATGATTGTGAGTCATGTCACTTGATGGAGTTTGTTTGTGAACCAGGGCACTGTTAGGAATGCTTCATTGCTGGATCTGGATGACCTTGGGGAGGTGGAGGGGTGTGTTCATTTACTTTGGATACATTCTGCTCCCCGCCTGCTGCACAAGGCCTGGTGGGCTATGAATTTAAATATTTGCCTAACAACCAGCCAATACAGTGTTCAGTGTTGCAGTAATATTTTATCTTTTGTCAAGTGGCAGAAACAATCTAGCTCCAGCATTTGGTCTTATTTGCAGGTTCAATGCTGTTGACGTAAGCCAACCTAGATAAGACCGTGTGTGTGATTGCAAGGGTTCTCTGTGGTAAGGCAATAAAAAGTAAAAAGTAGAATGTTTCAGCACGATCGCAGGTTAAAAAAAGCATTTTATGAAAAGGGCATTGGTTTAGGGGATCTGGGGTAAATGGGTTATCCATCATGATTCCCAGGTTGTTTACCACTCTTCGAGCAGGGGATCAATGGCATGTTGTTAACTTGGTTGGGCAGATCATGATTTTGGATTTGTTGAGCTTACGTGTTTCACTCTATTCTTTGTCAACCACAAGTCCAAATGGTTGAGACATTTGATGAGATCAGGTTGAGTTTTGCTTTTGTCTGACGAGTGTATGAAGACAATTATGCATGGCATATAAGTAGTTTTAGCATGTGAGACAGTGTTTGTTGATGAGCTGCATATGAGATGTTCCATGTAGATATTAAAGAGCAGCCAACATCATCTTGATCCTTGGGGTACTCCACATGGATGATGTGTGGGGTTGATTTGAAACAGGGAGGTCAGGCAGTTTCAGTTCTATCTGTAAGAAACTGTGCCCTACAGAGGAGTGCTGTTTCTGTGCGGCCATCTTCTTTTAGTACCCCCCAACAAAATGGAATGGCTGATGGTGTCAAAAGCTGCCAGTATGTCCTGTAGGATAAGCGTTAAGTGTTTGTCCAAGTCAGCATTGACCGTGCTATTCGTTCTGCTGATCTTTGGTAGATGAGCTACGGGTTACTTAATGTTTTGTCGCATTTTCCAAGTCCACTGTGTTTGTGTTAGCGCTATGATGCCTGCGGGCTTTGGCGCTCTGTAAATAAATAAACACAATGTTCAGGTTACCCCTCTAGAAAGTAGTGATGATTCAGTTCCTCTCTATTGTCTAAAACCCACCCGCTCTTAATCCAGGATGTTGTTGATTTCAACCTAATCCAGTAACTATGAATGTGGCTGTCCAGAAACTTGGCGGGGTAGGGAATTTTTCGAGATTGGGTGCTAATTTGTTGGGTCCTTTGGGTCTTCTCTTGTGTTCTTGGTTTGATGTAGAATATCTTGAATATTCTAGGTAGCAACCCTTTTGACAGGGGTGAAATCATTAGTGTGCAGCATAATGTGGCAGGTGATTATTGTTTCAGGGTGGAAATGCAGATATCTGGAGAGCATTGGTCTGCTGGTGATCCAAATTTGTTGCTTGCGGCCACTAATGTAAAGAGTTCTGGGTTGGTGCTGGGTCCGAAGCTATTAAAGGGGAAGTTTACTCAAAAATGTTAATGTCTCAAAAGATGAGCCATAATAACAAATATGTATAAAAAATATTTTTAAAGAAAGTTCCTATGTAACATTTTGAGGAAATGGGGCTCAAAGTTAAATATTTCAAGCATTAGGAGGCATCCATTTTCTGAAATGAATGAGCCTCCTGTGCTTGTGTTAAGCTCTGCTTTTGTGGCAATAATGAAACAAAAGCCCCCTACTGGGAGACTTTGCTTATTACAGCCGGAGAACAGAGAATGCTGTCAGGCTCCTTCCTGCCCTGTGCTGCTGGTGAGGGGTTCTATTATTTCCTGCTTTCATGGACTCCCCTGAGCCGGGGGGGGAGGACGGAAAACTTAAAGCGAAAGAACAGGCAATCATAAATACAACACCGTTTTATTTATGATTGCCTGGACTTTCTTATTAAGTCTCCCAGGTTCGGGGGAGCCTGGGAGACTTAAAACAAAAGTACCAGCAATTATAAATACAACAGTGTTGTATTTATGATTGCTGCTGCTTTCAAGTGTCCCTAGCTCCCCAGAGCCTGGGGGAGCCCAGGAGACTTAAAAAGAAAATCCAGGCAATTATGAATACTTCGCCGGCTGCCGGCTGTGTATTCATAATTGCTGCAACTTTAGTTTTCAGTTTCCTGTGAGACAGTCACAGTAATTATGAAAACTATACAGGCGGCCGGCGAAGTATTTATAATTGCTGTGCCTTTCATTTTACATTTTCTGTGCTTCCCTGGGCTTGGGGAGTACAGAAAACTTAAAATGAAAGTCAAGGCAATTACTTGGTGGCCTCCTCTCTTCATGTTAAGCTCTGTGAACTGGCAGCAGGAAGCAAAAGCTCCCAGTAGGGGGCTTTTTCTTGATTATTGCTGCGAGATCAGAGCTTAACATGAACAAAGGAGGCTGCTTCATTTCACAAAATGAATGCCCCCACGTCAAAACTTTGAGCCTCATGTCCTCAAAATTTTACATAGGAACTTTCTTTAAAAATATTTATGTATATATATGTATTTATTTCAAAAAACAAACAGCTTCTGCAGAAACTATTCAGGCGAGCAGCACTCCACGAACAAGAAAGTGTTTCAATGATTCTAATCATCACGGAAAACCAACAGCAAGACACTGCATCTTCGGTTGTGTGAAATATAACAGCCTTTATTTTAGAAATGCAGCAGATAAAAAGTGTTCTCCCAATGCAATATATGCTTTGCCAGACGGCAGCCTGACGCGTTTCACCACTAACCAGTGGCTTGTTCACAGTCACTCATCACCCATAGAGTGTTTGTTTATATAACAGACACTCCCCCCACAGTGAAAGACATAAAAAAGGTGACTTAAAGTCTTAAAAATAATGGCAATTAGCCATCTTGGCTTGGGCTACTGATTCGCATTACTGAGTGGTATAAACACATGTATAAATGTTAAACATACCTTTTCGCCATTATAAGGCACATGCAAATACAATTGGTATTTTAAATATGAGTATTCTTAAAAACCAGCTTATAGTATATGACATAAACCACAATTATAAGGGCAATACGGAAACATTAAAACTCCTATGTAAGTAACATGGTGTTATTTTTCCTATTAGATGCATAAAGGCAGAGGTAATAATATAGATCTGCCTTAAGTATTTACAAAGCCAAGAAGTGACTGCTTACGCATCTTGCCATGTTACAAAGTACCTAGAAGCGAGATAACTATCTTCGCTGAGTATGTAGCGTTCAGTAAAAATAAAGTGCATAGTGCTTTTGTATAAACAATACATTCCTATGATATAATGAATTCATATGGGATAATCCAGAATATTCCTGTCGTATTATAAAATGCATGATGCAAACTATAAGCATCTCTCTAAAATATTCCAATATAATAAAGGAATTTTTTCTTTTTTGTTGTATAATACGACACAGTAAGACCAACATCTGCTTCTAACGGTGACTGCTAGTAACTCCTTTGCCAAATGATGGTCCCATGTGTTTTTATCTAAATGATGTAATGTTAACTGTCACATAAAGTGCATGTAGGCAGGGGTAAAAGAATAAGTCTTTCAAAAATATTAGCAGACCCAACAAGTAACTGCTTATGCATTTTGCCATTGTTGTAAAATGCCTGGAAGCGAGATTAATTTCTTCGCTAAGTAAGTAGCCTTGGGACAATATAAGGTGCATAGTGCTACTGTGCAAACAATGTATTCCTATGACAAATAGCGTTGGAACGATATAAAGTGCATGGTGCTTTTGTACAAATAATGCTTTCCTATGACACAATAAATACATATAGAGGGATATAGAGAACATTAATGCCATATTATAAAGTATATATGTATTTATATATATATATGTGTGTGTGTGTTGGGTTATGGCCCATCTTTTGAGACAATCACATTTCTCAGTGAACTTCCCCTTTAAGTTTACATGGCTTTGCAGTGTTCCCACCACTTTATGCAGATGATTCTTGTTTCCAAGTTGCTTGCATCCTGACCAGGGCCTGTAGTATAATTTTTAGTTTGTGCATGAAATGGAGGCGATGTTTTACGTCCCACTTTTGATTGAGCTATGAAGCTGGTGCAGGCAGTGAGAATGAACATTGTTTTTTTAGATAGGACTTTACATGATATGCTCATCAAGGTGAAGTGCCTTTGCTATTAGGCCTTCTGCTGTGTAGTATTGTTGCTGCTGTTGGTTGGCCGTTTTATATTCTATGGTGTAGCTTTTCCTCCATGCTGCTTCTGGCTTCCTGTTGATTTTCTTGAGGGGGTTTAGCTCTGGGGTGCACCATCTCCATGCCTATACTTTGTCCAATTGAATACATTTCTTCTAAAGTGCCATTTCATCCAGGTCTTTTAAACTGTCTTTTGTAGGGGGCATACTCCTTCCTCCGGGTGGGTGGGTTGCCTTTAGTCTAGTTTTGTGTGTTTCAGCAAAGTTTTAACATAATTCAGCTTGAGGGTATTCCATGTTTTCTTGGTAATAGGCATGTTTTTCTTGGTAGTGGAGTGATATGCTTCAGAGTTTTGATAATGAACAGAACAGTGAGGTGATTGCTTCATAGTAGAAAGCACAATAGAGCTAGGGTACTGATGGCTTTCTTGCAGAACATTGCGCCGATTGCGTGGCCTGTCGCATGTGTCACCCCCATGAGTAGTTGTTGCAGATATAGGCTTTTCATATTTGAAGTTAAAGTCTTCGCTGTTGGATGGTGTTCCATTAAAACGACATGTTGAAGTCTCCAAGTATTATCAGGTGTTTGTGGCGAGTATACGGTTGGCTCTTGAGTCTGTGAATTTATCTGTAAAGTTGAGGCTGTATGTAGCATGCTGGGTGGTAGATTAGAAGAAAAGATAATGTTGCACGATGGGCCGATTGCAGTGAACCTGGGAGGGAGGGGAATTTGCAACACAGGCTCGTTAATTGCAGCTGTCTTCTTTATGTATAAGGACAAAAGCTCCTCCTCGTTTCCCTTAATGGGTGACATGAATGATTCTGAAATGAGGCAGGATGGCTTTGTGAACTACTAATTAGGGGTAATTTACCAGCCAAGCTCCGGCGAAGTAAATTAAGACAGTGTTTCTTCCCAACAGTAGTGTGTAAATGTCAGATCTAAATTTTGAAATGTTGAAATTGAGGGCCCATTGACGAGGAGGCAGTAGGATTTCGTTCTGGATTCCTTTACCTTAACGCAAGTTTTGTAGGTTTTTCTGGTGCATCGCTGAAGTAGCATGAATCTGCTATTTTCTTCCAGGATGGGTCTTCAGATGTTTGGTGTGGGGACTCTTGTCTTCATTTTCAGGGTTTTTGCAGTTGCCTCTACCAGCTGTTTCAACTGGATCTTCATTAATTTGGTCTAGTACATTTCTTCTTGGTCTGTGTCCATAGATGATTCCTCCATACGGCCATCTTGTTTTTTGTGGTAAGAAGCAACGTGATTGTTCCAGCATTTGGGTATGGATTGTGTGTGCATCAGTATTATACAAGGCGTCACGAGATCGCTGGTTACCTTTTCTTCCTGGGGAGCGAGAAGGTGAGGCTGCCAGTCTGTCTGTGAATCTTCGCAAGATGAAAAGGGCGACGCTGGGTACTGATCCAACACCCTCCTGACACTAAACGACAGGATTGAGCTGAACCAGCTCCCAACGCCACAGGTAGCACTTCTCTGATTATTGTGACGTCAGGACAGTGTAAACACTGACAGAGAAGGCTTGGTGTAGTCCGCCACAGAACTGGCTGATAGATGGTCTGATCTTCAGAATATTCTTGGATGTAGGCACAGGCACAGATACCAGCAGGGCACAAGACCAGTAGATGACAGAAGGAATTTGGTAATGTGAAAGCTGGCCCTCCAAGAAATGAAGGACAACAGGAAGGGGAGATATCCAGAACCTAACCACCCCAGGACCGGACCCCAAGAAACCAAGGAAGGGGACAGAACCAGGGAAGCACAGATAAGACCCAACCAATGGACCTCAAGTAACCAGGGACTAGGCAGGGAGAACAGAGAGGGCATGGACCAAGAACTGGACAGGGACCCCAAGGCAGGAGCAAGCTAGACATGCAGAGCAAGGCTCAAGGGTAGCAAAACAGGAACTAGGGACTCAGGCAAGGCAGGCCCCCAGGAGCGCAAACACGGCCAAAAAACCGAGTGGAGACGTGATGTTTCCCTGTCTGCGGAGGCTATTTATAGCCTGAGGCCAGAACGAGGCTTGGAGCGCAAACCTCTGTCTCTGCGCATGCGCGGAACTTCAAACGCTGACGTTCGCGCATGCGCAAGACATTCACAATGGATGCGCCCAGGGAGCCGGAACCGCGGGAAACTGACGAAGACGCCAGCGTAGATACAGTCTCCAGGAGAGAGACTGCCAGAGCCGAGGACCCCGACCCCTCGGAAAGGTAAGTGGCTTGGATGGCGTGACAATCAGTAGACTACATGGTTAGATGTTATGGCGTGAACTCCACAGCATGGGGAGATTGGCTTAGAGTTGGTTTTCAGACAGAGGTATTTGGTGTCGAGCTGACGGCTGCTTATCGTTATGTATGTTTTGGCCTCTTCGTGGGGATGTTGAGTCTCTTTCAGTGCCTCCCTTTGCTTTCTGATATATATATGCTCTTGAGACCGTTCTGTTGTTGTTCTTGTAGGCCTTCCAAGGTTAACGGATAGGATACGGAAGGGACTTTGGTCTGGTTGGTAGCAGTGTGTTCCCTTTAACCTTTGTGCATGGGCAGTTTGGCACGTATGACTTATTTTTTTAATGAACTATTTAAAAATGCACTTGTGTGGTTTTTTAAAGTTTCTTTATTAGTTTTCAATTGACGGCATAACAAATGTCCAATGACGTATAATCAACCGTCTCACTCAAATACATACAGTTTTAACATATCTTATGACCAAAGTTGTCCCGTCCCTCCCCATTCACCCCTCCCCCCCGTCACGCGCTCCCTCATCCATTGTCTGTTTTAGTGTAGCATATTCTTCATCTTCAACAGAACCAAAAATGCTCCTTCACGCCGAGGGATCTAAGTGGTCAACGCAGGAAAAAGCATACGTGTGTAATAGCAACATTTTATGACCAAAAGTCGGTCCAGTCTATAGCAGCCTATCCCTTCCGGTGGCTCCTCGGAAGGATGGACGAGCGACTGTATATCAACCATTTCCAAGCCAGTAACGTATTGTCACTGACATCACCCCCATTTTCTGTGGCTTTCTTCCAGACTGCCGTTTCAGCCAGTGACCACCCCTTGATATCTGGCAACCACCTATCTATCTCAGGGCCGTCCCTGTCTTTCCATGTCAACACAATCCTGAACTTTGACCAACACAAATGCCAAATCGACACATTTCCATTTGTGCTTCAGGAATTTCTGACACTGTCTGGGGTATATACCCAAGGGGCATACCTTGAGCAGAGACTAATAATTCACCATGCGTAGTTCCTGTAATTTCTTTCAAATGGCTGCCCAGAATATCTGCACCGCCTGTGCAGGACTCATGTATACCCCGTGTAGTAAAATATACTGTGACAGAATCTAGCTTCTCTCTAAGCATTTTTGGGGTATAGTGCTCTTTTCGAGGTCTCGTCATCTATTTAAATGTCTAGATCCTTTTTTCCAGTTGTGGATAATCTGGAGCTCTCCCCTACTGTGGAAAGCTATCAGTGTCCCATACAGGTGTGACACCTCACCAGTCTCGTCCGTTATTTCATGTAGTTTGGTCAGTAACTCTTCAGGCTCCGGTTCTGAAGGCAATGTCGGCCATTGTTTCGTAGCAAAATTCGTTACAGCTGCATACGTTAAGAAATGTCCGCCCAACAGGTCGTATCTGTCCTTTACCTCTCTGAAAGGAAGTATGGTTCCATTTTCGAACAAGCCTCCCCACACTGCTATCCCTTTCTCTTCCCACCTCTTCAGTCTGGGCCTCATGTTCACCTCCATCCCTTTTATGTAATACGTCAACGCAATGTTGGGCAAGTAAGGCCTTTTAATGGCCAGCTTTTCCAACACTTGCGTCCATGTTGCTTTGCCTAAGTTTAGCAACTTCCAATCCACTTCCATCCAGATGCATGCTCGCTCACCGTCATCCATTCCTGCATACTCTGTTGATGCAAGTAAATTGTATGCAACACCTGCTCTCCTGCCTTTGCACCTGTCATCTGTAAATATGTTTTACCTGTGTATACTTTGTATGTAATACCTGCCTGTAAATATTAAAGTTGTTGTAACTAAGCTTCGCATATACTTGTAATTGCTGCGCCCTGTTACCTGAGGGTATGTCGCGCATTATAAATAATAAAACAAACAAACTTGGAGATGTACCTGTTTTGTTATCAACATTTTAATATTTTCACTACGGACATGGATTGCATCGCTCGGGAGCCAGAAAAACGTTGAAATAAAGCACGCCAGTGTAAGATGGTTTGGTGTGGGAAAGGGTGTCTCCAACTGCAGACTTCACTGAAAGGAGCGAAGTGCGTCATTTATGTGACAGTTATGTTGTGTACTTGCTCTGTCTCCCCTCTCCCAGTCGATTCCATCTGTCGCACTCTGTCCTGTTTTGTTATATATATATATCACGCTCACTTTGTGCGTGATTTACAACGACGGGGAGGGGAAAGCGGTCAAAGTCGTCATGAAATAACATAACGGGACCTGAGAAGTGTCTGTTGCAGTCCAAGAAGCTGTTCTAGAAGGTTCTGCCTGGGTAATGAACGTAATGGCCTAACAGCCACGCAGGACTGTTCTATTACATGCTATAATTGACATGTCATTGAACATAATCGATAAAAGGTTGGTTTAATATATCATAATTAATCAGTAACCAATCTATGTGATCACTGCAACCCCCATATAATTCGGACGGCAGAAAATGCTGACATAAAAATAAATGTTTAACCCCCTTTACACCACATATATAATATGAGGGGGAGACGCCCGCAGCACCCCATATTACTATATCACATACCCCCCCATATATATTTTGTGTAAGGTGAGGTGTTAAAAAAAAAAGACAGAATGTCGGCCATTGGAATTATGAGGGCGACATTTTGGGCCATTACCCCAATCTACTAGTAGAAAACCATTTAAAAACAAATAAAAACAGGTAAGTGCAGCTTCTAACGCACGCAGCACAGCTTGGGTCCTGCTGCAGGGATCTGCTTCTGTCCTACAGGTCAGAATATCCCACCCGGGTGAGATAGCTAAGCTGTTAGTGCTCCTGCTGGAGCTGTGTGTGTAAGATGCTCGGCGTAGCGCACTAAAGCAACACAGCATTGCAGAAAATCCCGAAAAATGTATAAACTATATATTCGCCAATTAGCTGTTCCTAAAGAAACATGAAAGTGTCTTCTCTTGTAAAGGTGAAAGGCACGTTTCAACAAAACAAATGTGTTCTTTTTAGCCTCGCTCTGCAGTGATTAGTGCGGTGTTAACGTATCACAATGTCACATTTTGTGTTTCAATACCTCCAGGCACACACAGGGAAAGCCTCACGTGGCAGAAGCAGGCTGTCGGGAGAGGTGGGAGAACCTATAGTCACTAGACTTTGCATGGCCTCAGCTGAAGGCCGGATTAAAACAAAAAACTCCAGTGCCTGCTCTGTGTATGTTGGCACCTTTTTGCCGCTCAATGCCCCTCTCAGTATGCGGTTCTCGCCTTCTGCCTGTGCCTGCTCTTGCACTCTTTGTCCTTCTTCCCTGTCACTGCCTCGATGCCCTGCAGATAAGCAGTCTATCCACCACCTTTACTCCCTAAAAATAGGCAAACACTCCCCCAAAAAAAAAGTAGGGAGTAAAAATATTACCAACAAAAAATGGGAAACAGACATGTAGAACCGCAGAAAGATCCTATTACTGCCTGATCGGAAGTAAACCTGTATCTTTTAATGTGCATGAATAACTAGGTGAAAATAAATCATTATTACAAAAACATTTCCGTTTTCCAGTTAAAATTTACATTTACTTGCTTACAAAATAGTCCCATTGGGAATTTTCCTTACATTTCTACTGCCTAAAAAATAATTTTACTCCCAACTTTAAAAAATAGGAAGTAAAATACTCCCAGTTTCAAATCTTATCTGGCGAACTGACTGCCTCTATTCCGACCTGTACCATTTCTCCCTGTTTGTGCCCTTTCTCCCTGTGTGTTTACTTTACGTTTACGTGGCCCGGAGGCATACGGGCGCCAAAGATAAAAAGCAGGGGGCAGAATCTGAGTGAGAAGAGCTAGACAGACCCAACCAAGGGGATTATTCAAACAGGTGAGTTTTAAGAAATTTCTTAAAACTCTCCAGGGACACACGATTTCTTAATTCAACCGGCAGAGCGTTCCACTTGTGGGGAGCCGCCACCCAAAAAGCACCTTTTTTTTACTAGTTCCACTTTCGGTATATGCAACAGTTAAAGACATTTTGAACATAAGGCGCGAGATTCCATTTTATTTTTAAGTCTACGGGCTATACATTCAGGAACGAGCACTGCCAGTGCTTTATAGATAATAGTAAGAAGCCTGAAGTCTATCCTAGAAACAATAGGCAGCCAGTGCAGACTTCTCCGCACCTCCGACACACGCTCACATTTACGCATCCCCATGATCGCTCCGATGGTGCTGTTTTGCACCACTTGAAGTTTGACCAATTCCCCTTTGCCAATCCCTACTAGTAGAGAACTGCGGTAGTCAATTTTTGAGGAGATGATGGCCCGTGCTGCAGTTTCACACCCATTTTGAGGAAGAAAAGGGCAAATGTGGCACAGAAGCTGCATATAGTAGGCCGATGCTGCTACCAGGCTATTAACTTGTGCTGTCATATTGAGTGTCTAGTCGAATACCACCCCCAATATTTTTATTTTTTATTTTATGGTGATGTCCACATTCGCGATGAGGAATGAATCATATTCCTCATTGAGTTTGAGAAGTCTGGTCCTTGAACCTACGATCATAAGTTCTGTTTTTTTGTGGTTCAAGGCCAGACCACTTAAATCCATCCACTCTTGTATCAGTGTATAGGTTTCTGAAACCATTATCGAATCTTTCTCGTTTTCACCTGTCAGCGGAATGAGACATTGAGAATCATCCGCATAATTAGAGAAGCATATCCTTTTTTGCTCCAATAATTGAAAGAGAGGCACTGTAAAATGTGTATAAAGAACGGGCGACAAGGAGGCTCCCTGCGGGACTCCATAGTACATTGGAGCCAGATCATGTAACGTCTTCCCGCAATCTGAGCTTCATGCTGTTGGTGCTGAAGAATCTGTCTGTTTATGGTTAATATTAATATTAGGGTATTTATTGAGCACTGACCGAGCTTCCGGGAAGCAATGGAGAACTTTCTAATCATACACAGCGAGAGTAGCAGAGAAAAGGGAGCAGGGAGCTAACAACAAGCGAGGGTGGTCAATTGGCAGCGAGGAATCTACAAGCAACCAAAGGAGGAAACGGTGAGGAGCAGATTACCCAGTCTCAGTTATGGTGGCGAGTGGAGGGTGTGTGGATCTAGGTGTTAGGGAGCAGCCATTCCTTGTAGAGAAAGCTCTTGAGCTCTTTCCTGAACTGTAGAATCAAGGGGGTGAGTCTGATATTGACGGGGAGGACGTTCCAGTCTTGGGGCGTAGACAGGGAAGGCCTGTCTTCTGGTTCTTTCCTTCCTGCACCTGCAGAGTGCAAGTCTGACCAGAACTTGGCAATGAGGGGGCGGGGCCTCTCTGCTGGATTCTGATCATTTTATGCAAGGGCGTAAATGGGCATGGAAGTTGAATCTGGGTTTCCGTGCTTGTTTACATAACATGAGCAAAATCTGCCTGGATCGACTGAAAAATATGAATTCAGGCAAAGACACGTTTGGAGTCCCTGCAAGGAGGGGGAAATGCATTTCATGGATATCACAACATGTCATGCATGCCAACTCTTCCAATTTATGCACGCATAATACACCCCTGGCCGCAGGCATGGTTACCCGCACATATCAGTATACAGCAAGCGATATGACAAAATGTGGTCATGCTGTTTACATAATTATCTGCCTATTTACACCAGACTACGCCTCAACACCTCTGACAGCAGAATGCAGCGCAGACCGATGACAAATTCGGGCGCACTGAACACGTAGCAAGTCTCTAGCACTGACGCAACCCCTACTCCTCTCAGCACCTATCCACATGCCTGGCTGCATGGATTGCTTCTCTACCGTAGGAGCAAGAACTGTGCAATGTGCAACTCGTTTCCGACGCAGCTGGGGAAGCTGGTTTGCGTGTTTCATTGTAATGAAGCTGCCGTGTGGAAAAGTGGCCACCAAAGGAATGGTTTGCCTTTCTGGGATTGCTCTGGTCTTGGTGGTAGTAATACTGGTGCCAGGAGTTTCCAAAATTCAAGAGTGACTTTAATGTGAGCACTGATTGTGGTAGCAATTGTGGATCAACAGTCAACAAAGGATGTGTGGGTACCGAGTCAACTGAGCACCTTTGGTCTCGGGTTTTTTGTGCTGGGACGGCCTGTTCACGGCTAGGCATGTGTGTTTGGCTGGCACATTCCCTCGTTCACAGTGGTCGAGATCCCGTGGGTTGGCTTCGACTGCAGACAGGAATCCAGCACTGTTGTCCAAAGAGTTGTGGCTATGAGGCGCTGCTTCATTTGTAAGGGTGTTTGTCAGGGCTCAGCCTTGGCACTTATTTCTGAGCCCGGCAGTTATCCTCTCAGACTCAGTTTGATTATGATGTGGTATTTTACAACTTTATTATTTTATCTGCCAGTCACATAATTAACACCTATAGAATAACAGCAAAATGGAAATGATGATTGTGTTTAAAGACACACTTAAACATGTGTCTAATGTCAAGAGATGACAATTACGTTATTTTATGTATATTGTATTGTATTTGAATATTTATAAAGCGCTCTTCCCCACTTGTGTGGCCTCAATGCGCTTTTTTCCTTGGTTGGAACACCCTTGGTGACCGTAGTCGATGTGGTTGGAAATTCTAGGGAGCTTGGCTTGGGAGATGCATGTGTGCATGCTGCCGTTCTAAGATTTGGGCGGCTGGCAAGGTTTGACTAAGCAGCCCAGGAGAGTTCAGACACATAGGTGCTTGCTGTAGAGGTTTAGAGATAGATTGCTATTGTTGAGAGAGTCTATGGGAGCCCAGCTATACCACGTTCCTTTCGGAAGGGGGTCGCTATATGCTAGTGGCAGAGGTGTTGGGGTATGTCAGATGTTTCAGTCTGGACGGCTATGTGTGAAGCTAGACCGGATGTGCTTAGCTGTAACCATATTCTATCGTGCATGGATGCTTGGCCGTGCCTGCGGCCTGTGTCCACACTAGTGGTGTGAGATATATGTACTGTAGGCTGCGAGATTGCTTATTTGTCCAGGTCTAGAATTGAGAGTCCCAGACTAATGGGCTTAGGCTTCACACTATAGCAGGTATCCACGTATAACAAACCATGATGGCGCCTAAACCTAGATTTGAGGATCCTGTATAGTGGGAAAAAGGCCTACGTTTCACAGTGCAGTAGGTTTAGGCACACACTATACAAAGACGGATGCCGCGCCCAGACACAAGAATCCTGTATAGTCGGAGAGAGGCCCAGGCACCACAACATAGCATGCTTCATCATATAGTAAACAAAGATGGAGGCTGCATCTATTATCGAGAATCCCGCATAGTGGGCAGGATGCCCAGGCTTCAGAATGCAGCAAGCCTCAACATACAACAGACAAAAGGAGGGGGCTACACCTAGACTTGAGAATCCTGCATGGTGTTGTGGGGCCTAGGCCCCACAAGGCCGCAGGCCTCAGTCCATTGCACAGTAGGTATCCGCAATGAAACAGTCACCGCCGGCACACCATACCTAAACCCGGGAATGCAACTGCTGTGGGAGACTGCCAGCGCCGAGAGCTTCCCTGAATGAGCAATGCAGGTTAACAGTGGCAGTGCTTACTTAGTGATGGGCATGTGCTACCCTGGGCTACTTATCTCCTTGTTAGTCGTCTCTCATGTTGACTGGCGGGCAGGGACGCGGTGAGAATGTTGCGAGTGTAGCCACAGCAAAGGCTGCTGGCTTACCTGGAATGCATGTCGGGTGGGAGTGTTGTTGTGGGTGGGTTGATAGTGGATCAGGAGTGCCACAACGAAAGCTGCTGGCTTACCTGGAGTTGTAAAAGTATATTTTGCATGAATACCACCTGATAGTAAACGATTGGCCTAAGCACATTCACATCGCACTATAAATTGCATTTAATGAACCTGAAACAGGCTGACCACACCACCATTTTGAGTAATCCGCCATTTTGATCGCCTCTTGCTTTTTGTCCCATGTTTAGAATTGTGTTTTTGGCACCAGCAGAGCAAAATGAACGTTGTACTGTTTCCATGATGTCAACGTAGATAAGAATGTTGAAGCTGCAAAAGTGGATTGTTTGTCCTACACTGAGAAACCTTTGAGTTAAACAAAAGCCGTACTAATCAGTAATTTAGATACCATCTGTTCCAATAGTGCCTTCTTCGTTCAAACAGCAAAGTAGAATGATGAATAGTTGAACGTGCTCTTCTTGCAGAAATCTTTGTTTTCACTCTTTGAAACTAAGCTGACTTTAAACTCAAGAACAAATGATACACAAATGTAAGTGAGTAAAATAAGGAATTTTACCTTTGTGTCTTATATTTGGAAAACATGTGAAATGTTTAAAGGAAAACAACAAACTATTCAAAGATGTTTAAGCATGACTTAGTTATGTGGATAGGCCATGAACCCTAGGTAAATGTATGACACGAAGAAGGGCTGGATCATGTGTCCGGGATTGTGGAAAACTTGTATAAATACTTGTGTTTTTGAAATGTCCAGGACTCTCTCACAAGGTGTCTGCTTGCACACATTGCGGGGTGTTGAGAGCCAGACAGCTGCCTGTTAATAAATGTACATTATACTTTGACCTCGTGACTGGCGTATTTCCATTATGTGGTATTAAGCCTCGATATTCTTTAATCTTTCAGGGGATAATGCGATTCCTTTTCATTTTATTATTGATTTGCGTTCAATTAATAAGGTGGTTGCTCCACAGTTTCCGATTGTACCCGATGTCACCACAATTCTGACTATGATTCCAGCCACGGCTACACATTTTAGTGTTGTGGATTTGAAAAACGCTTTCTTTAGTATCCCTGTGCATGTTGATAGCAGATATTTGTTCGCGTTCACCCTAGGGGGATGCTCGTTCACATTTACTCGTGTGCCGCAAGGGTACACTGAGATTCCAAGTATCTATAGTAGAGCGTTGAAAGAGCAGCTTGATATGCTCGAGTTGCCTTCCACTTGCACGTTTTTTGCAATATGTTGATGATCTACTTCTAGCTGCTGGTTCTGAAGATACCTGCAAAGAGGGCACTGTGTTGCTGCTTATTCATTTAGCAGAGCATGGGCATAAGGCTTCCTTGAAGAAATTTCAGTATTGTCGACAGGAGGTCGCCAATTTGGGCTATCTCCTGTTGAAGGAGGGAAGAAGACTGAAACCTGAACAGATCCAAAGCATCTCTGATATGTCTTTTTCAAATACACAGAAAGAGGTCAGAGCTTTAATAGGCATGGCCTCATACTGTAGATAGTGGATCCCAACTTTTTCGTTATTGATAAAACCTATGTTGGCACTGACAAAGAAGGACATTTCTTTGCCTTTACTGTGGAACATGAATTGCCAGAACGCTTTTGATTTGCATAAGGCTGCGTTGTGCTCAGCACCATTTTTGGGCACACCAAATTACGAAAAAGGCTTTGTTTTGTATGTGCATGAACGTGATGGATGTGCTTTGGCTGTTTTGACACAGGAACATGGGGGCAAGAATAGGCCGTGCGGCTATTTTTCCTCCATGTTAGACCCTGTTGCATGCACTTTGCTGAGATTTTTGAGAGCTGTAGCTACTGCAGCTTTGAAACAAAGTGAGGGTATGGTTTTAGGCCATTCTTTAACCGTGATGGTACCCCACTACGTAGATGTTCTATTGAACAGAACGCAGGCGCAACATCTCACATGAGCTCGATTAACAAGGTCAAGCTGATTCTATTTGCACCGCACATCCAAATTAAGAGATGTTGTTTGTTGAATCCGGCTGAACTATTGCCTTCTCCACAAGAGAAGGATTGCAGTGATGAAATGTCACATGACTGCCTCGTTAATACAGAACAAGAAACAAATTGATTTAATTGATACACCTTAAAGAATCTACAAGGGGAGCTCTTTTGTAATGGCTCCTATTTCAAACTACCGGATTGTACATCCACTGCTGCTTATGCAATCACCACATTAAGCACTGTTGTGGAGAGCAAAGTAATTCCGCATAATTCTGCGCAGGTCACAGAGATTATTGCATTAACCAGAGCTTGTGAAATTTCTGAAGGGCTAAGTGTAAATATATATACCGATAGGCAATATGCACTTGGGGTACTTTTGGCTGACTATGGGCTGAGAGAGGATTCTTGACCTCACATGGAACAAAAATTCAACATGGCACTCTGATAGTCTGGGTTGCTATCAGCACTTGTGCTTCCTACACAACTAGCAATAATGAAGTGCGCCGCACATCAGAAAGTGACGGACGATGTAGGAAAAGGAAACGCTGTTGCTGACAGGATAGCCAAACAGACTGCTATTGATTTGCACTCAAAAATGGACGTGCTCATTTCAGCAAGATTGGTTACTGATATCTTGAATGATGGACGAAGGGGTTAGCAGTGTAAAAGAAATGCAGGCTGAAACTACTCCAGAAGAAATCAAACAGTGGACTGAGGGTCCAGCGGGTCTAGACGATGAGGGTTGTTGGGTGAATAATGAGACAGAAAGATGGATACTACCCAATTCCTATGTCACTGCTATGGTAACCATGGCTCATGGCCCAACACACATCTGTGCACACAGCAATCTGAAATGGCCAGACGCTTTGCCAATAGCCTTACTATCGATGCGGACGACCGCACAGTCAAAGACAGGGCTCTCCCACTATGAGACTGTCATGGGGAGACCAGCCAATGTATGGAATGCACCGAGGCCCAAACAGTTGAAAGATATTGAGTATCCGCTTTTGTCTGATTATTGTGACCAGTTGACTCAAAACTTGCGTTTGATTCACCAACAGGTACAAGCAGCCCTCCCTGTAAAATACGAGGGTCCAGGTCACCGACTCCGACCTGGTCAGTGGATCTTGGTGGAAAATTTTGAGAGGGCCACCTGCCTTGCAACTTGTTGGAAGGGACCCCATCAGATCCTTCTGGCTATGCAAACTGCAGTACGAGTGACCATAAAGAAACACTGGATCCACGTGACACATGTGAAGAGGATTCCTTTTCCTCTGCCCTATGAGGAAGGGGAGGAGAAGGGAATTGATGATCCTGATTCTCATAACGAGCCTCCTTTGAGCGACACCGAGGGTGCTACGAAAGTTCTTCCTGAGCCCGTAGGGCCTGGGGAGAGTTTTGCTGCTTCTTCAAAATTCTTTCCTGAGCCCGTGGGGCTTGGGGAGATTGCTGCTTCTTAATTTTCTTTTTCACCGTCGATCGATCTTGTTTCTACTTCATCATCTTCTTCAGGAGACGACAACGCTTTGTTCACTGACCATTCCGTACCTGGTGTCTCAAGGTACTATCTGCAACAACAACAAAACAGGATTTAGATTTAGGGCCTGCTGACATTACATTAATGTAAATAGAATAGGAAAATGCAGCTAGGATTCTGTACCCACAAGAAACCCAAAAGAAACCAACGTTGAGCCAGTCCCTTGTCATTCCTCTGCTGCATACAATAAGAGGCAGTGACTGGCAAAGTTACCTTCAATCAAGATAGGCCACCTGGTCAAGTGACACCCACTGATGAACTAAAAGAGCCTAACAGTGAGGCTTCTTAATGGACACTGAGAAACTATGCATGTGTTTGGGGCCACTCGTACTATTAAAGATACTGATCGTTTTACTGATGAGTACACCCATCGAGGGCCACAGTCCCCTAGGACCAAATGGATACTGATTACAATAATAGCTTTTATTGTAATTACATTGACACTTGTATTTTGGTATCTTGACAGAGCACATCCGCTTGATATTTTTTTCCCAACTGCAAGTGTCTCCACTGTGTCTTCCTGTCACCTGTTCCATGATAGGGGGAAGTTGTGCACAAGCAGTTGGTAAACTAGAACCTAAGACACATAGGCCTGAAAAAGTTACTAATGCCTTGGTAATGCAGGACATCACCATAAAAGAATTAATGGCGATCAATGTTTTTGAACATAGTGAATCAGGATGCTCCGATGATGATACGTGGTTTTCAGATGATGCTAATGTTTGAGTAATGCTCTTGGCTTAGGCCAAAAGGAGGGTTTGTAAAAGTATATTTTGCATGAATACCACCTGATAGTGAACGATTGGCCTAAGCACATTCGCATCGCACTATAAATTGCATTGAATGAACCTGAAACAGGCTAACTACGCCACAATTTTGAGTTATCCACAATTTTGATCGCCTCTTGCTTTCTGTCCCATGTTTAGAATTGTGTTTTTGGCTCCAGTAGAGCAAGTTGGTGGCCCAACTGTGGATTACCTTCCCGTCTGCACTCAAGACTACCCAACTGCTCTCCAACTTCCAGAGAAATGAAGTCTCCTGGCTGCTTAGTAAGGAATAACTGAGCCCCATCGATCAAGACTCTGACATCTTTACACCAACTTGAGCTAACCCCGCCCCCCCACCGGCACTTACTTGCTCACTCGACAATCCCTGTCTGCCTTTCTGCATGCTTACCTTATGAATATGCTCTGTATGCTCATGTAACTTCACCTATGCATTTGTATACTGACCACGCGGCACCAGTAATGTGACCATACCCCTTATGTCTGTAACTGTATTTTGAATGTACTGTCTGTATCAACCTACCTGTAACCACAAGCGCACAGATACCTCTGGGTCAGGTGCGCTATAGAAATAAATAAACAAAACAAACAAACAAAATTAACTTTGTACTGTTTCCATGATGTCAACGTAGATAAGAATGTTGAAGCTGCAAAAGTGGATTGTTTGTCCTGCACTGAGAAACCTTGGAGTTAAACAAAAGTCATACTAATTGTAATTTAGATGCCATCTGTTCCAATAGTGCCTTCTCTGTTCAAACAGCAAAGTAGAATGATGAATAGTTGAACGTTTTCTTCTTGCAGAAATCTTTATTTTCCCTCCTTGAAACTAAGCTGACTTTAAACTCAAGAACAAATGATAGAAAAATGTAAGCAAGCAAAATAAGGAATGTTACCTTTGTGCCTTATATTTGGAAAACATGTGAAATGTTTAAAGGAAAACAACAAACTTCTCAAAGATGTTTAAGCATGACTTAGTTATGTGGATAGGCCATGAACCTTAGGTTAATGTATGACACGAAGAGGGGCTGGACGATGTGCCCGGGATTGTGGAAAACTTGTATAAATACTTGGGTTTTTGAAATGTCCAGGACTCTCTCATCTCACGGTGTCTGCTTGCACACGTGGTGGGGTGTTGAGAGCCAGACAGCTGCCTGTTAATAAATGTACATTATACTTTGACCTTGTGATGGCGTATTTTTATTATGTGGTATTAAGCCTCGATATTCTTTAATCTTTCAGAGTACTAGTCTGCTGGCTATGTTCTTGAGCGATATGTGGTGTGTCAGGTGAAACTCCTGTGAGAGCTGCCGGCCCCTGAGTTGTGATTGAAGCGTGGGAGTTTATTAGTGGTGTATTCACGGGCTGCAGTGGATTAGGAGAGTATTGGGAAGAGCCAGGTTTTATGGGCCTTCCTGAATTTCAGGTGGATTTTAGTGTTCGGAATGTGTAAGGGAAGGGAATAACAGATGTTTGGTGCTTGGACGGAGAAGGAGGAACCGCCAAGCCTTATGGAGGTGTGGTGTGGGATCACTAGACGGAATGCAGTGCGAGATCTGAGGTTCCTGGGAGGTTGGTAGGGGACAATTTTGTCTCGGAGGAACTCAGGGCCAGTGTTGTGGATTGCGTGATTGATGATACACATGGCTTTGCAGGTGGTGCGTGGAGCAATAGGAAGCCAGTTGAGGACTCTCAGGGTAGGGCTGATGTGTTCTCTGGCTGGCAGGTTAATGAACAGGCGTGCGGCTGCATTTTGGATTCTTTGGAGCTTCTTTAATTGGGATGAAGGGGCTCCCAGGTAGAGGCAGTTTGCGTCGTTTAGGCGGGATAGGATGATGGAGTTGATGACCGAGAAACGGTGGGGATACGTAAGGTAGGGGAAGATCCGCTGTGTATGTATATGTTGAATGCAATTTGTAATTCACACATCTGCTGTAGTGACTGAGTACATCCGTCAACCACAATAAACCGGTGGGAGTTGCAGCTTGAACCCCATATATGTTGACAGCATGGTGAGCAGCAGTGGGTGGTGGCAACAGTGGGCGGGGATCTGTACATCCTGACGTGTCATGGGCGTGTTAGAAAATATGTCAGCGCCGGCACTTATTTTTGTTACTAATTAAGCACTGCTACAAGTTGTTTGATTACTCTGCTGCATATTAAAAGTCACAAGGACGACATGTATGCAGGCCTGGGAGACATGATTACCTTGGGTGGGCGGTGAAATGGGGAGATGACCTGGAAGTAGAATGGCAGAGGATAGGTGGCAGGATGTAGCTTCATTGACAGGCCCTGGTCAGGCAGAGGACAGGCAACAGGATGTAGCTTCATTGACAGGCCCTCGTCACTACTAGTGCCAAGCTAATTAGCGCGGGGCATTTTACTGAGTGGTTCCGGGGCGTCGAGTCATCAGGAGGGGAGCTGGGAAAGCGAATGTTAGAGGAAAAGGAATGAGAGCAGAAAAGCAATCGCATTCCAATAGTTGCTAAATATGGCAGAGGTGTGAGAGTAAATGTGCGCCTCACAGTTTGATGTTACATTATTTGCTCTGGTTGTAGTTTTTGTGGGACATGTCGGGTCTCTGAATAGGATGAAGAGGTGGGGTGGGGCTGTGGTTGAAAGATGTTGCGGTGAAGGAAGGTGAATTGAATATAGTGCTAAAACGTCCCAAGACTGATTAGAAAAGGAAAGGTCGCAAGGTCAAATTGCGAAGGATAAGTGAGGACTGTGAGTACTGACAAGTACGCCTTTTGGGGGTCAGGCATTTTCTGTTACATAGGAATACGGAGTCCACTAACGAGGGCGCATATTTTGGCATCATTGAGCTCGTGTGTCTTTCAACAATAGATTTCATCATTCACCAATTTAAAATGGGTGACGCTACTGAGGATCGGCTCTTGGAAATGTCAGAAAAGGACTGGATTATGCAGAGCGGGGGTTGGCGATCAAAGTGTTCCAGAAAATGTAACAGGCCAGGAACTGAGGAGCAGGCTTGAGGTGGGGCGACAGGAGTCTATTATAGAGGACGCCAACTTGTTTCTCTTTCACTGTCTCCCTGTCTTGTGAGAGGGGAGGTAAAAAGAGGGCCTGGATCTGTGGCCATTCCCTTGTGAAGTAACCAGAAAAAAAATACCACAGCTAAGCAACTGGGAAGCTGCTGGGGCGAAGTGATGCACAGCATGAGGTATCATGCCCTGGGAGGGTGGACGGACACGCTTATGGTAGGGTGACCAGACGCCCTGCGTTTTGCCGAGACGGTCTGGGTATTTGCGCCTCTGTCCCGGGATCCCGACCCTGGGCGCTCTCCTCACTCAATTTTCACCCCCATCCCACCACATGCCTTGCACCTTCCTCCAGGTCCCAATAAACATTATGTTCCTGCAACATGACATGGGACAGAGCACCCACATAGATGTAGGACTATAGTTTCACCGCTGAAGCTGTAGTCCTACTTCTTTGTCAGTGGCCTGCCCCAGTTGTTTTTTTTTTTTTTTCAAAATCTGGTCCCCCTAGCTTATGGTGCTTGTCCTCGTGGTATGGCTGGCAGGCCAGTCACACGAATGAGACGTGGGTGGAGACGTTTTCATGCAGAGCTCTTGGCTCGAGCTGTGGAAAGAAGTGAAGAAGGATTTACATGCAGAGCACTTGGCTCGAGCTGTGGAAAGAAGTGAAGAAGGATTTAAAGATCTTTAACCGGTAAGGTAGTTCAGTGGGTTGAGTGCTCGTTGCTGTGATCTGTGTTGGATATGCAGGTTGCAGCTCACATCCCGACAAGGTTGACTCAGCCTTTCATCCTTCAAAGCTTGATAAAGTGAGTACCAATTTCGATTGGGTAATAATAATGTATGTAAATCTGTGCTATTTAAAGCGCTTTGGATAAAAGCGCTATATAAATATGAAGTTGTTATCTTGCAGGACAGGTCAGAAGGCACTTTGGTTGTTTGGTCCTTGGCACTCTCCAGAGCCTGAATGTAATGGAATAGGGAAATAACTGGCAGAGAAAAGGAAACATACATGATAATGATGTGTTATTTATATAGCACTTTCGCCAAAGCACTTTACAGAGAACATATTTACATACATTATCACGCAAGTGAAGTTGGTACTTTTTTTTATCGACCTCAGAACGCTTGAGTTAGCGTTGACTCGAACCTGCGACCTGCAGCTCATACAAGGGTCAAAGCAGCAAGCACTCAACCCGTGGATCTATCTTATTTGCATCCAAGCGAGCTCGACAGAAATGCACAGGCAAGATAGGGTGGGTTTATCCAAAATAAGGTCGAAGGTTTATATGCTACAATGATTGCTTTGATGGAGCAATTTCTGAAGAGGAAGATAACGTGGGGGGGGAGGGGCGCAGGGGCCATAAATAACGCCATCTGGGAAGGTTTCCCTCATGCTGGAAAGATCGCCAGATGGGTGGAATTGTTGAGAGGGTTTCCACAGATCTTTTACATCTAAGGTTAAAGATCAGAGTTGAAAGGTTAAACATTACAATATACCAGGAGTAAGTGAGATTGCAGAGGTCACCGGAATTAACAGATAGAAAGAAGAAACTTAACCAGAAGGTCCTGGACAGCAGAAAAGGAGCCGGGCCATCTTAATGAACAGTTGGCCCACAGGTCAAAGTTTCGGGAAGTCTGCCAAACTATGACAACAAAGTCGTTGCGAGTGGACTGCTATTACTCTTGAGGTATTGGAAAGTTGTTTAGGGAATAACTAGTGGGCACACTGGGTAGACAGAGTATGGGGTACATTTTATGCCTTCAGGTCTCTAGAAAATGTGGCATTTTATGAAAAACAACCGCACGCGTCTTATTCCCGCCTCTCCCTCCCAATGCATTTTGGTGGTATACTATGTTTACTGTGTATGTGCTATGTTTTGCAGCAGCAGTGGCCATTACTAAAAACTGGCAGAAATCTCACTTACTTTTGTATTTGTGCCAGAATGATCTCTTGGGGAACAGCCCTCTGTTTCGCCCTGCCCCTCACATCATGTGGCTTAAATACGTAAAAGCAAAAATGTATGTGCAAAGTTAGTTACCCCTCTGTGCGTAACCCCCATTGCTCGAAGTGAGTAGCCGCTGAGCCTAGTCTGGACCAGCACTGCTTGCAGGCCACACAGGGCTGCCTGGTGCGAACCAGACTTCATTAAAAAGCTGTGCGAGAGTAGGGCCTGGCGATGGCGAACACCCAAAGTCCAAAGGACAAAGGTGGGTTGTCTAAAAATCAATATTACCACAGTAAGATTTGCGGCAAAGATGTGTGAGATGATCTGTCAATGGACTTGTTGCACCACTTTGATTTTCCCGGAATCGTCAAACCATCCCCCCGCTTTATCCCCTCCAATCCTTTCACCGGGAAGAGATTAGGAGAGTTCTCTGACGTGGAATTAACGGGTTCATATCGACAGTCGAGGCAAAGGCGGAGGCACAGGGTGTGCAGACAACACTGCTTCTGTTCGGTTGGTCTTTATAGCAGAAATGGCGAAGCCCAGGGGTGTTGCTAGGTATGGAAAAGACACGGGGCTGCTCTAATGTCAGAACTTTTGTGGCAGGGGGCTAGCTAGCCTTTTGGTTGTAGCTCCTGAGATTCTATCAGCGCTACAACCAAAAGACCAGGGGCTATTGCCCTCTTAGCCCCCCCCCTAGCAACGCCTCTGGCGAAGCCATGCGCCATTTGTTTTGCCTAACTACCCCGTTACCACAGTGTGCTCCCACTTTTCCGGAGCCTGTTTTCCATGTATTGGTCGTGCCGCTCGCAAGCAGAATGGAGCCGCTTTCTTCTTTCTTGCTGCCAGAGATCTTCTGGCAGAGTGTTTTTTGGATGCCAGGCTTTTGCCTCGTTACTCCAATTGTTGAAGTTTTAAGTCGCGTTTAGGAATACATCTTGGTCTGCGTTACATCGCTACGCAGTGGGAATGCAGTATTTCACAAGTTCGATGCTGCTGTTGGCCACGGGTAGAGGTCAAATGGGTTTGTGGTGATACCAGCAGGTTTCCTGATCAGGGGTTTTTCTTTCCGAATCAATTCTTCATAGAAATTTTTGTTCAGTTTTAGGAGATGTTTGTCTAGCATTTCCATACCCAGGTCACGATGGAGATCTGCTCTCCTTGTCCAGGGTGGAGCACCCGTTGAAATTCGTGGTGTCTTGTTTTGGACGCTTTGAAGAATGCTGTGGTGTCGCTCGTGGCAGCCACTCCAGACTGGAGAGGCGTAGGTCAGGGTGGGCCCGATTATGTCTTGGATGACTTTTATCTTGCTCTGTATTGACATAGATATACTCTTCAAGAGTGCGTGCGTATAGGCCACTAGTTCTTTAAGAGTGCGTGCGTATAGGCCTCTAGTTCTTCAAGAGTGTGGGCGTATAGGCCACTAGTTCTTCAAGAGTGGGTGCACATAGGCCACTAGTTCTTCAAGAGTGTGTGCGTATAGGCCACTATTCTTTCAAGAGTGCGTGCATATAGGACACTAGTTCTTCAAGAGTGTGTGTGTGTATAGGCCACTAGTTCTTCAAGAGTGAGTGCGTATAGGCCACTAGTTTGCCAGTAGCTTTTTGCTGCATTTTTTTCAAGATGGTTTTTCCAGTTTAGTTTTGCGTCCATTGTTACTCCAAGGTAGGAGCTGCTGCTTTCCCAAATGATTGCCTCTCCATTAAGGTGGATTGCTGGGTGTTCTTTCACCTTTTTTCTGGTACATAGAGTTGCTGTAGTTCTACTCGAGTTGAGAGCCATCAGCCAGTCTAGATACCAGTCAAATAGCTTATCAAGAGAAGTCTGTGCATTTTCTGCAACTTCTGCTAGATTGTCTGCATAAAGAGCAAGTTCTGTCTTTTTTAGTTGTTTTGGGATATAATTAGTAAACAGTTGAAGAGGAACAGGACCACAATAGATTCTTGTGGAACTCCTGCACGAACACAACGCACGAATGAGCGTTCCTCTCAAACAGATACATGGATTTTGCGTTCAGTGAGGTACATGCACTGTAGGTTAAACAAGTAGTTTGAAAACTTCAATTGATTATCTTAAGGAGACGTCCTGTGTGCCAGACTCTGTCGAAGGCTTTGGATACATCTAGAAAGACAATCCCAGTCAACTTGTTAATGTTGAAGCCGTGGCTGATTACGTCAACCACTCTCAATAGTTGGTGGCTTGTTGAATGTTCCATTTGAAATTCAAATTGCTCATTTGTGAGGATGTTTTCTCCTGTGGCATGTCCATGGACAGAGGAGTTTTAACGTCCTTATTCGTGCTACGTCTGACATGAAGTGTCAACACCCTTCCGGCCTCATCACTTCCCTTGCACATGCCGGACTCCAAGTGCCTCCCCACACAACGGCTCGGTTGCTACAAGGCCTGTTCTGTTGATTTGTTTGTAGTGTTACACATTCCTATGGCGCATTTTCAATTGAGCATGAGGCGTTCTTTGGTCCCATTGGCTTGGGGCCACAGAGGTATTATGTGGTGGTGTCGGAAACCTATATGTTCATCAATTGTGTGAAACCCTTGACCTGTGAATAGCGGTCCATTGTCTGACTTTACTAGTTTGGGGATGCTTTGTGTCCTGAAAATCTTGTTCAATACAGGTATTGCTGCTGAGGTTATAGCTGACGGCATGAGTGGTGAGTCTGGGTATCAGGATACCTCATTTATCACTACCAGGATTTAAGTGCCGGTTTGTATGGGGCTAAAGAAATTGATACCTACTTCCGCCCATATATTTTCAGGTAACAGTGTCATGTGGAGGGGTTCAGGTAACACATGGGGCTGTAGACTCTTGCAAATCATGCATGCGTGTAGCGCCCCCCCCCCAAGCCCCCCATCCCAAGCCCCCCATCCCAAACCCCTACCCCCAACCCCCCCTCCTCCCCATCCCCCCCCAACATCCCCCATGGATATACCTTTAATTTTTTTTAAAAAATATTTAATTAAACATTAATTAAATAATTAATTATTTAAAAAACCCATCCTAAACCCCTACCCCAACCCCCCCTCCTCCACATCCCCCCACCCACCATGGATATACCTTTAACCATTTAAAAAAAATATGTTTTATAAACTATAATTAATTAATTATTTATTTAAACATTAATTCGAAAACAATTCGACATTTTTGTAATTCGACATTTTTATTTTCGATTAAATATTTTCGACATTTTGACTTTCGAAATTATTGTATTCGACATTATGACTGGACACTGTTTTCAGCATATGGCCCATCATGGGAAACCATACCTTTTTATGTAAGTAACCATTTTGTGACTACCATTCCTCTGTGTCCCTTGTAGGCCAGATCTATGACTTTTTGATGAAGTGACGATGGAGCCACTGTCCTATTATTCTCTAGTAAGATTTTTGAGTCCAACAAGGATAGTTTGTCCTGTACCAATAGCAATGTGTTCAGAAGGTGTTGGTCCACTGCTGATTTATTGGCTGCTGAATACTTGGCGCGTTTCCATTTTCCTGATCTCAGTCAGCAGATGATGACCAAAGTCTGGTCACTCTCTGTCACCCTTCTGAGATCTTCTCGGGACATGACTACAGGTTGAGCAAGATGTACCGGACAGTTGATTTAATGATCTGCTCTAGTCAGAGTAGTACAATGTGATGGGAGGGGTTTCGAGACATAAAATCTCTGAGGATGTGCATATTTTCCTAGTTTGTGCACTACGTCAAGATGATAGTCCTGAAGACGTAAACCCCATCTTGCAATGTGTGGTGGTATGCAAGCCATGGGTTTGCCATAGATGGTGGACAAGTGTTTCCATACAGAAAAAGACTATAGTGTTTGCACACCCTCACAACTGCTAGGCTTTCCTTTTCTGCTTGAGAATAGTCCTACTAGATCTGTCTGAGGCTTCGGTTGCCGTATGAAACAATCTATCTGAAAGAGCTAGGGAACAACAACAAGGTGATTTCTGGAAGGTTTCGATTTAATTTTAACCTCTGGCATTGCTCTGGGCAACCCTCCAGACCATCGATCTTCGCCTGCGGAGCCATTACAAAAGGGGAAAGACCACATGCAAATCAGGCTTTGTCCCACCGCAAAAGGAGCGGTCCAACCCGAACTGCTTGGTCACATCCCTTCTTCACTAGACCACAAGAAACCCCAAACATGAGAGAGCTAGGATCACCTGAGTGACTTCACATAAACCGTGACTTGTGTGTGCAAGTTGGGGTCCAAATACAACATGAAGAGGGACAATAATATGCAACAAAGAATTTCCTCAAATGCGTTTGGACATTTTTGTGACCATGTGACATTTTGATTTTTCTTGATGGGATGTCTTAATGGTGCACTGATAGTTGCAAAATTCTGAATATAGCGTGTACAGTAGATGGCCAGCCCCAGGTAGGAACGTAGTTGTGTGACTTTGGATGGACATGGTGTCGTTAGAGCAGCTCTTTTGTCTGTTCTGGTTCAATGCCTGAGAGCTGAGAAAATCTACCCAAACGATATAAGAGTGTGTTTAATAAATTCATATCTTTCATTGTTCAGCGTGAGGTGCCCCTCTTCCAGGGCCATGCACGCTACATAGAGTTTATTCTTGTGAGATTCTTGGGACGTGCCAAATACACCAAGGTGTCATCATTGTAATGTATACAGTTTGGCGCATGTGGTGTTACTTTGTGTATTTCGTCCTGAAAGATCTCAGCCGCTGACGATATTCTGAAACTAAGGTGCGTGTAGGAAGACCGTCCTAGTTGTGTTGGGAAGGTTGTGATGTATCTGGATTCTGGGCTAAATTCAAGCTGATATATATCCCTGAGTATAAATCCCATTTTTAGAATGTTGTGGCTCTGTGCGTATCATATGTGTTATTCTGGGGAATTGGGGTCTCTCCCCTTCTGTAGCTTCATTTGGTACTCGCATATCTATGCAGAGCTGAATGCATTCTGCTGATCCTTTCTTGGGCACGAGGACTATGGAGGAGACCCATGATGTGGGACCTTGTGTTGGTTCTATGATATCTTGGTTTAGTAGTGAGTATAATTCATCTTCAACTTCTCGCAGTGCATTGAACGAGAGGCCCCTGTAGTCTTGTGCTATCAGTTTGACTGACGTATCGATGTGTAGTTTGACGTGGCAGTCTTTTCGTTTTCTGATGCCTTGAAAGAGCCTCAGGAACAGTTTTCCATCATTTTGTGGTGTCTACATAGTGGTTTGCCATGTGGTGATATAACACACGAACCGGCCCCATTTGGAGTGCTGTTTTGGATCTTAGGATGCAACCAGAACTAGCTTCTGTCTTAATAGCATATATCTGTACTTTGGCTGCATGATTTCTGTTGGTGCACTTGACCGGGAACATCCCTTTGTATGGTAAAGGCTTCTTTGACCATATGCATAGAAGTCAACTTTCGCCTTGGTGAGTTGTATTTGATTTTAGCTGTGCTTTTATATCGCTTTATGCCAAAGCGCTTAACCCCTTAAGTACCAGGCTATTATGCAAGTCTATGCAAAAAGGACGAGCATACTCGTCCTTGGCACTTATTAACAATGATAAAAGACAACAGGCAAATGTCAGTCAACGTTACAAATCATGGGAAAAGAAATGACATTTTTTAAGAAGAAGAAGAATGAAAGTGGGATATCAATTGAGAATGAATTAAGGGAAATGAATCAAGAAAACGAAAAGGGAGAGAGTTCCAGAGTTTAGGGGCTCATAAGGAAAAGCAGCAAAAGCGTGATCGGGCACAGGGAAGGCACGAAAAAGAAATAAGAAAAGGAGAGTGGGAGCGGAGAGGTCATGAGGGTTGGTACCAGGAAACAAGGGAGGAAAGATATGGAGGTGCCATGCCATAGAGGCACCTAAAGACAATAGAGGCGATATCCAAAGGATAACCAGTGAAGAGAATTAAGAGCATCAGAAATAGAGCTGCGGTCACTAAGGGCGCATATGAGACGTACAGATGAGTGGTGAATAGAAGTGTGGCAGGAGAAGAGGCGGGGAGACCAAGAAACAGAGTAGAACAATAATCACGACGTGCCAGGACAATACTAGGAGCTAGTTTAGTTGCCCTCAAATTTAAGAAGGACGAGCTTTACGTATATTAAAAAGATGAAAGCAGCAGGAGAAGAAGAGGAGAGAGACAAAGATGAGTCGACCGAAAAGCCAAGATTTCGAGTGGAGTTAGATAAAGTAAGTTGAGATGGAGGGTAGAGAATAAAAGGGGGGATAGGAGGAAGAATTTAACTCGAGGAATCTCTTCCCCAGCGTGCATGACCAATGGGCTATGCAAGGCCAGTTGGCGTTTTGCTTCCCCTGACTTGCATGCCCCATTGGGTAAGCATTTTTCAAATGGATTATGTGTGTGAATGAGTGAGTGTATGATGTATGTGTGTGTGTGTGTGTGTGTATGATTTATGGGTGCGTGTGTGAATGAACAAATGAATGCTTTGTGAGAGTGAGCGAGGTAATGCTTTGTGTGAGTGAGTGTGTGTGGGGCTGGGGAGTTGATTTTGGAAGCTGGTGGTGGAGGACGGGGGTGATGGTTGGAGAGTGGGGGGTCAGGCGAGCAATGACATTTTTTTTACTCAGCATCTATCATAGATGGCCAGTAAAAGAAGGCTGTTGGTTTTTTTAAAAACATGATATATGTTATTACGTGGCTAGACTGGCAGTTTGGGGTAGGCAATCTAGCCATTTCATAGCATGGCATTACATTTGTTTCCTTGGGCATCGATAATAAAGCAAGCATGTTGAGAGTTCTTACGTGGCTAGACTGGCTTTTTTTAGAATGTCATTTTGCTGCAACCAGTTTTAACACGTTTTCATATTGCAGAATGGCATTTTTAATGTTAAAGCCAACAGGTGTATGTTACTGCATGGGGAAACTGGAATATATTGCCAGAACAAGCGAGGACATGTTTTCTTATAGTATCATTAGGGCCATTATGCACAAACCAAACCTGTGTATGTTCTTAAATGGACATACTGGCACATGTTGGTTCAGCCAGCATGGAAATGTATTGGCACAGCCAGCGTGTAAATGTTTACATTCTGCCATGCATTGTAGGCAAAGGCATCATGAAAATGCGTTGAGAAATGTTCTTGTGCACCGTCGGTGACATGCATCTATTGCATTTCATTATTGGAGTTACCTTACAAAACCAATTACAAACTGGCTGGCTGGCTGGCTGGCTTTTTACCAATGTTTTCACAGAAAGTGTGCTGTATACATCCATTATTCCAAAAATGTTCTCAAGGGGGAAGGGGCCTTCATACCCTCCTTGGTTGGTTCAGGCTCGCTCGCAACATATTTGTGAGAAATATTTACGCTGCTCCAATTAAAATATTCACTAGCCGCTACTGCTCAATGCATACATTTTGTTCTGCTGTTAGGCTGTATGAGTGGGGCAGCCATCTTGTTAAGGTGCCCAGGGTGGCTGGTGATGTGAAGGATGAGCTAGCAAAAAGGAAAGCAGGTGTTAAGGAAGAAGTTTCCTTTTGCAACGTTCCTTTCCTTGACATCATTGGAACCCCCAGCTATTTGCTGTGGCTCAAACGCTGCACTGACTTTTGGAGGTCAGTAAAGTCTGTTTGCTTTACTTCCCTTGCTCATCTGGCCTACTTTGGCAGCGCTGGTCAGACCTTATGGTTAGCAGTGCAATTGGACTCTGTCCCCGGGGCGAGATTCATGTATTGTTTTACTCTGGCACACATCGCCCTCTTTCTGGCCCCAGAGCTCCCGGGATGAGGTCTAGCGCCAGAAAGAAGGTTTGATTGGAAAGCGGGTGAAGTGAGGTGTTGCCACCCCTTCTTTAGGGTGTGTGAAAGTCGGAGGCTAAAACTCTTGAGGGTTTACTTTATCTGCTTATATAGCGCGCTGAACCCGAAGGTCGCTAGGCGCTTGGGTGCCCCGTGTTTCCGCTTTATGACTTTCAGGCAGTCCCTACGTCATAAGTCAGGCGGTGGATTGGGGCCTCAATAATGCAGCTCAATTGGAATCAACCCAGGGGGCTTGGAAGAGGGCATTTCATATATAACAAATTAAAAGCGAAAAACACTAATTTGAGGTTACATGAGATAAACCCCAATGGGAAGCCTCAGGCCTCACCTCACAAAGAGCCTGACACCTGGAGAAGAAAGTGCATTATCTGCCCGATTCTTATCAATGCATAGGTCCCCGAATGCACAGGTGATGCCATGCTGGCACAAAGGATGTGCTGACAGGCCTATCACATGCAGTGGAGTAAAGGCTAATGTTTTCACAAGCTCCCACACCCAAGTGGATTCTGGGAGTGCAATTCACCCTGCAGGAGGCAGAGGAAAACCTGATATAGGAGGCATGTTCTTCAGGATGGCTCCAGGTGCATCCACTCAGGATTCAAGAGAGTTTTCTTTGGAATGTGGTGACCTAAATCCAACACACGAACGAGTTTGGGAATGACCATCTTGCTATGTTGTGCTACGGGGATTTATAACGCACACCGCGGCCATATGCATGGTCTGCAGGTGCACTGGCGGGGTATGCAGACTTTCCATCGAAA
Source organism: Ambystoma mexicanum (assembly GCF_040938575.1). Lineage (NCBI taxonomy): Eukaryota > Metazoa > Chordata > Amphibia > Caudata > Ambystomatidae > Ambystoma > Ambystoma mexicanum. Next base: position 1,012,082,754 of record NC_090934.1, read on the forward strand.
AGTTTTCCATCGAGGGTTTTTCCATCCATTTTTTTCAAACGAAAAAACGTGCATCGATTGCATATTTTTGTATTTTTGGTGGGGTAAAGGGTTAATTTTGTTTGGGGTGTGATTCGATGCACATTTTTTCGTTGGAAGAAATTCAAATGGTACTTACCTTCGATTGAAAAAATTCACTGGCAGATGTGAAATGGAGGGGGTTAGGTTAGTGGGGAGAGTGAAACAATACAAGATAGCTTTGCTGTTGTGGTGTGTGGGTGCATTCAGACTGGAGGTACCCTGAACTCTGTGTTCTGGTCTCTAGGTATGCTTTGCTAAGAGCGTGGAGGTATTTGTGTCCAGAGGGGAGACTTGTGAGTCTGTTGCGCTAGAATGCATTTGGCCAGTACAGAGATGCAAGTTGGTTGTAGAGGTGTTATCTTCGTTTTGATGTCTGTTGGCATAGCCATTCAATTGCTGTGTGAAACTGGCTTAGTTGGCATGCATAGTGTATCTGAGCGTAGAGGTTGAAAATGTTAGTGCTGGGAGTTTAGTGGTGGGTTCGGTGACCAACTTGGAGCACCCATTGGGTATGGCCATGGCAACATCTTGGTAGGGGTGCTACTGGGCTGGTATCTTGGTAAGGATGCCATCGGGTTAGGTACTTGTGAAGAGATGTCCTGAGCCACACTGGTAGGATAGTGTGCAGTCTGCAATAAGATGGTTTTCTGTTTTGAATTAGGAACTCTAGCGGACCGAGTAGTGACTGCAAGTAGAGCTTGAGTATGTGCCGTATGCCTCCACATGGTAGGCTTAAGAAGCCGATTGAGTATTGAGTAAGTAGTTTATGGAAATCCCCTTCCACTAGCTTGAGGAGTGGATGATGCCAACCCAAGGAAAAGGTCAAACCTCGAAAGCAACAAGGGGGGTCCCTCCCTGCTCCTGAACAGGCTCTGCATTAAGGTCCTCCAATGACAAAGGCACCTCCAGAGATTACGAGGCTTCCGTCATTGCCCAGATTTCTTTCGCTCGGTGGGAGGGTTTGTCATGCATGTGTTCCTTGGCCCAGTGCGAGGATATGTCCTGTGCACAGCCTAAATGGGCCTTCCTGGATGGAGCGTTAGCCAACACGGCTGATGGCGTAGGTTTCTATTACTTCTCAAGATTTGTTGCCTGCATGATATGCCCTTTTAAGTGCCATGTGGCAAATACCCTCAATAACACTTGATTTACTAGAAGCGTCACTCTACCACTGCATGCCTATGGATGACGCAGCAAGACATATCCCAGAGGATCCACTACATAGGGTGCTGTGTGGAAGCGGCGCAGCCAAGTGTGCGCTAACATCAGAAGTGTGTGAGCTGGAGTGGGGAGCCTGCCTCCATAGCCTCAAGAGTATCTAAAATCGTAGCTATAGGCCCCAAAAGGACCTCCGAGTGAGGTCTGGGGAGTTTACACAGGATGGTGTAGGTTGGTCCAGCCCCTCAGTCCAAGGGCCAGGAAAAGGCCACCAAAGCAACACCTTGGTGGGCAGCCAGAGTTAGACCTTCACCTTCCCTCAAAGCTAGTGTTAGGATCTGTGCCTTGCAACACTTGACAGTTCCCAAAGGACCACCACCCCCCCCCCCCACCCCTGTGTTATGGCAAGACATGGGGAAAAGAGCTGCCTCGCCCAGGGGCCTGTGTACAATGAACAGGTGTACACGGTCGCTCGTTGTATCCCTGAGGAAGAATGGGAAGAGGTCATAAGGATGGATGAAGTGATTATGCTTAGCCTAAAGTGCAAGACTATGTAAACACATGGGTGGGGAAGGGATGGGATTATGCTTTGGGGTTTAGCGTAAAAGGACTCATGATAAGCAGGTATATGAGGCTGACCTGGTATTCCGAGGATTGGGGTTGAATCCGGTAGTCGCCCTCCACGAGAAATTAATGAGATTGCCACATATGGGTCAACCTTGGCATCACAAAACGCAAAGCGATTGTCAGTGATATTATCTGGTGGTCTGGTATCAGTGAAAATGTGGGGGGCTGGTTAAGGATTGTGAGACACGTATGGGGAGTGATATAGTCCTGACAAAAACATGCATTTCCAAAGGGGCTGTAGGATAAGGTGGGCCTTAAATTTGTTATCATTTTTAATATACAGAAAAGGACCAGAGCTAGAAATGACCAGTGAAGTGAGCACAAGAAGGGTTATTGACTTTCTGGGGCAAGTATTTTGTAGAGAAGCATTTACTTCCACACAGATCACAGATAATGGAGTCACGTGATTTCATGAGATGGAGGCTTCCTCTGGGACAATGGCAGCATACATAGAAAGTATGCTTCATATCATTTAGAGTCCAGTCGTGGCATTGAGAAGTTCAATGGCACGCCCATGGAATGGGAGGGAGAGCTGGACTTCACTGGTAGAGAGACATGTATCAGAAGGTTGGTACTTGCCAAGTGGCTCCTCATACACTGGCGGGTTTAGTGCTTTTCGAAATTGTGAGACGTAAACCTACCACCTGATCATGTTTCAGGTGGATGGGCCATGCGGGTCTAAGTGTATGGGATGTTTTGAGGAAAAGAGTCAGGAAGATACAGGATGAAGACCCACCATGATCACAGGTTCATGTACAAAAAGAGTACAGTTGCAGTGGGTGATCTTATTAAAATCAAATTGTCAAGACTTGTACGCAAGGAATGGTCCAGATTCTCAAAAGGAATCAGCCGTTCAAGTCCTTCGTCAATCTGTGAAACTAGAAGATGGTATAACTTTAACAAGACGTATGTGTTGAAGACATCAAATTGTCTCCTGATACTTAGTTTTAATCTAGGGTTGAATATGTGGGATGGGTACCTCGTTTGTTACGCATGGTGTAACGGGAGCCATGCTGTAGCTTGGGCCTCCTGATCTTTCCATCAGAAGATGCCTGCTCCAGGTCCTGTGTGATAGAGGTCCGTGTACCTTCTAGAGTTGAGAATGTGGAATGTTGAGGAAATCTGGGCTTTCAAGTACGGGTCGGCAGTTGCAGAGGGACTTGAAGGGAGCTGGAACGAGGGGCGCTACGGTATATTTTGGATGTCTTGCCAAATAAATATCAGGTCTCGACATACCGTGACTCCCTCTCATTTCTCAGGAGGTTTCCTGGATGGAGACCTCTACCTGATGTAGTTTCTTGCTTTTTTGTTGGGAGGAAGCCAACATCTCGGCAGGTTATAAATGGGCCACTTTGGTGGAATATTCTACTATCATCACAAGGACAGTATGCTTGAGACTTGGTTAAGTGGGTCATAAAGTTCATAGGCATTGTAGGCCAGGGTGGGCAGGATGGGTTCGATGTGATTTTACCCAAAACATGTGTTTCGATTGATTTTTGCTGAAAATAATCCATTGAAAAAAATCACTGCATTTCTTATTTTTTTATTTGCGGGCATCACCCTCCTAAGCGCCCCATTTCCCTATGTTTCAAACCCACCCCAACACCCTCCTCACCCGTTTTAACCCCTTAAACTCCCAATATATATATTCTTTTCAATCTGTGTTTTTTCGATGTATTTGTTTCGGTTAAAAAATCTATTGAAAAAACACATTTGGTAAAATCACAGGATACAGTATGTAGACAAAGTCCTCAGGAGTCAATATCATTTCTTTTGCCAAGTCTTTTTACTGCACAGACTGAACAGGTGGACACAAAAATTATTCTACTCTAGCTTATATTGTAGAACATGATGTTGTGCTCCAAGCTGAGAGGAGACTGGTTCGGCTAGTTAATGCACTGATGGCATAACCCCCTTTCAGTATAAGTGCCAGCTGTGCCACCCTATCTTGTACCATATTTGGAGGACAATCCACGTGCTTGACTGGATATCAAGTACCTAGGCTGTGCAAGATAGTGCCCTGCCGGCCTAATGCGACTGGGCGATCAGATATCACCCACGGGGAACCAGAGACGCACCAGATGAGGAAAGTTGAGTGCCAAGGCCAATCCCTATGACAGAGCCCTGGTAGCTGCAATTCCAGTCACTGACCGAAGAGGAGAATGGGATCAATCTGGATCACTGGTCCGTTGTATCTGCAGAGAACAGGCAGAGGGTGCCTCAGCACCATAGAGGCACATCGCCCATTACTTGGCTGTTGCCCTAGGAGGTACATTTGTGATGTAACATTGGTGAAAAATTTCCCCAAATAGGAAAAACCCCCAAATCCCAACAGAACGCCCATTTATTTTCACAGGAAAAATTGGAAAGAAAGAGAAGAAAAGAAAACAAAATATTCTCAATCAGAGGGGTTACTATCCCTATCGGGGCAGACCGGCTTACAGAAAACTCTGGAGATTTCCCGATGGACCTCTGCTCCATAGGCCTCTTTTTTTGCTGGTAATATGGTTTCCTGCTTCTCTTTTGCTGTCTCCCAGTCGCCCCATCCTGTTCATTTGATCTCTTCTCATCTCTTTGAAGCAATTAATTTGTTGCAAAGCTTCCAGTATTATTCCTCACTAGGCTGGGACATCAAAGTGTCCAACAGGGAAAGCACTCCGGCAGACCGCAGGACAGGAACACACAAATCCAGAAACTGTCCAGGACAATCAGGCCTGCATCGCACTCCATGTCAATGGAGGATAGCCGTGGACACGGCCACTCACCCACACTCATCTGCGATCCCGTACTACTTGAAGACCCATCGCACAGCACCTCTGCTATTAGAATGCAGCTAAGTCCCACGACAAAAGTTCGGTCTAGCTGGACACTTAATCAATCTCCGGGACTGGCATACTCTCCCTATAACCTCGCAGCACCCAATCATAAACCAGCTAGATATGGGTCGCAAGTAGGGACTTGGCCACCCCTGCCTACCTTCGTATTCGCTAAAATGCATGCATGCATTCTAAACTCCTCTGACGAATCTCCCATTCCACGGACTTTGGTCCCTCAAGGGCGTCCGCCTACACCACTCTGAGGCCATACCAATGGGAATAGGAGCTATACAAATGCAATATTACGTTACTTATAACAGATGTTCTATGTCCGTTTTTCTGTACATGTAACTAATTGTAATCACTATACAGGAACAAATGTGTCTTAAAATCTCGATTTGTGAGGCTACCAGGGGGTGCACAGGCTATGGCAGCCTGAGACTGGCACTCCCGCCGAAGCTGGGCTAATTTGTGGGATTGAGCTCCCCCCGAAGACCCCTCACTGGGATAACTCAAGACCGATGAGGCGGCGAACCCCCCGGTGCCCCCTGTCACAGGTTTCCCCCCATCTCACCTGTCTGTGTTGTTTGTTCGAGTTCTTCGATGAAGTCTTCTTTCGCACCATTCGGGTCTTGTATAACCCTGTGCGTGGGTCCTCGGGTTCCAGCGTGCGGTTCGAGTCCCGTCTCCAGGGAACGTTCAGATGTCTGGGAAAAAAGTCCAGGAAATGGCGAGGAGCGCACTCGGAAGGCGAGTGCGAAGGAAATCCAGGAATGCAAGGTGAGGACAAAAAGGGGAGGATGAAGGAGGAGGAAATTTAGGGGACCGGGAACCAGGAATCAGTGGAAATCGCTGTTCGAACTACAGCAGCACACGTCTGACTACTGCAAGTGGTAGCGTTGAGACGCGCAGGGCCGCGGGGGCGTGTCTGCTTTGTAGAACGCAGAGCGTACAACACAGAGACTGGCAAACAGCGTTTCACGTTCAGCGGCCATGTTGGGAGTACTGCTGAGTTCAGTCCTCCATGGGTCAGGGACCACGAAGTCCAGAAGGGACGCATCCGGTGGTTCATGACACCCCCAGCGGAAGCAGTGATGTCTGTAGTCCCCCAGGCTGTGGAGAACGGGACCTGTTGCCCTGTGAGGGAGTCTGCGTGGGCCGGAGCGGCCTTGGGAGGAAGAGAGGAGCCAAGACACGCCAAGGCCGTGGGGTTCAGCCCGCTTGGCCTCTGCTCCTCCCCAGCCCCTTTGGGGTGAATGTCGGTGGTCTGGCGGGGGGTCCACTTGGGGAGGCCCGTGTTGCAGTCAGACAACGCTGTGGAGCGTTAGGGGGCCTCCCCCCATCGGAGGTAGTTCATGCCTGGGGCCCGGGCCCGTTGGTGGTGTGGACGCGGGCGGAGGACAGAGCAGTGGAAGCATCGGGACCTCGCCCTGTGGATCCGTGGAGGGCCCTCAATGTGGAGGTACCGCGGGCCTTGGCCCACAGGCCCATCGGGGCACTCCCTGTTCTGGAGGGAGTGGGGGCTCATCTGCCATCCCCCACCCTGGTGCGGCCCTAACTGCAGATACCTGGGGTGAGCGGTGGGCTGACCCAGTCCGGGGGGGGGTCCGCAGTATGGCCCCCCCACCTGACTGGATCGTGGCTCACCCCCCCCCAGGGTCTCTTGGTGGAAAGTGGATCCTGTGGTCGAAGGGGGAGAACAAAGTGGAGAGGCCCGGACTCTGAGTAGGTGGTGGCCCCTGGCTTGTCTCTCAGGGCGTGTGCCCGCATACTGACAATCAAGGGGAAGCCTAATCAACCGGAAAAGCCGGGGGAGCTAGACGGTAGGGCTCCCTGGAGCAGACACCCGGGGCTCTGCTCACGTGGCCTCGGCAACCGTACCATCCCCCCCGGGAGTGCAGGGAGGACCCGGAGGGATACGGGGAGAACGGCCAGGGTGTGAGGCCCCCGCCTGAGGCTGGTGGGGCGTGTGCCCGCCCAGAGGTGGTTACGTCCTCCCCTGCCGGGTTTCGCACGGACAGTGGGATTTAGGGCTGGGGGGGGCCCGATCCCCTGATGAGTTGGCGTATAGCCCTGCCAGAATATCGATACCAGGAGACAAGTAGTGAAAATTGTTGCCTGGCCCGAGGAAGTGGAATGGCCCAGAAGGAGTCGCCGTCCCCGTCCGCCATAGCGATGGAAAAAAGGCTTCGCGACAGTCCTGCAGGAAATCAGGGATATGCGAGCGGACACCGTGCAGCAGTTGGAAAAAATGGACCAACGTGTGGACAAGGTTGAGGACAGATTATTACAACTAGAGACCAACCAGTCCTCCTCAGCGACCCAAGAGATACAAATGGACTTGAGGCTGTCGGCCCTGGAGAAAAGGGATGAGGAAAGGGCCAGGCAAATGGACGATTTTGAAAATAGGGAACGGGGGAACAACTTCAGATTTTTTGGGGTCCTGGAGATGGAGGAGGAAACAGAGAGATCTGGTCCGGGTGGTGAGAGAGATTATCACCCTCCTTTTCGCAGACAAGATGACAACTGAACCAACGTTTGATCGGGTGCACAGGGCGGGAGGTAGAGCAGGGGGTCCCCGGTCAGTCCTGGTATGATTTCACTATTTCACGGAAAAGGTGATGGTGCTGGAAGAGGCCAGGAAGGCGCGTGAGATCACGTACAACAATGCCCAGGTTTCCATCTTCCAGGATCTCTCTTCGTACACTCTGGCCAAACACAGAATGTGTCGCCCCCTAACGCAGATGTTAAAGGGGTTGGGAGTGTGCTACAGATGGGGCTACCCCTTTTCCCTCGCGTTTGAGTACATGGGCCAGCGGTTGACCCTGGTCACGGAGGACATACAGGGAGCCATCCGAGACTATGTGACTGATCCGACCCCCCGTGGGGGCCCTGCAGGGATGGTCGTGCTCGGTGCTGGAGGCCATGCATCCCAGGGAGACAGGAGAAGGAAGACTGGCTCCAGGAAATACAAAAAATTGAACACGCCGTCACCGACGAAGGACAGAGCGCCATGACCCTGTATGAGATGAGGAGGTCCGGGTCACTTTGGCCCACAGGAGTGTGGGAGTTGGAAATTTGGGGGTCCAGTTGCGGGTATGGTCCCCTTGATCAGCAAGTATAAGGTGTTTTCTAGGGGGGGTGATCTATTGGGGGGGCTCAAAGAGGAGTGCATCTCGATAATGGCCCGGCGAGGGCGGCTAGCTGGTGGTCCGGCCAATTGCTAGTAATGGTGGAACTACTTGGCTGGATGTCGGGGTGGGGGGAGGGGAGGAGAAAGTTTGGGTTGTTCAACTTGAGGTTGGGACCGGGGGGCAGTTGGGGAAAAGCTTATGGCCTGCCCGAGGGGGAGGGAAGGGGGTAAAAGGGTACTCAGCATGTCTCAAACAGGGTGGGAGGGATGTGGTGCCGTGTGGGGGCTGACAAAGAAAAAAGGAAACTTAGACAATGGCTGAAATTCTGCCTGCCCTGGGAGTGGGTTTCCTCAATGTGCGGGGTCTGAATACACCCACCAAGAGATCCTTGGTCTGTAGGGAATTTAGAAGAGCTAAACTGGACTTACTCTTCCTACAAGAGACTCACTGGGCGTGGGGGAGAGAGCCCAAAATGCAGGGGGGGAAATCGGAGAAGTATTCAGTGCATCGCACAGGACAAAAAAAAGGGGTGTGGCCATATTGCTGTCAAGGGATGTTGGTCTTGAGAAGTAGGCCATCCTGAAGGATTTGGAGGGCCGATATTTGCTAGTAAAGGGCTCCTTGCAGGGCTCTCCTCTTACAGTGGTGTACAGCCCGAACGAAGGCCAAGCTGATTTCTGGGAGGAAATAAGGGACAGGTTGAAACTTTTTGCCCATGGTGCAATGGTGGTGGGGGGTGATTTCAATATGGTCCTGGACCCAGTCATGGATAGGAAATGCTGGGGACCCACTAGGGTCGCGGACGAAGCCTTAGCACGTAACTTTCAGAAGGTCAACGTGGAACTGGGCCTGGTAGACACTATCCCTAGCCCCAGGACGGGAGAGCCCTCGTTTACATTCTACTCTGCAATCCATGCTTCCTATTCTCGAATTGATTACATATTAGTAGATGAGCTCTTGCGCCCATGTGTTTCTGGCTACAGGGTCGACCCAGTCCACTGGTCTGACCATGATTTGGTCCGGGCTATCATAGCGGGGGGATGGCGGGGGATCGCAGAGGGCGGTGGAAATGTAATGATTCTTTGCTGAAAGATGAGGCCATGGCACAGGAGGTGTTGGGCGCCATAACGGAGTATTTCAACCTGAATGACAATGGTGAGGTTGGCACACACATTCTGTGGGACGCTTTTAAGGCAACCTTGCGAGGGGTTCTCATTAAAATGGGAGCCCAGAAAAAAAGGGAGAGGGAAGCCCATGAGAGGGCCCTGCAGGAGAAAATATCCCAATTCCAACCTGGAGGTCACCCAGAGGAGCCCCTAGAATGAGAGCGGATGTCTGCCTTGGAGGACTACAGGCTTCAATTGAAGGACCTTCTGCTGCATAGGACCGAGAGGAGTCTGCAGCTGGTCAAACAAAAATACTACGAGAAGGGGGATAGAGCGGACAGAATTCTAGCCTGGAGATTGAGGGAGGTTCAGAGAAGTAGGATGGTGAAGGCTTTGAGGGTTGAACGGGGCAGGTGAGGTATGATACTCCATCTATAGGAGCGGCCTTCCGTCGATACTATGAACAGTAGTACTCGTCAGAATACGACTGGGACGACGCCCGGATTTGGGGCTTTCTGCATTCCATTCAGGTTCCGGCCCCGACTAGAGAAATGGTGGAAGGTTTGGAGGGTCCGGTGACGGAAGATGAGGTGGAGCAGGGGATTAGTGGAATGAAAGTGGGGACGTCCCCCGGTGAGGACGGCTTCTCTCTATATTTTTACAAAAGGTTTTGCTCCACCCTCGCTCCTCGCCTGGTGAGGGTGTTCAATACGATTTTGGAGAGGGGGTGGCACCCTTCCGGAATCTATGATGGGGGCTATAATAGTAGTGTTGCCCAAGGAGGCTAAGGACCCGATGGAATGCTCCTCCTACCGCCCGATATCTCTTCTCAACATAGGTGTCAAGATTCTGGCCAAGGTGGTGGGAAGGCGAATGGAAGGGATAATGGCAAGCCTGGTACACGGGGATCAGGTGGGTTTCATAAGGGGAAGGCAAGGCTCGGATAATATCCGCAAGATGATAGACCTGGTGCATTATGCTCAAGAGTCAGATCTTGAGGCATCCCTGCTTTCTCTGGACTCCGAGAAAGCTTTTGACAGGGTCGAGTGCAGATACATGGAACTCCTCCTTCAGAAAATGGGTTTCGGAGTCCACATTAGGAATGTGGTGTCCGCGCTTTACAGAGCCCCAACGGCTAGGGTGCAGGTGAATGGAGAGTTGTCAGAATCTTTTTCCCTCTCTCGGGGGACAAGGCAGGGTTACCCTCTCTCCCCCTTGTTATACGTTCTTACAATGGAACCCCTAGCCATTGCGGTAAGAGCCCACCCTGAGATCAAAGGGATTATAAGAGGCGAGGTGGAGTTCAAGCTTTCCCTGTTTGCTGACGACATCTTGGCATACTTGGTAGAACCCAGTTCCTCGCTCCCCCCTCTCCTTTCCTTGCTGACAACCTTTGGGCGTTTTTCGGGGTTGAAAATAAACACATCGAAGACTGTGCTTCTCCCCATGAGGGCTCAGGACCCGAGGCTGGAGCCTTTGGACAGGTATAAGGGGATTGTTGTAGGGAAAGATTCCATTCGATACCTGGGTGTCCTCCTCACCAGGGACCTTTCGAGGCTCGCCCCAACTAATTATGGCCCTGTACTGGCAGGGATCACATCGGATCTTAGGAGATGGGGTGGGATGATCTTGTCCTGGTATGGTCGCATGACGGCGGTAAAAATGAATATCCTGCCGAGATTGCTGTACCTCTTTACAGCACTTCCATCATGAGTTCCCGACCAAACCTTTCGGGAGTTACAGAAGGCGGTGCAGGAGTTTGTATGCAGGGGAGGACCCCGAGGATAGGGAGAGCTACGCTAACTCTACCCAGAGAGGAGGGGGGCTTTGGGTTTCCAGATTTTCTTCTTTATTTCCGGGCGGCCCAATTGCGCGTTCTATTAGAGCATATGAAAGAGGGGTTGGGAACCTACTGGTCCTGCTTGGAGGATATGGATGCCCATCCGTTGAAGATACATGACATTTTGTGGACACCACGTAAGCTTATCCCGAAAAGATTGAAGGCCCATCCTACCTTGGGGGTCCTCTGGGCGATTTGGAAAGAGGGGCCCTCGACCGCACACCTCACTTCATGGCCATCCCCGATGTCCTCGCTCTGGGGTCGCCCTCTTGTTCTTGGTGGTAGGGGGTTCAGGAATGCCCAGTCTTGGTCGGACAGGGGAATGGAATGGGTGGGACAAATGTTTAAAGAGGGCGGGTTCCTCTCTTATGGGGAAGGCTCTCGGGCGGGGTTCCCTTTCTGTTTTCGATTACCTTCGCCTAAAGGATATTCTCTGTGACCAGACATGGGGTCAGAACCTGAGGAGACAGCTGACCCCCTTTGAAAAATTCCTGGACACAGAGACAACGAGGAAGGGGTCAGTGTCCAAGATATATAGAATATTGAACACTAATAATGTAGAGGGGAGGAGGGGATTCCGCAAGTTCTGGGATAAGCTGGCAGGGGAGGTTCTCTCAGAGGAGGCATGGTCCAGGATATTCAAAATAGCATTTCACGGGAACTTATTTACGTCAGATATGGAGCACAATTTCAAGATCTTGCAGGGGTGGAATAGGGACCCATTGAAACTGTCAAAGATGTTCCCAGGGGTGTCCCCTAGATGTCCAAGGGGCTGCGGCCAGGTGGGAACGAGGGGTCACATGTGGTGGCACTGTCCTAAGGCTCAGGAGTTTTGAGAGAGCGTGAGGGGATGGATCGCGGAAATTACTGAAGAATTACTCCCGCCAAATCCACTGACGATGTTGTTGGACCTCCCCCCAGAGGAGACGGAAATATACAGGTACCCAAGAATGTGGGAAACAATGTTGAGGGCGGGTAGGGTGACTCTGGCACAGAAATGGAAGAGCCCTGTGACCCCTTCCAAGGAGGATTGGTTGAAAAAGCTAAAGAACATGTTCCTCATGGACGAACTGACTGCGTTGGTAAATAACGATTCCGGCTCTTTCTTCGCGAATTGGTATGGTGTGCAACAGGCATGGGGTTGGGACGCCCATTGACTCCAGTGCGGCCACTCTGGCTCGAAGAGGGAGTGGAAGGGAGCGTGTGGGTCCTATGGTGGGTTGGGGGGCATACGGCCCAGGGGACAGCAGATGTAACTTAGCCAACACAGAGGTCAGCAACCAGTTCAGCTTCCAGGCACTGAGATGAAGGGGTCACTTGGAAGTTTTTTGTGGTTGTATCCCTGTTTGGTCATGCTATTGGGGGGAGGGGGGAAGGAGTGGGGTTGGGGGGAGGCAGGGGTTGAGTTCTAGGGTTTGATGGAGGTGTTTATTCTGATCTAACAGTGAACCCGTTTGTTTTATTAACAAAATGCGAATAAAACTAAAGTTTAAAAAAAAAATCTTGATTTGGACCCATTTTCCTACGTTTTTTGGGAGGATTACCTCCTGAGCTCTACTTAGAGGGGTTGGGCATGCTCCATAGCTTTGCTCGCATGGTGTGATTGAAACATTTCCAGGACCACTTTTGCTTCCCAGTCCACCCCTGACCCCTTTGAGGTAAATGGGGCTGTCCTGTGGTGGCGCTGGTGTGCAGCCTCTTCAGAAGGTACTATTGTTGGAAAAAAAACTCTAACCTAGAGAAGAAAAAGGTGGGAAGGAAAGGTGCAAGATAGCTGTGGTCGCAATCCATGCTTGCTTTTTCAATTAACCAGAGATCATCGATTTGGAATGTGGCTAATATTCAGACACCTACTGCTTTTAAATCCCTGTTGTGAAATAGTTAAATTATTAAAGAAAGGGAATGATGTCTTTGGTGTTGTGGGGCTATGTGCTTATGTGGGGGTAAGGCTACTTAAACCTCTGTCTGCTTTCTCCCTCCACCAAACACAAAGCCTCATTACAAGTATGGGACTGTGGAAAACCAAATGGCGGTAACGGAATTACCGCCACTTTTCCCGCACCGCTATACTACGAGTATGGCGCTGGAGTGGGGGGATATCGCTCCAACGTCATGCTGGGGGTAAATCCTCCCTCTTTATGCCGGTAATCAGCAAAATCGGCAGAATTGCTGCAGCAGTAATTTCACCAGTGGTAATTACGTCAAAAATGCCCCATAGGGTCCTATAGACTCTATAAAAATGGGGATTCACTCCACCACCAACACTTGGAATCTGGCAGTAATTCCGCCGGACCAAGTGCCAGTCACGGTAATTTCATTGGGCGGAATTCCGGCAGATTTACTGCCAGAATACCGCGCAACTCATAATGAGGCCCACAGACTTGCTCATGCTTGCCCTGGCTGCCCCTTGAAACCCTGGGAAGGAAAGAGGTATTTTGAAATATATTGTCTGAATGAACTAAAATGTACTTCTCCATGCTCTTCAAAATATGCCTCTTCTGGGGGTTATTATGGGTGCAAAGTGCATTTGAGCTTCCACTAGTTTTAATGTAATCCTGTGTGGATTTTGAAAGGGTTTGTGTAGTACTTACCTGCATAGCTACTGCCCAATTTCCCATTTATACTGATGCTGGCTAAGTACACCGGTGTGGGAGTGTGCTTTGTATGAAAGTAATTTGCGTTTTTACAAGTTTCAGTGCAATCCTGCCGAAGTCGCAGTCATATCTTTGGAAAAAAAAGTGAAATCCCAATGTTGTTTATCCATTTTTTTTTTTTTTTGGTATGTACAGCTTCTGGCTGTCTTGATGGGGCGTTACCTCCATCCATCCAAACACACATACTCCTGTTGCACTTCAACCTCTCTATGTTCTTGTGCTTTATTTTCATTCTTTTAATTCTTCCTTCCAAATTTCTATTTTGTTACCGAAGGCCATTTTGTAATTTATGGGGAGTTGTGCTCATTTTTCATTTCATCTACATGCATATTTACTTACCCCCCTTGTAATTTTTGGACATAATGGCAGTTTTTTTATATGAGTATGTAATGATACATCATGTTATGTCATGCTAAGTCATGTCATGTTTTGTTGCTATATACAAGGCCTACAAGGGCTCTGAAGTAGCGAGAAGGTGAAATGTAGCACTTCACAGCCATCCAAATAATTCAATAATACACGTTAGTGGCGACCACTTCAGCAAAAGGGATGAATCGCCCATGGTAGAGCTGCAACGCTGACTCTAGCCTTCTGAACCTCCATTACCAGGATGACGTAACTGCAGCCCAAATTGAGATGGGTAAGCAATCCTGGATTATGCAGATGAACTCCCAGAAGAGCCCAGCCTCAAGCCAGGAGAAATCCAAGCTCCCACACCACCATTACCATCCCCAGAAACCTCCAAGAACTTCTATGCAGCCCGCTGCAGCGCATGTCTCCCAGTGGAGCCACAGACCAAAACCCACCCTCACTTAAGAGGGCTTGTGCTTCCTCCTAGTTTTCCAGTCTATAGAACATGGCTGTATTCGGTATAGAGAGAAAGTGAAAGAGTCTCCTGCTCCTTTGGGCATTACTTGAAAACACCTAGGCATTGCAGGAAGGCCTCAAAACCTGTGCGTGGGTGCCAGAGAGCCTCCGTGAATGGGCCTCATAATGGACAGTTACCCCCCTAGTGTGTTTTAAATGTGGATGTTTCCTTTGGCCTAGCTAGCCAGCCGCGCATTATTTTACAACCTTACTTCTAATGTAATTCTCTCATACTGCATTCCAGTGGCTAATTTACCAATTCACTGCGTACAAGGGCAACACGTGTTCTTTCCTCTGCTGGAAGCCAATCTGGTATGTCTCGAGGTGGGGGGGAATCTTTTTTGTCTACTTTTCTTTAGGGCCCCCAGCCCTCTTTCCGTAAGTGGGCTCGGCTTTACCAGGATCCCCACTAGCCATCAGCAGCACGGAATCCAATATTAGTAGCCCCCACATCTCCTGGCAATCGCGCCATAACTTAATGTGACCCCGCCACCACACTTCCAATGGTCTGTGCCGGCCTATAAGGGACGCACTTGTCCATTCTTTATTACATTTTCTTCTGGTTAAACGCTGGAAAATGTGCATTCATCCCATTGATAACTATCACTCACCCTTATGTTTTAATTCCCATACATATTCTGAGTTAAGTCTGTGCATTTTTATCTCCCCAACTTTCCACACTCTTTCCCATTTGATTTGACCACGATTCCTCTGCACCCCACGGTCTCTGTCGCCCTGGGCAGTTTCACAATTCACCTATACACAGAAAAGGCTTGCTGCTTTAAGACCACAACTGTGTTGATGTGTAAAGTATAAAAGACAATGGGGCTCATTACAAACCCGGCAGTAGCCATGCCGGTACAGCAGGCATGGCTGCCACCGGTATCATTTCTTTTCCGGTGCCCGCAAATGGGCAATTACCGGGTCATTACGGGCCACCGGACCCGGTAATTGCCCATTCACGGGCACCGGAAAAAAATGCTCCCCATTCCCACTTGAGCCCCATAGGGCTCAATGGGAATAGAGAGGTTGGATGCACCGGCACCATTCAAAATGGTGCCGGTGCATCCGGCACGCTCTGCTCGCGGGTGCCGGTATGCCTACCAGGTCAGACCTGGCGGACGGGAAGGCACTCATGAGCAGAACTCGTAGTTTGCCGGTCCGGTAACAAAGGTACCAGCAAGCTTACCAGTACCATTGTTACGGACCGGCAAACTTAGAATGAGGCCCAATGGGTGTCATTATGACCCTGGCAGTAGCCGTGCCAGTAAATACCGGCACGGCTGCTGCCAGACTCATGCATTTTCTGGTGCCCAGGAATGGGCAATTACATGGGCATTGCAGCCCCGGCAGACCCGGTAATTGCCTGTTCCTGGGCGCCGGGAAATATTGGTCCCCATTCCCATTTGAGTCCCACTGGACTCAATGGGAATGGGGAGGTCAGATGCACCAGCACCATTCATGAATGGTGCCGGTGCATGCGTCGAAGTTGTGCGCAGGTGCGTTCCGCCCGCCAGGTCAGACCTAGTGGGCTGAAAGGCACCCACTCGCAGAACTCGTAGTTTGCTGGTCCGGAAACAACGGTACAGGCAAGCTTACCAGTACCTTTGTTTCAGGACCGGCAAACTTAAAATGAGGCCCAATGTACATAAATATTGGTTCGAAACCCCTCACTCCGCTCGACTGCACACGCTAAAATGTGGGGGAAATTTAATAAAAATGAATAAATAATCAACACCTTTTACTGACCTGGAATCATTTTTAATAGAGATGGGTCCCTCGCAAGCTTTCATCACACCCCCAGCCCCCAACCACCCACCACACCCGGCACCAAAAGCTGCCTCTGGCGCTCAGTCCACACTTCTGTGTTATTGTCTAAAAAATACCAGGTTTTGCAAAAGTAAAATAATCACTGGTGTGCAAGTCAGGGCAGTATACAGATGCATATCATAGTCTAGTTTTGGGTACACACTTATGGGGGCACGTATGTGATGGGAGCTGGCCAAGGACATCACACCAGCCCCCTGTGGGTGCTATGGGACGCCAGCACCACGGAGGCCCCTGCCTAGAGGGGTTGCCAGGGGATCCCCGGTCTTGGATAGGGCAGGACGTGCCTTACCCGCACAGCTTGCTGGCTAGCGGGCCCCATGGCAGCATGGCCTGCAGGCCCGTGCTTACACGGTGTGGGCCTGCAGGCCTGAAATGAGACACAGACTCAGGTCATTCCATCTTGGAGTCGGCAGCCATTCTGCTGCACGTGCCTGCAGGGTTCCTTTTATCAGCTTGGGCCATGATACCATCATGGCCCAATTTAAAAGGGCAATACACGTGGGAGGGACACATCCCCTTAAACAGGCAATACACATGGAAGGGTCACAACACGATACGCCTCCTTTTTCATAACAAACAAATGTTTCTACAACATAAATGATTTCCTCTCCCGTTACAGAACAACATTATTTGGGCTACTTCAGAGTCGTGGGACCAACCACAAATAGGATAGGCCACTGCTAGACACATGGGACTCACATGTGTATACACATACAACACATATGCACCCATCACCCTCAGATGACAGTCGCGGTGGGCGAACCGCCAGTGGATGGTTGGCAGTTAGACAACAAGTTACAAAACCCTTTAGTAACCTGGGGGTATGGAATTGCAACCACTTCATGGCGCCCATGGGTAGCCGCTGATTCACAGCATCAAACACATGTTCACTGAGTCCTCTTTGAGCAATTGCAGGCCTGCAGGAGACCAGTTCACTTTCCATCTGTGTTCGTTCAGCGCTCACTTCCCCGGGTCCAGGTCCATTGGTGGTACATTTCTGAGGCCAGCAAAGCCGCACCTGGCGGGTACCAGGGACAACATCGGCCTAGTCACTTGATGTTGGGGGCAGGGCACGGATAGCAGGGCGTCTAGGCCACGCCACTTGATGTTGACAGGGTGCTTGGGGCAACAGGATGACACTTACCCGCCTTTTGGCCATGCTCCCCTAGTCAGGAGTGTCACTTTCCTCCGAGGGCACAGGAGGGCGCACAAGCACTCGTGCAGAGCCGCAACCCCTACCTTTTGCCGTTTAACTGCTTCTTGGTGGTGTGTGTCAGTTCTGGGGGGCGGCAGGTATCACCCCTGGGCCCACATTGGGCTGGTCCATAGATGGTATGGCAGTCAAGGAGCATTTGTGCACGGTGTCAAGGCCACCTGTGGGGCAGGCAGGGTGATTGTAGTGGTGCAAGGTTGGGGCCACTTGCTGCCTAGTCCTCTCCACAGCAGCAGGAGGCCGCCCTCGGACCCCAGTCTCTCCCCTTCCAGGTGGGAGATGTTCATCTCTTCTCCAGGCAGGAGCGTGCACCAGTGGTAGGGTGTGTCATGATGCATACCCCCGGGCATCCAGACCACGTCCATCAGCCCCAGGAGCAGGCATCATGTCGCCTTGAGAAAACTCAGCAACCCCTGCTAGGGGCTGTCTGGGTTCAGTCCTGGCGCCTATGGCGCCAGGCTCATATGGGACATCAGTCCTGGCGCCAGGCTCATAGGTTCATACTTACCTGATGCAGACTATGCTGCAAGAAGATCCAAGCCCATGTGAGGCCTGGAAGGGACTACTTTACCTTAGGGACTATTTTGTTACTCGGGTGTGGTCGGGGAGGAATACCTACCTGGGACTACTTTGGAGGCTATTTAAACCACGCCCGAAGAGCAGCACACGCTTCGCGTTATTCTACATCCAGCAGCATAAAGCTCACCGTGCCAGCAGCAGCATCCAGCCTTCTGCCACGCCTGCCTCAAACCTGGAGCACCTAGAAAGAAGGAAAGAAGCAAAGGTTAGAACAAGAGTATTACCTGATTTCTTACCCGATTCCGGATTCATCGCATCTTCAAACCAGAGGAAAGACTGTTTTAAACGCGTCACATCGCCAGCAGCAGCGCCGTGCCATACTCACCGTTCCACGCAGCATCTCTTCGATCCGGCGCGGTCTCCATCTTTACATCGCCGAATCCCGGCACCTAAGGGGGACAAGAAACAACAAGGTGAGCAGAGAGAACAGAGACAATCTCTTTAGCCGCCATATGCTTACCTGATTTTACCGCCGGAGGTATAATTCATCAGCATGCCACATGTTCTAATGCCGCACTTGTAAAATAAGGAGAAAGCAGCAAGTTTAACCCTTGGCATTATTTACCGGACAGTTTTGGGTAACACAGACTTTTACCGGAGCGCTTTCAGCTGTCAATCTTCTTATTGGGTCAAAGCTGCAAGATAAAAGAGGAATTGGACAGGAGTGAATTCCAGACATTTTGAACTCTTACGAACTATATACTTACGACTCTTCGCCAGGACCTTTTGGAGTACGGATTCGCCTACAACTCTTCCAATATCTTCAGGCCAGTGAAGTAACTGGTCATCAACGCGCCTCTGCGTGCTTCGCAGGATGGAGGGCTCATCCTTCAAGAATATAAGGTGAGATTGCTGAGAGGGCGCTTCAGAAGTGATTAGTGGGGAGGACAGTGGGGGTGCTATCACTTGAATCCACAAGTGGCTAAATCTATCTCTCCACTTGTAGGAGAATATTTCTACGGACAAAGCAGACAAGATTAGGAGGGCAGATCCAGTCAGTCATCGCTGCAGTACGCATCACGTGGGTGGAGGCCGCAGCAGTCCTGGTCCGATCGACGACCCTGTGGGAGCCAGGTGAGCGTAACAGGGTGACACTGGTGGCAGGAATCTCCCCCAGGCCCACGTCGGCCTGGCCCAGGGATGTTTGTACTCTCGTCACCAGGTGTTTGGATGGACCATGACATTGGTGAGAGTCAAAAACACATACTGTTGCACATCATAGGGCAGTCGACAGTTGGCTGGCACGCGACTGCTTCTGACAACTTGTGTCGCCATAATCTGAGCCTCTCATTCCCGCGTGCATTTGCATCGGCACAGTAAGGTTGTCTCTTCTTTGCGGGAGTAGGCACAGTACATGATTTTGATCCCCAGTGACAACTGCAAACACCCTTTTTCGTGTATGTCTTGTAGATTATGTTGTGTACACCCCGTGTTTATGATGCCCTGGACCACCCTATGTCCCGGGTGTACTACTGTATAAATATATGTTCTTCTAGCTGTTGTATACCACTGTGCCCTTAGGTGGAACTCTGTACCTCAACACAAAAGAGGTTAATACTCAATCTGTATTTCCACCAAACTCAATCACTCGTGTCCGTTCTTTTTGAGCCTTTCATGCTTATCGAAATCTATGTAAACTAATTGAACAATAACACTTGTGGTTTTCTGAAATAAACTCTTTTGTTCAAAACCGTAGCTTGCTTTGTTGTAGGATCTCACATCCTGATTATTTTTTATTATTAGGCACAGTACATGACGACAGAACCTAGTCCACCTGATCTTCTTCAGACATTGTGTTTAGGCCCTTGGTGTTGTGATGGAGCTTTTGCTTGGTGTATAATTTGTCAACTGAGGCAAGAACATGCAAGGCAGAGAGCGAGTGCTTCGTCCACAATAGATGTGAAAATGCCCCCTCACACTTATCTGAGCAGTGATTTTGCTAGTCTTTGGTCGAGGAGCCATCCAGTCAGGAAGACAGGAGCGGAGAACTACTGAATCATGTTTTGATATCTCTGCCGGCTTGGCAGAGTGCGTGCCATGCAATCATGATTCCTTTCCATTTACAATCGCCACCACTTAGCCCAGGCTTACATGGGGGCAGGGCATGGGGCTACCAGTACTGGTGAGCACACACGACTCGTGTTTCCCCTTCTTATCTCCCAATGACTGAGCATTTGCACGTTCACTTTTCCCCATTCGCTCCGACACGCAGCACTTTCTTCTCCCCCCCCCACCCCAACTTTGTGCTATAGCACACCCCTTTGCTTTGCTTCTTACTCTCCCCCAGTCAGGAGCTTTAGGAGGGGCAACGCGTAGCACCATGATCTGTTCCACATATCTTTCCCAGTTGTTCATATGGCACCCACCTCACTGCCGATGGGCCAGGGAGTCCTGTGCTTTTACCGTTCTGCACCGACGTGAAGCCCTTTGGACATTTCTGCGGAGTCAGAATTGGCGTTTATAGCGCTGTCACGGAGCGCACCTTCTCTTCACCGCCAGTGGGGCCAAGGATCTTATGGAAGGCACACTTCAGCTCCGACATTGGAGACATTAGTCATTCACCGCCCGCGGCCTGGTAACACGAGGGGTGGGGGGCTTCCATTTATGTTTCGTTGTTACCCACCGCCCGGCGGCGGACCGGGATTGCTGCAGGGGGCCTTGTGCATCTCATTTTTGCCCCGCTGTCATTATCTTGTTGTGTTTGTGCTCCAATTCTGAGCACATACAGTACCCCGCCAGCAGGCCGAGACCATCTAGGGCGGAGCGCTTTACTCGCTGCCGGTGGGGGCAACTTCACTTGACGCAAAGGTGACAGCACTTGAAATGGAGGTAACGGCCTGTTGCATCCGCTCTCATGGGGGAAATGTATGTATTTCAGTGGCGCCGCTCTCTTCTTGGGGAAACCATGATTTTGTTTTCTTCTTTGCGGCCACCAGGCACGGGTCACACACCACCTTCTTTCTTCTCTTGGCAGGGGTCACATTTCCTCCATCTCCTCCATACGCAGCAGCGGCTGCTAAACCTTGCACTCTCCTCCGGGACATTTCTTTTCAACTACGGCAGCGCCGCCAACATCACCCTCTTCTTTCATGTTGTGGTGCCGATCGCTCAACCACATTCTTTGTGGCAGGTGACCAGCGGCATGCAGGGTTACTGTACCTTCGTCGCCATCGTGATGGGGGCTGCCCATGGACATTGCACCAGCCCCCTGTGGGTGCTATGGAATGCCAGCACCACAGAGGCCCAGTGCCTCGAGGGGTTTCCTGGGGACACTCGGTCCTGGACGGGGCAGGGCGTGCCTTACCCGCACATGCGGAACCTGGCCAGCTTGCTGGCAAGAGGTCCCCATGGCAACATGGCCTGCTGGCCCGTGCTTACACAGTGTGAGCCTGCAGGCCTGAAATGAGACACGGACTCAGGCCATTCCATCTTGGAGCCTGCAGCCGTTCTGCTGCACGCGTTTGGTTATTTTATTTATATAGCGCTCCAGACTCGGGAGTAAAAGGGTGCTTAGGACAAGTTACAGGCATAATATATGAATAACGTTTGCAGTAGTACATTAGTAAGGTTAAGTACAGTATATACAGACTAATGTAGTTGAAAACGTATAGATCAGGCAAGGGTGAAGCATGTACAATATAGACAGTATGTAGTGGGCTGGGTGTACCTTAAGGTTGGTTATTAATCAGTAGCCAACCAATGACAAGTTTCCTGAATACCTGGAAGGATTTGGTCGATTTAATGTTCAAAGGCAGAGTGTTGCAGAGTTCAGAGGCGAGGACCGTGAAGCTAGAGCGTCCGGCTCTTTTAGAAGTGAATCTGGGCACAGAGTGTTGGCGGATCTAGTGATTCTAATGGCCGGTTTCATGGTGAACTTGTTAGTGTGGTAGGGAGGGGCTAGGTGGTTGAGGGCTTTGTAGGTGAGGCAGAGAGTTTTTAGGTCGATTTTTTGTTGGAGAGCTATTTGCATGATATTCTGGTGGCGGATATGTGCTCGCGCCTAGGAATGTTTAATGCTGCTCGTAACGCATTATTCTGGAGAACCTGAAGTTTATTGATAATAGATTGGTTGGCACCTAGGTAGAGGCTGTTACAATAGTCAAGCTTAGATTGTATAAGCGCCCTAGCTAGCATGAGGCAGCTATTAGTGGATAAGAAAAGCCTACAGGCTCTAATTTCCCTGTTTAGGCGGTAGCTGAGGCGGTCGAGTTAACTTGTTTGGTGATGTTAGTGTTGGCGTCAAGATAAAAGCTGAGGGTTTTCACATTTTTAGCGATGGAGATAGTGTTGCCGTCAACGTGCCTGCAGGGCTCATGGGCAATACACGTGGGAGGGACACATCCCCTCTCCGGCTCTGTACTGTAAATAATGCATATGTCAACGCAACTGTAAATAAGTCAAATGTACTGTAAATAGGAAAAGTGATCTGTAACTAAGAAATATGCTCTGTAACCAGCGCCATGATGCCTCTGGGCTGCGGAGCGCTCAACTAATGCAAATAAATAAATAAAGGGGCAATACACATGGGAGGGTCACGACACAACGACGAATCTGCATGCTTACCTTCAGGCTTTAGTCTTGGCTAGGATTGCGAACGTTGGCACACGTCCCTCACAAAAAAGCAAGGTGGGGAGTGTGTGTTTACACACAGTGGATGGTGCTGGTAAAGTATGAGTCTATGGCAATTACTTCTACAGCACACACAGTAGGCCCGCCATCTTGCCCATTCATTGCACCCGCCCCTCTGCTACTCCTCCCTCAACACGATCTATCACCCCTCACCTCGCACTTCCCTTGGCCGAGCCAACCGCCCGCCGCCCCCCTCCCACGTCCCTTGGCAGAGCCCGCCGCCCCCCTCCCCACATCCCTTTGGGGAGCCTCCCACGTCCCCCTCCCCCTCCACGCGGCCTGCCTTCACGCAGTTTCCACCCCACACTCTATTTACTCGACAAACAGCAGCTCATTTCGGGTGCCAGAATCAATGTTGACATTGTGTTACAAAAGGCAGTGTCAATACGATAAGATGATTTACCATTTGTCGACTCACTCTCATTGGCGGCTGGGTTCATGAAGGTGAAAAAAAATAAAAGATACTAGCGTCCTCTCTCAGAGCAAAACCGCAATGCACACACCGTCTGTGGCAACCGCCTACCACCGAACAGAGGCGGTCGGGACACGCTGCGAGGGAGTTGCTAAAACGTATTTGGGAGGCAGCCGGTAAAACATCCCCTCCGCATTGTTACACGCAACCAAATATATTCCATAGGCACACAGAACTGTATACAATAAATAACTGCTCACATACACAATAAAGACGCGAGAACCGGCCCATCAGTATGGGGTAACCCCCCCCACCCCCCGACGAAATGAACACCTGATTTCACCCGCCACCACTATAATAGCACCCCCGCTCCAGAAAGGACTGGGAGGGGGGCGTTATTTCATGGAGCAATGTAAACCCCGTGCATCACGGAGTGTAGTAAACAAGTCCCACTTCATCCCGGCCAGACTTGCCTCTGGCGCAGGGGCGGGTAGCTCGTCCAAAATGGGCGACAGGGCACAGAGCCAGCCAAGGGAAAACACAGAGCGCTCCGGCGGCTGAGGACATGCTCCTGGGTCGAGCCACTCTGGCTTTAACGGTGCAGAGAAACCTGGTTTCCCTTTGACAGTACAGGACCCGAGGGCACCTGGCCAATGGGCTATGCAAAGCTGGGGGTGTTTTGCTTCTGCAGCCTTTCGTGGCGCACTAGGGGTGCGTGCAGGCTGGGGTACTGCAGGGCCAAATGTGTGCAGGGGCTGCTTCTGTACCTCCCAGCACATTTAAAGGCCCTGGCGCAGTGGGATGCTGGCGCTCCCGCCCTACTGCGCATGCAGCATGGCCAACTGTCCCGTATTTTGCAGAACCTTCCGGTTTGTCTGGGCAGCATTCTGCAGACAACCTTTCCAGGAAAGCTCCTTGGAGTAACTTTGCTGAAAATGTTGGGGTGGGCGGGGGGAGTATATGACATATAAATGAAAGGGACCCTTGCTAAAAGAGTGGGACAAACTGGTGTGCAACAAAGGGTGGGGTGGGGTGACAAACACCTTGCCCCCCCCCCCTAAAATTACGCCCATTATTAGGACAGGGGGGTGAGGCGGAGTCCTTTCTTTGCTTGTCCCCCTGGGGTTCGTGAAACACCTTGTGTTAA
This sequence comes from Ambystoma mexicanum, assembly GCF_040938575.1. Taxonomy (NCBI): domain Eukaryota; kingdom Metazoa; phylum Chordata; class Amphibia; order Caudata; family Ambystomatidae; genus Ambystoma; species Ambystoma mexicanum. Next base: position 1,012,106,826 of record NC_090934.1, read on the forward strand.
CACCTCGCTCTACCTTTACAGAGCATTAGGGTGGGAGAGAGTAGAGGTTGCTGGCTTAACCACAGCGCCTTTGAAGGGGCGCAGGGTGGGGTGGTAGTAGCAGGCGGTAAAACATGTAAGCGGTGCATAACAAAGCATGCTGTGTGAAATAAAAAAATTAAGGGATATTTGTTTATGCACATAAATAAAGCTCAAACTCTTTTTGCTCGACATGTTTCCATAAGGATTTATATATTGTCAGGTTCGTTTTTTAATGCAATTTGTGCATATTTTCAGGCACAGCTATACAATGAAATGTTATTTAAGATCATGCAACCTAAACAAATATGTATATGAAGAAAAGGTGGAAAGATATGTGGTCAGGTGCAAACTGGGTCCAAATCACGGTTTCACCACTTAACTAGAGTGTGTGGTCATGGGCAAATCCTTAAATCTCTCTCTGTCTCGTCTGCCAACATTGGGAGGGTCTGGAAGTGATTCAAGTTACAGATTTAGCTATTTAAAAAACAGCCTCCCTCATTATTTAATAGACATTGCTCCTTATGACGCAATAGTCAGATTGACGGTCAGATAGCACAGCGAGTAGAGCGCTCTCTTTGACATCCGTGCAGAGCCTGCTGACGTAGGTTCGAATCCCAGCAGGGCCAAAACTCAGCCCTTCATCTTTCTGAGGTCGGTAAATGAGCACCACACACCGTGGGAAATAAGCAGCGCTCAGATACCTGAGGGTTCGTAGCGCTATATAAATGCATAAACAAACAAATAGTGACAATTTAAGCAATAAGCCCTGAGACGGGGAGGATAAAGGGGGAAACCTACCGCATCAGGTAATGCCCCAGGGCACACAGGCCTAACGAAGGCCTTGGAACATTACCTGACGCAGTAATACCCCCGCCCCCCCCCCCCACCAAGGGGCTTATTGCTATTAGTACCCCGACCCCTTAGACTGGGGTATTAAAAGTTTGTTTTGCAAACAAAAAGGAAAAAAAAGAAAAAATGGCCGCCACAGAATGGGAGAACAGAATATGCATAGAAGATCTGCTCTTGTGAGTAGTGGTGCATGAGGCACGACTCTTAGCATAGTGTTCTACACTTTTTGAACAGACTCCTCCTGCTGTCCGAGTCAGCTGCTCCACACCGAGTCGTATATTAGGGTGGAACTAATAATCGCCTCGTTAACGTTGATTTTGCTCTGGACAGGCATGGTCTTTGTGTTTAGCGGTGGGCACTGTAAAGATACCGGTGGGGGGTGTCTGTACTTCTGCTCTCTATATGGTAGAGGAGAGGCACAGAGGACCCCAGCCAAGATTCTCTATAAGGTAGCAATGGACGAGCAATCAAGGCCTAGCTTCTCAGGAGGTGATGCAGGCTGGTTCTTAAGTACAGTGTAGTCCCCGAACCCCCACAAAGGAATGTCCACACAATGTATTACTGAAAACACAGTCTTTATATAATTAATATTCAAAGGTATGTACACTATCACAATAACGCACTTTGTACTCGGAAATCAACAATGGTAAATTTATACAATTCTAAAGTGGTACCACCAGTATTACCAGATCTCATTAAAGTGCATCAACTATACTGTTAGAATGTGACACAGATCAATAACATGGAAACCAGCAATAGAGATGGGAGGGAAAGCAAGATGGTTGAAACAATAGGCAGAATACTGGCCTCTACCGCTAAACACAGTTCTGGGTGGAGATACCCCCACCTGGGCAACCTGTAAAATAAAGATATATAGCACAAGCCCAGTCCATATATTGCTCAATAGTCTTGTTCACTCCTATAATGTTTTTACCCCCCCAATGTACCTGGTGGAGTAGAGTTCTTCAAAGAAGCGTCGACGGATCCTTCTTGAGTGACCCCCCCTTTCAAGCAGGAGTCGCGGATCGCCGAGAGGCGTTGAAGAAAGTGAACTTGGCGTTGACGGCGTCGATGAGAATTTTGAGGGTGCCGAGACCACGGCATCGATCCAGGCGGTGCTCGTCGGCGATGTCCTGCTAGGATGAGGTGTGTGGGGCACCTCGGCGATTGATTGTTCAGGACCGCAAAGAGTTTCTGAATAACTGTGGCCCAGCAAGGGCGTCGAGTCGTCGAAGTCTTTGTGGCCTTTAGGTGGCGGGAAACCCACCGGCGGATTCACATCGGCGGCCTTGACTTTCTCCGGCAGGACAAAGCGGTCGACGTTGCGGACAAGGGTGTCCTTCGATTCAAATGTTCTTAGGCAAAGGAGCGGGCGGCTCCGGTCGTCAGCGGCACGGCGTCAAGCGGTCCCCGTGTCTGGGCAACACAACTTCGACAGGCCTCCAGCGGTTACACAAACCTGCAGACCCTGGTCGACAGCAATGGACTTTGATGGCGGCGAAGTCCGGGTGCTTCACTTAGTTCTCCTCAGCGGTCCAGTCTCTGGTCGGCAGCCTTTCGAGGGTCTGACTTCCAGGGAGCTTCAGTGAAGGTTAGCGGTGCTCGATGGTCCCTCGGAGCACAGGAAGAGGGCACCTTACCAGGTCCTCTCTCGGATCAGTCTTCGACGAATTCGGCAGCTTTCAGATCAGGTCGAAGCAAATGCAACAGCAAGTCTTCTTCCAGATGGGCATTGAGGTTCAGCAGTTCCAGTTACTCTTCAAGTATAGACACAGCTCCTGAACAATTTCCAGTGGCGGGAGGTCCTCAGATATACTATTCTGCTTCTCATCAACACTGCTGGGTCACACTCAGCAGCCAATCATACAGAAGGGCATTCTTGCAGTCAGTCAGCCAATCAGGCACACAGTGCATTCAGGCCATCCTCCTCCCTCTCAGACACTCAACAAGGAATGTGGATTGGGACAAGTACCCAGCCATTCAACACTACACACTGCATTCAGGCCACTTTCGGGCAGGGCTGTCTCAGTCTTTGTCTCTCATGCCAGAAACCAGACAGCCACAACAAGAAGTGCATATTGGTCACACACTCCATTCACCCAGGTCCCACCCACAGGGTGTACCCACAACAAAGTCACTGGGAAAGCTCCAGCCAGTCTGGACTGGACTTCACAACAATACCATATATGGAACTTCCACCCAACAGCCAGTCGGGGGAAGGGACAGAGTCAGGGCTTCCCAGGACTTTGGGAAAACAAGGTAACAGGCAATAGAAAGCAAGAGGCCACAGGGGCCATCTTGGTTTCCACCAGGAATCAACTGATTCCAATGGCAGGGCCTGGGTATCCCAAAATGGAGGATACTCAGCACACCTGTCAAATTCAACATGGAGCTGCCACCAGCCCATACCCTGCTCTGTGGGCCATCCACAGGTGCCCAAAAACTTACCCTAGGGGCACAGGGTTGTACCCCCACCCATGGGTGCCGTAAGGGTATCCCATGGGTGTGTTCACCAAACCAAAAGAGAGCTGCACCGCCAGGTGTCCCACATGAACTCCTGCGCAGAAAACACGACAGAACTCACGATAAAAAAAGCAGTAAAGGACAAAGATATGGAGGCCCTGTCCCTCCGATGCATTTCCAGCATCACAGGCACAGTGCTGCAAACCTAGCCGATGCCTTCTTTGGGGTCTTCTTGGTTTGGTTTTTCCAATGGCGTTTGCTGCGTAGCATTACACACAGGCAGGAGTTGGTGGTCTACTATTTGATGGTCTCTACGGGGAGGTTGATTTGCGGGTGCTCTTTGATGCTCCTTCTGTTAAACAATGTAGTTGTGGTGGTTGCTGGTTTTCAGTCCTTTGTGTCAGTCACTGTACCCTGAAAAAATCTGGTCAGAGGATTCTTGCAGGTCCTTGGCTACTTCCTTTTCACTGAAAGCCTGAGCGATGACTGCAGCATCATCGGCATAGAGCGACAAGGCATCTTGTGAAGATCCGGGAGAATGTCGATGAGCAGGAATGCTCCATGGCTTTGATCCCTGTGGTGCAGCCACACAGATAGTGTGTGTAGTTGAGAGCGCCTTCCGCACAGCCATCTGAAAGTAGCTGGCCATTAGGCTTACCAGATACCTCGGAAATTGAAGGTTGATCATCTTATGCAATAGTAGTTTATGCCATATTTGATCAAAGGCTTTGGCATCATCCAAGAAGACTACTGCGGGTTGATTTGTGGATGTTTAATCCACCACTCTTAGCAACGGCTGGTTGGCAAAATGATTCTTCTGAAAACTTAACTGTTCCTTTTAGACAAAGGTTTCTGAGGTTGATGAGTTGGGCAAGTAATACCTTTTCAAGGGGGTTTCGATGCTCCAGAGAGTAAGCGAACCAGGCATTGGTTTGCATAATCCCTTAATGGTTTTACAGGTTTTGGAAACATGGGGACTTTGGCTTCCTTCCAGATGCTGTCTAATTTACTCTCACATGAAGCTTGTTACGTCTCCAGAAGATCGGGTGTGCAGAATTTCTGCCCTGGTATTGTGCCCAGCTTCTCCTATGCAATGCCCCTCGGTCCTGCTTTCACCAAAGGGAGGTCAGCAATTTGCCTCTGCAGATGCAAAACATTGGAATGCTCTTCCATTTAGTCATAGTGCAACTTCGTCCCTCTCTTAATTCTGATAAAATCTGAAGACCAACCTGTTCACCTGGACACTTGGATGACTGAGGCCCAGAGACCACTTTGGGTATTGGTGTGCTTAGGGCTGGGTGATATGTCGAGTTTTTGAGTTTCATGAATATGTTTTCAAAATCGATGTAGGATGAGACAATATCATTAACATTGAGCTATATATAAATTATTACATATACTACCATTTTTTATTTACATTTTGATATTTACGCAGCTGTGTATATTCTCAAAGAGGATCCCTGTATTTGCACTTTATTTTGATCAATGTCTTATAGATAAAGGTGTTTCTGACATCTCACATGTAGTTGGCGGCTTACAAATGAGCATTTAACCCACATAAACAATATCGAGATGTAGATCGTGTGTCGCCATTCAACCCAAAAATATCGCGCTATGACCTTTGGCCCCTGGTGCACTCTACAAGTGTGACTGTTCAATCAACTGTCGAACTCAAATATGGAAACACTGCAACGGAAAGACTTTGAGAACTAGTTCAACTATGGACTTATACCAACTATGAAACAATGCCGCCTGTGAAACTATATGAACACCCTGTTATGTTAGTAGAATTTGTAAAGTGCACGCACGCCTGCCCAAAGGCATCATAATGCTGTGAAGAACCAGGATAGTAGAGAACAGAAGAAAGTTCTAGAATAGCAGTGTTTTTAATAAACCTGGGTAAAGGATCTAGTGAATCAGGTGGCCCGGAACACGGGTGTGTATCCAAGGTATGCGTCTATGTTCCTCCATGGCCCGTTGGCGCTTCTCCATCATCTGCCATCTGTTTTTCACCTTTTGGATCCAGGCCCATGCCTCGATTTCCTCCTTTGTCTCCCAATGAACGTGCCCCTGCCCCTCCCCCACCCCTTTTTGACTTACCTGCCTCCGGACAACTCTTTCTCCGGCAGCACTTCCCAGCTGGTGGAAATAGAAAAGGGAACATGTCCCTTTTCTATTTTCCGCCGGCAAATGTGACCTTTTTTCAAAATGGAAGCTAGGGACGCATGCAAAGCACATTAACTGGTTCCCCCCAATAAAGGCGACAAAAGGCTATCAGCACCACAGTAGTAATGTTAACAGTGGGCTGGCTCGGCTCCTCCATAATGGCAGAGGGTACTGGCAGGTTAGCGACCCTTATGGACAAGCCACCACTGCCTACCTCAGAACCATAGAGCTGAGAGGCTAGACCTTTTCTGCAGGTACACCACCTCTGGGTCTTCTGACAACAATAGAAAGAGCCGGGCATCCATTGTCCAGAGAGTGGCGTTCGTCATCTGATGGGGCGAAACAGCCGTCTCCCATTCGGATCACAGTAGCTAGAGAGGAGAAGGAAGCTCCCGCCAGCTCACAACCACACTGTATGTACCCGGTTACCACCCCAACCCACCACTGCAGTTCTTCTAGTCATTATCATTTGTGCACAGGCCGAAACAATGTAACATGGTCGATTACACAGCGAATGCAATTTCTCATAGAGGAAGATCTTTCGCTCAGTGAGTTTAGTGGAAAAACCAATATTTAGTATAACTATAAATCCACATTTGTCTGTACTTTGGTATGCTGCTCCTTTCTTCTCACCTCAGCTCCCCCTTTCTTCCACAGGCCACATTCTGGTTCACCCCAGGAGGTGACACAGCACGCCACCGCTTTCACCACTAGGATGGTTTACTTGCACAGTATAAAATGCTAACATACCAACTGAGTGATTGCGCCCCACCCATGTAATGGAGGGCTCGATTCATAGAATTATTTGCACAGAAAATAGCTAACTTGCGCCCCAAACTGCGTGCTTAATCCCATTCCTCGATTCATGGAATCGAATGCGCAGGATTTTCCTTGGACTTGTATGGATTTCACGAAGGCTCAGCACATCTTTGTGAGCAGCCGAGTGCCTTGGCGAGACTCCCTGCAGAGCGTGGACAAGACCTGTGCAGAGAGCGGAGTAGGGGGCAGAACTCAGAAAATGAAGAACAAGGGAAAAAGTGAGCATTACGAGGGATGGGTCGCAGGCAGTCCCATAGCACGCCCACAAATGCCCACGGCTAAGTGTATTAATGGATGTGTCCACGAAACTTCTCGCTTGCGAAATACCCATGCAAATACCTCGATCTCTCCGCCACCCGAAGACAGGCGTAAGGACACTTGGGTATGGGTTTTGCAGCGCAGACTTGAGTTTGCATGTCAGATTTAGGGGTGCATGCACGCATACAGGGTTCCTATCGAACTCTGGGATGAGCATACGCTGCATAGTGGGGTGCTTGGACGGTTTACGGGGATTCGTATGCAGATTTTGCAAATTTACCCAAGTTACAATAAATCGTACGCATGTTGTTGGGGTGCCGATAACAGTTACCAGGGACCCTGCGCAGGGTCCCCGAGCAGCAGGCATGATTGCAGCGGATCCCACACATTGTTTTGCCGGTGCAAGTATGCACACCCGGGCAGCACGCAAAGGTGGCTGTTTCTGGCTGTTTTAGATTTGCATGGGGGCGTGTTGCGGGGGTTCCGACTTTCCATGAATACGCAGAGCACGCAGAATAAATTCTGCGTGCAGGCTCACACAGTGACATTCTCGGGGCACGGACATTGCAGGATAAATGCACCCTTTTCCATGCATCGGTTCCATAGTCCATTCAGCACATTGCACTTTTATGACTTTGAGTAGCACTTTATGCATGTTTGCACTTTTGTATTAATGCTTGTACACATTGTGTTTTTAGCAATACAAGTGCTGTGTATTTTGTAAGTGTTGTGTACATAAAGCGTGGTTTGTGTTCATAATTGGAATTTATTTTCCGCTTATGAATACATTTATTTATGCACCCATGGGCAGGTGCAGGAGTGTTTATAACAAAAAATGTGTGGGATTTTATTCCACCATAGGTTCATTGTTTTTTTCCCTATGCATTAATAATCAACATAATTTAAGCATATGGCGTTTCTTACGAAGACAGTGGGGGTCATTACAGCTTTCCTGGTATCCCGCCGGTAAATTCCGGCAGGATACCGTGAAAGCTGCATTACCATTTCCACTGCCCGATATAGATTACCAGGATATTACAGGCGGCAGAGTAATTGCAAATTCCCATTGCTGTGGAGTCCCATAGGAATCAATGAGATGGTAACCACTGAATCACCAGCACCACTGTCAACGGTGCCGGTGCTTTAGTGAATTCTCTGCCGGTAGGGGCCTGAACTACCGGCACGTTAGGCCTGCCGGCAAGTCACTGCCCCTACCGGTAGACTCAGAGTATGCCGGTCTGGGAAAGGTGCCGATACACGTTGGTACTAGCACCGGATCCGTACCGGCATACTCATGACGACCCTCAAGGGGTTTCTGTATATAATTTGAACATACCACCTATAGAGCTATATACAGCCTGCAGAACTGTGTCAGCTGTGTGTACCATTAAGAGTTTGCCGTTGGGTCAAAAAGGTAGCTGTAACGGGCTTACTGCACCACTTTTATCCTACTGCCAAATTTAGATTTTCAAATTCAACCTCAAACGGACTTCTTTTATGTGGAGGAATTGTCCCGCTACACCAACCCATTACTGCGTGCAGGAATATGTAATCGCTATGGAGTCCTCTTGGACTCCAAAATAGGGAATAACTGAAGGATCCGAATGACTCGGAATCATGTGGACTTGTCTCGCTAGCACATACGTATCACATGTGGGCCTGTACCGTATTTTGGTGTTGCAGTTATTCCAAAGGAAATAATGCTATACTCGGGGGCGTTGCTAGGGGGGGGGCTAAGGGGGCTATAGCCCCTGATCTTTTGGTTGTAGCCCCGGATAGAATCTCAGGAGCTACAGCCAAAAGGCTAGCTAGCCCCCAGTCCCAACAGTTCCGACATCAGCTTAGCCCCGGGTCTTTTCCAGACCTAGCAACTCCCCTGGCTATACTCTCAACGAGGCCCTGTAGAACTACACAATTTTACAAGGTTTGGGTGTATTCGACCAAATTATTTTTGATAGCGGCAAACTGACCACAATTTATCTTCTCGGGGGCCCAATTTAAACGCACATGCATTTTTTTTGTCCACCGCCTCCAATTTTAAAAGGGAGCAGGGCACACCCGTGCACTCTGGGAAATTGCAAAATATCAAACGTGGGGAGCAGGCACACCCCCGCTCTCCAGGGTTGGTATTTTGCAATATATGCAACCAAATTGCCCCGAAGGCCAAATCACCCATGCAAAATTCGATCAAATTGGTCATTAGGTCAATTGTTTTAGGTCAAATAGGCTAATACCGTTTCACAACACTTCCTGCGACAGATGTAAGTGGATGCAACACTTCTATGACATTTTCTTTCGCATCCTGCTGCCCCCTCCATATTCAAGCTGGTGACTATACGAACTGCATGTAAGTAACATATCAGTAACTAGTATCTTGCATAATTTAAACCCTTGTTTCAACATACAATACTGGGTTCAGGCGTCACACTGGAAAGTGTGTATTCACGGATAAGGTGGGAAATGTACAGTACATCCTTCAATGGACGAAAACACAGGACATGAGCTTAGGAGCGGGGCTTTAAGTGTGCTGGGGATGGCCAGGGCTCAGCCCTGGCAGTCTCCAAATATTGCCCTAGAGCCGGGGCTCTCAGAGCCAACTTCCCCTACCAGATTTCTCACTGTAATCATGTAAATAAGATGAGCGACAATACAACTCTTGGCCACTAGTTGTCACTTATCAACCATGTTTAGATTCACACAGTCTGTAAAACACATCTGGAATTAAGTAATTGATTTTTTTCAACACATTGTATTCAAGTATTATCATAACTGTGACTACATAAGATGTATGGATGTCTTTCAAAAGAACTGTGGGATTGCATGGTGCACAGACTATTTTGATTTGAAGTTCCATTTTTATATTTGAAAATATATTAGTCAATATTTGTTCATCACATGAATTTTATTTGTATACATCTTTTAAATTAGAAATTGCTTTATTGTACGTATGAAAACTCGATTGGGTTTTAGGTCACTCCTTTCATTACATAGCCCCGCCCCCTTAAAGGTTTGTTAGCTACTTGGGATATGAGGCTGAGACAGATCATGTTTAGGCTCTACCCCAAATATTGCATCACAGCTTAAGAGTCCCTTTTCAATGTCTTATCCCACTTTTAAAGCACTGTGTAGGACAGTGGTCTGCGGCCTGTAACTCTCCAGATGCTTTGGATTATGACTCCCATGATCCCTTGCCACTGGCTGTGCTGGTTATGGCTGGTGGGAGTTGTAGTCCAAAACATATGGAGAGCAGAAGTTTGCAGACCTCTGCTCTAGGACCGCCACACTGCAGTGGTAACTACGTCACAAGGGACAGTGCGTAAATAGCAAGCAGGATATTGTAGGAAGGACGAGTCTAGGGGTCGTTATCACCCTTCTGCACCCTCATATTACACCATGGCATGAGTCCAACTCGTGCCCGGCCCTACTGTGCTCGCAGAAGCACGCCTGGTGGGCCAACCTCCTGATTTTCTCACGGTCCGGCTCAACCTATAATATCAAGTGCGGTTTGGGTTTTTCTATAGTTCCCTGTGCATCCAGCACTTCCATGCTTGCAAGACAGCTCAGTGAGTTCAGGTGCCTGTTGCAGATGTCTCTGTGTTACCTACAGGTCACAAGTGTGATCCCCAAAGGGATTGATTCAATCCTTCACCCCGATAAAAAAAAAAAATGAATGCTATTGAGCTGAGTTACAGCGATATTTGGTATTGCAGAGTTTAGGCGCAATTAACGCGCACTTGTAAATAAAATAAACATGTTCGATAAACCTCTTCCCTTGTGTTGCCGGGATCTGGCATTCTATTATTAGCGGTGCTATACTGCCACCTGCTGGGAAGAATGGCGTCCAGCAAGCCTTGCAACCCGAGCCTAATGCCGGATCTGCGTACCGTAGACTATTTTTTCAACGAAAAATATGCTCATGGCTTGTATTTATTTTAGATCACTCTGTAATATATTCAAAACTGTGCTACGTTACGAAACCTATACACGAACTACACGTCCCTCCCCTCAAACCGACTCCTTGGTTGCAAATCTTTGCCTACATAGGTAATTAATGGCCTAAGGGTTTACATTGAAACCGTATTACTAACTACATATATAGTTTTAAAATAACATTTGTGTGTATTTCTTGAGCTCATTTCTGTTCTATGGGAGATGTGTATGGCTCTAATGTCCAACTACTCAGTTCGGAATTGCGATTGTTCTATTTTACGGTTCGACTCCCATCAATTAGTGCACCCCATTTCGGCGCGGCCTGATTTGGCGCGGCCATTCCAGCGCGCGGATGTTTTGGCACCAGCATGTTTCGGCAGGCAGCTAAGGCATACATGATGATTTCTGTAATGTGTGCAGAGTCAGGCCGGGGCTGTTTTGCAGTGTACACAACCTAAGCACAACTGCGTGCAGGATGACACGGATATGATAGGTTATTTATAACGCACATAATACCCAGAGGTTTCTAAGCGCGGACCCGGGGATCGAACCTATGTTGCTGTATGTCGTTTTGCTTCCAGGCGAGCACGTTGCACCTGAGCTATCCTCCCGAGACGGAGCACCAGTCTTGCCAGTCTTCGTATTTACAAAGAAGCAAAATGAATCTAAATGCTTGCACAAGCACTGTGTAGAGAGGGGAAGACACTGGCTCCATAACGCTAACGGAGTTCAGTCTTTCAGGACCTGGCCGTCCAGAAAAGAAAAGGGCATCAACCAGCCATCCGCAATACTGATGCTGCAAAAGCAGATGTCCTGCGGGGACAAATGCCTCTTTTTTGAGCAAAAGAACACCCCAGATCCAAAAATGAACCCTAAGCACAGATTTTCTAGCGCAAAAAAATGACATAACTGCATTTTTGCAGCAGTTTACTGGCACCACCCTGGTGGCAGCCAGCAGGGGAACCAACTTATGAATTTCCCAGGGGGTGCCTAAATACAGGAAGTGACATCACTAGCAGTTATATGACCACAAATTTGCATGTAGTCACCAACTTGGTGCAACGGCACGCGGGGGGTGGGGTGGGGGCGCGCGCAGAACAGTGGAAACATTGGCTAGCATGTACTGCATATACTAAAGTCAAGTAAGAAGGAGATTTAAGCCTTTGAGTTGCATTCTAGTAAGCCATCACTGCCCCTACTCCACCCCTCTATAATCATCCAGGTTGTAGTAGCCCTCCCTCAAAAGGCAGAGCAACACAACTAGGATGGGAGAATGAAATGCTTGCTAAACAGAAGGTACAGCTGCAAGGTGGAGTACCACCACCACCACCACAAAAATAAAAGTTCCCAATTCAAGGGAAACGAGAAGTAAAGACATTTCCCGATTAAAAACTACCAAGCAAGACATGTGTGGTGTCATAGTTCAGTGTGCCCAGGTGGCCTCTAGACTGCCTGGGGGTCTGAGGAGATGGTACTTAGAGACAAATTTATCAAATGCCCACTGCCTCACCATACCAAAGGGGGGAACCAAGCACCCAATCCTAGTACCAGCTGCTCATACATCCCCCCCCCACCTGGACCTACAAAACCATGACAAATGCTGTTCCTCAAAGCACAATGAAGTAGGCCACCACCACACACTATGGAAGTCATGAAAGCATGGAGCTGTTCCCAGAAGGAGATGTTACCACTGACACAACTGCTTATTGGGTCTGTAATCTTGGCTTTCACACTTAGCTCATAGTAGGTGTGATCCTGTGCGCATTAGCCCATAGTATGTGTGATCCTGCACACATTGTCTTTGTGTGCCTTGCTACAAAATGGGGCACAGATTGCTTTGCTCTAGACCTGAACAGCCGTAAAATAGAATGTTTTCTCTACAAGACGTGAGCATCATTCACAGCAAAGCATGCAGGCATAACAAGGCTGTAAAAATGACCCCCTGACTGGACTCCACACACTACCCTACTGAAAGCGCTAGCTGCCCGATTGTTCCATGTCATTTCATCACCCGCTTTTACATCGCCAGGCTTTTAAACGTGCACATTCCATCGAATGTGCTCTTTTTTTTTTCTTTTGGGGGGGGGGCGCCAAACCCCCCCTCACCCACACTTATTTTTTACCATTGCTCACCCGCCCAAACCATTATTTGCCCTTTCCCACACCCCCTAAAAAAAACGATGAGCACATTCGATGGAATGTGCACGTTTAAAAGCCTGGTGATGTAAAAGCAGGCGATGAAAGGACGTCGTACCCTGCCCGATATTGTCGGCAGTCTGAAAGCCATAGCAAACCCCCACTACAAAAAAAAAATACAAATACTCTAGATAATTGCGTGTCCTCAATGGCCTCAAAACCCCCTCACGAGCACAGGCCAAAAAGGAATCCATGCCAGTACCGCCCAGTGAATTCCTTTAAGAGCCCCCAATTAACTCAAATAAAATAAACAAATGAGTAGAAAAAGTTTCCTCCCTGGAATGGCACAGGGGCAACGGCGGTGGGGGATGGTTATTTTGGAGGTGGGCTGGACTGCGGGAGAACACAAAGTAGTGAGGAATAAGAGGGCCACAATGAAAAAAGAATTTACCTGCTGTTTTCCGACGAAGGTGCTGCTCTCTGCTTCGCTGGCTGGAATAGTGTCTGCTGCTCCTGCCGCTCCTGCCTTAAACACGGGCGAACCGGAAGCAAAACACAGAAGCTTCCGGTAGCCCCCCAAGTCCTCCCCTCCAGGACCATACACCAATACGAGTCCTAGAGGGAAGGGCTGAATTGGACATTTTCGCGCTTTTACCCAGCCGGAGAGAAAGTGATGGAATATCGATGGAAAAGGCCATCGATACTGCATCACTTCTCTCTGGCCGGGGGGGGGGGAGAGGGCTGAGCCCTGACTTGATTTTGCCGGGTGGTGCCTAGGCCCCAGAGCCCCCCGTACTCGGCACCCCTGGCAGCCAGTCCGGTGCAGGCCGATTTGGCATGTGCCGAACAAGCCGCGCCAAACCGGAGGCAAAACATATGCAGCAAATCGGCCCGTGCCGAACCGGCGCCAAAATGTTCTGCTCGGCCCATCAATTACAAGCTGTTTCATTGGCACGTAAACACTGACACCAAGTGGCGGTTTTAAGGTTTTTCTTTTTTTCCCCAGAGAATTTATTTTGTGATTTCCTATTTATAACAATTTCTGGAAAATTGGCGCCTCTAGCGCTTGGTGACAATAGTACTCACTACATTGTTTTAATACTTTGTATGTTTTCCTTTACTTTATCGCTTTTGGGACGTCTTTACCAATTACCTTCACCTTTTAATGTTGTGTTATGTTCTGGCAGATCCTTGGGGGACTGCATTTATGTTTTATTGCTTACTTATGTTGCACCAATATCGAATTACCCCTCCTATCGCTTTTGTAAAGCTTTACTGACTGCATCCATTTTTGAGGGTTTCAAGGCGAAGGATTTTGCTTTCGCTATTTAATGCACGTGGTGTGCTGTTTTGTCCGGATTCTGCTCGCAGTAACTCCGCGTCAAAGTAGCACCAACCTGTAAATGTCACCGAATTGTAACATTGATACACAGATATAAGTCCCACTAAGCAACATTCGTCCAATGTTTACAACCGTCGGGCTCCCTCTGCAGGCCATGAATAGTAGTGCACGTGAGCAGAACCTGATGAGGGTTCACTGTCCAGGTTGGGCAGGCCGCAGACCTCAGCGAGAAATGGCTCCTAAAAGACGCTTTTTTACAGAACATGCCCGTGCATTTCTTGAGTTGTAAACTAACAAGTATGTCTCCAAATGTTTCATGTATTTGTGCAGATTTATATGTAATACATAATTTGAGAGTGTCTGTCCACTATAGAAATTGTTGGTGACCCATCAAGAGGGCTCTCCAAAGGGGTCGAACATGGGGTAACCTTTTTAATACAAGGAATCTTATGGTGTGGTTGAAAGTTGCTAAAGTGGCAGCCCTGGTGGACACCATTACAACTAATGCTCATTTTGCCCAAGTTGAAGTTGCTGAAGTGGTGCCCCCTGGTGGATGAATTCAGAACGAATGCTTATTTTGCTTAAAAAAGGAACATAGCCATTTTGCTTTAGATACATTCATAGCAAAAGCCAACAATTTGCTGAACAAACTATAAAAATGTGGCAAATACTAGTACAAGAAATCCGGGTAAAACTAGTCAAGAGAATCCGAGCACTTTCTCTTCTTAAACATTCAAAAAGAATACATCCCCAGTGACATACAACCTGGAATGAAAGCACCATGCCACCCAAGAGTCGATTTAATTTTGGAGACGCTAGAACAGAGGTAATCCAGACAACATGCTGATGTAGACAGAAAGGCACCACAAAGACAGCAGGGTACCCCACGACAAAGGCAACCATGACGATAGCTCGATGCAGCCAAGTACGCTTCAAAAGGACAGCAAGAGTCACCAGATCAACGCCAAACAATACTCCAGAGTGAAGGGACCAGGCAAGCTGCGGTAAACTTTGTGTGTAAGCCCCTAGTGGGAAAGACACGCAACATTGTGTATACCGAGGTGTTCAGTGACAGAAAGTGTTTAGTGACAATTCTAATCATCCCTAAGTATGTACATGTAGGACAATGCACCGATAACGAATACAGAAATACTTTGCAAATTCTTATGTCCCTTTGTCCACGGGTGGAAATCCATGTCAACGGTTTGGTTACTTTTTGGCCCGGGCAAGTGTGGTGTATGTATATGTGTACACACAACACACAAACTTACTTCCTGGGTGACCCTGTCACATTTGATTTCCGCTTTACTGGAAGCTCTCGCTCAGTGTCAGTATACACCAACTTCAGGACTCTTCTCCTTACACAGAATCCTGGCTGGGGCGTTGCCTAGTCCGCCAATGGAATGCCAACAGGTAAGGGCTGTCCAGCCATGGGCAGCCTCTTACCCCACATCTGCCCAGCAACAGATACCCCCGGCTGAAGTTTGGAATGGGGCCAGACAGCCACAAGTCCAGTTCATGGCGGGTTCAATCAAACAAAGCAGAATGCCTGGGTGTCCGGGCTGGACCCCGCGTAAGTGATCTGACAGGACAGGAAGGCGGGCAAAATGAAAGACTGCCAATGGACAGGACTTAAACCACATAACATAACTGGGGCCCAGGAAGGCGGACCAAAAGAAAGACTGCCAAAGGACACGACTTAAACCACATAACATAACTGGGGCGCAGGAAGGCGGACCAAAAGAAAGACTGCCAAAGGACAGAACTTAAACCACATAACATAACTGGGGCGCAGGAAGGCGGGCCAAAAGAAAGACTGCCAAAGGACAGGACTTAAACCACATAACATAACTGGGGCGCAGGAAGGCGGGCCAAAAGAAAGACTGCCAAAGGACAGGACTTAAACCACATAACATAACTCGGGCCCAGCTCCGGTTTGCTTCAAGCGGAGTGATGCAGACGAACAGACCCACAAGGTAAGACCATTTCAGTTTACTCTCCCATGACGGTCTCTCCATATTATATACTGGCTCTTTGTCTCGCTGCCCGCAGCAGGCGTAAGGTCCCAGTACACTATCATGACACAAACAGGCCTTTTCTTGTAGTCCTGCAGGAGTAACACACGCTGCACTCGTAGTTCTTGCTCTAAACATTTTTAGAAATCTTTATTTAAATCACAAACATCTCAAAATTGTAAATTTTTTCACAAAAATCAACACCCCCAAAGTGACCATAATTCGCATCACTATCACCACACATGGCCTTTCAAAAATACACAATTGATCAGAACGCCGAATTACACTCAGCTAAACCATCTGAGTTTGACACTTAACACCAGATGAGTACGTTGTACAGGGTACATGTCACATCAGCCTGACATGTTTCATCCTGTAGCGTTCATAATGACAAAATAATGTGACTTCTTCAGGGAAACGGCGATATATGCAAATACTTTCAATGACATTTTACTATGATAATGAGGACCTCAGAGAAAAGACGCTCATGTGATGCAAAACATCCTTTTTATATCAGGTGTGTATAGCCTCTGCATACTGCATGACTGACAAGTGAACTGGCGTCTTAGGGCTCCAAACGAAACCTCTATGCTGTATCTCAACTTTGCTTAACTCTTTCGAAGAGTTCTTTAACCTTCAATTGCTGCTGCATGCACTGCGGTGCTCCTTTTCCATTCTTCGGTCTGTAGATAGGCCGCCCTACCTCCAACGCTTCGACATCGTATTACGTGCCAGGAGGCGCTAGGCAAATACAAGATAACATGACCAATCTACATCATCATGGGTGTCGCTAGGGGTGGACAAAAGGTGGCAGCCTTCCCCACTAATTCATAGTCTAACACCACCCCACCCAAAATCCCCCCTCCTACCCCTGTTGCCAAACTCCACCCCAGCCCCGCTGGCAAAGGGCACTTTTCAGCAGACTTACAGGTGCTCCGCCAGCCAGCCTTTCATCTGGCCTGCAGAAGGCCAGATGGGAAAACAAGGGCCATGATTATCACAGAGGCCAAGGCCACCTCAGTGAAAAGCGGCCTTCCCATGTGCTGAACACAGTATTGGTTGCCAAATGTTTCTGCTTGCAACAATAAAAAAAGACATTTCAACAAATCTTGCTCCTACAGCCCCCGGTTAGAGTCGTGGCCTCAGACCCCTCTGGGCAACTTAAATTTAGTATTTGCCCCCGATTTAGGGTTCCCTCAGGCCCGTGTGTAAGCCTTGCAGGCTCCGCTCCTACCCGCTCTTCATTTCCCCCCTTTCCCCCTACCTCCCGCCTCCCATCTCACCCTCCATCCCTGATTGACGCTCCATTCAGGTCATTAGTGACACACCCGCGGCAGCCCTCTGCTCGGCAGCCCCTGCGGCTAAAACCCCCAAGGCAAAGGGTGGCTCCCAAAGAGGCGGCTCTGAACAGTGTCTGCAGGTGTCAGCAGGGGAAGCCAGTGGCCAGCCCGTCAACCAGCAGCAACAAACAAGATAAGAGTGGCCAGGGTGGTGAGTAGAGCAATCACTCTACTCTTGAAGCCCTGCCACATAAACCTACTTACACTGTGATAGTACTATAATTATTTGCTGGTGCTCTCTGTGATAGTACTGTGTTTTTTGGCTTGTCCCTTAGGAAAATACTGTGATTGTTAGACTGTGCCCTAACTTTAGAAACTAACACACATTGACCCGATTCGAATCTAGAAAGCACCACTACAGAATAGCACTGGGATTGCTAGCCTGTGCCCTCTAAGATACTACTGTGATTATTGGCCTGCATCTTCTAGGATAGTACTGTGTTTATTAGCTTGCACCTTCTAGGATAGCACTGTGTACATTGGCTTGCACCTTCTAGGATAGTACTGTGTTTACTGGATTGCACCTTCTAGGATAGCACCGTCATGATCCCAGTCAGTGGACATACCCCTCATTCAGGCTTTCAGGCTAGGCAGAGAACATTAGATACAACAGCAGGTCAAATGTGGGTGTTAGCCTGGCACACATGGCATTTACATCATTCTCAGCATACACGTACATAGACTTTTGTGATGTTTTACAGTAATTCCATACACTTAACATGGCCGCTGCAAGGTCCATTCGTAAGTTGCAGCACGCTCTATTCATATTGCATAGGGAGCTACTTAAGCCCCGCCTATGCTGGAACGCGCATTTCGCGTCTGCTCCGCTGACAGCGGGTAACGTTACTGGCGTTTCTCCTCACAGAACCTGTAAAAGGAGATAATAGAGACAGTTTTACAGCAAACTACAGAGTTCAATAGTTAATAGAAAACACTTACCTGTCTAAGGTTATCTCTGAAGCAATTATCTTTCGTCAGAATTTTCACTCACAGCCGTAGCATCTTCAGTCAGCAGTCTTCGCTCGTAGTCGCAGCATCTTCTGCCAGAAGGATCACTCACCGCCGCAGAATCTTCAGTGAACAGTTTTCATTCGTAGTCGCAGCAGCATCAGTCAGAAGTTTCTTCCGCAACCACAGCATCTTCCGAAGGTATTTTTCCTCAGCTTTCCGTAAACCGACAGACAAGGCAAGAGGTTTTTAAATTAACAATAAACAAATGTAATAGTTAAAGAAAGAAAAAGTTTACTAAGCATTTTACGTACCTGAAGGTTTTTTCAAGTTTTCACCTCACAGTTGTTTCTGCGTGCTTCCCCGAAGGCTGCAGTTACTCCGTATAGGCGAATTTACGTTTTAAAATAAATGTTTTCTCATCCTGAGTATCTCCACAGCTCTCTGCAGGCATAATTCCTTTTCCTAAATTCAGAGAACCTGCAAAAGAAAGGAAAAAAGAGCAAGTTATTAGAAAGAGATCTCTCCAATTTAGGAATTAACCCAAGCCCTAAAAGATTGCAGTATTTTCACCAGTTACTTACCCCAAGACTCATTCTTTAAAAAGTAAAGACATTTTGTGACAAGAGACTATAGAATACTTCAGCTACCCAAGTTACCATTGTTTCTTCATCTCAACGCGCCCCTGTAGAAAAGCAAGATGGAGAGCTCCACAAAAAATAAACACAGGTGAGAAGGGAGGGATTAAAAGAGTACACATGTTATGCAGTAGTATCTTAGCCAATAGATGTTATAGTGTTCTATTATTGTTAGTGTTGTGTAAACAGAAAGAGAATCCAAAAAGTGTCAAGCACCAAGTCCACAGGCCGAGAAGTCATTACGCTCCTGGGGAGGCCAGGTAAGCATTACAAGTACTGTGTTTATTAGCTTGCACCTTCTAGGATACTACTGTGATTATGTGCCTTGCATCTTCTAGGATAGTCCTGGGATTTTTGGCTTGTCCCTTGGGATGATACTGTGATTGTTAGACTGTGCCTTAACCTTAGAAACTAGCACACATTGACCTGATTGGCATCTAGAAAGCACTACTACAGAATAGCACTGTTATTTTTAGCCTGTGCCCTCAAGGATACTAACGTAATTATTGGCCTGCACCTTCTAGGATAGTACCGTAAATTATCAGCTTGCACCTTCCAGGATAGTACTACGATTATTGGCTTGCACCTTCTAGGATAGTACTGTAATTATTTGCTTGCATCTATAGTACTGTGATTATTATCTTGCATCTTCTAGGATAGTACTATGACTATTAGCTTGCACCTTATAGGATAGTACTGTGATCATTACCTTGTTCCTTAGGACCAATATGTGATTGTTAGACTGCGCTCTACCCTTAGAGATTATAACTAATTGACCTGATTTACACCTAGAAAGCACCAGTACAGAATAGCACTGAGATTATTAGCTTGCACCTCTAGGATAGTACTGTGTTTTTGGTTTGTCTCTTAGGATAATACTGTAATTGCTAGACTATGCCCTAACCTTGGAAACTAGCACACATTATCCCGATTCACATCTAGAAAGCACCACTACAGAATAGCACTGTGATTGTTAGCTTGTGCACTCTAGGGTACTACTGTGATTAATGGCTTGGCTCTAGGATAATACCATGTTGATTAACCTGCACCTTCAAGGATAGTACTGTGATTATTGGCCTGTGCCCCCAAGAAAGTACAGTGATTATTAGCTTGCACTTCCTAGGATTGTACTGAGGTTATTGGCTTGTTTCTCAGGATAATACTGTGATTGGCTGTTAGATGCACACTACCCTTATAGTTTAGCACACAATGACCTAACTCACTTCTCGAAAGCATCTGTATAGAATAGTACTGTGATTAGCTGGTGCCCTCTAGGACAGCAGTGTGTTTATCAGTCTGTACCCTCTAGCATAATATTGTGGTTATTAGCTGTACCCTACTTCACACTACATAGATTTTGTTTATTGCTGTAAGTCTCTTCCAGGGAGACCCACATTAAGGACAGCCACTGGAATACCCCAGTGATATAACCCTAGTAGACCTCCCCAACCGGACTACCCAACTCGAGACAGCGACTGAACTACCACAGCAATATCACCTGACAAGACCACACCAACAGAAGGAGCCCAAGCTTATATAAGACAACCCCCACACCCAATCCAACACCACAAGACAGCCGGACCTAAAACACAAAGACCAGCTCTGCAACAACGAACCAGAAAAAAAAAACCTATCCAAATAACACACAAGCTCAAAAAGCAGTGCAAACGATTTGGACCAAAGGAAAGACGAAGAGCAGAAAGAACAAACCCAATGGAACACTGCCGAAGACCCACATCTGCAGAACACACTGCAACAGACAAGAACGACAACAGAACCAGAGCAGAGAGAAGTGAAAACTCCCTTGACCCATCTCCATACATGGCAAACAGCACTCACCAGAACGAACCAACCCAACGTCCAAATCAAGAACGACCAACAACCAAACTCAACCATGCAGAAGAAGAACGGACAAAGCTAGAAATAACAAGAACATAATTGACGCCTTAACACCTAACATCACCAAAACAAGAGGACCCTCCGCTCGACAGCCACAAACTTAGAAGAGAAGCCTGATGAAAACAAAAACCCAAGACTGAACCTAGAAGAGCTTTTCGATGACAGACACAACTCTACCAAAACCTCAACTAGAGATCGACCTGGAAGGAAACCTTAACACCAGTCAGAAGACAACGCCAACAATAAAGCACAAACCAAACTACAGCTTTAAAATCCACGGCAAGCTAATAAACGCAAGATCCATGTCAAAACACTCAGAGATCTGCGACCTTCTCTGCGACAAAGGCATTGACATCCATCACAGAAACATGGCTGGATGACAACTACAAAATCACACTCCAAAGCTGCCTCTCCGCCAACTTCAAATGCCTTCAGGTAAACAGGAAAAATAAAAGAAGGAGGAGGCCTCGCAATAGCATTCAAAGAACACCTGAAAGTAAAAACAGACGAACCTTTTAACATCAACTGCGAAACAATGGTCATACACCTATCGGCTAATCCAAAAACAATCATCAAATTCATACTGGTTTACAGACCACCGACATACGATGCAACTTCGTCGACAATTTCATAGAAGCCATCACCAACATGGCCATCGAGCATGAACATCTAATAATCCTGGGGGACTTCAACATTTGGTTTGAAGAAAAACACGGCAAAACTCACTAATTAGGCAGCTAACAACCATGAATTTTCAACAGTTAGTCAAAGGGGTAACACACTCGGCAGGACACACCCTTGATGCAATCTCCGCCAAGAAAAAAATTAGCACTACCAATACAAATACTTTGGAACGACCATCTCATCATTCCATTTATGATCACACTACCAACTTAAGTCAGCATGCAGCCCCTCAAGCTCACAACCACCTCAAAGATCTGAAAAAGACCATGCAGAGGCGTTGCTAGGGGTTGTGGGGGGGGCTAAGGGGGATATAGCCCCTGGTCTTTTGGTTGTAGCCACGGATAGAATCTCAGGAGCTACAGCCAAAAGGCTAGCTAGCCCCCAGTCCCGACATTAGCGTAGCCCCGGGTCTTTTCCAGACCTAGCAACACCCCTGGTCCCATGTGTAGCCCTCCTCCCTCCACATGTAAAAGGAAGAAGCCATGATTACAGTAGGACCAATCCCATTAATAGCCCTCCGTCCACATGTATGGCCCTCCTTCCACATGTAAAAGGCAGTAGCGGTGATTATAGTAGCCTCAGCCCCATGTATATTGCTCCTTCCACATGTAAAAGGCAGAAGTCATGATTACAGTAGCCTCAGCCCCATGTATAGCGCTCCTTCCACATGTAAAAGGCAGAAGCCGTGATTACAGTAGCCTCAGTCCCATGTATAGCCATCCTTCCACATGTAAAAGGCAGAAGCCGTGATTACAGTAGCCTCAGTCCCATGTATAGGCATCCTTCCACATGTAAAAGCCAGAAGCCATGATTACAGTAGCCTTAGCCCCATGTATAGCCCTCTTTCCACATGTAAAAGGCAGAAGCCGTGAGTAGCCTCAGTCCCATGTATAGCCCTCCTTCCACATGTAAAAGGCAGAAGCCGTGATTACAGTAGCCTCAGCCCCATGTATAGCCCTCCTTCCACATGTAAAAGGCAGAAGCCGTGAGTAGCCTCAGTCCCATGTGTAGCCCTCCTTCCACATGTAACAGGCAGAAGCCGTGATTACAGTAGCCTCAGTCCCATGTATAGCCCTCCTTCCACATGTAAAAGGCAGAAGCCGTGATTACAGTAGCCTCAGTCCCATGTATAGCCCTCCTTCCACATGTAAAAGGCAGAAGCCGTGATTACAGTAGCCTCAGCCCCATGTATAGCCCTCCTTCCACATGTAAAAGGCAGAAGCCGTGATTACAGTAGCCTCAGCCCCATGTATAGCCCTCCTTCCACATGTAAAAGGCAGAAGCCGTGATTACAGTAGCCTCAGCCCCATGTA
Source organism: Ambystoma mexicanum (assembly GCF_040938575.1). Classification (NCBI taxonomy): domain Eukaryota; kingdom Metazoa; phylum Chordata; class Amphibia; order Caudata; family Ambystomatidae; genus Ambystoma; species Ambystoma mexicanum. The sequence goes on from NC_090934.1 coordinate 1,012,129,647, forward strand.
TAGCCCTCCTTCCACATGTAAAAGGCAGAAGCCGTGATTACAGTAGCCCTCCAAAACTGGTCTGTACTGAAAAAATCCAAGTGGGTTGTGAGTGAGGAATAGCCTTTTCCGTAAAGTCCGGTTAATCCGGCACAGGCAGTAAGTTAATGGCCTCTCTTCATACGGGGTCCCAGACCATCAGCCCATGAGGTCCCTAGTGGAGAGAAAGAATATTGAGTCTCATGAAAACAATACATCTCTTTAGCCGATCTGTACAGGGTTTAACTAGATACAAACGAGGTGCATTAAGACAGAAACCCTGACTAGCAAAAGAGGAATAACTTATTTTGTTGTGCAAGCTACTAAGATTCAGACCACCATCCCAGGTTTTCCCTTTATTTTCCAACGTACTCAGTGCATGAGGGAAATCAGTCAACTCCTCCAAAGTTAGGGATATATTGGCCAAAATGTCCTAGTGGTTTCCCGAAGGTTCTGAGGGTCGGGATTAGAGTTGGACCGTTCACATTGTTTGGCCATCAAAGCCAATGAGCCATTGGCATCCAAGACGGGAGAGTGAAGCGATGAGACATTTACAGCGAAATTCCCTAGCCTCCACCCTGAATATGTTATGCTATGTTATGTTGCACTTATATAGCGCCTTATATACCATTGGTATGGTCTGAAGGCGCTGGTAGGTTGAACGCCCTTGGGAACCGAAGTTCTGGTCAGTAGAGGGAGTAGAGAGAGTCCAATGGTGCGTGTGCGCAACCGGTATGTGTGCAGCTGGTGCGAATTCCTGTGGTAGCTGCTTCCTAGCGGTAGGTGTGGTGGCTGAGAGGTCAGGAGTATGTGTTCGATCTGGCCGTAATTATCCAGACCGAGAGTGGCAGCGTTAGGCCTGAGGAGAACGCCTGGCTGGGGGTGCGAGACCAGCAATGATTACTTAGAGTGATGGGGAGTGAGCGGTAGATGTTGATATGAGAACAGTTATACCGAATGGTGTCATAGTATCTCTGTGTTCTAGTTGAGTGGTGGTGTAAGGAGAGAGTAAGCGTGGGGTGTGATATGAGGTATGCTCTTTCAAAGGATCCATGCATTCCAAGGCATAATACGGATGTCATGCAATTCTGCAATTCGACCGCTCTCCCCACTCATCCGCTCTCCGCACTCGTCCGCTCTCCATACACATTTACTCTCTACACTCATCCGTTCTCCACACTCATCGGCCCTCCACATTCAGCGGCCCTCTACACTCATTGGTCCTACACATTCATCCGCCCACCACATTAATCCTCTACACTCGTCCGCTCTACACACTCGTCCGCTCTACACACTCATGCCGGCTGCATATGAAGCCCTTGCTCCTCCCCTTTCCATTGTTGCCCTTCGCGGGCTTACGGTTGCGCTTGGCGCTCTTTTGGAACTCTTGCCGCCCTCTCCCCTGCCCCCGAGAGGGGGGAGGGACGAGAGAGCGGAAGGAGGGAGGCCCCTGCCCCGGTTATCGGGGTGCCTCCTGCATTTTCTTTCTCTATTTCCGTCGTCACCTTCATAACCTGGGCATTTGTCCATTAGTTAGGCCATGTGTATCAACCATTTCTCATTCTTGCCAGCCCCTTTCCTTTCCCCTCTAGTAAGGTGCTGAATGAGACATTTTCTTTTGGTTTGGCCTAACAAGGCCGCATATTTATTTTCACATATATACAACCACAGCAAACAGATCTTGAAAATCGTTCCAAAGATGTAGCGACTGCTCCTTGTCCTGCTTCCCCCTTTTTATCCATGTCCATTGCAGGCCCAACTCCCCCAAGACCTTCGAGTCTGAGAACCGCCTGCCCCTGCAGGTATTTGCGGACTGGGGGAGCGCCGTTTGTTGGGGGGAAGCTGAGCCCCAATTGCTACCGCCAGACACCCCCGCCGTTTAGGCTCCCAGGAGGCGCTGTCCAGAATGGGCGAAGCCCCTTCCGGTTTAGCAATGGCTCATTCGGAGTCTTTCTCTTCTCATTGGTCGCCACAACACGGCCACGCCAAAGGTGGGTTACCGCCCACCGTGGCTCCCCCCATATGGGTAAGCAGCCCAGCCAATGCCTTCTATGGTCAACCAGTGCATTTTACAGCACATACATTTTAGAAGTAGCATTTACAGCAATGTCGAAGCATAGAACAGCTCAGCAATAGTGGCTCGACCTGCTGAGTTACCTTGGTAGTTTTCTGCTTTAGGCCATTCTCTACTTTTGAAGAATTCCACATTGGGAGTGGCTCCCCGATTGTGCTCAAAATCACTATTGACCCCAGCGCAGTCCATGTATGTAAGTTTAAAGCCAATAGGGTTTCGACTACAGTCACACTGTCTGTGCACAGTATTATTTAGGTTGTAGTCAGAAATTTAAAAATGTAAACATCTCTACGGGAGTCAAGGGAGGTTCTTGCCCCCGTTCCTAAAGAACCAAGGACTCACATTGCCCCTTACCCAGCTGTACTCATGCCAATGGCTGATATCTCTTCTGTGAAACAGACTGGCTACATAATAATTGAAGGTGAGCTACGAGTGATGTCTTAGTTAAAAGAAAACTCTATTTCAGTTAAAAGCATGGAGTCTCATTTTGAGCACATAGTGTTAAAGTGGTTGAACAATGAGCAATGTCTTGTGTGTTTACTTATGCTGTCTCTTGCGTGTATGTCCATCATGTACAAGAAGTGGCATGCTCACATCAAACATTGACTAAGAGCCAGTGACTATCACACACATGTATAAGTAATTGGGAATATTAAAGACATCCTAACTCAGCCTGTGTCAGATGTGAGATGGTAAACCAGTTCTTATTGCATGCATTGCAAACTAAAATTGCAATTACCGTACAAGAATACTAAAAGCAAATGTGCTCACAGCAAAGATATGGGCATTGCAGACCTTCGACGGTACAGCTCAAGAGCTTGATGTTTCGGCCTCCACATCAGCCTTTTCCAGTATACTCAACGGTGAGTGACCATGGAAGTGGTAGGCCGGCACATCTGGAAGGCTGCAGATGGATCACCACTGCTTCAGACTGTTGGGATATTTCCAGGACTGAAAAGGGGTACATAGTACCTGGTCAATCTAGTTAATCCCCTTCTCTCCTCGCCCCCCTTGAGGGCAGAGAACTACAAATGTTATTGCAATCAATGCGCACATGAAAAGCAAGCTGAGACCTTTAAAGGAATTCTGGAGATGAGAGGCCCAGGCGACCAGAAGCGAAGGGTCAGCGCTGCATAGGCAGGGTCATTGCAAGTGCCCACTCATCTCCCACAGAAAACAAGGATTGGCAACACCAACAGTTTTGGCTTTTGTGTAAGCATGGGATGGCCATTTGCCAGGCCCCACGGTAATGGTACTGCCTGGCCAAAAGATGCCAACAGACGGAAAAGGGTGCAATTACCCTGGCATGTCATAGTTGTGGTATCGGGTAATAAAATCACCACAAAAATGTCGCCGTAAAAAAAAAACAATCGCGGCAAAAATGCTGTGGTTTGACCCAGTAAAGGTGTACCCCATTATACCATTTAAGGGGAGCGGGCATTGCGGGGTTGTCCCCTGCTCCCCTTAAATGGTATAATGGGTCCAGGGGTTGCGGGGGTGTCCCCCGCATCGTTTACATGATTGTGGCGCAAAAAACCATGGCATTTTTGCCGCAATATTTTGCATTCACGGCCATTTTTGGCGCGATTTTAAGTCATGGAACCATAGTTGTGCCTGCAAAATTCCTTTCTGCTACCTATATACAAGCCAAAACTGTTGGCTTTGCCAGTGCTTATTATTAACAGGACTTTAGTCCAAGGAACATGTCTTTATACTTGGTTGCAGCTGCAATGAAGCCAATCGTTTTCAGCAGGCGGTTTAGAAATAACACTGGCAGGGCAAAGTTCCATGCTACCACTTCAGAATGCAAGCTCAGGGAGATCCCAGGAGGATGGGTTTTGGCTGGAGAGGGGCAGGACGCGGGTGCGAATGGCCATAGGGATTAGCATGGTCATGGGTAATCCATGGTGTGTAAATAACCGAGCAGCACCCACAAGCTGTGCGTCCCTCCGCACGTCACCTCCCTCCTAGTTGTACATTAATGCAATACTTTCAGCTGATCCGTGGTGCTTAATTTCAGTACAGACGGGCTAATTGCATGGGCCGCAAAAATAAAAAGCATCTAACAGTTAATAGGTACATAATTGCAAGCTACAACTGAAGCTAAACTTACACTGTCCGCTTCTCTCCCTCTCCATCTCCATCTCCCCACTGGCCTCGCCCACATCGTTTATTATTTCAACATCTGTCAACTTTCTTTCCTTGCAGCTTACACAGCCACATACAGGACTTAACCTCTTTAATGTTTATGCTTGAATGATGCCTTCCAAGGTGGAGGTTGCCGTTTCCATAGGTATTGCAGGCCCCGACCCTAGTATTTCCTGTGAATGAGCCAAGCCCAGCATTTCACAGCCAACCCTTCACTGCCTATCAGGAGCCAGTATGGGGATTGACGTGCAGGAGTAGTGTGGGCACATCTTTTCAAAGCAAGGCTGTCTGGCTGCCTGATTTCTTACTAATTAAGCGCGCACCTCTGAAATGTGTTTGCAACCTGCACACATTTGAATTCTGGCAAGATGGAATTGAGCCTTCAAAAGTTAACCAATCGAGTACCTTGAAGGTCCCCCTTCTCGTTTCTATCAACTGAACTATGAAACTCAATGCCCAGGTGGGCTCTGCATAGGTAACCATCACATAGTCTTCAGAAAGTCTCTCAAAATCTAACGGCGTACTAGACTGCAACAGATAAGTTAGCATGACACCCTCTAAAGACGGGACCAAGCTGAACTTTCAACTTCTAGCTCCCCAAGGCTGGCACTCTAGAACTCACTCACCCAAACTACTCGGATGAACCAGCATAGCCCGCCTCTCTCAGCAACATAATAGCCATCACAAATCTGGGGAAAATGGCCGATCAGAGCACCAACCTCGCAAACCAGGACCAAATAGAGATTAACTCATTTGGGTCAGCCTCACTGCCCTATGAAATACACCTGTGCAAAACACTTACATCTAGAACACCTTATAGATATAACCAAAATTGATGGTTTCATTCATAAATGAATGATTGGGACAAAACCAATATTTTGTTTCTCACTAATTCCTTTGTATCCTCCCCATTGCCAATCCTTTTTCTCTGTCTGGTGCTCATTACAAATGGATTTTTGTGCTTCTTGCGTTAATCCATGTACATATGACGTTTTAATGGCTTTATGTTACCGACATTGTATGATTTGCACGTAAATATTGATTGGCATGGCATTGGATACTCATATCATTTCCATTATAATGTTCTTTTTGGATTTGTGTCTATACTCACGCAACGTTTGTTATATACACTATGATTATGTAAGGAATGTATTTAGCCCTGTTTTGAGGAAGGCCGTCCGGGCCGAAACACGTGTCACACTAAGGGCCATTGTGTAAAGAAAACATATAATTAAAAAACCTTTTTGCACCTGATTGGGCGCTCCGTCCTGGATTCTCTCTCTTTTTGTTTAGACCTTATAGATCAGAACCCAGTAGAGTTAGACAGTAACACCTAATCTCAATAGAGAACATGACTTGAACACTACTGCTTTAGTTTAGCCTGAAAAATCCAATAATACAACTCTGCAGGAACCTGAAAACAACCTCCCTTTCCCCCTAAATAATCGACTCACCTTTCTCTCTACTAGCACCATTAAACTACACACACGGACCATAACAACACAGGCAGATTAATGCCTACTAGCACCACCCAAGCAACAGGAACTTTAGGGGAACAGCTCAGAGCTCATTGCATGGCCTGCTACATATTTGGCTCCATCACATACTGTGCTCCCCTATCTCCCAGCGCTGTCGTCTAACAGAGCTTGAGTTTTTCTCTCTGGATAGTGTCAATGCCACAAGCCACATAGTACAATATGGGCACTCAGGACTCTGGCCCACACTTATCAACGCCATATATTTTGCACCCGACACTCCTTTATACCAGAGCTCTGAAGTTTCCTGTGGCCATGCACAAGATCACCACTCAGTCCTGTTTTAAATTCTGGTACTTGTGCTTTTCCTATATTTGAAATGTGAAAAATAACAGACAAATCCCAGAATACAAAGGGAAGAAACAGGACCGCATGGCCCTTCTCACGCATGGCCATGGGAAACTTGAGAGCTCTGTTTAAACCTTTTTTATTTTAAATTAACCATCCGAGTAGTAGTACAATCAAACTACATATCACTGCAGGCTTCAAATGACATGCGTATCATAACTCCCTACCAAGGCCTTGAATGGCATCGTTCTGTGATTAGCAAGGTGTTCAAGGAGGCCTATCCTGGGCATTTACTGCACCAGTGCATTCCATGCTGTCAAATTATCACTGCTCTTGCTCTTTCCCCTCTGTAATGCCCCAAACCAGAGATCCGACTCTGCTGGGGACCAGAGTTTCTAGTCTCTCCACCAATTATCCAACCTAGGTCCTGAGGGGGACCTCCACGCCATAGCGATCTTTCGTTCAGCCAACACACAGGACTTGAGAGCTATTATACTCACATACCCTCTATTTTATTGGCAGAACCACAGTTCCACCACACATTTCAGAGATACACTATACAAGACCAATTTACATTACCATCAAATAGGGTAGTAATAAAATGCATCACAGCACTTAGATGTGAGAGGTATTTGGCAGGAAGTGGGAGATCTAAACAGCATTATTATTATTATTGGTAAACTTGAAATAATGGAGAAAGTTTAGATGGAGCATTGTTATGGTTTATCTGTTGAACACAATGAGTGGACCTTTCAAGGACCACCATTGAACTGTTATGTTGGAGTTGTAATACACAAGTTTGATTGGGGAGCGATTCAGGCTTCTATTGGTTGAATCATGAAAGTACATGGTGAATGCAAAGAGTGGGGGTGATTGCAGACTGTTAATTTTTATTATGTATTTGTTCATCATATGATTTAAAGCTGCAGCAACAAATGTGGTAAACGGTGCTCAATAAAGACACACAGTAAAACACCTGTAAGACCAAATGCCTTTGGAAGCTGTTCCTGCAGCCTTTTTGCAACTTTTTCAACTGTTGAACAGGTTACCTTTTTTGATGAAAACCTTTTACTTTCTTAATCCTACCCTGAACTTGCATAATGTCACCTTTTTAATAAACAAAATGCAAGTGAGTACAGGCTACTCCACCCTTTAACACAATTAGGTACAGGTAGGGAAGAACAGTGTAACAGAGGTATTGATCACTCTGTCATTGCAAGAGAGGTAATGGTGTGAATCTGGTCAAAACAAAAATGTATTCATAGTTTAACAAAAACACCAAATTTAAAAACGCATGAATCAAAATCTAACAGCATTTCTAATACATTCAAACTGTTTAAACACAGTAGGACTAAAGACAAAGCAATGTGGTGATGTTAGTAGTTGGAGTGACTTAGTGTATTGTACTTCTTAACAGCACACTTGGAAAAGTCGACATTTTGTGTTTCCAGGTCGGGGATATCCTCCGTGCATTCCTCAGGACTGTATTGCTAAAAGTGATGTGGTCTCAGTCTGGACTTCTTGTTCAAGAACGAGGGAGTTATTTCTAAATAAAAACAGAGATAAAAAGGTGTTGGAATGGAATGTACCTGTCAGGGCAACCGGAGCAAGTGGTGTAGTGCCATGTGCCCTTGTAGCTGAGGTTCACTACCTACCTTTTAGTAGTTCTGTGTCTCTTGGGTAATTTTCTTCATGGAACTGCCATCTGTCCAGTGCCTAGTCTTGCTTATGAGCTGGCGAATGCTGCGGTTTATAGTGATATTTTCGAATAACATTTTGTCAAAAGTCAAAATGTCGAAAAAATAATGTAAAAAAAAAATTCTGTCTTTTTTTGTTGGTTTTTTGTTCAAAATGGGGGGTTTCCCCCCAATCCCCCCTTTTTAATTTTCTTTTCTGTTTTAACCCTTTTCTTTACTTGCGGAACCCAAAAAAAACATATAAATAAAAAAAAAAAAGCATTCGAAATTTTTTGGGGGAAATTTTTTCGACATTTTTGTAATTCGACCAAATGTTTGACATTTTAACCTGACACCGAATACTGCGTAAAGGGGCAAGAGAGGGCAGTGGGTTCCTCATTACTATGTTGCTACTACTCGATAATATGGTTGTGCTTGGGGCTTTTCACAAGAAGAGCTAAAAATTACCCGATTACCTGGTGACCAGGTCTGTTAGACAGTCCTTTGTGGTTCTCATCAGGTTATACGAGCTGGTACACGATTCAAGAACCTTCGGTAAGGAGAAAAGTGTCTGTCAAAATTGCTGAGTGGGCACTACAGTATGTACACTTAACTCTCAGAGTAGCCTGTGTGTAAGTTCAGACCACTAAATAGAAAAAAGGCTGCCGCTTATTAAATACTATTGATGAACCGTCTGTTTTGATTTAGGTTAATTTTACATTGAAAACAAGGTGCGTGGTGCCGTGAATGCGCTTGTGTGCGCCTTGTCTAATTGTCTCTCTTTAAGTGGAGAGCCGCCCCGGGAATGGGTGGGCTGGAGTTCAAGTAATGGGATGCCGAGCTGTTACAAGCGCCACTAAATGGTTGCTAAGCAACGCAGACGCAGATCCGCGTTATGTTGCAGGTACCGACACAGAAGTGGTTGGGCCACAGTGGCTGTCTAGCCCGTGCGCATGACATAGTTGCAGCATATTTTGGCGGATCTACTTGTTTCCATCAAGAAGCGGACCGTCTGTCTGGAAGTTGAGCGCACTGTCTCTGCTTAGCGCATGCGTGGCGGGGCAGGAGGGGCTCGTGTGGTAAGGAGGGAGTTTTATTGGCTATTGTGCGGCTGGGCTGTCATTCTAGCGTTGCTAGGCGACGACGGACGCTGTGAATGCGGCACTGCGGTACCCTTAGTGTTACTGACGCATATGAAGCAGGTGTGGTTCCAAAATTAAAGGAACAGGATGTTCTTGTAGATGGCAGAGTCTGTGATAGGCCTGTGTGTAAAAAACGCACCATTCTACGTGAATGTATGGCAATGGGACCTCTGGTAAGTCTAAGCTGCAGGGGGAGTACTGAGGGGGACTAACATGGCTGCATCCATCTGTGGATTTGTCTGGCAAGTGATGAAACATGGCTAACACAAGTCCATGCTCTAAGGGAAAAAGAGCCCTGAGGAAAGCTCGGAGGATAGTATATGCATTAAAACTGAAACCACGTTCAGATATCCCGAGCTGGAAACACAAAGGGCCTGATTGCAATTTCCAATTCACGAGTCAAGGTTAGTACCAGAGGCTTGACCTTGCCTCCCCAACTCTGCCGTTCACCAGGAGGGTCGCTGGCGTCCTTCGGTCACTTCTCCATTAGGTAAAATATGTTAGAAAAAAACACATATATCGTTTGCCAACACTTGTTCTTAGTCTTGAAATACTCCTGGCCTTCTGCATTTGGACCCGTGACTCTAGAGAACTAGGCCCCCTCTTTTCTAGCTAAGGAAGTTCTTTTTAAGGTGTAATACCTTATATTTTAAGGCTGTGTAAGGTGTTTCTAATTTCTTTATTTTGCACATATTCGTTCTCAATCTAAAGATCACTTACCTGCTTCTTGTCTTGCTATCCTACAGTATTCATAAACTGATCTAACTGTATTCCAAAAAGTGAAGTGTTAGGGCTCTTAACAGTGCAAACCAAAAGTGAATGTATATAAAATGTAGTGAATGTTGTAGCGTGTTACTTACCTATGCTGTGTTATTGTTAAGAGTTTGTCGAAGGCCTGAATAAATAACTACATTTTTATACATACTGCCTCGATTGTGTTATTAAGAGTGCTCTGTGTGTGCTGTTGCGAACCGGAAGAAGCACTCTGATGCAACAAGGGTGTTTTAGCGATCTTCATTTCTTAAAAAGAAAGAGAATGCCTATTGACCCCAACACTATGGGGGATGTTTCCTTCCTAGCCAAACTAAGGTGCTCATCTTTAATGAAAGTCCACAAAATAATATGTCCTCCGTCCAATAAGCTATTCCTGTCCGGCCCGATCACTAAATGTATAACTAACTTAGGTATCTTATCTTTCAGCTGCATTTCTCCAGGCTTCGTTTTAGGGTTTTCCAAAGTGTATAGCTCTGTTAGGCACACAGTCAATACAGAACATTTCTCCTCTTATTACTGGTCTCCCAAATAAGCCTCTGCAGCTCTTGATGTAGGGTGGAGACGTTCGTCTCTGAAAACCTCAGATAGCTTTTCCTCTTCTTCTCCCACTCTTTGTGGCAATCTTCTCTTCCTCTTTTCCTTTCATGATTAAACACTAGCAAAGCAGGGTATTTCACTCTCTCAGTATTGGTTTCCTCTTTAGGTATCTGAGGCCACGCCTCCTGGGAGCTTTCGTTATATTCTCTTCTTAAATGTCTCTGAATTTGATAAGATAATCTCTCAATTAACTCACTTGGTTTCTCATAGTCTTTTCTCATAGACTGCCCATATTTAGCACGGAGTACGCTGAGTGTTTGGTGCACGTTCGTTTTGTAGGCAGTCTGTTGTCCCTGACTACCACTGCTGAGCTGAGGAGGAGGAGTGCTATATAACTTGCTACCTTGGAGGGGCCGTGGCAGAGTGCGCCGAGTGTTTGGTGTTAGGTGGTGGAGGTGGCAAACAACAATCGATCGCTTCAGAAGACCCAACGAGGATCCCCTGCCAAGCTCCAGTGGTAACTGAAGGAAGGACAATGTCGCTAGCTGGCACCAGAACGCTACAGCAGATGAGGCTCCTAGAAGAACCTGAACCAAAAAAAAAAAAGCAAATGATGTGGGAATGATTATATCAGCTGGGAAGAGCTCCGTAATTATGGGGGATACCCTGGAGGGTTCCAGTCATGGAAAACAGCCCCTAGGGACCAGCCCCATGAACCTGAAGCCACAAGGAGCAATGGAAGTACTGCCCCTCACATAGCGGAAGAACAGAATGGGAGTGCAGGGGATAGTGATGATCAAGAGTATGCTCAAGGCACAATGCGAACGGCAGAGCCAGAGATCGAGATCGAGCAGACTCCCCCTTTTGCTCCCTCTCAGCTGTGGGGTCAGGAAAGCTGAGAGGAGGAGAACTATGAAAAAGCAATCCCACCCTACGAGCTGAAAGGAGCTTTGTGCCCGCAACTAGCTGACCAATCCCATGGCGTGTCTACCTTATTAAGAGAAGGAGGATGTGAGGAAACCAATAAAGAACTCAGATTGGGAATCCCTGACCAGGGAGTTCCCCAACAAGCATTGCAAAGAGCTGATCGGGAAGATGATGTTACATCACAACAGATGATCGGTCAATCTATAATTATGGGGTCGAAGGGCAAAAAGTGCGGGAAAGCCATCGAAATGAAGAACTCCGCGTTGGTGGCATGACTATCGACACCCTAGCCGTAACAACTAAAATCTCAACTCAAAGATGATTGTGTCTCCCCGCTGTTATATCCACTAGGGATGAGCTGAGAGGTCTGCAGATGATCCAGCCGTGTGGCAAAGATGTCTAAGATTTGAATAGTCGCCCTGATTCAACCAAGGATGATCCATGGTGCGGTAAAGATGACAAAAATTTGAATAGACACCCTGATTTAGCTCAGGATGATCCCCCAGTAGATGGGAGTGGGTTATGGGTGGGTAAGTCTGGGGGTTACCAGCCTCAGAAAAAACCCAATGAAGACCAAGAAGTTGAGGGCCCGGTTAGATGGCAGCGCAGAATGGCTGAAGTCAAAGATCTCCATCCTTATCTCGACCTGAAATGGACCCTGGCTCTTCAGAGAGCAGGCAATACTTAATTCCCTGAGAGACCTGAGAAGAGATATGCAATATGGCCTGGAGACTGGTGCCGCAGGAGAAAGGGCAGAGGCAATGGCCCAAATGCAAGCAACAGTCGTGGCTTCAAAGGCAATATCGATTGCCCCCTTTACAAAGTTATATGAATCCTTAAATGACTCATTGAAAGATCAGGCTACGCTTATTGCCATGGCCCATGCTAAGATGTCCCATCTTGGACGCTTTGTGATAAAAGAGCAGGACAGGCTGAACAGTGAAGCAGAGGCCTCCTTAAATTGGCAAAATCGCCTGAGCGATCTGGCCAGACTTGCAAAGCTGAATACAACAACCTTAATAGAAGCAGCGCTGGAGGACTGCAAATGGAAGCGGTCCCAATCCGAAACACAACATATTTAGGACGCTGCAAGGAATCCATCCCCAGCTCCCTCGATAAGAACTCTGTAAACCGTGGGAAAGCAAAAACCTGCTAACAAAACTATCACAAACCTGGATCTAACTTTGGAGGGAAGACCGACCAGTGCTCAATTCGCAAGAGGAAAGATCAGTTGATGAGAGGGGGCAGCAGCCAACGGCTATCGCCAGGCCGGGTGTAGCCCCCCCCACCAACAAGGAATTCAGCTAAAAGGATCGAGACTGCAGAGATCACAGTATTGGGAACCAATAACACATTTTCTATCTTTAGGAAGACAAAAGTCCCCACGATCTCATCTGGTAACAGCAAATCTCGACTGATCCATGGGGCATTGGAAAAGAAAACTAAACACATGATGGGTGTAAAAAGGAAATCGAATGGGTCAATGGCTTTTCTGAGACAGCTTTTCCCCCCACTTCGTCCACCCAGCCAATTAAACACCTGAGAAAAGAGTCTACGACTGATCCGAAACCCTGTATTGACCCAACTACCCAGAACCAGAGATCAGAAATTGATAATAACCTGTGGAAGGGGATTAAGATGGAATCTCAGACTCCTGTCTAAGTGACTTAATTGAAATTATAACACGAGAGGATGATGATGAGGGTTGGGCTAACCTGAGTAGGTCTGAGTTGGTAGAAATAGATAGACAAGTATCTTCCCTAACCAACGCAGATGCTCATCAAGTGTAACCATTGGGAAAAAGAATGGAGAATGCTGCTGTGAAAACATCTTTGCAAAAAACACCATTTAGAACATGGGCGGAAAAGAGAAAACATAGAATCAGCCAGTAAAGAACCACAGGTGCATCAGATGAAAACCTTGTTTAAATACGCGAAACTAAGAGTCCCTACGAAGACGGCGACCAGAAACAACTGGGTCTGTCACTCTGATAAGGAGGATATTAGAGTATGTCTGGAAAATGTACTTCCCAATGAAGAAAACCTTATTTTGAATCGGCACATTGTTATGAGTTTATTTCATCACATACCAAAATTGAGAAGATATCAACAGAGGATAGTTGCATTGTCGAGTTCGTAAACGAGTCCCGCACGGAGTGGGTTATTTTACATCTGCGCTTCCAAGTAATAAAAGCTGAAATTCTAGAATTGAGAGAACTGTTATACCCATTGAAATATGACTAGAGCAACCACCAGGAGGGTCATATTGTCTCAATGAAACAAATGTCTCAGGCCGCTCGCCCGCCCTCCAGCGTAAGAAGACATAGCTTAGGTCCCAGTCTAACAGGCCAGAGTAACCGAAGAGCCACCACTTGACTATCAACTAAACCATCATTTAGAGTCACGTTCTCCAACATTGGTCAAAAAAAGAATGCTTTAACAACTAGTAACACTGAGATCTGAAGTGGAAAATTCCCAATCTTGTCATGGTTCGCAGCATCCCTGGCAGAGCCCCACTTGCCCTAGAGCCAGAAAACGGAGGACCGCAAACCCTTATACCTAGCCAGCTGGAATACAAAGGGTTTCGATGAGCTCTTCTCTAATAAAAAATTGGTTCTTGAAAAATGTGACATTATATGCCTGCAACTCTGTGAGGGGTACGAAGTCTACCTGCATGAAGCCCAAAAAGGGAAGATGGGTATACCAAATTTGGGACTGCTAGTGCTGTATAAAATGGCTAGAAAGCTGCAGGTAATTAATGTGAACCAACCAAACCCTTTTGTTCAATCACTATGAATTCAGTTTCAGAAGCTGGAGGGCAATCAAAATAAGACTAATTTTAATCAATGTATATTGGGGGATAATTTGTGAGAAGAATGACCTTCCTACAAAATCAATAATGCAATTGATTGATGAAGCATTAACGACAATGGACGATCCCCACTTCATATTATGTGATGACCTTAATAAGCAAGAGGGGCAAGGTAGATATTAAAGAGCCACAGCGATAGGATGGAGCCCGGAGGGACGCTGCAGGTAGAGAGTGAGGTGGAGGAGAGGAAAGGGCCAAGTTGTACTTGGGAAAATCGGCTAGAGAGGAAGGAGGTCAGCCATGCCAGTGCCCGGTCTCTGATGCCTAGGGTATCATGGAGATAATTTAGGAGGATGGCATGGTTGACCTGTAGAGGAGGTCCCAGACATGGCCTGCACCCCTTCCTCTCATTTCGAGCTACCAGAAGCATACTCGCCAAGGTATGTGACGTATGAAGAGCAAATGAACCTACAAAGAGCTGCACTGGGATTCTGCCCAGTATACATCAGAAGATCCATACCGGTTGAAGCACCCATAACCAGACAACCCTGGGCAGCACGGTACCCTATTAGACAGCCATATCAGCCGCTGATACGAAATGAGGAGTACCTACACACGGTCCACGAAGAGACCCCAAAAGCCTTAATGAAATGCCAGTGGAAATGACAGAAGGGCCTGAACAGACCCGTGAATGAACAAAAGCAGCTGTCGAAGATAACACGCCAGTACGAGTAACTACGAAAATGAATGGAATAGACACAGAGAGGAGACAATGTTACAACGTGAGGAAACAGTGCTACGAGACAAGATGAAAGCAACCGTCCTGTTAACGTGTGTAAATAGGCTTGAAACGCATGATGCTAAGAAATCGATATTGCTTGCAATGCTTAGTAAAAGATCGAGCGGCTAGCACCAACCATATATCTACCTCAATAAGGCACTATACAAGTGCAACTCCATTTTGTAAAAGAAGAAAGGTACCCAGGCGGCCAGAGGCCTGACAGGCCAAGTTTCGAAACTCAGCCAAAGGCAAGAGAAGGCGCGGAATCGAAACTCAGAGCGGCTCATGCCTAGGAAATCGAGGTGAACCAGAGAAGGGGAGGAGAGCGTCAGCTCACAAGACTCCAACTTCAGAGCATACCAGCCTGCCTCATGAAGGTCAACATAAGGGGGGGCCCATGCAGGTGGCTAGGCTGACAGAATTAAATTCACTAAAAGCTGGAAACTGAAGCAGACACATGGTGAACTAACATGATCAGCCAGGCGCGAAAAAGTACCATCGCCTGATGTCATCCAGGACCCGAGGATGCCATAACTTTTCCTGATAAGAGATTACAGTTTCGGGGCCATCCTTAGCCAACTAATGGACACGTCACCCTAAAACACTGATTGATGGAAGGGAGGCAGGGTGAAACTTGGGACACCAGGCACAGGGGTGTCCTTTCTGCATGCTGCTAATTAAAAGTGGAAATGTATGTCTAGGGGTGTAACCTGACCAATCACAATGGACCAAGGTATCTGGAGTCCTATAGATATTGTAACCAATAGGACGTCGTAGTTATAGTGACGTCTATCGCGTGTGATGTAGAGGGATGGGCGTAGACGCCCACTCGATAAGTTATCCAATCCGCATGCCCTATTATCATATACAGATATAACACCTATACTTAAGTTACCTTTCCTAACCAATTATATTGCATGATGATTTTTGTAAAGTTAGACTTCAATGATGAGTTTTATGCATAAAAGTGGCTGTTCAACTGAAGTTCGAGGAAGTCAGAGTGAGACAGGTGATCGCAACGCTGCCGATTTACATTTGTTTCTCTGTTTGATGTAATTGTCATTAAACTGACTTCCCCTTGCCAATTTATTGAGTCGTGTTGGAGTAAGTGAATCCTGCACTCCCTGTCCTCACATGGTGCAGCTA
Source organism: Ambystoma mexicanum (assembly GCF_040938575.1). Taxonomy (NCBI): domain Eukaryota; kingdom Metazoa; phylum Chordata; class Amphibia; order Caudata; family Ambystomatidae; genus Ambystoma; species Ambystoma mexicanum. The sequence continues at coordinate 1,012,145,504 of NC_090934.1, forward strand.
TCTTGTCTTACCAGTTCTGGAGGGTGAGCGCTGACCTATCAGCCCGTCAGTAACTTCTTCCCCTCCTGAACACTTGGTAGCATGAGGATGGTTTTGGCCATCGATTATTGATTATCGATTGATATAGTTATAAGACACCTTTAGGCCGACGGCACGAAGTAACTCTGGGCCTTTGGAAAGATCACGAGTCCTTTCGCCATTCCGGCTGAGTACACTGAGAAGCTCCCCGTGGACAATGATAGAGTAAAACTTCAAAATCTGCAGTGGGTCTGAAGGAACCCGCCTTTCCAAGCATAACCCTTCTCATTCCCACGGGCAGCGGATCGGACGAAAACCTTAAAAGCAGGAAGAGGAAGGGGCGGTGATCCCGAAGTTCCAGAGAGAAAAAGATGCGATTGGTGAGTGAAACGACAAACTCGTTACTTTGGCAAATGTCATGTAGGCATTAGAGCCAGTAAGGGAAAGGTAACGGTGGGTGGCAGATAAAAATAAAGTAGTTAGAAGTAGAGAAGACTGTATATATATAGGGGTAATGTCTCGAGCATAAGAAATAAAGAGTGGATACCGGGGGGACACTCGAGATAAAACGCGAGGAAGACCAGGGGGGCACCTGAGAAAAAATATAAGGATTCGCCTTGTTCCTGCGCTTTAAAGAGTGGTCAGAAGGAACGTGAACCCAGAGCCCACATTGGGGGGACAATTTAGGCTACGGTGACTATTAAAGACGGCACAAAAGGGGTTCGTTCACATCCCATGACGGGGTATTGATTAGAAGGCAGGTATATGTATGACCAGCTGGTGTCCGTCTAGTCTGTAGAGTGTCTGTCATATGTGTCTCGTTGTATGTCAAATGTAAAATAATTGTATTAATGATTGGTTGAAATGCATTTTGGGTTTGCGCGATTCTGTAACTAAGAGGGAATTGCCATTGAATTGATGGGTTTCGAGTAAATTGTTGGCACAAAATTTGGCAGGAAAAGATTGGATTGAAGCTTGCGTTTGTGGTGCTTGCTCATACCATTGGAGGGTTGAAGAACTGTGTAAATACTGTTAGTGATGAAATTAAAAATGGAGGCATTTGTTTTTTTGTTTTGTTCCAAGTTTATTTTCCAAGAATTATACAACAAGATAATATGTACATAATCTAACAGCACGAAATAAATATATCAAAGTCAGCAGAACTATATACATCAGAAAACCCCCCCACACCCAGGAGTCACAAAACAATGAATAAACTGGTCTAATATAATGACAGAAATTTACCCCAAATCTTGTTAACCAACGCAGTTTTCTTTTCCCTCCAATACAACACTCTCTCCATATCCGCCAAAGAACGCATTTCTGAAATCCATTCTTCAATAGTAATAGTGTTAGATGTTTTCCAGTGTCTCAAAATTAGTTTCTTCCCCATCATTGCCCCACGAAAGAACCATTTCTTCTGAGAAGTAGTCAGGTCATCCAACAAGTCCCCACAGCATAGAACGATTGTCTTAAAATCCATATGAACCTTTTCCTCCAAAATCTTTTCACAGATCTGATCAAACTCAAACCACAAACCTCGCACCCTCGAGCATCCCCACAACATATGCTCCAAGGTGCCCACTTCATGCAAACATGCCCAACATTCAGAGCTATCACTCATCCCCCTTTTCATCAGTCTCTCAGGCGTCCAGTATGTTCTATTCAAAATCTTTATTTGACGTGATCTATCAGCCAGACTCAAAGAACACAATTTAACATTCTCACAAATATGTGTCCAGTCATCCTCCATAAGCTCCTCACCAATTCTCCGATTCCAGTCCAATCTCAAAGCATCATTAGGTCGATAGTTCGACACCACCAGTCTATAAACATAGCTCACCAGGCCACATCCACTCACTCCAGGTACCCATCCAAGCCTGTCTATATTTATTCTCTTTTCCAAGTCTACATCACCCACCGCCCTCCTGATCTTCCGATAATCCGCCAGACAGAAAGTCTGCTTGCGCATTTGTGCATGCAACTGCCCAAGCATGCACTAAAGCTGAAGAAATACAGCCAGGAGTGGGTTAAGGGTACCACCAATAAGATGTTTATGCCGTGGCCCCAAAATGGGTCACTCTCTAAGGCTGTTTTACAGCACATGACTACCTTCCTACACGCCACATATTCGGGCAAGAAGTTAGAGAAATGTCTTGCCATTCTGGAGTTGTGGAAAGTGTTTGAAGAAACGAAGGTGGAAGAACCACCCACAGACTGGATACTAAATGTATGTACAGAGGGGGGTGAGATGCCTACCGCGCCACCTGCTCCGCCTGAGCCAGTCATTGAAGGAAGCAAGTCAGAGGGTCTTTACCCACTAAGAGAACTTAAAGCAGTCACGGGGTATAGCAACCCCGCATATGAGTCGCCTACGTAAAGTAGTGACGATAATAAGGGAAAATAACAGGAAAACAATATCGCCTCCGCAGTCTCAAAGGACAAAGAGAGATGCGAAGATAAAGGGAAAGATTGGGCACAGAGTTGTGCACCTCCAGATAAGGAGAAAGAGGGAAATAAACTAAGGAAATGAAGGTAGAGGTGATGAGATAGCAATCGCGAAAGACGAATGGATGGGAGGTCAAATATTACTGAAGCTAGATGGAAAAGGAAGTGATGATTTCAGGCCAAGGGAGAAGTCTGATGAGACGCAAAGGGGAGAGAAAGGGATGGACGAAAGATGAAAGGACTAGAAAGAAAGATAAGCTACGGCGAGAACAACTATATTGCGAAGAGCAAGGAATACCGCTCAGTCGCACACATTACGCAGCCTATAAAAGGTACATGCAGAACATCTTAAGGTTGGCGGAAGAAAGGAGTGCGCACAAAAGGAAAATAAAAAAGCGGGAAGATGAAAGTAGAAGGGCACAAGAACGTAGAAATGAACAGATGAGAAGTAGATAAGGCTAGGGAAGAAGCAAAGAAGCGAAAGGAAATAGACGAGGAAATAGAACGTAAGCACAGACAGAGGGCACAGGATATTGAATATTTGGAGCGGGAAGTGATTAAACCCAATCCTACAGTAGAATGGGAAGACATAGAAGAATTCTTTCCTGCAAGCGATGCGGTACCAGGTATAAGCGGGACAAATATTGAGGATGACTTCGACACCAGAAGCATCGGGGAAACTATCGATAAAATATAGCACGAGATGGGGCTAGAGAGCAGATATCTGATGGGGGAAGGGAAGATGAGCACTTAGAGCACTCAGCTATATGACACTGAGGATGTCACCCGAAGTAGTGGGAGCAGGGGATTGTCCCTAGACAGACTGGAGATTGGGCAAAACGAAGAAGATACTAGGAGTTGTGTAAACTGGGAGTACTCAGAATCTGACTGTGGTGGGGAAACGGAGGATGTGGCACAAGAAGAAGGGAGACGGTGCGAAAAACGGCTCCCAGGGGACCGAGGGGTACGATGGTCAGACGCTAGCGGGTCCACAAGTAGGGCACCGAAGTCTGCCGCACAGTCCGGCCGTCATGAAGGAACACCCCACGGGCAGAGGGGGGCATCAGCACCTGCCTATGCAGACAGACTAAGGGCATTGCCAGGTAAACAGCAAGGCGGGAATGCCACCCCGGCAATAGACCGGAGAGGTACAGGGAAAGAGAAGGAGGACTGTGCATTCCAATTCCCATTGCTAGAAAAAGGGGGAGCCAGACCACAATATATTCCATGGCCACATATGGACCGAGAGAACCTGAAAAATAAGCTTACAATGCTGACATCGAGAGCTGGGAAGTGGATACACGAATTAGAGAAAATGACGGGGGGAGCCTCCTTAGCTATAGGGGACATTAAGGGCCTCCTAATTGCCATACTTGGTGAAAGAGCAGATGATGTATGGAAACGGGCAGGCTATCCTAGGGTAACCCTAACACCTCCCATGACGGAGCGCCGTTTAATAACTGTAGGGCAGCAGTGTGGAAAGCACTGCAAACGCTATATCTATCCAGACATGTCCGATATGGGAGCTATAATGACTCGGAAAATGAAAGATTCTGCGGATCCGTTGATTTATATCCAGAATTTTCAAGACTCGTGGGTGCTCGAAACGCATGAATCTTGGACGAAGTCCATCCCTGTATTCTACCATATATTGTGCCAAGGGTTACCAGAACCGGTGCAAAAACAGCTAAAAAAATTGGTAGGAGTAGAAGCAAAACCATAGGCCGAAATACAGTTGACAATTGCACACTACTGCAGATTGTTGCAAGAAAAGAATCAGAAAAAGGAGGCAACTCATAAGGGCGAGGAGGCGAAGCTGGTGCAAAAGAAACTCTCGAAGTATGCTCTCGAGGGAGCCATGCTCATCAGCCCAGCCGAACCAAGCGCACAACAAGCGACCAACCCGTTGCAGAATAATCAGGGTAACGCAGGATTTTACCCAAGAGGAAGGGGTTTTGGAGCAAGAGGATGGCAGAGTAACCAAGGAGGGTTTTGAGGTAACCAGGGAGGCTTTCAGAATAATCAAAACGGCTTTCAGAACGCGCAGATGGGCGGTCAAGCTATGCCAGATGGACAGATGGCCCGACCACCGCCAGCGTGTTGGCGGTGTGGAATGACAGGACAAGTGGCGCGCATGTGCAGAAGCCAAGGCATGTGGCAAAATAGCCAAGGGATGGCAACAGGAATGGTGAATCAACCTGCTGTCCCACAACCGGGCGGTGCACAAAATTACACCGCTCAACAGCAGGCGCCAGGCTTGCAGCAAGGTGCACAGCAAATGATTCAACCACCGAACATGCACCGCCCCAGATGACAAAGGCTATTAACCCCGGAGGGGGAAGCGATCCTGGAAATGGGGGAAATCCACAAGTATACAGTGGGCTGAACCTATATATGAAATAGGACAGCTCACGGGGAACTCTATTGTGCTCAATCCTATCAGTGACACCAGACCCTAACAGGGAACCCAGGGTAAATGTTACCATAGGGGGTAAAGAATATTCCTTCCTAGTTGACATGGGTGCAATGCACTCATGCATACGAGAAGGCAAGTATCCTTGTCCGGCGAGGCTATAGATACTCAGAGTTTCACTGGAGCTCATAGTAGAGTTCCCTTTACAGACGCACTCCCAGTCTCAGTGGGAGAGCGCGAAATGAATGTACCTCTGTCATATTCACATCAGACCCCAGTAAATATTCTGGGTCGGGACCTGATGACCAAATTAAACATGACCATCTCATTTACCGAGAACGGTATAGAGTGCTCCACTCAAGGAATGCATTATTCAAACGTGTGCGAAATGATCAGAGCATACTCAGGACGTATAGCCATGAGAGCTATACCGTTAGAACCAGAAGTCTTTGCATATGGTGTACGGGTGCGTAGGGCGGGATTGCCAGGCCTCGCAGACAAACCTATGAGAAGCCCTGATGAGTTTCTATTCAGACCAAGAATACCCATGCACGAAGAGGAGGGACAAGTTAACGTGTTATTGGTCAAAGGATATGATGACGAAGGTAGACAATGGTCTGTGATTATCGCCATCAAAGAAGGGTATCGAGTGACTGACGTCACCAATGACAATCTGTTCAAAGAGCACCCTGACGTAGAGGAGACAAGAGTGGAAGTACGTCTCACATTTTGGGTCAAAATGATCAAACGGGAGGTGCCACAGAGAATGATGTTGGCACTGATACGTCCAGAGTACTTTGATGATGACATGGCCCAAGTGCCTGCCGCTGTATGGACTACAGGGCCCTATGACATAGGTCTCCTGAAGGGGGCATGTGAAGTGAAGATTAAATTGAAACCAGGAGCGATTTTGCCACAAGCACGACAATACCCCATGTCCAGAGAGGCAGATGAAGGGATCGCTAAGACAATTTCTGCCATGATGGAGCAGGGCATCCTAGTGACGTCAGAATCACCTTGCAACACAGTGATTTATCCTGTCAAGAAATCAAAAGGAGGGTCTTGGCATTTAATCCAAGATTTACGATATAGTTGAAGCTGAGTTCCCTCTAATCCCTAATCCATGCACAATATTGTGTAACATACCCACTGAGGCACTGAATCACAAGACCTGACGTCATTCACTTTCAGAGAAATGCGCCTGAAAAGCACGAGGTTGCCACAGGGAGACAGCGAGTCCCCGTCTATCTTCAACAGAGTCCTGCAGGTGGACCTAAACAATATTGCGGTGGACAGTGTTGTTTTGCAGTACGTAGATGACATTCTGATCTGCAGCACCACTGACGAGCAATGCAGGCACGACTCTGTGCAGCTACTGAATATACTGGCTGAGAAGGGATACAAAATTGATAAGGAAAAGTTGCAGTACTGTCAACAAGAAGTGTTGTACATAGGGCAACTGATCTCACATGAGGGGAAAAAGGTAACCCCAGGAATGGCTGAAGCTATCATAAACACAGCCAAGCCACGCACTATAAAACAAATGCAAAGCTTCTTGGGCCTATGCAATTATGTCAGAGCATGGGTCTTTGACTACAGCTCTTATACCAAGCCCTTGCTTCAGGCTTTAAAGAAAGCCCAGGCAACAAAAGGAGAAATTGAATGGACTGAGGCAATGGAGAAAGGGTTTGCAGAAGTCAAAAGGGGCAATTTGTAAGGCCCCAGTTCTCGGGATTCCTAATTATGCAGAGGAATTCTACCTGTTCTCACACTCTGATGGTAATTTTATGACGGCAGTGCTCATGCAGCGAACTTCGCTGGGGTACAAGCCCCTAGCATATTACAGCGGGAATCTGGACCCAGTCATGAAGGGCCACTTCCCATGCGAACAAAATCTAGCTGCTGCCGCGTTCGCTATCGAGAAGGCGTCATCCATTGTGATGGAGTGCTCCACGACACTATGTTGAGCACTCGCTGTTCACCATACGAGAGAAGCCAAAGGGCACACCGACGTCTCAAAGAGCATCCGCCTATGAGGTGATCATCTCTAATCCATTGATCAAAATAGTGCAATGTAAAACTGTAAACCCTGCTACGTGCATAGCTGAGCCAGTCACAGAGGGAGAACCTATACATGATTGTGCGAACTATGAGGAATTCTATGATGAGATCCCCAGGGTAAAGGAAAATGCCCTGGCGAGTGGAGAGATCGTCTTCATTGACCGGTCTTCGAGAATAGACCAAGAAGACAGACATAGGTATACAGGCGTGGCTGTGGTAAAACACCTAGCGAATGGGGAGTTTTGAGTACTCGTTAGTGCCCGAATACCATCTCACTATTCAACACAGGCTGCAGAACTATTGGCACTGATACTCGCCATTGAGAATCATGCAGACCAGGAAGTAACGGTGTACAGTGACTCCGCCTATGTGACGTCCACAGTGCACACAGGCTTAGCGCGCTGGAAGAGGAGGGGGTACCTCCGAGCAGACGGCACGCCAGTGCAGCACGCAGCCTTATTTGACAGGCTGATAAAAGCACTGCAGCTCCCAGTGGGCATAGCGGTTGTGAAATGCGCCGCTCACACCAAGGGGACAGATTTCGTGTCACGTGGAAATCATGAAGCGGACACGGAAGCCAAGCGTATGACATCTACGAACGAAACAATCATGGACGTGGAGGTGGCACGTAACCATGAGCGAAAGCGAATGATGATAGCGCAAGCCACACCAGAAGCCTATAGCAATATGGGGCAGACTCAGCTAATGGAGCTCCAGGGGGAGGCACCTCAGGAGGAGAAAAATTTGTGGAAGCGTCGAGGGTGTTCTTTAAACCCCTCTGACGGATTGTGGAGGCAAGACAGCACTGGTAAAGGTAGCGCTAGAACAGCTTCACTACCCCATTCACATGTCAAAAGAAAACATAGCTGCAACGCTCGCGGAAGACTGGTTCACACCGAATTTGGCAGAGCATGTAGCATATTTGATGGTGAACTGCATAGTCTGCCAGCAATTCACCGCTGAGCACACATTAAAAGTAGTGAGAGGAATCATTCCCAGACCAAATGGACCATTTCAGCACTTGCATATCGATTATGTCGATATGATTCAGGTGTGCAATGGGTACAGGTATTTAATTGTGGTGGTGTGTCCATTCTCTAGATGGATAGAATCAGGTCCCTGCACACACCCAACGCTACCTGTGCTGCCAAGTTCCAGGTGAGGGAAGTGTTCCCTAGATGGGGGGTGTGCGAGGTAATGAAATCAGACAATGGGGCTCATTTTGTTAACACAGTTTTTGAGCAGAATAACATGTTGCTTGGTATAAAGCACAAGTTCTCGTCGGCGTATCATCCAGAGGGAAATGGCATATGCGAGCGGCTCAATGGCCTGTTGAAGGAAAGGATAGCCAAATTGAAGCACCCATTAAAGAAGGGATGGCTGCACTGTCTACCACTGGCATTATATGCTCTTCGGAACCAACCCGGCTCCGACCATCACCTCACGCTGCACGAGATAGTTACAGGTAGAACAAGGAGGACCCCTCTTACCTCCCCCCCTCCCCCCGAGAGAGAGCCAGATGTGATGCCCAGATAACTAGGGAGGTCCCGGAAACAGAGGAAAGACTATCTTGACTGCATGACATCCAGTGCCTCTGTCATTACAGACCAGCTGCAGGGACGGCGAAAAGGGGACAGCACACCACAAAAAGCAACAGAAATTGCTGATGCAGGCGCAGCTCAAATCCTTTGTGCGCCCCTCGTCTTCCCTGGTGATGCAGTATTGGTGAGAAACCACACAAGAAAAAGGTGGGACGAGCCAAGATTCAAAGGCCCCTTCATCATAGAGGACTGCACCCCGTCAGCTGTCAAGCTCCAGGGCAGAAGAGCCTGGATCTTCCTAAATGACATTAAACCCTACACAGGGGAGAGCCCTCTAGCTGCATCCAGCTGCAAAGAATCTACAGACAACGGTGAAGAACTTCAGCACGTGCAGACGAGATCCATGACGAGGAAGAAGGACGCATGAGCAGAAAAGACAAGACGAAAGAGCTCCTTGTGAAAATCTTGGCATGCACTGAACTTCTTCTCTAAGCACTGAAAGGACAAAAGGAATAAAGCAAACACTCTGTGCAGCCAAAGGTGCAGGGTAAAGAAGAGAATTGCGTACACAAAGCCGCAGTAATGCTACACATATGAGCATTTAAAGCCACATCAAGCATTGAAAGACCCTAAGGCTCTGATGAGCGGAAATTAAGACATTCCTGAGAACCAAAAACGGTATCCTGAAGCAATTAGTAGTGAGACTTTGTTCACAGAACTTATGGTACATTCCGGCAGAAGTCTCAAGTGGGATGTGCTAACTAATTTCCAACTCGTGGTGCTATCATACCAGTCACTCATAGGGAGAGGAGCCAGTGTCACAGACTTTATCGAAGATCCGGCCAACAAGAAAATCTGGCAACTACTGACTGTCATCACGGAAGCCTTCATTGTACTGCCCGAGTACATGAGAAGGACACAAATGCGTCCACCGCCAATAGACATTGATGAACTCACGTTTAAGTTGTTCCTCCAAATAGTCGAGAAGTGCCCAGGGCTCGTCGGGAGAACAACTGACACATGCACTTATATCAAAGATCCAAGAAACCTAGCTCAACTGAGTCAGCTGTGGACTAAATTAAATCATTTGGTGGTAATCCACGTGACGGGAAGGTGCAAAGACTGTGCGAATCAAAAGAAAAGCTTGTGATCAGGACACCCGGATGGCGCAGAACGTTCTGTTTAGGTTAGTCACAGACTATCCAGAAATGGTAGGAATGCCTGCAGATGTTGACGTCATCACCTTCCTTAGAGATCCAGCCAACGCCCCACACATGGGCACACTTCTCCATGGTATATTGCTCCAAGTGGAGCTGTCCAACTTCCAGCGAGAATTCCTAAGGAGATGCCAATAAACTTCCCACCGGAGAGCCAGAAACGAGGATTATGACATCATTGATCCTAGTTATTTTTTTCTTCTATTTTTCTTATTATCCTTTTCGTCATCCGTCTGCCGTGGAGCAGATAGAGGAAAGAGACACTGTCCTTCAACTTGTCACCAAGAGACCGAACGAAAGAAGAGGACACAAGAACTTCACAATCTTATTTTCCCTTTCCTTCATTTTGTCCTATTTATTCATATGTTGACTTTATTTTTGTTTTTATTTCTACAAAATTTAATTTTTGTGTGATTTTTAGCAGTTCCATCTTTTCATTCGTTTGCATTGAGCAAGTTCCAGCATGTCCTCAGGACCAAGACAAATTCAAGGCGTGATTGGGACCTCGCCTATTATCAATATGCATAATGAATGTGATGTACCAGAGTTGCTAGCCTAACCCTTTTCCATAGTCTAGCACAGGGACTGTCCCGAGTACCCAGAGACTACCGTCATCACTCACGTGAGGGGGGACATTTGGAGAAGCACTCGTCCCTCTAATAGTAACGAACTCTCGATACACGAGACCAGAGCAAAAGGAATGAATAATTGACTATGAACTCATTCGAAATGGGGGCCCAGAACAGTAACTTGGTTTTACCCCCAACAGAAGGGCGCCCCCACTTCCCTGGAAGAAAATGCTGCAAATTGTTGTTCCGAACGATTGGGTGTATATGTATAGTTATTTTTATTGTTTTTCGGTCATTAAAAATCAGAACTACTTTCTTTATTGGTGCGCGAAGTGCCCCAATATCAGTGCACCCACCAGATAATGAACATCTGGGGCCTACTAAAGCACCCAGACCCTATATAGTGATTCCAGTTCCAAGAAAAGCTAATGATGACGCAAATGATTTAAAATTTAATGTAATTAGCAGTAATACATATACACATGAGGTGATGAATGAGAAAAAAGGCTGGAGAAAGGGTCAGCACGGAATAAATAGTAATGCTGCACTAACCACTGCACACACCCACACACAGGATGCACACAGACAAGGGCAAGTGTCAATGGCTACAGGGCCTCCAACGAAAGCAGCAGAGAAGAGGAGACTGCATGCCGAACAATCTATTCCAGAAAACAGCGGTAGTACTCAAGAGGAGCTAAGTGAACCACTAGAAAAGGGCATAGCCAAATCCCTCAAAAGAACAAAAGTAGCCACAAAGGAATTCACAGATAAAATACAAGTGCTGATAGACTATTTGTTCCCATTAATAGTCAGAGCAAAGAAACTGCACGAGGAGCTGGAACATAGAACTGCAGAGAATATAACGACAAACATGCCAGCTCGAGCACTGCAAACAAACACCAGATCTATAACTCAGCCTCATGCTGAGGAGATGGTTAGCCAATGGCGGCCAGAGAACCATGATGAAAACCAACAAGAGGAGAGGATGAGAACCACAAAACCTTCTCCTACCATAGCGAGGCAGCCTGCTCCACCGAGACACCCAGAGAGGAAAAGCAGCACAGACGCTTTAGAGACAGTCATAGCAAACTACAGAAGAACACTGAGAACCAAGAGAAGCCCACACGAAGATAACAATGAACTTAATGATTACCTGGACAGCACAGCCCATCTCGGAAATAACATATGGTACCAGCACATGAAGGAAGTAGGACGAAGGCAGTCGGAAGGAGAATGTTTCGTCTGTGCTCTCCTACCATACAGCATGGGAAAATCCAAGATCTTCGTGGCTGTAGAAATTGATGTCCCTACAGCACACTGTACGTCACATGTAGCAATATGCAACACCAGAGGACAATTTATGGGAAGAGACGCCTCTTTGATATGGGCCAACAAAAAGGATTACCCGGATGAAGATGGCTACGTCCAGGACATTAAGACAAGAAACCGAGCGCATACAAGGAATCACATGATCAGGTACGAGAACCCTGGCATCAAAGGATCATGGATAAGACGGGAAGTTAACCCGAGACTGAACGTTCAAGGAACGACTGCAGAAGAGGCTCAAATCTGGAAGAACAAAGGCCAAATGCAGATCTTGGGGTCAGTGGTCTCCCCAGATGGATGGGAGGACGGAGTAGTAATCTGCCGAGCATGGATGGTCCTTGGAGCCTGCAAGGAAGCAATAGAGAATTTGCAGAGGTTATGCAAACCGCTGTGACCAAGGTTGGTAAAACTGCTAACATGTGTCGAAGATAGAGGAGGACCCCTGCAAATAGTACCACTGGAGAGCCCGAAACTGTTTCAGAAACAATGGCACAAGGAAGATGGGAGAGAATCAAAACTGCGGACGAATCTTTGAAGCTCCAGGAATGACACAAGTAACTGCAGTTATGGACCATTACTGGGCGTGTGGATCCAAAGCATACATAAGGCTGCCGAACAACTGGAGAGGCAAATGCACACCAGTGAACGTCCATGTTCCCGCACTAATGATTTCTAAGAATGACCTAAAGTTGGACAGTTTCCCGAAAGCAGATGCTCATCTAAGAAGGAGGAGATCTGCAGAACTGGTATCCAGGATGAAGAGGGAAAATTACGTCTCTACCAAATCAGAAGAGGCATTCCATGCAATCCCATATGAACACAGGCTGTTCAGCCTCACCTCAACAGTATTCATAACACCACTCCTGCCCCACATCCAAGTTGGAGTAAATACTAAGTGGTTGCAGTTAACCAGATGGGAGTTATTGCAGACCATCAATACCACCATAAAAGGATTCAACGCAATCAAAGAAGAGCTGAGAGCAATCAGCCTCATGACCCTCCAAAACAGATATGTGCTTGACATGATCACTGCAATGGATGGAGGTTTTTGTGCAAAAATCGGAGAATCATGTTGCACATTTGTACCATCACACGATGAAGAAAATGGAACCCTAGCAGAGGCCATAAGCATGTTGACAAGCCTGAAAAACCAGATGATCGATGAAAGTGATGAAGTGGATGACGACAGCTGGTTTGGAGACCTATTCCCGCGAGTCCCACAATGGATGGCAGATATATTCAAGTTTCTGGGAGCTTTACTAGCAATGGTATTGCTAGGATTCTGTGTTATCAAGATAATCATTACACAGTGCCAGAAAACTGCGAAGAAAACCATGGGGATGAAAATAATGGTTGATATCGAACCAGGATGGAAACCCAGAGACCTGACTGATGAAGAAATAAGAGACTTTGTGAAAGCTAGCAAATTTGCGCCAGAGGGAACAAAGTTCACATACCCTAAGAAACAAAGAAGGTATGAAGGAAAATGGATCTACTGTAGCCCAAATGGACAATGTCAGCTAATGACTTGGAACAAAGACGAACATGTGAAAACAGCAGGGAGTTTGAAGGGAGTGATAAAAATATGGACTCCAAAGGCTCACACATTCACACGATCATGTACAAACCCTGAAGACGATGAACAAGACACTGAAGAATCTAAATAAATAAATACAAAAGAAGAAGCAGAAGTGGTCGATGAACCGACCAGAGGGGGGAGTGTAGAGGAGGTCCCAGACATGGCCTGCACCCCTTCCTCTCATTTCGAGGTACCAGGAGCGTACTCGCCAAGGTATGCGACGTATGAAGAGCAAATGAACCTACAAAGAGCTGCACTGGGACTCTGCCCAGTATACATCAGAAGATCCATACTGGTTGAAGCACCCATAACCAGACAACCCTGGGCAGCACGGTACCCTATTAGACAGCCATACCAGCCGCTGATACGAAATGAGGAGTACCTACACACGGTCCACGAAGAGACCCCAAAAGCCTTAATGAAAGGCCAGTGGAAATGACAGAAGGGCCTGAACAGACCCGTCAATGAACAAAAGCAGCTGTCGAAGATAACAGCCAGTGCGAGTAACTACGAAAATGAATGGAATAGACAGAGGAGAATGTTACAACGTGAGGAAACAGTGCTACGAGACAAGATGAAAGCAACCGTCCTGTTAACATGTGTAAATAGGCTTGAAACGCAAGATGCTAAGAAATCGATATTGCTTGCAATGCTTAGTAGAAGATAGAGTGGCTAGCGCCAACCGTATATCTACCTCAATAAAGGCACTATACTAGTGCAACTCCATTTTGTAAAAGCAGAAAGGTACCCAGGCGGCCAGAGGCCTGACATGCCAAGTTTCGAAACCCAGCCAAAGGCAAGAAAAGGAGCAGAATCGAAACTCAATAAAGAGCGGCTCATGCCTAGGAAATCGAGGTCAACCAGAGAAGGGGAGGAGAGCGTCAGCTCACAAGACTCCAACTTCAGAGCATACCAGCCTGCCTCATGAAGGTCAAGATAAGGGGGGGCCCATGCAGGTGGCTAGGCTGACACAGAATTAAATTCACTAAAAGCTGGAAACTGAAGCAGACTCATGGTGAACTAACACGTGACCAGCCAGGCGCGAAGAAGTACCATCGCCTGATGTCATCCAGGACCCGAGAATGCCATAACTTTTCCCGATAAGAGACTACAGTTTCGAGGCCATCCTTAGCCAACTAATTGACACGTCGCCCTAAAACACTGATTGATGGAAGGGAGGCAAGGTGAAACCTGGGACACCAGGCACAGGGGTGTCCATTCTGCATGCTGCTAATTAAAAGTGGAAATGTATGTCTAGGGGTGTAACCTGCCCAATCACAATGGACCAAGTTATCTGGAGTCCTATAGAGGACATCGTAGTTATAGTGACGTCTATCATGTGTGATGTAGAGGGATGGGCGTAGACGCCCACCCGATAAGTTATCCAATCCTCATGCCCTATTATCATATACAGATATAACACCTATACTTAAGTTACGTTTCCTAACCAATTGTATTGCATGATGAATTTTGTAAAGTTAGACGTCAATGATGACGAGTTTTATGCATAAAAGTGGCTGTTCAACTGAAGTTTGAGGAAGTCGGAGCGAGACAGGTAATCGCAACGCTGCTGATTTCCATTTGTGTCTCTGTTTGATGCAATTGTCATTAAACAGACTTCCCTTGGACAACTTACTGAGTCCTCATTATGGAGTCGTATTGGAGTAAGTGAATCCTGCACTCCCCGTCCTCACATGGTGCAGCTATCTTGTCTTACAAGTTCTGGAGGGTGAGCGCTGACCTATGGGCCCGTCAGTAACTTCTTCCCCTCCTGAACAGACTGTCAAAGGCAAAGGAAAGATCAAGGAGGATTAGAACAGAGGGAGAGTTGGAATCCAGATTTGATAGCAGGTCTTCACAGAGCAGTTTGCGTGCCTCTGGATGCTCTTAAGCCGATTGGTGGTCATGGAGACAGCCAGCGGATTTGGTGTGGTGGGTTAGTTGGGCAATGACGAGCTTCTCCAGGAGTTTGCCCAGAAAAGGGTCGATGGCGATATTTAGCCAGGCCGGAAGTGTCTGCGGATGTCTTTATTTTTGGAGAGGGTGCACAAGGGAGTGCTTGAGAGGTTGTGGGGAAGAGCCGGTGGCAAAGGAATGGTTACAGAAGCCAGCAATGGCAGGTGCATGAAAAGGAGATGTTCCTGATAGTTCTGGAGGAGCAGGATGAGATTTTCATAGAGCGGACTACTTTAGAGACCTCATCCAGTGCAATGGGAGAGAAGGAGGAGAGAATGGAGGATAGGGGGGCCAAGGGAGGCAAGAGCAAAGGGGTAGTTGGGAGGGGAGTGGAGGGGAGTAGAGGAGAGTGAGGACAGGATGTCCCGAGTTTTGGTGGAGAAGTGGGAGGGCAGTGCAGAGGGGCTGGGAGAGGAGGAGACTGCAGTGGGATTGGCAAATTCCTTGCACATTTTGAATAGCGGTGTTATTGGTGGCCCTAGAGATGTAGGCTTGGACATGAGCCCTCTTTTTAGAGCAGATTAATCACTTCTAAAACCCCACCAAAGTACCCAACACTTGGTTACTTACCATAAACACTGTCAAACACTTCTTAGTTTAGGTCTAAACATGTTAAGTTTAGTTACTATGGCATAGTGCGACTTTAAAATTGTATAAGGCCTGTGATAACTTGCTTTAACATCTCACCCCTGCCACACTTGAGATCATTGTAACAATATTGAACTATAACTGTGTAAATTCCAAAGAGTGGTGTGTGCCCCATTTGGACACCGAGCTTTGACTGTATACGTGTATATATTGCTTTACCTTTTAGTGTTTTGACTTAATCCATCTGTGTTCTAAATAAATACCTTTTGTATACTTACTTTGCGGACAATATATTGCTTGACAAACTCATGTGCATTTTCACTGGACCATACACCAAAGCACTGACCTCCTTAGTCTAATGTGAAGAATCCTATGGAGTCCTCACTGAAACCCTGCCTAAAGTCTCCTCTCAGGTGGCCAGGGAAAGGCAGACACTTTCTGATCCTGACCTTGGGGGTCGTGTACTGCAGGAGAATCACCTGGGAGGAGACAAGGCCCAGGGTGGTGAGGAGATCACCTGGGATGAGACGCGATATGTGTCCTTTGAAAGGGAACATCTTTCTAAATTGCCAAAGCAGGTAATGGATTATTGCCATTATAATATATCTGCACCACACACAAAATATGTGGCTCTGGGCACCAGTACTATACAATCCGAACAAGCCGTACCAATAGAAAGGCCCTTCAAAGTATTTTAGGATAAACACCCTCCTTACTCCCAAAGGTATAATGGAAAGCAATCTAGAAGTATTGCCTTAAATAGACAATCTTCTTTTGTAACTGCAAATGCTAATGATTTATCTTTAATATCTTTAAGAGGACTAAATCTACCCTTAAATATCACAAGTGGTTTAAAAGAACTAATTTTGTTGTTGGGGACTACGAGTCCCATAACCCATGAGTACTGGGACGAGGAAGAGGGCTGAAGCAGCTTGTGGTAACAGTCAGGCAATTAAGCCTACAAGCCCACACCTGAAGGAACCTGTGAGGCATGAAAAGCCCCCTCGGGTGCAGGCAATCAGAAGGAGCTGGAACTGTGACTGGAGTGCATGATGTAGCAGTAGAAGCAGAAAGAAGGCGGCACAGAGCTGGCAAACCAAGCGTATGTCAGAACCAGAGGGATGCCGGAACGTGGATGCAGATTTCACCTGCCTGTTCTGAGAGGTTTCTGTTCCCTCAAACTCTGAAGTGCAGAGGGTGCACAGAGGAAGACGTGCAGGAAGGCTGTCTTTCCCCATGTGAGCCTGATTGCTGTGGTTGCTGTGTAGAGAACGTGTCGGAGACCGAGGCGAGGAGCTTGTTAAGGCATGGGTTACTTGAGCGAGAGGGGTTCCTTAAATGAGTGGCTGGACCGGAGACACATTCAACGAGGAAGGGTGTGGGTCCCTGTGAAGTCAGAAGCAGTAGAAGTCGTGGCAGAAGTAATGGATGTTGTGCAACGCGCAGAACAAGGTTCACAGAAGCTGGTGAGTGAAACCTGGCATTCTGATTCCTTGTGCGACCACTGCTGGTAACAGTATCCAGTTTCATATTCACTCGCGTATAGTCAGAAGCAAGCTGAAGTTATTTGTTAAAGCTTTAATAAGGGAACAAAGGAAATGTAGCAATTGCGTGTATCTGGTAATTCCCATATACTCACGTGAAGAGCACACACTGCGAGGACCTTGTTAAACCCTTAACAGACTGTAAACCTTATGAAGAAGTGGTTGCATGTCTCATTAAGAAGAGTAAATGTTGCAAAGGCCATTGCTGAACATTTAATGCTGCGAAAGACAATTTTTAAGTCTTTAACCTTTCAAAACTACCTGAAGAAGTGGTTGTGTGTGCCCAATTGTGCTTTCCAAAGGAAGGCTGAACTCTATCCTTTATTTCACACAGGCAGTCATTTCTCATAAAAGAAGTTAAACAGTTAATGGAACACTGTATCTACAATTGAAGAGAAGAGAAAGCATTGCCCAAGCCAAGAGTCTCCCCATATTAAGATTGAAAGAAGCCTTTTTTAGAGCCAAAAAGCAAACTATTACTGTGAACCCAATAACAGATCAATGTTGCCCAAGCTACAAGTGTGCAATCATTACCTGAAGCTAAGAGAGTGGCACCAAGGCTTCTGGGTAATTACTTGGGCTACCAGTTGGCAGAGAGGTGAATCCAAAGTGGAGAAAGGAAAACTTGCTGTTGAACATTATTTGAAGTTGTGGTTGTGGCAAACCTACACGAGAGGCAAAGAGGCTGCCTCTTTTGAAGAGAGATATTCAGAGGAAGAGTGCCTTGCCTACTTTGAAGTGTTGAAGTACTTTAAAATGAATCTTGTCAAAGTCTGTCTTGAATCACAAATTACTGAAGCTATGGTAGTAGTCCACAGTACTGAAGCTGTGGTGGTACATCTGGTTGTCAGTAGATGCAACATTGCAGTAGCCTAAACAAAGTGTAATACCATGAAACAAAGGAGACTGTTCTCATGGTAAACTTGAGTAGAAGTGAAGTTGTTGAAGTAGAAGCAGCAGCACTGTGAAGTCATCCTCACAAAGAACTGTGTTCCACTGACAGACGTGGAAGTTGCATTTCCTTTGAACTGTGGCAAGCTTTCTCGCATTGCTGGAAGTGGTAGAAAAGCATCGTGGCTGTTCTGAGGAAGTGGAAAGTTCATATTGCACCAAGGAGAAAAGAGATGCCTCAGCTAGAACCTTCATTAACAAAACTTTATTTTGACATTGAAAGATCAAGAACGGATTTCAGACCATCTTACATACAAGGATTGTCTTATTTGAACATTGGAGCAGAATTCACTTTGAACCCTTGGGAGGGCAATCCACCCAGGTTATTGAGAGATTATCAGGAAACTGAATTTTATGTTGTTATTTGAATTGCCATGTATTTTCTTTGTGCATTTGTTGTTTAGTGCGAGTGCCAGACATCCTGTGTTAGTGTTTCCCTTTAGCTGAGGTTTGGCAGGAAAATCCTCTGCAGAGTGAGGCATTTTGTCTTCATTTATTCTTTAATAAAACGGCATGTTAACCAATCATCAAACAGTTGTTCGCCTCACATTGCTGACCCGTCATACCAAGCCTTAGAGCTCAGCCTTGTTACTAAGTGAGAGTTTCCCAAATTCGATTTTTGTAGTCAACCTTTGCAGATCCAGTAAAGTTGGCTTCTCAGAATAAAACACAGTAGTGGTTCTGAAAAAGCTCCAATTGCAATCGAAAGACATGGCATTACTCCTTTTGCATTAGATCTACCACGGCATGACTTTCCATGTTAAGACTTAAGAACAATAGAAATCTATTTCCTTTGCAGAGAAATCTCATGAATGTAAAGTGTCTTTTTCCTCCATGTTTGTACAAAAACCTGAAGCCAACAAACTCCTGGCCTCTCTAGAATGTGTATATGCATCCATCGCCACATGGTCTCCTCTCAGTTTTCTGTTTGCTTCCAACCCAAAGATGTTAAGAGTTTGTGGACAACTGTCAGACATGAAGGGACAAAGTGAATTGGTCACAGAACCCATAAAATAAAGAAGCCTCTCTGGCAATGGGAGACAAAGGCATAGGAGAGTGGGAAGAGAAAGGAGAGAGTGGGTGGGACACAGAGACAGAGTGACAACATGAAACAGTGCAAGACTGCTATATGCTCTGAACATCACAATATCACAAAGTATGCTACACATCACAACACTTAGTGTACACAATGCATATCAAAGCATGTGCCAACTACAGCACACTGCACAGCACACACACTGTACACAACACATGTTTATCTCATCTTGCAGGTTTGCATCCACCTGAGTGTATGAGCTTTTAAAGTCCTTCCCTATCTGACTTCCTCTAATGTCACAGCTTGATAAAATACAATATTCTTTCGGATTAAGGTTTTGCAGTGGAGCATGTACCAATCTAATACTTCATAGGACCTGTCAGCTTGGTGCCAAAAATCCAATGAACAAACATTTGAAAGAGGCTTTGCGGTAGAAGCCCCAACACATCTCATGTTTTCAACTCCCCTCAAGCAGATGTCCTCATAGAACGTTGGGGAACTTACCTCGGCAGGCTGGGAAATGTGAATCTGGGACAGGACGATGAACTGGAGCCGGTTGTGGGACTTGACACATTCTCTCAAGAAGGAGCAGCTTGGATGAAGGTTATGTAACCTACATAATGGTATCACCAAGACCACTGCTGGAGCACCTCTTCGGAGGAGCTGGAGCAAAAAAGAGAAAGAAATGCAGTGTATAGCAATCAATGGACACACATCCAGAGTATTTGTTACCCAAAGTTGGCCTGCCATCGAGCAGTCCCATTTGCAGCAAATGCCACCTTCCCGTCTCGGGAGGATAGCACAGGTGCAACGTGCTCGCCTTGGAAGCAAGAAGACACTGAGCAACACAGGTTCGCCCTTAGAAACCTCTGGGTATTAAGCGCATTATAAATAACCTATCATATCATAGAAAACCAGATGGCATGCTTGACCTGCTGCGGTAGTAAACAAAGTTCTGAGGGTCCAATCTATTTTGAATATCATTTGTATGCTGCCAACAATGCATAATTTACTTGCTTGTCAGATGAGGTTGATTCCAGGTTATATCAGCAGCATGGTCAACTTTACATTTAAATGGACCAGAACAGGCTCTGCCATTTGACACAGACACACACACACACACACACACACACACACACACACACACACACACGTTGCTCAATGATACATTAATTAGCCAAAAAGATGTTACAAGGTTCTCAGAAGAGGGCAATCAATTCCCACACGGAGGTTTAGATTGCCGCAGGCCACAGAGGATCACAGTATGGGGCAATGGATTCCCAAAAGGAATGCAGGATTGAGAAGCCACACGATTCCATTCGAGAACAGAAATTACTTGCTACCTTGGATATGCACCACATCCTCGCCAGCAAAATGTGATTTTCGTTGCCGAGTTTAACATCTTTATCGATCCACCTCATCGCCAACAATCACAGGTATTAGTTTGCCACCTTAAGTCTCTCAGGTTCTTCCAGCTCTCCTTTTGCAGGACGCACTGCAAAGATCATGCACTTGACCTGTTTTTTTACCCAATACAACTGCACCAAGAGATCAGAACCCTGACAGAGTCAAAGTCAAGGATTCATGGTTGCATCATAACTTTGGCAGGAAATTGAGCCTTTAACACTTCAAGGTATGCTAATGGTTTCGTCACTTGCCAGAGCTCTTGACTTCTCAAGTAAAGCTGCAGCTGCATTTTCAGTTGATGATTCAATTCAATGAGCTCTGTGAAGTTCCAATGATTATCAGGAAAGCATTTGCTTCATATTATTGCAAGATTAGGCAATGGCCCCAAAAATCAAATCTTTGCAGGGATCACTCGTAAAGTGAAACATCCCAGCATCAATCCATTTTTCCCCAAAACTTTTCTAAAAGTGAAGAGAAAAGCTTTCTCTTACAACCACTGAGCTACCTCCTACATTTGCTGCTTTTTATTTTGAAATACCTGGCCACTGACTATTGCAGTTCGTCATTTAAGCTGTAGTCCTGCAAATGCATAATGTTTTAGCTTTATAAAACCCCCTATTATAAACTGTGTTTCATCCGCGCTCCACTATCAAAAATACTGTTATACCTTCTATACAATGAAGAGGACTTTGCAACGGGGTCCATTCTCAAAAAAGATTTTGGGAAAGATTTCTCTCTTTTTTTATATGGGTGAATTCAATCAACCTTTCAAAAATAAATACAAAACATAATACAAAAATTGTTTTAAGAAAAACAGAAAAAGCACATTGTTAAAATTAGTTGCTTAATTACTTAATTGAATAACATTCTAAAATAGGATTCACATTGACTGTCAATTCATTTGAATCAGAACATGTTTCACAACATCAATGTTTAAAGAAAAGATACTTTGAGGTTACTCAATTTAAATGAACAGCGAGGCATTATCTTCATAAGCCCATGACGGGTATAACACAAATATGCAACTTAATATGGACAGATGGTCAGTTCTGTGTTTGCCCCATATTGGCAGCATACATTACTCCTACTGATCGATACTCATACTAGGCTGTGATGTTAAGTCTACGTTTTTTTTTTTTTTCTTCCTCCATATTTAGACTAAGAAAGTTAACCGCTGCTATTTGAATTGCCATATTATTACACCCCAACAGTACTGCCCAGCAATCAAACTGGGATATATTTCCCAAATATTGACAGTGTCTTGTGAAGGCAGTTTGTCTTTTAGATCTTAGCTGCGTGCACTCCGTAATCAGATGGACAAGGGTCTCACGAATACTGTCGACTTTACAGAAACGGCATACATTTTGTTCAACACTCACACCACCACGTCTTGCCTTTATATCCAGTGTTAACCACAGGTTGAAGCCAAGACGAAGTATTCCATACCAATATTTTGGTGTGGGCGAGCGAATCAGATACGGTGGCAGAATACTTATTTTTTTCAGAAGGAAACTTAGTGTCACCATCACGATACGTTAAAAATAACTCACAGGTGTTAATCCAGTCAGTTTGATACATTTTTGATTTAGCTTTATCAGGATTAAACAACAGCAGGCCGATAGTGATATCCGCTTTAGCCAGGGTTGAATATACTTTGTCTAACCAGTTAGTAATGTATCTGGACTGCTTTGCTGAAAAAAGATACTGCGAGAGAGTTTTGAGCAAAATGTTTTCATTGGTGGACAGCAGACATTTCCTAAAGAGAGCACAAGAGCCAGCAGTAGTGTGCTTCGAGAGAGTAGTCCAAGCTCATATCTCATCCATGGGATTGGTGTACATTGAGGGAGATGTAATGCTGAACGCCAAAATTTTGCTTCCCACTGATTAAATTTAAATGGGGAATCAGTAGGGATAGTTTCTAGGCCGTATAGTTGTATAAGGACAATTCTTTTGGTCCAAAAATGCCATGTAGGTAGAATCAAAAACTTGCCATATTTATGCATAATGAGGCGGACCTGTGAAATGGCTGAGACTAACTTGGACTCCACCCTCTCGAGCTGGCTATGTGCTCTCCACTGTCCTTCAAAAATTATTCCCAGGTAACAACAATTTGGTACCACACCAATTGGAGTAAGACCAATAGTCCAGACAAATGATAAGGGCCCAGAACGTTTGGGTGAATATTGTACGATCCGAGTTTTGGTGGGGGTGATGGATAGTTCATTAAGATGTACATATTCTTGGAACGTATCTAGAAGACGCTGCAACCCTACCTGGGTCTTGGAAATGAGGACCAAGTCGTCAGCGTACATGAGCGATTGTACTTGCTGATTATTAATTTTGTGAAGTCTGAAATGACCTTTGACATTGGAATTTTAACATTGTGTATGTAGTAGTTGAACACAGCAGAGGCTAGTGAGCATCCCTGCTTTAGTCCCCGATGTGTGTGGATTTTTTCTGACAAGAGGCCATCCAAAGTAATTCGAACCCAAACAGATGTTGCATAATGTAGGGAGTGAATTATATCGAACAGCATAGATGTACAATTATCTCTTGTGAGCTTTTTCAGTAATAGGAGGTGACTCACTGAATCAAAAGCTGCGTTTAGATCAATAAACGCAAATAAAACCTGCTGCTTACTCTCCTGACATTGAGCTTTGATTGCATTGAGAGTCAGTAGGTTAATGTTGGTGCCCATACCAGCTATGAAGCCTGTTTGGTTAGAATCACAGTGGTTATAAATCCCTGTCCAAGAGTTAAATTCATGTAGTACCAGCTTGGCGAACATTTTTCCTGGAGCATCTAATAGCGCGATGGGACGATAATTCCCGGGGACAGACCGATCACCTCTCTTTTAGCAACTTTCCCTCCACTCTATGGACACCCAAACGTTTTACTTTTGTTTTTGAACCGGTCCTGACTTTTTACAGAGAAGTGGCCTTTTGCTCATTTATTTATGGGGAACACAGATTAGTCCTTGGCTATCAGTACTGGGAAACTAAGTTTCCCTTTTGACTTTTTACCTTTTTATCTGTTTGGTAACTTTTTAACAGTGCACACAACAGCTTACATTGCAGTGCAGAGGGGATAGTTTTGTATCACCCGATTCTTTTAAACATGGGATTTTTGGTTACTTTTATATGTGCCTAGAAACAAGCTGGTGGCAGCAATTACATTTTTACCATTTTTGCATAATTTCTAGTATGCACATTTGTGTTTACAGCATGTGGCAACTAAACGTGGCTAGTGCCATAAAATGGCAGTCCCACAGGATTTTCTGCTTGTTCGTTGGCCATATTGTTGGTTTGGCCTTCGTCCTATCTTCGCAGGTCAGGAAATCCCTTATATGGTCATGCATTCGCTTGGGAAAACTGCTGCTTTCGCGGGCTACTGCTGGCTTGGTATCTGTGGACTCTGGATGTGGGTGGGACTGTCTGGTCGTACTCCACATCTGGGGAGCCAGAGTCTTGGTGTGGGGCATGAGTGAAACCCACAGTAGTCACTGATTGGACCTCTGCTGGCTGTTTGAATGTTTCAGATCCTTTCCACTGGTGAGCTTGGACTTTCTTCCAGTCAGGATTTAGGATAAGAAGAGGACTACTGCAGCCATTTGTTCAGATCAGTGTTGGAGTGTGAGAAACCTGAAGGTGTCTCACCTGCTAGTCCCCAGGGATCTGTCACCCAGGTGGCCAGGACACGGCCATTGCTATTGGATCTAGTTCCTGGGGGTGGACCAGTGCGGGAGGATCACCTGGATGAAAGGTCTTTGAGGAGTGGAAGTGGGACACTGAAGGATGAGATGCAATATCCCCTTTTCTGTAACACCTTTTCCCCATCCTACCAGGTAGGATACATGGAAGCTCAACTCCCCAACCCCACTTTCCCCGACACAAACACTTTCTCACGGACAGTTCATCGTGAGCGACAACAGACTAACACCAGAGCCGTATACCAGACACACCAACACCCTGCTAAGGCAATTACTAATCATTACACACACCTGACTTCCATCACACTTCCCCACATGGATAAAAGGCAGAACACGAAAGCACGCTCTAAGGGAGGAAAAGCACACGAGGAAGCAGCAGTTCCAAGGATGTGATTTAACACGAGGAGAAAGGCAGCGAGACCGGAGAAAGTTGCAAGGAGGGAAGTACCCTTGACCTCTGGAAACCGTTACTTTTACGAGCCTTGGAAAGTGAGAAGCCCAAGACCTGGAACTGAAACTGAACAAGCCTACGTATAAGTCACGGAAGAGCAGAACCCCAACTTTGGTTGTAAGGCAGCAGGCGGGTCCACCCCCCCAGGTCAATCAGCAGCCGGGAGGGAGATCTCCCAGATCCACCACCTGCCACCAAACACTTTGTCGCCCTCTCTGCCACGCTCCGCTGCTCCCAGTGGCTTTTGAGGGAGAGGCAAGGATAGTGATGGAGAACAGACTTTGCCCGCAAATTTTCCAGACCTGGACACACTGTAATGTTCAGTCAGTAAAACACACCAAACACTCGGTCGGACTCTGCTGCCTACGAGTAAAAATGACAAAGTCATAAAGGTAAAACCACTGCCACCAGTCCTTCATGTAAACTCGCAATGGTAACGACATTTTACCAGGTAAGTAAGAAAGGGGATAGATGAAAATCCCTTTTTACTACTTGTGAACTGTAGTTCACCCAAATATTGGAAAGAGAAATTAACAGGGGAGCCCAAAGTGGCAACCCGGCCTAAACCCAAAAATGTTATGAAACTAACGTCAGCCATACACTATGGAGAGACTTTAAAAGGTCACCCATAAAAACAGGAAAAGACTAGGTGAGAGGGGAAAATGATTCCCCTTCATCTAGGGACAAGGTAAAATAGTTACCAAGTCCAAGCAAAAAGTTCTGGGGTTGAAACAGGTCAGGAAGATTTATCATAATTATGAAAAGCTTACCTAACAGTCACACGAAGCAAAGAGTAAAAGGGAGTAATGGGAGAGGGAAAATCAGCTGAGGTGAGTGGGGGGGGATGGAACGAGGAGAGAGGCATCTGCTGAGTGCATGTAGGGGCAGGGAAGAGTTTTTTATTATTGCGGGAATAACAGGGGAATACCGCGGACATGGGTATTTTTTTGCCATTATTGGGGGAATCCTGCGATGAATTGGAAGAGTGAAAAAAACAGACATTTTATACATAGTGAGCCCAAAGGAACCTATTGGTGCAACATGTACAGTGGCTACGGCTGAAGTCCATGGCTAGTGGGCCCCCAAGAAACCTATTGGTGCAATATGTACAGTGGCAACGGCAGACGGCCATGGCTTGTATGCCCCAAAGAGACCTATTGGTGCAACATGTACAGTGGCCACGGCCGGAGACCATTGCTAGTGAGCCCCAAAGACACAGGCCATGGCTAGTGGGCCCCAAAGAAACGTATTGGTGCAATATGTACAAGCTGAAGGCCATGACTAGTGGGTCCCAAAGAAACATAGTGTTTTAAAATATACAGTGGACATGGCCAAAGGCCATGGCAAAAGGGCCCCAAGACAACCTATAGGTTGAACATGTACAGTGGCCGCAGTCAGAGGCCATGGCTAGTGGACCTTGAATACACTATGGTATATCAAAACCCTTGAAATTCACTAAAAACCCTTAGTTAAGGGAATGTTAAGGCGATCAGATTTAACGCAACAAAATCATTGGCATTCAGCGGATAGGGGAAGTGATCATCTTAACTATGCTCCACTGCTGATGGGCACACATTTCCATTGTACAATACTTTCTTCCCAACAACCTTCCCTATAGTACTGCAATACCGCCATCCCCACAAGAGTGGCTATTTTACCATTAAGCTGCTGTCCCTGCAAGCATTTGGCATATTCTGCAATGATCTATCATAATAGAATGCTGCGATCCTCATTCCCCTTAGATATTGCCATCACCACAAGGATCCCCGTTACACCACAGTGTTATAGCTATAGTGCAGTGCTGCTGTCTCCGAAAGCTTTGTGATTATACCTTAATGCTGCTGTACCAGGTTTACTGTAATACGTTACCTGCAAGCTTCCGTTGTATGCCACTATGCTGCTGCCCCTCTTATACTGCAGTAGTGCGATCCTCACAAGTTTCCCTACTGTGCTAAAGTGATGCAAACCCTACACGCTTCCCCATTTCACTGCAGTAGTGCTATCCCTCTCATGCTACAAAACTGTTAAGCACACATTCTTTCTTTTTATACTGTAACACCATCTTCCCTTCTGTGCTGCAGTTCTGCTGTATCTGGAAACCTCTCTATGCTACTACAGTGCCGCTGTATGTGCAAGGTTACTTTACTGAAATGCTATTATCCCTGCAAGTTTCCTTTTTATGCTGACTTATCTATTAGAATGCTGCTAACCCTGCAAACCTCTCTAAGATATTGCTGCATTATCATTGCAGCATTCCCAGTTATACTGCAGGTTCCTGCAAGCATCCCCATTATATTGCAATGCTGTTAATTCAGTAATCCACCTTGCAATGTCTTCAAATGTACCTAACATCTTGCTGTGCTGCTAGTCGTCCAGGCTTCTCTGTTACACTGCAGAGTTGTGTCTGAAACTGGTTTCTCTGAATTGACTTTTCTGCAGCTGAGAAGCTCTTAAAGTTGCTGGAGACAGAGCAGGAAGCTGCGCAGGATCTACTGATGTGGCTGGAGAGCACCTTCTGGGACACCTTTCGACAGGAGGGGTCAGGCAGGTGAGTGGGCATGTCCCGAATATACATAGGGACCGAATGATGCTACTTAAAAGTACATTAGGGCTGAGTAGGTGAATGTTCCCCTCAAAAGGGTAGCCTTAGGGTTAGACTGTGCTCTCAAAGGAACACCATCAGAAGGCACGTCTTCTCCATTTACTGAAAGACAGAGCCTCTGCATAGAGCCATGATCAGCTGCTTGCCCATTAAATGAACCAGGACTTCCTAATTTGCTTTCAAAGTTACTATGAGTAGTTTGCCTTTGTTAAGATTGATTTCTAGAATCTTGCCTGGTGGACAGATTTCAGGAAGCCACCCTAGTTATAGGTAACAGGGTTCCTCTGAAAGGCTAGCCAAACCCAATGAAGGTAAGCGTGGAGAGTGGTCAATGCTTAGTCTCAGGAGACTCAGTGGGTTCAGGGGTCCACAATGCGTCCACACAGTGAAGCACACAATAATTCAATTGGACAGGTAAGTACAAAAAAATATATATTTATTCTAGGTCCAAAATACACACTGGGAAATGAATAAGCTCGTAGGAATATCCCACAATACTCAGTAGTCAAACATATACAGTGACCTTTGGTTTTTAGAAATGCATTCATTAACTTGGACAACAAAAAGAAGGTAACTAGCAATGCAGTAAAATAAAACTAGTCCACAAGAATTAGACCCTAACTTTATAAATCCAATCCCTATTCTGTATTGGGTACTTGTGCCAAATGTCACAAAACTTCTTAGGAGAGGGGACTGATCGGAAGCCTTTTGTGGTGGTGATATGGTCCAGAAGATATTCAAAAATGTTACAGGTCAGTAAGAGCCTTGGGTTTCTATGTTATATTAGTATGTGGTTTAGAATTTGCCTAGTCTTTATACTTAACTTCAGTGTCAAATGTGTCCATTATTTTGAACTGCTTTTACTTACAGTTGTTAGTGTCAAGTATAGGCTTTGAGATCACCAACTGTGTTTTTATGTTTTTGTAGAGTGTTTTAGTGATAGCTGCTTGACTTACTTTATCTGCTTAGAGTTAAAGGCCTAATAAATTAGTATACTTTTGTACTCTTGTGTTGCTCAATTTACTGGAGTGCTGTGTGTGGCTAACTGTACAAATGCACCACCCCCATATCTCCCCAAGTCTACCTTTCTACTCATTCCACGACTTTGCCTTGGTAGAGTTTGGCTAGACCGCAAGTGTCAATTACCCTGTTCATCAACTAGGGTGGCCCCTCAGAACCCTCCCACAGGGCTGGTTCAGAAAACCCATCTTAGCTTGTGCCCGATATATATGCTGGACTCCATCACTTCCGGAGACTGAGAATTGACCGTCAGAGGGTCAGCGCCAAGACGCACCTCGGCATCCCGACCCCTCATAATGCTGGTGAAAAAATTAAAGTTACTCACCATAGTGACTAGAGTACTCTTAGTCCTTAGTCCCCTTTCCTCCATCCCTGTTGGCTTCCCCCTACATGGGGGACAGCACCAGACGCCAAGTTGGCCAAAAGAGTTCCCCCCTCATTATGCGCTCCTTGTTGGCCCACCAAGGGAGGTCACTGACCACAGTCCGATACTCTTGTCAGTCTAGAAAAATTAGACACCCCTCGAACGGAAGGCAATGCAGGATAATTGGTTGGCCGAAGACCAACCGCCTCATTTAAAGTGTTAAGAATATATGCTCATTAGTCATTACATAGTTAGTAGCTCAACTAGAGTGCGGCCATTTTAAGATGACCAGAATCACCATTTTGTTTTCTCTCTCACGCTGCTACTTTGCCTCATGTAAAACTGCTTTGCTGTAGATATTATTCCGCTTCAATGGTCCAAGGTTACTAAAAACATGTTGAAACATTAGGCTGGGGAGCCAGACAAATGCCCGGTTCCCTCCCTCACATATCCTTGAAGGCAAGGAGCAAGGCATTTTAATCAGTACATGGATGCCAGCGAGTCTCCTTAAAAGAATAGCAATGTACAAAACTAATATTAAAGGTTTTGAATTATGTTCTTCTTTACGGCCCCCCCCCTTCTGAGCACTGTGAGGCCCCAGAGAGCAAGCTGACCTCTAGAGCGTGAATCGAAACCAGGAGATAGTAAGGCCTGGAATGTGCCAGTCCCCTACTCGCAGCTTGTCCATGAAAACAGAAGTGCTGTGTTCTCTCAAATAAAGAATGGGGTCTGTAAATTCGAGATTGCAAAGTGTTACTAAATATGGTGGTCTAAAGTGTCATATTCGTCACCATGGTCAATCATCGCCTCCAATTCAAAGGGAATGAATTAGGGGCGGCATCGAATGTGTCATTACTGATTGTAAGATGCTCGTTTTGTATATATGTAACTGATGTACGATTTTTGCTCTCTTGCGTCCCCCGAGGCCTGTTAGACACACGTCGCGGGGCGTGGGACCATTTGGCCAACTGGGACTATTTGTTTTGCAATAAACCCTAGATTTTGGGAATACAACCTCGTGTCTGGCATATCAGTTTGTATGTTGCGATTGTGCCTTGTTTCCACATCCGAGGATCCCTCAGGGGCCCCTTCAAGATGGCGCCCGAATAAGGACCCTCCCCTACTTGTTCCATCGTGTACGTTGCAAAATAAGGAAGGCAGTAAGAACGGCGAGGACGGGAGCGAATGAGCCGGGATCAAGAGGTGTTCGGGGTGCCCTGCGTAACTGATGAGATTCCTTTCTGCAGATCTGCACACAGCTGATCCCTGATCGATGTCCCCGGCCAGCTAACAAGTGGGCGAGGGTCCTGAAACGAGGCCGAACCAAGATACGCAGACACACCGTCATTGGTTGCATCAGTATACGGACGAATTGTGTCTTTAAAAGACAAATTGACTAATCAGGTGAGTCGTGCCCCGATTCGTAAGTGATCCTGCTATTGGTTGAGAGTTGATTTTGCAAAATCAAACACCCAGAGTAAGTTTGATTAGCCAAGGGTAAGGTTAAAACAGGCCTGGGGTATTGTCCACCTTAGCGGGATTTTTCCGCTGCGGCGAACAATCTTTGGAAACTGGCAAGGTGGCGCCTCCGGGGGGGGGGGGGAACGCCGGCTTATGATATTTATGTGAAGTATGGTGTGGGAGCAATAATGTTTTGTGAAATTTGGCATAAGCAAACCAGAAAGCAGGAAGATCTTCAGTGGCCGAGTAATGGTAATTTTGAGATGGAGCGAATAGATAACCTGGAAAAGGTTTTGATAAGTAAGAAGTAAGAAAGCACGCCCTGCGGCACTGGATATCCTTAGGGACTGGAGGAGGGAAGCAATGCTCTGATCTAGAAGTAGAGAGAAACATGCGTGCAGGCATAAGTCAAAAGCGGAGAAAGCTGAGGAAAAGGAGGAGGAGGAGTGGAGTAATAGTTTGAGGAAGGCAAATAGACGCGATCAATTGAATATTGAGAAAATATATCCACAAAGAGAGCTACACTCAGACGAATTAATAAACAAAATATTAACTGAAACAAAAAAAGGCCCGAGGGGAGAGACTAAAAAGACTGTCAGTAGCTGCTGCTCAACCCTCTCCCGTTGCTCAGCCCCTCCCAACCCCAGCACAGCCACAGGATGCATCAGTAACTGCACTGCCCACTAGTCAGCCAGCCCCACGTGTTTCGAAATTACCACAGCCCCAACAGACATCTCTCACTGCCCCCTCTGTACCTCCCGCCCAAGAGGGTGCCTCTGTCCTGACTGCCCCCCAATGAGCAAAATTGAACAAAGTGAATGTATGAGAGTGACCCGCAGCGTGATCAGCAAGGAGAGAAAGCGTGAGCTGCAAGAGCAGGCAGAAATGTATATAGACGAAAATAATGGGGCATCCACGCTAGCGCCACTGTATGACTTCAGAAGGAACAATGAGAGACAGGTATTGTTGGAATGCATGGGGGAATATTTGTTGGCACAATGGAATAAGTTAATTGGGAAGTTACTACCGCAACGATTGTTGGATTTGAATGCATTACCCCGTTGTAGAGGGAGAGATGAAGAAATGAAAGAGCATGTGAGCAGACTTTTTGAGTTTAAGAATGAACTTGATGAATATTCCGAAGTACTTGCCACACCCGGGTATGGGAGGAAGGATATTGAGAGAGCTAGGAAGAAAGCGGCGGGACCTTATATGCAGCAGAATTTTTTGTCGCCACCAGGTCAGGTTGGTGGTGTACTGAAAATATGCACACGAGAAGCGCTAAAATGGATTTCAGATCCTAGTATTCCCGCGATGGAAATACATGGAATATTTGATGAATATTCTTTACTGATGAAAAGGAAAGCACTACAGACGATGGTTGAATATCTGATAAACCGAGATATAAGCGAAGAGAAAGCCAGCCCCCTCACCCCCGAGACCATAGCAGAGGGCAATGGAACGAGGGACAGGAGAAACAGCCTTATCCCTCGATCTGGGAATATTGGTCCATATGAGAGAAGGGGGAGGAACAGTGAGTGTGGCATTCTCCATGAGGGAAGTACCCCCTACCTTTGTACCAAAAGGTAGAGACTCCCGCGGTAGGCACTATGCCAGCTCAGGTAATTCCAGCACATTACACAGCCCAATATGTGCACGTCCCCTTCTCTAGACAGGAAGTTAATAATATAAAACAAACGATCCCTGACATATGGAAAAATCCATCGGGTTTCTATAAAGAAGTAGAATCTTTATTGCAATCCTCAGTGTTCACTATGAGTGATATGGATCTAATATTCCCCATAATTCTGCCAGAGGACATGGAAACAAATAAGAAAGGTAGATGATGAGACAGCTTATGGCGCCACTTGGTCAAATTTAATACAGGTGGATGAAGATAAAGGAGTGGGTGCAAAGCCAGGGCCGAATATGATAGCATTACCGGCACGAATAGTACAGAAATTGAAAGAAATTGTCCCAGAGAAAAGAATTCAATGGGACAAATTGAATGCGTGTGTTCAAGGTAAGGACGAGCTGGCTACAGATTATTTTAACAGATTCGAAGTAGTATTTACAGATTTCAGTGGGCAGGATGTAAGCACGGAAGCGGGGAAAAAGGTTATTTGTTGATAAATATGTGAGAGGATTAATACTCCCGATTCAAAATGTAATAATGACATCAGAAAGTGCATGGCAAGCAAAAACGTTAGGAGAAGTATTACACATGGCCCAATATTATGAGAATCGAGTAAATACAGAGAAAGAAAGAAAAGCGAAGGATAGAACAAATTTGAAAACAAGGGTGTTACTCCAGCAAGTATCAGGACACAACAGGGGAAGAGAAATGCACAGGGCAGGTATAATTTAAACATGCATGGAGGGTCTTTGGGATAAAATCAATGTGCGTATTGCAGAGAGGAAGGACACTGGCGAGCGCAATGTCCACACTTGCAAAATAGAGGCAGGTATGGTCAGAGAAGGCAGCACAGAGGGCACCCAGGAACAAATGGCCACAACAGAAACCATATGCAGCTGCACCAGAATAATCAAGGAAGAGGTGGGAACATTTTTGATACTCAATCGGGTGTATATTACAATAATAGCAGTGATTACACTTCGGATGATGTGTTGTTACCGCAATAGGACAGCCCACGACAGGGGTCGGAACCGGTGTCCATTCCCGTGAATCAGAAAGGACCCTACGTAGAGATGAAAGTCGGGAATGAAGAGCATAGATTCCTCGTAGATACGGGGGCACAGAAGTGCTCGATAGACCATCACTTGGTTCCAGATACACCTCTGTCAGGGCGACAAAATATCTCAGTAGGGTTCGCAGGTACCCCAGTAATAAATCCCAAGTCCAAATCAGTAGCAGTGACAATAGGGTCTTTTACTGAACATTGTCCATTTCTTTTAACAGAGAATTGTGGTGAGAATCTCCTGGGATTGAATGTATAAAAAAACTAAGCGCAGTTATCCACTGTACACCAGATGGGGTATTCTTGACTATTTCTCCTCAGAATATGCCAACATCTGAATTTGTGACTAAACCTTTAACAGGGGAATTGAGTGAGGTGCCAACTTGTATTTGGGCAGTGAATGACAATGATGTGGGATGCTTGAAGATAGAGCCAGTAAAACATTTTTAAAAGAAGGAGTAACATTACCGCGCATCCCGCAGTATAAATTTCAGCAGAAGGAGAGAAAGGATTGAAAAGTATTTTGTGATTTGGTGAAATTGGGAGTGATTGAAGAGATTACAGGCAGCACATATAACACCCCCATTCTTCCAGTGTATAAGAAAGGGGGTAATGAGGTACTGTACCATTTTATAATTGATTTGCGTGCATTAAACAAAGTAGTAGATCCCCAATTCCCGTTAGTTCCAGATGTTACCACAATTTTGACCATGATTCCTGCTTCGGCAGAATACTTTAGTGTTATTGATTTGAAGAATGCCTTCTTCAGCATTCCTGTACACAAGGAAAGTAGATATTTGTTCGCCTTCACGTTAGGAGGACGATCATTCACATTTACACGTATTCCACAAGGCTATACTGAAAGTCCAAGTATATACAGTAGAGCATTAAAAGAACAGCTAGACATGCTAGAACTTCCGACAAGCTGTGTATTGCTCCAGTATATGGATTAATTGCTGCGGACACAGAAGAGATTTGTAAAAAAGGTACCGTCTCGTTATTGACTCATCTAGCTGCGCTTGGTCATAAAGCAAGCTTAAAGAAATGTCAGTATTGTCAGAAGGAGGTAGCTTATTTGGGTTACCTACTCTCAAAAGAAGGGAGAAGACTAACACCGGAGAGAATAGAGAGCATTTCTGGAATGCCTATTCCAAAGACACAGAAAGGAGTCAGAGCTGTAATTGGCATGGCTTCTTATTGCCGTCAGTGGATTGTGAATTTTGCGTTAATTGTGAAGCTAATGGTGGAGTTGACAAAGAAGGATGTAGTGATGCCGTTGCAGTGGAATGAAGAATGTCAGAAAGCATTTGATTTGCTCAAAACTGTATTGAGTTCTGCTCCAGTTTTGGGCATGCCAAATTATGAAAAGGTTTTTAGGTTGTTTGTGCATGAGAATGAAGGCTGCGCGTTATCTGTTTTAACACAGGAACAAGGTGGAAGAAATAGTCTGTGCGGTTATTTTTCTTCTGCGATGGACCCTGTAGCGCACGCACTACCATGATGTTTGCGAGCTGTTGCAGCGGCTGCTGCGTCAGTGAAACAAACAGAAGGGATGGTATTGGGGCACACTTTAATTTTGATGGTGCCACATGCCATAGACGTTCTACTCAATAGAACGCAGACGCAACACCTCACCTCTGCTAGATTAACTAGATATGAAATAGTGTTGTTCGCACCCCACATCCAAATTATGAGGTGTAGCGCTTTGAATCCAGCAGAATTGATGCCAATGCCGAGGAAGACCTTGGTGGAAATGAATCACCCCCTCCATGAATGGTTACTGAGGAGGAAACAAAAGGGAGAATTGATTTGAGTGATACTCCACTAAAAGAACCAGACAGAGAACTGTTTTGTGACGGTTCCTGCTTTAAATTACCTGACGGCACATCAACTTCTGCATATGCCATCACCACGATAAAAAGCATTGTAGAGAGTAAAATTATTCCTTATAATTCCGCCCAAGCAGCAGAAATACTTGCCTTAACGAGAGCCCGTGAATTTTCTGAAAATCTAAGCGTGAACATATACACTGACAGCCAATACGCCTTTAGCATGGTTCATAATTTTGGCCGACTGTGGGCCGAGAGAGGTTTTCTAACATCACACGGGGCTAGAATCCAACATGGCCCTTTGATTGTACGATTGCGGTCTGCACTTACGTGTCCAAAGCACTTGGCAATAGTAAAATGTGAAGCACATAAAAAGGTGACATGCAAGGTGGGAGAGGGAAACGCATTTGCAGACAGAATTGCGAAACAAACTGCCACTGACTTGAATACAAAAATGTTAACAGTACAGTCGTAGGAAGTACCCTGTATGATAGAGAATGGAATTGTCACTGTCAAAGAGATGCAGGCGGAAGCCACTGTTGATGAACTACAAGGGTGGGCTGAGGGCTCTGCAGAATTGGATCTGGAGGGTTGTTGGGTGGACAAGGAGAGCGGGAATTGGATGTTGCCAAATGCCTATGTAAATGCAATGGTTACAATGGCTCACAATCCCACCCATATTTGTGCAAAGAAAATTATTCAACATCTAGCTACAATCTGGGAAAATCCACTCATAAAAAAGAATGCCGAGAGGTTGGTACAGAATTGTATCACGTGCCTACAACACAATGTGGGAAAGGGAACAATGACTCCAACAGGCATTTGAGGTGATCCATTTTGATTTCATCGAAATGGAGAGATGCCAAAACTTGAAGTATGTTCTGGTGGTCATATGTGCGTTCAGCAAGTGGGTGGAAGCGTATCCATTAAAAGACTGCACTGCCATGAGCACGGCGAAAGTAATGCTGAAGGAGTATTTCTCTCGTTTTGGTCTGCCTCGTGTCATATGGTCGGACAACAGTCCGCATTTTGTAGGTGCAGTAATACTGCAGATTTATAAGCGATTCCATTGTTCGAGACATCCGATGTCGGCCGGTTTTATCGAACGCCACAACAGAATCTTGAAGACAAAGATTAGTAAGATCTGTGCAGGTAGCAAGCTAAGTTGGGTAGATGCATTGCCAATAGCGCTACTGTGTATGTGAACATATGTGCAGGCGAGAACTGGGCTCTCCCCGTATGAAATTATCATGGGGAGACCAGCAAATATTTGGTGTACACCTCAGCCGAAAAGGCTGAGGGAAGTGGAACATCCTGTACTCAGCATCTATTGTAATCTGTTAATGAAAAAACTGCGTTTGATTCATCAGCAGGTGCAGGAGGCGCTGCCCATATAATACACTGGCCCAGGAAACGCATTGGAGCCAGAAAACTTGGTGCTAGTGAAAAACTTTGAACGGAAAACATCGTTAGCACCCAGGTGGCGTCGGCCCTACCAGATCCTCCTGACTACGCAGACGGCGATACGGGTGGATGGACGTAAGGCGTGGATACATGCCACGCACGCCAAGAAAGTCCCAACACCACTTGACACTGACTGATCGGGAGAACGACCAGAAAGAGACAGCGGTTCCAGAAACGAAAAATACAATTGCCAGTTCCTTGCCACAGAAACTGCCCGATCCTGAAACAAAGCCTGATGAAATTGCCATTAGAGAGGAAGGGCAAAGAATGCCCCAAAGTTGTCCAGCAGATTCTGCATCACTGCTGGCCGACACCAAGCGTGTACCTCCGTGGCGCCCACCATCTTCTGTTGCGCCACAGCCTGCATCGTCGCCTGGGTGCTCATCATTTGCCATTGCGCCCCAGGCTGACTCCAAGCTTGAGACCGGAAGTGCACCCGCACTATTTGTTGACCACACGATACCGGGAGCAAATCGGTATAACCTGCGGAGCAGAAAAAAGGAGTGATCACACCTTCATCTTTTTGTGATTTTATTGCCTCCGTTTCCTATTCTTGGATGAAGTAGGAACCGGAGGCCTAGAGGAGAGTGGCGTGAAGGTTGTGCAAACCAGACAGCTCAACAAACGCAACTCCTCAGTGTTAAATCCATGTGTCCGGAACCCGAGCGGACAAGCCGGGCGCACATGGTACAAAGGCAACTGCTCCGAAACTCTAGATAACATCAGTTCCACTCTTTTTCCCCTAGCACTCTGAAACCGAGGGACTTGGAGAACCAATGGTGCACTAGCTTCCGACAAGAGGGGCAGGTAGGGAGGGAGATGAGGAATCCATGGCAGAAAGAACATTACCGAGAGGTAAGTAAATTGTTCTTCTAATGGGTTCTTTCCTGCTATGGATTCCTCATCTATGATAGACTCTCAAAGCAGTATGTAAATCTGGAGGGAAGAAGCAGGAACACCACCTTAACCAGAAAAGACTGTAGGACTGCACTACCAAACAGGTATCCTGGCCCACAAAGGAATCCAAGCAGTAATGCTTAGCGAATGTGCGCAGTGATGCCCACGTAGCCGCCTGGCAAATGTCCAAGACAAGGACTCCCTCTCTGCAAGGCAGAGGTGGCAGCCACTCTCCTCTGGTAGAAGGATCTCAGAGATCCTCAGGCACATCGTTCCCAGCCAGATCACAGCATTCCGAGATGCAGAGAATGATCCACCTGGACAGGGTCTGATTTGTCACAGGCTTGCCAGTACGAGCACAAGCATACCCAATGAAAAACTGATCATCCTTTCTAGCCGCTCTAGTACGAGAGCTGTAGAGCGTCAGAGCCCGTACCGGGTCCAAACGAAGGAATCGTCCCTCTGCCTTGGAAGGGTGAGGCGGAGGAAAAAACACAGGAAGATGGATCTTCTGAGAGAGATGGAAATCCAAGACCACCTTTGGCAGAAAGGAGAGTCTCACTCAATGTCACCTCTTTAGAAAAAAACAAATAAAGAGGTAAAATAGACAATGCCTGTACCTCACTCAGCAGTCTCGCGTAAGTGATGGCGACCAGGAAAATAACCTTAAGGGCATGCATCCTAATACAACAGCAATGAAAGGGCTCAAATGGAGTGCCTATGATAAATGTTAAAACTGAATTCAAACCCTGTGCGGATCCACAAACTGGCACGTAGGAAACACGTTAGACAAACCACCTCAAGTACTACATAACAGTGGTGATTGTGAAAAACTAGCCCTGTGTTGGGGACCTCTTGAACACGGAAATAGCGGCAAGGTAACCTTTCACAGTGCCAATCTGTAGGTCTCCTTGGGCCAAGGAATGTAGAACATCCAGCACATGCGACAAAGGACAGGATAAAGTATTCAGGTCCATCTCACGGAACCAAATTGAAAATGTACACCACCTGCAGGCATCAATGGATTTTGTAGCAGGCCTCAAGAGCTGAAAGAAGCACATTGAGGACGTTGTCTGAAAAGTCCCACTCCTTGCATTGCAGCCTCTCAGTTGCCAAGCATGAAGGTTCAGGCTGCTGAGGTTCAGATGGAGGACCCACCCCTCTGATTGAGAGAAAAGTCCACTCTCCTCGGAAGGCGCCACGGAGGGCAGACAAACATG
This sequence comes from Ambystoma mexicanum, assembly GCF_040938575.1. NCBI lineage: Eukaryota > Metazoa > Chordata > Amphibia > Caudata > Ambystomatidae > Ambystoma > Ambystoma mexicanum. The sequence continues at coordinate 1,012,183,874 of NC_090934.1, forward strand.
TCTAGCAACTCCGGATACCACGCTCTCCATGCCCATTTTGGGGCAATCGGAATCATCCTGATTCCAAACAGGTGCAATTTCCTGAGTACGAGATGAATGACCGGGATTGGTGTGAATGCAAAACGGCGGTTGAAAGACCACTCAGCCATCAGTGCATCCCCTAAAACTCTGAGACAAGGAAATTCTTTGCAGCAGAACAACCTGAACTTCCTGTTGGCACTGGATGTGAAGTGGTCCACCTGAGAAGTTACCCAAAAAGAGAAGATCTCCTTCAGACATTCTTGACAGAGCTCCCACTCGTGGGAGGCCTACATATGTCCACTCAAGGCAACCGCTGCAACATTCTCTCGTATGGCCAGAGGAGGCACCATCAGAGAAACACTGTTCTCCAGAAGCACATTCGCATTGCTTCTCTGCACACAGGCAAGGACCTCAACTCCTCGTTTGTTGAGGTAGTGCATGGCCAGTGTGTTGACCTTAAGGATCAACACAGTCCTGCATTTCACAATGAGGAGGAAAGCTACCAGGGCCACCCCTGATCGCCCTCAACTCCAACAAGTTGATGTGTTCCCGTGACCACAGTCACATGGGGCCAAGAATGACAAAACACGCCTCTCAGCAAGTTGTCACACACAGCACACCACGCAAGATCCTGGACCACCTGGCTCGAGACCTGTAGAAGGTCTGACATGTGGCCTTGGAACTGCAACAATTAACAGAGAAGCCACTGAAGCGATCTCATGTGCAGCCTCGGCTCAGGTACCGCTAGGATGCAGGAGACCATGAGGCCCAGAAGGCACAGAAAAGCCAAGTCACATACTGGTTTCTGTGATTGGAGAACATTGGCCATCTGAAAAATGTTCATCACTCGGTCCAAGTATCCAAGATAGCACTGAAAAATCGGAATCAGAGACTGGGACGGCAGAAACAGACTTTTTGAAGAACTGGTAATGCTGTTGGCCCATTAAGAACCTCAGGTACTTCCTGTGTGTTAGCTCAATCGCCACATGAAAGTTGGCGTCCTGAAGATCAAAGGAAAGCAGCCAGTCCTGCAGATCAAGGGCTTGCAGGATCTGGGCTAGAGCAACCATTTTGAACTTGTCCTTGCGTAAGAACAAGTTCAGCAGCCGCAAATCTGGAATAGGACGCAAGCTTCAGTTCTCCTTTTCAGCACTAGAAAATAAGTGAAGTACCACCCCCTTTCTTGTTCTGAGCGTGGTACTAGTTCAACCGCGCTTTAAGCCAGAAGCTGACGGACCACCTCTAGGAGGATGGGATCTGGAGACAAGGGTGTGGCGAGAGGACTGTGGTACAGTGTGCGGTGGAGACACAGGAGGCAATAACCCTGATGGATGACCTGTAGGGCCCAAGCATTGGACGGTGCCTCTGACCATTCAGGTCTATGAAAAGGAAAACCTCCCTCCCACTGGTGACTAGTAAGGAAGCCTGTCACTGAGGTTTGACACCCTAGGGAGCGGAGGGAACAGCAGTGGCTGCAAAACCTCACTGCTGGGTACCTGAAGTAAAGGCTGTCCAGAGATCCAGGTACGTTTATTTATTCTTATAAATAAGGCACACCTGTCCAAGATGAATCTGGTGGCTGAACAGGGTAATTCATTATAAATACATGGTTATGGAACCTTTAAAGGTTCGTGATCACCCGGCCAACCCAATAACATGTTACATTGGCAAATACATAGTAACAACAATAACAAATACAACTTTGAATGTGGCATATCACCATAACATGTTTACTACAGTTACTTTTTCGATTATCTAAAAATGCATTTCTTCTAACAGATGTTGATGACCTTATAAGGTCAACTGTAATATAATACATGCTGGATGAAATACAATAAAGTACAATTACATATAATATACATCTGGACCTCTTTGGGAGGTAACTATGTAACACACCTCCCTTCATATATATCAAGGTGTTCGGAGTGAGAATGGATCTTATTTTATTTCAGGCCTCATGACAATCCTGTCTATATTCCATGTGCGGCCACCATTTGAAATTACTTCATTTTCCATTACTTTGTCCACCTTATATGGACCCTGAAACGTGCTCTCACCTTTAATCACTCCCACAGGTCATCTGACCCAGACCTGATCTCATTTTTATACCCTTGTGAGACTAACATTAAATTTTTTGTTATACAAACCTTTTGTGATATCACTTTTTAGTTTTACCCTTTCTCTTAATTCTTCTTCATTCCATTCTATGAACCGCATACTCCCTAACCATGGAGGACATATATGAGTGGGGGCTTTCCTCCTTCTTAGTACTTCAAAAGGGATCAAATCTGTTGTTGCAGGCGGTCATCTATAAGATAAAGCCAGTTTTTCAATGTCATCTTAATATCTCCCTGCATGAATGGACATATGAACTCCTTGCATTAAAGTCCTATTGAATCTCTCGACTATCCCATTTGTGGAGGGATGGAATGCTGCAGTCCTGTGATGTTCAACACCCATATTCCCCACAAACCTTTTCATCAATTTAGAGGTGAATTGTACGCCATTATCAGTTAATGTTTACTTTGGAATGCCTTACCTCTGATAAATATAATCCATGAACTTCACCACTGCCCTGAAGTCCATCTTAATTACAGAACTTACATCTACTCATTTGGAGTAAAGGTCTGCTAAGACCATCACTTATTTCTCCAGCCTATTCTTGGATGCTAACGGACAATGTATTCCCATGGAATATTGGGTAATTGTATTGGTTTGAGGGGTTGTATTTATTTATTGTACATTTGTAAGGCCCTTATACATCAAGAAAATTGTGTTTCAAAGCACCCACAGGGCAACAGGGAGGGAACATGGGAATGAAAGGCAAATATAACAATGAAATATAACTAGGCCTTGTGAGCATTCAGAACGTGCAAGTGCAGAAAGAGAGAGGGAAGAGGGAGGGGGGTAAATGCTAGGTAGTCAGTTGCAGGCAACTGTTAAGTGACAGGCAGAGATCAGTTGGTAAGAGTGGTCAACTGCCAATAGATGAGTGCAGGCCTGTGATAGCACAGGCCAGTGGGCACCAAGGCAAGTGCTGGGAGTAGGTGGAGGCTGAAGGCGGCTGCGGGTGGGAGGCCAGTTCCCAGGTGGACACAAGGGCCCTGGTCACCAATCTCAGCGACTGAGGTTTAGCAAAGGAGGGAGGAGGAGGAGAAGAAAAGGAAAGTCCTGAGCAGCTTCTGGAATTTGAGGAGATTTGACTCAAGACGAAGAGGGATAGGGAGGCTGTTCCATAGGAGGGAGCCAGCCGAGGAAAGATCGGCCACCAGCTTGCTGTTTAGCAAAGCGCTTGACACCCAGACAGTTGGTGCCGGAGGAACGTAAAGATCTGCAGGGAGTGTATTTAGTGAGAGCCAGTTTATTTATTTATTTATTTTTGTATTTGTTAGAGCGCACAAAACCCTCGGGTATCTAGGCGCTAGTTACATTAAGGTAAAAAGAGAGGAAGGGAAGGGGGGTGGGGAGATGCAGTAATGGGATGGAACAGTTTTAGGAGGAGCAAAGTTAGTTGAACAGCCAAGTCTTTACGTTTCTGGGTAAGGTCCAGTAGGCCTGTTCTTTTCTGAGTGCTGGTGGTAGATTATTCCAGAGTTTGGCAGCCACGACCGGGAAGCTCTTGCCCCCTAATGATAGGCAATTGAAGTTGGGGATCTTCAGGAAGTGAGAGTACAACGATCTGAGAGATCAAGCCAAAGCGTATTTCTCCACACAGCGTGGGAGGTAGGTCGGGGCAGTGTTGGAGAGACATCGGTGGACCAGGGACAATGTTTTGAATGCAATCCTTTCCCGGATGGGCAACCAGTGAGCATCTCTCCTAGCTTTGGAAATATGATGGTCAGATTTGGAGAGACCAATAGCCGCTGAGAGAGCACTGTTCTGAATAGTCTGGAGTTTGTTCAGCTTGCATTCAGAAGTACCCGTGAATAGGGCATTACAGTAGTCGAGCTTGGCTCTGATGATAGCGCTTGCAATTGTTAGGCGGTTGGGAGTGCAGATGGAGGGCCTGCTGGCATGAAGCAGTTTGGTTGTGTAAGCTGCCGCTGAGGTGATAGAGTTCACTTGTCGTGAGAGGTTGAGGTTGGCATCCAGGTAGACGCCAAGAGTTTTGGCAGCGGTAGAGGTGGGGATACGGTTGCCATCGATGATAAACTCCTTGTATGCTGTGTCAATGTTGCTAAGTGTGGAGTTGGAGCCGACGATGATATTTCGGTTTTGTCGTGGTTGAGGCAGAGTAGGGGAGAGAAGCCATCCAATTTTGTATGACCTTGTATACAGAGTTTATGGTGGCTGAGACCTGGGGTGTATGAGCCGAAAAGGGGGATAAGGAGCTGCGTGTCATCAGCGTAGTTGGTGTAAGATATGTCTAGTAGATGGTCGAAAAGGGGTTTTATGTAAATGTTGTAGAGGTTGGGGGAGAGGCAAGAACCTTAGGGGACGCCACATGTGATGGCAGTGGTTGAGCAGAAAAGTCATTGATGAAGACGTGAGGGTCTCTCAGCTAGTGCTGTTGAGGCAAGTTGAGAGCAAAGATTTCGTGGTCTACCAAACCGTATGATGCGGAGAGGTCTAGCATCATCAAGAGGGCAGGTTTGCCAGTGTCTTTGATGGCATCCATTTGGATTTTCAAATCAAGTAGGCAGGCTCGGACTGGCCTATAGGGCAATAGGCCCAGGGCTGAATCAAAAACACAAAATGCTTGTGTGGGCCAGTTTTTGGGGTCAAAGTGGGCCGGTTTGATGAGTTACTTCACTATGCGGCTAATAGTTTTGACTAGTGCTGCTGAATAAATATTCTTTAAAATGTACAATTTGCATCACATTTTATGAAAAAAGCGTCCTCCTGGGTACTATTAAAACAGCGTCACAAAAGGAATGAATTCCCATTTGCAACTGTGGGCCACTTTTTCGTTGGTGCCCGAGACAATTTTATGCTCCAGTCTGTCCCTGCAAGTAGGGCAGTTTCGGTTCTGTGTTTGGGGAGGAATCCTGATTGGCGTGTGCCCAAGAGGCTGTTGAATCTGGATATAAGCGACACGATCCAGGATCTTCAAGAGGTAGGGTACCATAGTAATGGGGCAGTAGTTTGTCGAAATGGAAGGGTGAAGCGAGGGTTTCTTGAGGAGTGTTAGGATCCATGCTTCCTTCAAGGATGTGGGCACCAAGCTGGTGGAGAAGGATGCGTTGATGGCTGTGAAAAGGGGAATGAGTCACTTGGCACAATCTTTGATGATTGAAGCTGAGCAAGTGTCACCTTTGCAGCGTGACAGTTTGAGGCTCTTGATAATCTTGGTGAGGTCTATGTCTGAGACGGGGTGGAAGTTGAACGGGGTGCAGGTCGGTAAGGGGCTAGGTGCTGTGGGCGATGGTGGTTTGGTTAGCCATAGCAAGTTGCTTGGAGAGGATTTTTCATTTGAGGGAGTTGACCTTTCCAGTGAGGGCATCTTGGATTTCTTCGCACCAGGTACTGTCTACTGTCAGGTCCAGCTGTGGGAGGCAAGGGGGACTCTAGCTCTCTGAGAATTGTGAAAAGTTCCCGGGAGTTGGAAGAGGCGTTACTGATTCTGGAGTTATAACTGTTAGCTTTGGCAGCATGGACTTCCCTTCCATAGTTTTTGGCGACGGAGAAGAGGGCTTTGGAGGCAGGGGTGGTTTTTATTTTTCAAAGCTAGCTCGGAGCTGTGCTTATTTGCTCAAACTTCAAGGAGTTCAGGAGTAAACCAAGCGTTTCTTTTTAGTGAGGGGTTGGCTTTCCTCAATTTAAGAGGGGCAAGCGTGTCGACTACTTATGCAATAGTTTGCTTGTAGAGGTCGACCAGTGCTGCTGGGTCTGCTGCTGAAGATGGGGGTGCGCAAGGGGAGTAAGTAGAGGTGCAAGGTTGGTTGGGTTGAGACTTTTTGTGCACCTGTAGGACACAGAGGACTTTTTTTTGTTTAGAATCAGAGGTTTAGGACGGTGCCCCATACAACACGTGTTGTCTACAAAAAGGTCCTAACTCCTCTCAAAAACTCACCCTTAAGGATCCAAACTTGTCTGTTCAGATTCCTTGCGAAATACCCTCCTCGGTTGCAACAAATGACACTCACAATTCTGATTGGAAAAATATATGTCTGTTTTATTACAAAATTATTTTTTTATATTGTAAAACTTTTTTAAAAACATATAAACCACATTAAATCATAATGTGCTAAATAAAAAAGGACTAAAATAGAAAAATGAACAACAAACTCAAGAGGTGGTCCTATGGTAGGACCTAAGAAATACTGTATACTTGTGAATTAGAAACCTACAACATTAGTAAACAAAAAAACAATTACTAAGAACAAAATGTGTTTTTCTGTGTGGTTGCTATCAATACTACAAAACACAATATCCAATAGTATACTAAACAAAACACATGACATGAAAAGTCTCATTAGCATCTTTGGTGAAACCACAAATTTGATGTCTAATCTGGAATCTCTTACGTACCTGGATTCTTTCAATAGTTCTAAGTACAAATCAGCTATTAATGCCTTATTGGTACTGTGACACCATTCTCACAGATGCATTAACCCGACATGTTTCATTCCCATTGTCCTTGAAAAGATTGATAACGGGAAATTCATCAGGGGAGTATTACAAGCAATTGGCATGTCAATTACTGAAAATGTTCCGTATACAGTCTGTGCAACTTGGTGCAAACGGGAGAGTAGCTCTTTTAGGGTGGCTTCTTTTACTGTGAAGCACCAACCTAAACAAAAGGGAGAGAGACAACAGGGCGAATCAGTTGAATATCTATGGAACAAACACTTGCTATAGTAGTTTGTCTGCCTTTTGAAATACTAACAAAATAAAGGCTTACCTCATTATCGACTTATAAATAGTAGCAGGGGTAATGACAGTCTTCTTGTGATGGAAGGTCTGCTCTCTAAAAATGTGAGGCAACAAAAAAAACACCTGATCATTGAAGGCGAACAGATGACGGGGTACATTTTTTCATGAACAAAACACTTTGGGATTCGTCTCGAGCTGTTGTCATTGATAACTAAGAAGGCCAGCCTTCTGTTTTGTAATAGTTTTGCACAGCCAATTGTAAAGAGTGCATTAAGCTTTTAGTATTGCACTCTCTCACATTCAAATAAGCTCTCCAAGTCTCTTGTTTTTGTATAAAAAAATGCATTTTTAAATGAGGAGTGGACCAAATCTGAGCACGATTAAATTGCTAAAGGTTCTCTGAACTCAATAGCTTTCCTAGATGGTAAATACAGGTCATTCAAACTGTAACAACAAATTCTGCTTAGTATTCATAAGGTCTGACCGTTTATCCAAAATATTTTATAAAAGTGGCGGCCAGAACGTAGGACACTCGTGTGGCCATGACCATGTGGAGCTGGTCAGAATTACTTCTCTGTTGCCGTGCTGTTTCCCTGGTAGTACTCGGCTTTGTCTGGAGAGACAAAAGTGATGGGGAAACTAACTATTACAATTGTGTATTGCCTTTAGCATCCTCAAAATCTTCGTACATCTGGCTCTCAAAGCGTAATGTGACACTTGTGTGTGTTGCATATGCACTTACTGTATGGCTTCTCCGCCGTGTTTCCGAGCTCTTCCCGATACCTTCCCAGTCCGTATCAGCATCACGTGACTACTTTAAGTTGTTTATACGATCGCGTGCGTAGAGGGCATGGAAACTAACAAAGGTGGACGTCTCCAATGTCTGTGTGCCAGTAGAAGCCTTCTTGGATATAGTCAACCTATAACTGTGCTCCTAAAACGGAGATATAAATGGGGCTATAAATGGGGCGGAAAAACCCGCAACAATTACCCTATAACAATGGTGTGTTAATTATCTATCTCCTCATTCGGCAAGAGTGGGGATCTTTCTTATAACAAAATAATAATATCTTCCCCTTGGTGTAGTATTAATTTAATGATCTTTTACCTCTAAAAGGAGGGTGTTCTTTTACACTTAACGCACCTTGTTCCGCTTGGACTCGCTGTTTTTTTTAAAAACTTTCTACATACTTTAATCTTAAATAGTGACCATGACCAATTCTATTTAGTTGTGACTTTTACACATGGGCACACTCATGTAGGAGATTACCAAGGAAAACAGACTACTGAACTGGGGTTTATCCTAAATATGGGACAGTTAATGTTTTCCAATGACACACAGTTCCTATACCCCAACGGAATTTTCGTGGACTCCCCTGACTTACCTTTATAATCTATTCCAATCAATAAATTCGTGGAGTCCTGTCTCTACAGAGTTACAAAGGTAGATTAATCTTTGGTCTTTATCAAATAATCTTTTCTTTTTGTGCACCTGGCCATACATTCAGGTTTGGCAGGGTGAGCTGGTCTGTGGAATTCGGAATGGGGGATTGTGAAGGCAATAGTGTGATGGTTCGACCAGGGGCAGGACGAGGTGATGGGGGTGGGGATGTTACAATTGAGGTTGCTTAACCAGTCTAGGGTGCGGCCTTGGTTGTGGGTGGACTCAAGAGAGCGTTGTGTAAAGCCAGCATGGTGAAGTGCTGTGGCTACACTGGTGGCCAATGGCTCTGCTGGGTCATTGAGGGCTAGATTGCGGTCTCCAAGGATTGCAACTTTAGAGTTGGGCTTGATGGACGAGAAGATGCTTTGCATTAGGTTTTCGTCTAAGGCATGGCTGGGGCAAGGTGGGTGGTAGATAAGGAGGACAGTGATGGAATCAGTCGGAGTCATGGAGTTCTTGGCAAGTAGGGATTCGCAGTTGGGGATGATGTAGGTTTGCGTGACTAATAGTGAGGATATTTTTAAAGATTAGGGAGACGCCGCCTCCTGTTTTAGAGGATCTGTCACATTTTAGGATGGAAAATCCCAGGGGGATGGCAATGGAGAGAGCTGGGCCTGCAGCAGGATGGAGCCAGGTTTCAAAGATGGCCAGGAAGTCGAGGTCATTGGAGGTAATAAGATCAAGGATTTCAGCTGCGTGTGCCGGGACTGATCTTGCGTTGATTCGCACACAGTTGATAGCCGTGCGGATGGTGTCTGGCAGGCATGCCTGTTTGCAGAAATTCGCATTGGCTGGGGGAACGCAGAGAGGGAGACGCAAGGTGAACTGGCTGTGGAAATGGAGGAATCTATTCCTCGTGAGAATCGTAGGGTGCGAGGCGATGGGCGAATCAGGGATTTCTGTTAGCGTAAGGCCTGGTCTGCGGTTGGCTGAGTGAGTGAGGAGCGTGGTGTGGGACGCACGTAGTGAGCCGAGTGCGCAATCTAAGGAGGCTGTTCCTCCTAAGGACTGGTGGGGGCATAGCGAAGAGGGAGGTGGGGTCCCAAGACCACCGCTCCACCCCATCAAATTCATGACAAGATGGAAGGCCAAGAAAACCTGCAATCACCTATTCTATTTCGGACAAATCCCAAATGCACCAATGATTGACAAACACATGGAGAGGTACCCTCTCAGTCAGCCATACAGACCAAGCGCGGTACAAATCTATCCATGCGCGGGAGAAGAGCCTGCGACCGTGGTTAGAAACACCTATATGGACAGCCTGGACTAAGCACCAAGGAGCCATGTTACTGACGTCAGAGACACAACATACCAGCGTTAGACATGAAGCACACATGCAGTCTGCACTGCCCCACACACCCAAATACATGAACATGAGTGCACAGTTCTATAGTTAGAGGACAAATACATATACATACTGTCATTGCTTTTATTATTTTGTCACTAGCCAAATTTAACTCCGAAAACCACAAGGCTCAAGAGATCCTGAGCGAGCTTGCCGATGATTAAAGCCAATTGTGTCGTGGACATACAAGAGTGCATATGGAACCGGATTGAACCACGTATAGCTAAACCATAGGGAAAGTAGTATAACATGGTAATGCAGAAACTGCATTATAAGGTTTAGGAACATTACAACAGGCCTCAAATCCCTGGGCAGGAGACAAACCGAGCTGACTAAAGCTGGGCAGAAAGCAAAACGCATGAGACAAGGCCCACAACCAAGGACAAGAGATATGAAGACATTCCAATCCCCAGACGACAAAGGGACCAACTGCAAGAAAACAGAAGAAATCCTCATAATTAGAAGCTGTAGAGGTCGATTTTGTGGTCTCTAAACACGTGATACAGCCGAGTGAAACAACAGACAGTCCTCCACGGTGGGAAAGAGAAGCCAGTCCCAGTGGCCAGACGCAGATTGCAACACGTGTTGCTACCATTGGGAGAATATTCTCATAAGGCAAAGGTGGTGTACACAAGTTACAATATAGACACATGATCGTTCACATTACCTTGAAAAGGTACACAGCGAGCCGAGAACTTGTTCGAGTCCCAGGCCTGGGGGTGAGGGGGGGGATCAGCTCTAGCCAATCAGAGTTTAGTATCCCAGGGGTGGAAGGTGACGGACAAGAGCCAATGGAAATGCCTACTAATCTGCAACAATGTAATAGAATTGGGAATGGGACAGGCTAGCCACCTGACATGTAAGCCAGTTGAATAACATGTATAGGTGACCATATAGATTATTAGACTCGCGATGGCCAATCCCTCACACCGATAGGTTTTTGGATAAGGGCCCAAGTGATGGAGTAGTGACATAATTTAAGAGTAAAACTGGCCTGTGAGCCAGGTGACGCCGAGAAGTACTGCAATCCACCTGTTTTTTGTATCGATCCCAGTTGGTTTTATTTGTAATAAACCGCAATTTGAACATGCCATTGATTGAGCCTCCATGTATACTGGGAGAGGTAGTTGGGCTCTTCAAGTCTGCTGACTTCCATCATTGCTCTGGCATGCCTGGGAGTTCGTCCCAAAAGGATGGTAGCAGAGCTGATGGTTGGCTGTGTCAGTCCGGCACAAGGTTGTCTCCCCCACCGTGGAACCCGAGAGGCTGCAGGATCCTCGCATATTTCGAGAAGACTGGGAACGCGTACCTGTGGAAAGGCCATCAGGAGCCAGCTTGGAAAATGTCCTGCCCAAAGTCAGCGAGGAGTCCAGGCAGACCAGGACGGGGAAGTGGGCACTTTGTGGGAGACACAGCAGCCAAACAAAACCAGCAGACCACAGAGTAAGTATTTACCTAGTCGAACGGCAACTGTGGGTGTGAGGGAGGGTATTGAATATTGTGGAGTATTGTCTAGCATTGTCAAAGTTAGTAGTGAAAGGATCGGAGGTAGATGTCTTTTTTCTATGTTTAGGGCACATTCAGAGGTAAATGGTTCGGGTTAATAACCTAGACAATTGACTTGAGGGCACAGATGACAGAAGTTATGTAAACAGTGGATTTCCTCTGGGTTGGGCGTTTCAGCTTGGGTCATAGATGACCGTATATCTGTAAGGTTTAGCAAGGAAGCTGGCCTAGATTGCAGAAGATGAGCCGACTGTTTAAGTCTCCTGGAGTGAGACGTTTTGCACGCTTGGCAACGCAGCGGGTACAATACGATCAAGAGAGAAATATTGGTATACTCTGCCTGGAGGCGGGAATACAGCTGTGGGATTTTGTGTGGGTTTGAGAGCAACGGGTTATAGCATTGTGTGAGCAGTATTTGATTTGTCAGCACTACCTTGTTTAGTAAATTGGTTACATCACCTATAGGGTTGCACATAGGACACAGAGAGCATGAGATGGTGAGGAGCTAGCATTGAAAACCTGGGCTTGGCAGACAAGATGAACTAGCATGCGGAAGGCGCATGCGCAAGCTTGTGGGTGTGCCTGAGGAGTCAGTGAACTTGTAAAAAGAGGGTGCGCGGAGCATGCCTTGTAAGGTGTGGAGCCAGAGAGGCTCATAGTAAAGTAATAACAATGTGATTGCATTGTGTTTCTCCCTGAACAGCGGATGATCAAAACCCTCAATTTGAGGGCAGGTAAGAGCAATGTATCAAGGGAAGTGCAAGGGGGACACACCCCTCCAGCACCTTTGTAATACACTCCCACCCTACAGGGAAACAAAATTTAATACTGCATAGAATGGTCTAAAAGCACTGAGGGAAAGGTAACTAAACCATGGCCACCTTGCGGAAGTATCTCGAAAGACGTGCAGCAATCACTACTGACACACATACAGAGCGCCTATAAGGGGAAGAAGCTTGCAAGCCATATGGCAATATTCAAGCTTTGGAGAATGTTTCAGGAGGGTGAGGGGGATGCAGCGAGGTGTCAGTGGATGCTGAGCCAGCAGGAGGCACCTGGGTCTGCAATCCCACCTTCCGCTTCCCCCACACATTTCTCCGAGTGTAGCATCAGATGATAGAGACGACGAGCAAGGGATATAACCGTTACAAGAAGAGCATTACAGGGGTTAAGAGCAGCAGAGGGGTATTCAAATCTGACATATAAGCCACCACCATATACTCGGGAGGAGGGGCAGAAAGGTGCAGGACAGCTGATCGCTGAGACGGGAGCGAACAGTGAAGTGCAGAAGGGCACAAAGGAGGGGGTCGGAGGCATAACCACAAACAAACGGATAGGGGGACAGATACTACTGAAGCTGGAAGGGAAGACAGACGGGGCGGCTAAAGCAATGGAAGGCCATAAGGGGAGCAAGGAAGCAACAGGTTGGGCAGAGATAATGGAGGAAGCTGACAGAAGGGAGAGGGAAAGAGGAGAAACTATAGAGGGTGGACAGGGAAAGGAGAAGAGAGGAGAGATTGGAGAGAGAGGGGACAGGTGAAGGAGAGAGAAGGAACAGGTGCAGAGAGAAAGGGAGGAGACAATTGAAAGGGATTCAGAGATCAAAATAGAGGAACAGGAGCAAACGGAACAAAAGGATAAGGGAAGTGGAAGAGATTGAGAGGCTGAGGGAAGTCTGAGCAGTAAAAACGCAGGTTGCTTGAGAGGGAACAGAGGAAGTTACAGGTGGACAGATTGGCAAGGGAACGCGCATGCAAGGAGGAGGACAAGCGAGCAATAAGGGCTTTAAAGACACAGTGGACAACAGACAGGGGAGACGGCAGATTTGTGTAGGGCAGACGCACAGAGCGAGATAGCATGAGCTCATGGGACAGGAGCACAACAGAAAGGGACAGAACAGGCCTAGGGGGGTCGGGGGGTGGGAGGTAGCAGATATGACTTGAGGGATATCAACCTTAGCCTGAGACCTAACACGGACATGACAACTAAGACACAGAGCTTCGCAGATGCCTTTTCTTCGCAGCATGGGCTCAGGGTCAGACAACGAAGGACGGAACAGTGGGGACGAGAGGGGGGGACAGGACAGGGGCGGACAAGTGGGTGACATGGGAGCATGGGATACATACAGAGGGAGTGGGAGGAGGAAGCTTGGACGAGTAGGCACAGTTGGCGAATGACTTGCGCACCCTCAATGATGTCACTACATATGTGGACAGACTTGGAGACTTCCCATTACGAAGGAAGGGGTAAACAGCCATAGTTTGCTCAAGGGGAAGGTTAATGGGGGAACATGATGACAGTGTCCAGATACCCATACCAGAACCAATGGATGTGTATGCAGGCATCGAAAGCAAGAACAGGCAAGTTAGAATGACTAGAAGGGTGCATGGGGAGGAAGGGTTCACACAGATGCCCTTACTAGAAAGGGGAAGGGTGCAGCCTCAGTATATACCATGGAAACATGCAGACAAGGAGAATGTGAGGTGTAGGCTGCCATCGTTGAGTGCGGGGCTGGGAAATGGATTTATGAAATGGAGGATGACAGTGGGAAATAGGTTAGGAGTGGGAGACATAAAGGGGCTACTAGTGGCGATCCTCTGGGACACTGCGGATGACTGCTCGGGAGGATAGCTCTGGGGCAACGCGCTCGCCTTGGAAGCAAGGCGATGCAGAGCAACACAGGTTCGATCCCCGGTTCTGCACTTAGAAACCCGTGGGTATTAAGCGCATTATAAATAACATATGGAAGAGGGCAGGGTTCTCTGGGCTGACAACCCAAAACACAGCGCACATTGGTTCGCCGTTTGCAAATTGCAGAGCAGTAGTATGGCGAGCACTAAGGACACAATACCCAGACACATCAGACATTGGGGCAATTATGTCCCAGAAAATAAGGGAAGACTAAGATCCCTTCCAGTAAATTCAGCAGATTCAAGAGCTTTGGTGCCTTGAAACTCGAGAACCGTGGGATAAAACAGTAGCAATATTCTATCACATACTACGCCAGGGGCTGCCAGAACCCGTTCAGAAACACTTAAGGAAGCTGGAAGCATGAAAGCAAAGGGTTGGCCATAAATACAACTCGCGATTGTTCACCATTGCAGGTTATGGCAAGAAAAGCTTAAGAAAAAGGTGAACAGGAAGGTAGTGTAGCAGATACTCAAGAGGAAGTTAACCAAGAGTTTGTAGACTACTATAAGATATTATATGCAGACCATGGGGAGAGCTGCCGAGACACGATAACGGAAACATTGGAGGACATAGGGTTGCCTAGGATAATTGAGGAGGAAAGAGAAGAGCTAGATGCACCAATCACCTTGGAGGAACTGGGGGAGGTAGTGAGACAATTACCTACTAGCAAGACTCCAGGGACGGATGGACTCCCGAGCGAATTTTATAAAGTATACATGGAAGAGATTCTCCCCCCGCTGTTAGAAATGTTGAATGAAGCGTTTGAGACAGGAGGTTTGCCAGAGTCATTGAGAGAAGCGATTATAATACTGCTACCTAAACCCAATAAGCCTGGGCACAGCTGTAGCTCATAACGCCCCTTGTCGATGCTGAATCAAGATAGTAAAATACTGACGGCTATGTTGGCAAGTAGATTAAAAAGGGTAATTAGTAGATTAATACACCCTGATCAGACGGGATATGTCCCAAGCAGGAACATTTCCAATAATCACAGGCGACTCCAGCGAATTATTGAAGGTAGTAACGAACATACAGGTGAGATGGCGATAGTGTCCTTGGACGCAATAAAGGCCTTTGATTCGGTCAAGTGGCCATGGCTGATGGCGGCCCTAGAAGGGTATGGGTTGGGGCCTGGATATGTACGGTGGGCGAAGATACTGTATAGGGAGCCGCTGGCCAGAGTTAAGGCGGGATCTGTGATATCTGAAAGGTGGCAGCTCAGCCCGGGTACCAGACAGGGTTGTCTGTGGTCTCCAATGCTCTATATACTGGCCCTGGAACCTCTAGCGATATATCTGAGACAACAATATGATACAATAGGCATTGAGGTGAAGGGGGAAAAACATCTGATTTCTCTATATGCACCTGATATGTTGCTGTACTTGAGGTACTCTGAAGAAAACCTCCAACATATCCTGGAGGCAATGGATAGATATGCGGGTCTTTCTGGTATAGCA
Organism: Ambystoma mexicanum; assembly: GCF_040938575.1. Classification (NCBI taxonomy): domain Eukaryota; kingdom Metazoa; phylum Chordata; class Amphibia; order Caudata; family Ambystomatidae; genus Ambystoma; species Ambystoma mexicanum. Next base: position 1,012,199,157 of record NC_090934.1, read on the forward strand.
GTAAACCCCCAGAAGTCAAGCATGTTCCCGTTGGGCAGGTATACGGGGATTCCGGTGGAGAGGTTACCTGTATTGCTGGTGCCATGGGCGGTTGGTACGTTCTGGTACTTAGGGATAGACATTTACCACACTGTAGTAGAAGAGCATAGGCATAACAGGGAGGTGGCTTTAAAAAATATTGAAAATTGCATGCGGTTCTGGGTGAGGTTGCCCTTAATAAATAATAATAATAATTTGGCATTTATATAGCGCTACAAACCCTCAGGTATCTGAGCGCTGCTTATTATTACCCACGGTGTGTGGTGCTCATTTATCGACCTCGGAAGGATGAAAGGCTGAGTTTGGCCCTGCCGGGATTCGAACCTGCGTTAGCAAGCTCTGCACCGATGTCAAAGCGAGCGTTCTACTCGCTGTGCCACTCGCTGTGCCACTTGACCGGCGCCACTTGACCGGCTTAGCTATGATGGGGAGGGGAGTCATGCTCAAGATGGTGGTCCTGCCTAGGCTCCTGCACTATTTTCTGAACATACCATATCTGATACCTAAGAAGTTCTTCATCAAACTGAACGGTATGTGTAGGGATTTCCTGTGGCATGGCACACGAAACAGAGTGGCATTATGGAAGTTACAGAACTTCCAAGAAAGAGGTGGGATAAAATTGCCCAATTACGAGGTGTATTATGTGGCAAGCCAACTGCAGTATGTCGCTAAATGGCTTTCTGATGAAGAGACCTCTGAATTCAGGTTGTTTGGGCAAGATTGTGCACCCTTTTATTTGAAAGAAATGATGTGGGTACCCAGGGCAGAACTGAAAGGGCGTCCCATGATGATGTTGCTGGGGTGGAAGATGTGGCGCAGAGCATGCAAGTTGTTGGAGAACTCAGCTCCATGCTTTCCGCAGATAACACTGGTTACATTATCGGGGGCGGATGCACAGCTAAGGAAGATAATCAGAAACCACTGGGAGCCGGTAGGGCTAGCAACCATGGGAGATATTTGGAAGGAGGGCTCAATCGTTGCCTTTGAGGAGTTGCTTGAGGTATCTGGGTTGCATTCGGGCCAGTATATTACATACTACGGAATGGTGCAAAGAGTTAAGAAAATGTGGCCTGAAACCGTGCTAGAGCGAGAGCCAGATGCCATATTAGATGTGATCTACGACATAGCGGAAGAGGGCCACGAGATATCTAGATTATATTAGATGCTGATGCTCAAAGTGGGGAAAGAGATCACCCAACTAAGAATGGATTGGGAAACGGAAGTGGGGGACTCCGATGGAAGACAGGATGTGGGAACGGGTGCAAGGGTATCATAAGGTTTCCAGAAATGCTAGGTTGAAACAGATACAACTGTATATCACGCATAGGGCATATATGACACCCCAGAGGTTATCGAGGTTTGCGAATGTAGGACGGCAGGCATGCCCCAAGTGTGACGAGGAGAATGCGGGCATGGTACATATGTTCTGGTCGTGCCCGGTCATTGCACGCTTTTGGAGTGACGTGGAACGGAAACTGGCCGAGAAGGAGGTCAAGATCGTAGTGGATACCGCGTGGGCTTGTTTGTTAGGGGGGTTCCCAAGACCTAAGAAGCTAAAGAATGTGAGCAAACTGAAAGATTTGGCATATGTTTTGGCAAAGAGAAGAATAGCCATGGGATGGAAGACATGTCATAGACCAAGGGTGGAGGTGTGGTGGAAAGACTTGCAGAAATGGGCGGAGACAGAAACTATGGTATGGCAAGAAGCGAGCAGTGCCGGGGGATTGGAGGGAACAGAGTCCCTGATGGCCTGGAAATCGCTAATAGCAGAACTGTTTGGGTCAATTCCGGACCAGATGAACCCACGGAGGGGGAGAATCTGCCACAGGATGCAGCAAAATTGGGGAACACAGGGCCAGCAGCCATACCAAGGGGATCAGGACAACTACTACACACAAGACCAGCAGCAGCAAGGACAGATAGAGGGTATACACCAACAGATGCCACAAGGGCAGGTACAAGCACCAATAGGCAACCACAGATACAAGCCCCAATACCACAGTATTTGCAAGCACCACAGGTTTGAGGAAACGTACAATTGCCACAAATACAGAGCAATGACGTAGCAGCACACACGACTCCATGGCAACGGTTCCCGTTAGAAAGCTGGGAGGAGTAACAATGGTTGGGAACAACCCCCTTATTGGGAATGGGATGTCCTTGTGTCCTCAATAGGACAGCCCATAGACTGACTTGATGTGTTCTATCCTGTCGATCACACCCAAACCTGCGGAGAAACCTCGCATAGGGGTGGCGATAGGTGACGAGAATTCTTCCTTTCTTGTAGACACAGGAGCGGCCAGGTCCTACATTCGGGAAGGAGCATTTAAATTGTCAAGCAATGCCATGAACACTCAAGGATTCTCTGGGGCTTGGGAAGTGGTTCCTTTTACAGACAATATCTCACTTTCTATAGGAAACATGATCTATCCCTGCCTTCACTCTACTTTGGACAGACACCTGTAAACATACTGGTAAGAGACATTATGAGCAGACTGAATATGACAATTTCATTCACAGATGAAGGAATAGTGTGCTCCATACCAGGAATACACATGGTCAATGTAAGACATCATCCAAGCATATTGTGGACGAAGAGTACAGAGGGGGGTGCCCGTGGATGTGGAGATGTTCCAGTACAAGACTGACATTGCGATTTCGGGTTACGTGTGGCCTGGTCTTCGGTGGGTGAAGTAGTTGAGGAGCGCGGTGTGGACCGCATACAGTGAGACGAGTGCATCGCCTGTGGAAGCTGCTCTTCATAGGGATTGGCAGGGGCGTAGCGATGGCAATTACAGGGATTTCGGGTTGAGTGGGGCCTTGTCTGCAAAGTGATTGAAGAGCGTGGTGTGGGGCGCACGCAGTGAGCAGAGTGCTTGCCCGAGGAAGCAATTCCTTGTGAGGATTGAGGGGGACATAGCGATAGCGGAGCCAAGAGTGTCAAGCTGATGGGGGAGTAAGTGGGGTGGCTTGGGAGTGCGTTAGAAGAGCAGCGAGGTGCTGAAAGGTGAGGCACCAGGGCACTTACCTGCGGTCATGTCGAGTCCTTGGGGCTGACTGGGCTTGTGTGGAGGGTGCTGTAGTGGTTCTTGGGTTGCCAGCTGAGGCCTCAGATCTGGTAGGGGTTGTTACAAGACCAAGGTGATGGGGTCCAGCTGGGAATGTAAAACGAGGTGCATAGCGGATGAGATCAGCAGCACCATTGTGCTGCGACCTAACACCTGCAGCGCTGAACACTGCGCCCTTGGCCTGCGCTGGCTTTGCCACAGAGGGTTCAGCACACAGGTTTTGTCGAAGTGGAGTCAAACGTCGATGTGTAGCACGTACTGGACATGGATCGGATAGAGCAGCGTGCTCTGTGGACCTGCGGTGCTAAACACTGCACCCTTGACCTGCACAGGATTTGCCGCAGACGGTTCAGCACGCAGGTTTTGTCGGACACTGATGCGTAGCACAGAGTGGACGTGGATCGGATAGAGCAGCGTGCTCTGAGGACCTGCAGCGCTCAACCACGCGCCCTTGGCGGAGAAAAAGCACACCCTTTCTTTGGATAACTATGTTAGAACACTGAATGTAATTTATCTTTCAGAGCTACTGTAGCTCATAAAATGTTCATACATTTTAAAGGGTGCGGGGGAGAAAACAAATGACTGGTATCAAAAGTCAGCATAATCATGAACACAATAGAGTTCCTATTCGTAATAGGAACTCCCATCCCCTGCACACCATAGGGTAATGGAAAAGAAGACAATATTCCAATCAATATCTCTAATTATTTAGTGGTTTCACAGTTTAGAAATTCAGGAAATGAAAAGTAAATACATCAAATCTAATTGTTTTTCAAAATAATTCAATCTAAATAATTCCTTCACGTTGTTTGGGTTTATATTCTTGCATTTCAGATAAGCAAAAAAGTAAAGAAGACTTTTACATACGAGTTCAATTCACTCAACAACCTAATTGTAAGTTAGATCAATAATAAAATGCCAGTCATGAAAATTCAAAGAAATTCAAAAGAATAATGATAAAAATAACTTCAATAATTCAATCACTTGATTGTCTATAGAGCACAATGCGTTGAGAGATTGTGTCTCTCTTCTTCAGGAGCAGAGTTAATTCAGAAATATTCAAAAGTATTCTCAAAAGCACTTATTCTGATACAGAAGTATTTCTTTGTATATGGTGACCATTTCGTTGTGCGTTTAAGATTGTCAGGTCAAGAGCATGCTGAACATTTTTTATCATCTCTTCTACCTCAGTGACCAGCCCTGTGTGAAGAATGTCTTTTGTTCTGCAGATCCACAAGTGGCTGTTGTGAGCCATCTTAAATAGTTTTTTCTTAACCCAAATGGTGGAATATGACCAGCTCTTACCATATGGGGACCGTCTATTCCCAATTCAGCTCTTACTTTGTGAAACGCTCCTAAGCCCATGTCGGGCCCCTACCTGACCAATTGTTATGTACAAAGTCCCAGACTTTGCTTAAAAGCCATTTTGTAGGTTAGGTGTTTAAGGCTGGTTTTGTGCACAGGCTCAAAGGGAGGACCTATGAGCTCTGAGAGTACCACATTTAGATCCCACCCTGGAGGCAGTTTTGAAATATATTGGGGGGTAAGGGGGAGGGGGTAAAGACTTTTCTCCATCCATGAATGCCTCAATGACAGGGTCTTTCCACGAAGACACTTTGCTTTGAGAAGTGGTGTACGTGGATAGAGCCGCTAGGTGAACTTTGATGGAGTTGAACGCTAGGCCAAAGTCTAGTAAGTGGAGCATGTAATAATGAATGTGTAATGGGGTACATTCGATAGGGTTTACATTTTTTTGACTGGGACCATATTACACATTTTTTCCATTTATTAAAGTAAACGTGTCTGGCGTTTGGTTTACGATGCTCCTTGAAGATTTCCATGCACCTTTGAGGTAGTTTTAAATGGCCAAACTATGACTTCAGGAGCCAAGCTGCCAAGTTCATAGAATGAGGATTTAGGTGTAATGTTCTCACACCCTAAACCCCGTGTAGGGTGAGCATGTTGAAGAGGCACAGGAGTTTGATTGGATCGCACATCGCCAGTTTGCGCAGATGCGGAAACCAAGACCGTCTCGCCCACATAGGATCAACCAGGATTATAGTTACCTGTTCATGCTGCATCCAGTTCACTATCCTGCGCAGGAGCAGTGTTGGGGGGGGGGGGGGGGGGGGTTGAACGCGTAAGCAAATTTCCCTGACCAGCTCATCCACAGATCCCTTTAGATCTGGGTTGGGGAAACCTGGATGCGAAGTCTGGGCATTGTGTGTTTAGGCTTGTGCCGAACAAGACCAAAGGAGGGTAGCCCCAAAGGGAAAAGGTATTGTTTAAAATGTCTGTTGAGCTGCCACTCGTGCTCTTCAGGTAGAGCATCACTGCTTAGCGAGTCTGCTAGAGCATGGAGTGCCCCTGGAACATGTCGAGACACTAGGAACATGTTCCGCTTGAGTGCCCACTTCCAAATATTTTGGGCTAGCCTGGACAGACTTGGAGAGTGTGTGCCTCCCTGCTTGTTTATGTAAAACATGGCAGTGGTGCTGTGTGCGGATTTGTACTGTTTGACCTGTTGGATGCACTTGAAAGGGTTGTAGGGCCTTGAGCACAGCTAGCTGCTCCAAAAGGTTTACGTGATTCTGGGCTGTGATCTGCATCCACAGGCCCTGAACTGTGTGGTGAAGGTCATGGGCTCCCAACCCAGTGAGTGATGAGTCTGTTTTAACAATCGCTTGCACTGTAGGGTTGTGAAATGGTTTTCCTCTTTAACAGATGTTCCTTTGTCCACCAGCGTAGCTCTAACTAGGGTTGGCGAACAACTAGATCCGTCCCACTGACCACTTACCCGAGACCACTGTTTCACTAACCACTCTTGCATTGGGCGCATGTGGAACAGTGCGTGCAGAACCAGGTAAATGAATGAAGCCATCATCCCGAGCAAGTGCATTGCTTTGCGTACAGTTAATTGGAGACCAGCCAGATACTGAGGTATTTGCAGCAGTATGTTTTGCACTCTTTCGTTTGATGTGAGGACTAGCACCTCTCCCGTCTTTATGACGGCTACTAAGAACGGTTTGGTTTTGCTTGAAAAAAGACTTTATCGTTGATTGCGAATCCCAATTGGAACGGAAGGTGGATTGCTCTTTGGGTATTGTGCTTGCAAATTTGAGGGGATTACCATGTTATCAGCCAGTCATCCAGATAAGGGTACACTGGGATTGATTCTCTGCGTAGGTGAGCCGCCACTACCGCTAGTACCTTGGTGAATACCCTTGGAGCGGAGGCTATGCCGAAGGGTAGCACTTTGAATTGGTAGTGTTGATTCGCTATTTTGAAGCGCAGGAACCTTCTGTGCGCTGGGAACACTGAAATATGAAAGTATGCATCTTTCATGTCAAAGGTTGCCATGTAGTTCCCATGTGTCAGCAGTGGGATTACTTCTTGTAGCAGTCATGCTGATTTTATTTTTGCCTTGACATAAGCGTTTGCAGGGTGCATCGTTCGGTCTTTCTTTGGCACAAGGAAGTACATTGAATAGATACCCGTGTTTAACTGGTTGCCGGAACGATTTCTATGGCCTCCTTTAGCGGCAGTGCCTTGACCTCTTCAAGCAGGAGGCGCTGTTCTTCTGCGTGGTTGGTCTGTCTTGGCGTGTGGTTAGCTGGTGTTGCAATAGCTTCCTGCCACAGTGGAAAGTATCCACTTTTCCGATGTGATCCCCTCCCATGCATGGGTAAAATGAGAAATGCAATCTCCTACTAGAGAGGGATGGGAGGGGACCTGTAGCGTGCGGTGGAGCCTCCTCTTCAGGAGGAGGATCTGCCTCTACTTCTGGACCGTCTGTGGCCCCGTTGAACATTTTGTGAGGAGTCAGGAACCCGATGATGAACTCTGCCCACCCTGGTTGCAGTTGGAGGACCGCTGGGAGTTCCGCCCTCTAAAACGGCATGTATTGGAACCTCCTTTCTGCACAAAGGATGTGTTTGTGAGTCACCCCAGGGATTTGGAGGGAGTCCTATTCCTCCTTAGCACTTTTCAGTGCATCCTCGACAGCTTTACCAAATAATGCGTTGGTTCGATAGGCATATTCAAAAGAGTGGCTTGGGTCTCAAGCTTGAAACCCGATTGACATAGCCATGCAAGGCGTTTGATGAGGGTACCTTCAGCAACAATCTGCCCTGCATGGTCTGCTGCATCTAAATTATTTGTAAGGATGCAGCTTGCTACTGGTCTACCTTCAGCCACAGTCTGTAAGAGCTGTGCCTTCAGGGGTTCTGGGGTTGAGTCTATTTGCTGTGAAATTTCGTCCCACTTGTGGCAGTTATAACTCAACAGTAGCATAGTGTTGTTGGCTATACTCACTTGATAAGCAGCCGAGCAAGCTACTTTCCTGCTTAGGCTGTAAATCCTTTTGCTCTCCTTGTCAGGAGGGGCAGAGGCTAAAGGTGTGCCCACTCTCTTCCTTGCAGTGGTCACTACTAGAGAGTAATGTATTATGGGTCTGGTCTTAACATTTTCTCAATGCGTGGGTTTACTGCCCTCGTCAGATTGGGGCAGGTAAAGAAGGCTGAATGTGCCTTTGAACAGATTGGAGCAGTGGGATGAACTGTGCTGCAGATCTCTTATCCCTGAGCATGTCCTCTACAAAGTCGTTAGACTTGAGCCTCTTGGCTATCGATTTTAAAGTGTTCTGCAGCTTTTAAAAGAAGATTATACTGCAGCTGGTTGTCCACAGGGGAATCAGCCACTGGTTGGTCAGTATGGTCTGGGGATTCGCTGATCTATACATCGTCGTCATAGTATTGATCTGTATCCTCCATGTCCCCTTGGTCTGCCGATGAGCCAGGGTCTTGGGAGCCTTGAGTGTTGTAATAGTATAGGTCATCAGACACGGTTTAATAGGTAGATGTACTGGTTAGCGGCTTTGCCTGGAGGTTGGTAAATTGATCTGGGTGTTGATCCAGAAAGTCAACAAAACTAGATATTCTTCTCATAACCCTATCAAACTGTTCTGGGGTTCATTGGGAGGAGCTTGGTAACACTAGGGAGCAGGTGTAGGCAAAGGATGCAGGTTGCCGTTTGTGGTGCATTGCCCTTGAAAGGCTGTCCTCAGGGGCAGAGTATTTCCTATCCTTTGAACCTTGTGATTGAGGGTAGGGGCATCGAGGATTTGGAGTTTATCGACATCTTTGCCTTGGAGTGTGTCTGGGATGTGTTTTTTTTTTAATGAGTTCACCAATTTGATTTTTTTGTGTGAGCCGTCAATGCGTCTTTCGACACATGTTTGCCAGAACACTAGTTCTTTCCTGATTTGCTCGCAGGGTCGGAAACGGACCTTGGCATCCATTTCGTTGTCCTGAGGACAGGGATTTTTCAGACCTTTCCTTCGACACCGCTTGTGGCTTATCAGTCGACGACGTGGTAGACTGTCGGCCATGAGGTGTGTGTTTAGTATGCTGGGGTGTGTGTTTAGTGTGCCATGCAGTGGAAGAGCCTGAGCCGATGGGTGTCATCTCTGTGGCAGAACCGGCGGCCTGCCTGTTGGGAGTCGGGGGCTCGCATGTGGGAATCCATCAGGTCCCAATCGCCCTCAGCATCACTTATAACGCTGATGCTGCATTCACTGGAGGCTCCCTCGACGGCCATGGCAGCCTCGGCCTGCATGGCATCGTGGGCCCAGCGTTTAGCTTTCGGGTCCTTTAAAGGTTTTGGCCGAAACAGTTTGCAGGACTTTCACTGTTTTTCGGAGTGATCCCTAAGGAGGCAAACGTTATACACTGTGTGAATCCTTCCAGGGAAAATGCCAGTTACAGGAAGGACATCATTTAAAAGGTGTATTTTCCATAGTGTGGAAAGACGGCAGCCTAGCGCAATAAAACGAAGTATAGGGTAATATGGATTCTCTAAGTGAGATGAATGAGGACCCCACCCCACCACTCTCCCTAATGTAGGCCGCTGCCAAAATTTGTCCAGGCGGGGGGGAAGTCGAAAGGTCTTGTCCTTTAAAGCCGTTTCCAGAGATCTTATGGTGTACGGTCGTCGAAAGGACAGAAATAAAGTAGAACTTTAAACTCTGTATAAGTAATGGCGACAGCCAGAAGATTGAACTCTGCGACTTGCGTACGACTATAATAGCGGAAAAAAACTATCTGAGGAACCTCAGCGCATGAAGGACCATGCTGGCACACCCTGTCGACATCCCTTTGAGTTTCTAAAACAAAAAATGTAACTCTGCTGCTACCACTAGATGTCGGCCTATGGACAGTATGTGATCTAAGCAGATCCACAAGCCTCAGAAATATGTATACACACAGTGCTGCAAAACCCGACATTCGCAACCAAGAGTCCAAGGCCATGCTACTGGCCTTGGACCTGCCCACGCACTCTGCCGTGTGCAGTGCAAATTGCATCTTTGGTTGTGCCACTTCCTTACTGTCCGAGAACAAGGACAAAAACCCATCTCTCATCGCTCCCCTTGGGACGTACTCTGCTGCATTGGCTACTGATGACCAGAGGTCGAAGGAGAATTTTGCCATGGCACAAGAGGCATTCACGGACCAGAGTGCTAGACTGTCTGGCGCAAACACCTTGCACCATGTGTAAAATCTTTTCCTCTCCCCTGTCTGGTGTAAGGGATGGAAAGCTAGATGTTTTCAGGCTTGCTGTCACAGCCTGAACCACCAAGCATTCAGGTGAAGCATGGACTGAGATGAAAGCTGGGTCCGATGGAGCAGGACGGTGCTACCTCGCCAGGTCCCTGTCCACTGCCGAAACAGATGCAGGTTTTTCTCCACACTTCTAATACCCAGGCCTGCACCGCCACATTAAAGGGCAGGAGCATTTCCTTGTTTGGGGCATCATCCAGAATGTGTCAGAGTTCTTATTGAACTCTGGACAGAGCAGAGAGCCCCAGAGTATCGCCCACCTAAGCCATCAGGTGCTGGAAGGCAGCCTGAGGCTGACCTGGGGTGGAGCTGGTAAAATGTCCAACTCAGGGGAAGTGTCTAGGATGCTGGCTCCTTGCAAGTCTTCTGCCAGATTCAGCACGTCCTCACTCCCCCTCATAAAATTCTTACGGGCAGTTTATCACCTCCCTTGAACCTATGGGTTCAAGCCCAAAACGTATCTGGTCGCCTTTCTTGTCCTAGATATCATACATCTTGGACATGGGGAGTGGGACGTATTCCAGCAGAGCCAAAGAGTCCACAATGCTGCTGCCATGCCTGGCAGTGCCGAAAGACCTTGCCCTCTTTCTGGACCAGGCCAAAGCCCATAGGCATGTGTGGGTGGTCTTCTGAAGGTACCTTGTCAGTCGCATAAGACGGTGTGGGATCCATTGGCGGCGGCGGCCGGAGCCGCGGCACCTTGGCGAAGATGTCAAGCATCTTCAGGCAGAAAGCTCTCCCATTCCTCCGGCATGGAGGAATGGGTTGAAAAAGGCACCTGTGCTGGCTGCTCTGCAAAAACCCTTGGAGCAGTGGCTCTTTTTGTATGAGGTGGAAGAAGAGTGGCAAAAGGGACTCATTTGGGAGCGTGAACTCTTTCAACGCTCCTTGAGTGGAGCCGGGCGATCTAAGGAGCGTCAGACTTCGAAACTTCACCCTGTGCCTTGTGGATGAACATGAAGATCTTCACCGCCAGTTCCCGGAGGGCATACCGGTGCATAGACTGACACAACCAGAAATCTTGGGTGTTGTGGTCCTCGCCCAAGCAGTACAATCATATACAGTGCGGGTCCGAGACTGACATCTGCCGGCCGCAATCCGCTCACGGTTGAACCCAGAAGCCTTAGACCGAGTCTAAATAAGAAGCAAGACAAGCGTGTTCCTGAATAATGAGCAGAGTGTACGGGGAAAAAAAGAAACCGAGGTCATGGGACGCTGCGCGTCTATATTTGCTGGCCCACAAGTCATATCCAGGGCGGGGCAAGTATTAAGCGGAGCCCTCTGGTGGTGGAAAGGTTTCCAGAGAACTGCTGCGCTGGGTTAGGGATATCAGAGGAGGAATCCTTGGCAGGAAAGAATCCATTTGAACGGCCCAGGCATCAGAAGTTATCTCCTTTCACCTGTCCCAGTACTGCAAGACCATCCCTTCAACTGGCAAAGCAGGTGGGGAGAACTCAAAGCAGCTTAACGGGTGCTGTTGCTGCCCCAGCCAAAGCCAAAGTCAACTGAACTTCAAGGCCCCTCCCCCTGACCCCGAGTCAGGGGGCACGATAATCTAATATGGCCCTGCTTGGCTAGGGAAGCTGAGATTTCACTGTGAAAAGGATACAGCGAATGTAGCCCCAGGCACTGGATCCAAACAAAAAGGTTTGTTTGGCAGGAGGCTGCTGGACCGCCAAGCCCAATGACTTTGAGCTAGCTTTGACTCTTTGCAGCGTGCCAAGGACTTAGAGGTGCTCGCTGTCGAAGGCCATGTCCAGCAATTTGGCTTGCACATTCGGGGGAAAACCTCAAACCTTGGAGGTACAACTTTCTCCAGAGCCCCACTGAAATTCCCATCAGGCAGCTGACAGACCATGGCGTTGAGACAAGCCTGGAGGGCTTGGCATGCAACCTCCTTGTCGTCATTGACCATGTTGATGAAACCAGCTCCTACCTTCCTAGTTGGGAGATGGCCTGCTGCCTCAGAGATCATCCTCCATAGTACATGAGTACTTGGCAAAGGTGCAGGCAGCATTGATGGTCTTTCGCATCATACTCTTCTATGTAAAGAATTTCTTTGCCAGGGCGTCTGTCTTTTCAACATTGATGTTGCAGGCCTTGAGCTCGCTGTGACCGCCTGTGTCACAAGACCATCTGGGGTTGGAAGAGTAGTCCGAAGGGGCAAATCAACTCTAGCCGGCTTATATTTTTCAGTTGGGTCGCTGCTGCAATAACAGCAATCGGTTATGAAATGGTTGCATCTAAGGGCTGGGCTCGCTCTGATTTCGGACCTTTGTTCAAGATGTCCATCAGGTCATAGGATTGCAAGGGCTTGGCAGAGGCACCGAGGTCAAGAGACACTATGACCCTCGCGACTGTCTTCCTGTATTGCGCATTGGGGTGGGTGTGCATGGGTTCCATTCCAAAAGGGACCAGATCCCCCTCATCAAAGATGATCCTCATTAACTAAGAACACCAACCTGGATACTGGCAAAAAGCTCTGATCAATCAGCGACGGGCGGCCCCTGTACATCGGCATCAGCTTTGAGATAGTAGAGGGCGCAAGACCACACTTGTTCACCTTGGTGCTGGACCCTCCAGGCGCAACCAGTGCGTGTGGTGCCTTCTGCACTGAGGCCAGAGCTCTTATGTACCTGCCACAGCCTTCTCAAATTGCTTGAAATTTCTCCCTCGGGCCCCTTACTCGGGTAGGACTTACCCTCTTCCTCTGAAGAGAGATCTGCGATGCCCATCTTCCATCTCAGGCATAGGCCCTTCTGTGTCGGCAAATGAGGACTTGGTGTCAGATCAATCCGGGGATTTAGAAGGGTGCCTCCCCAGTGCCAACTACACAGAGCACCTTCGGATTCATCTGCCGACAATATACACACTGATCATCATGTTTCAACCCTAGGCACCACACACAAATGCTTTGTGGTTTCGTGGTCATTTTTGAGCTGCAGTCCTTGCAGTGCTTAATCCCAGCCCCCTTGGGGCTCGACATGTCGGCATGGAAAACTATTCTCCCGAAAACATGTGAAGTGTGATCCGTACAGCATGCTGAGTGTGTGGGAAAAGGAAGTGATATAGGGGCATACTGATGTATATGTACTGCCGCGGTCACATCTAGGAGTGGCACGAACGAGCCATGCAGAGGTCAAGAGACAGCACCGAGCTGCACTTTCCCCCCTGTATAAATTTCCGGAGCAGCTGATTCAGGATGGGGCATTGATCAAGATGATGCATCTGTGGGAGAATGCAATCCATTTAAATGCCTCTTTAACACCAAATATATGCAGGATTGCATCGCATCATTTCACAGCAGATCAGCTAAGTCCTAACGAGATCACAGACCACGCTTTCTGCCACATGGATATAGGGAAACCCTAGAACAAAGGGGAGTTCCATGACGCAGGGACTAGTGGCAACTAGAACAGCTTAAATCTGATCTCTGCAACCAGATGGCTCCTTTGGTCACCACCAATCCTCCAATCACTTCCACCTGGATCAATAAATCACGTTTGTTCTAAGTAGGCATCTAGTCCACTCTTCCAAAATATCAGATTGCCCCACTTCAAAACCTTGCAACTTTCAGAGTGGGTTACAAAATTCCCCACAGTGCACACCCACGGTAAAGGTAATACGCGATACATCTAACTCACAAAGTATAAGGAACTAGTTACTTACCTGTAACTGTTGTTCTCTGGCATGGATTCACATGCTCATGAATATTCCCCGTCAGGCTGGGAATCCTTTGTAAAGAAAAAAGTCAGTTTGTTTCGTTTCTGAACTTTCTTTCTCCTAATAACCAATCACTGGTCTCTGGGTCATACTGTCCCCAGCCAATGACTGCCCTCTACCTAAGCCCCTCCACTGGCAGCCATCCTCAGATTTGGTAGCACGTAAAGTGGCAATAGGGCCAAGTGAAGAGCCACAGAGGGGTAGGAGGGAGGGTTCGCCTGTGAATCCATGCCAGACCCATGCTGGAGAACAACAGTTACAGGTAAGTAGCTTGTTCCTTCTCCAGCATGGGGTCTGGCATGGATTCACATGCTCATGAATACAATACATAGCAGTACACATGCATAACCACATGAGATGGCAAGGCTCAACATTAAGCATCTCTTACCTCCTCACCAGGCCCACCTGCAGGCCAACAGGTTGCGCAGCACTGCCTGGCCGACTCTGGACTCCTCACTGGAATCCCGGTCGACGCAGTAGAATCTTGTGAAGGTGTGCGTCGACCTCCAAGTAGCAGCCCTGCAGATGTCCAGCAGGGGCCCACCAGATAGGAACGCCGTGGTAGCAGCGATTGCTCTGGTCGAATGGGCACTTGGACGGCCGGGCAACGGTCGGTTTGCCAACTGGTGACAATGCATAATGCAGCCGGAGAGCCATCTGGAAATGGAAGCCTTCGAGAGGGCCTTCCCTTGGTTAACAGGTCCAAAGTTCACAAACAGCTGTGATGTTTTCCGAAAACTTTGTGCGGTCCACATAGAACTTCAGCGCTCTAGCTACATCCAGCGAGTGCAAAGTCTCCTCGGCCGGCGACGAAGAGAAGAAAACAGGTAACACCAAGGGCACGTTGAGATGGAAGTCTGCCGGCACCTTGGGCATGAAGGAGGGGTGTGTCCTCAGCACCACCCTCGTCTTGTGGAAAGTCCGGTATGGAGGCTTGCAGGAGAGGGCCTGGATCTCTCCCACTCGTCGTGCAGAGAGGATGGCCACAAGAAACACGGTTTTCCACGACAGAAACTTCAATGGTGCCGAATGCAGAGGCTCGAATGGCGGCCCCATGAGCCTGGTCAGCACAACGTTGAGCTCCCACGCCGGGGCCTTCACCGGCAGGAACGATCGGAACAGTCCCTTCATTAACTCCTTCACTAGGCGATGGGACCACAGGGATGAGCGCCCTGGAGTTCTGGTATAGTGGGAGATAGCCACCAGATGGATCTTGTTACGCTCACCTGGCTCCCACAGAGGCGTCGATCTGAACTGGACAGCTGCAGTCTCCACCAATGTGACGCGGAGGGCCGAGATGACTGACTGGACTGGCCCACCTAGCTTCGTTTGCTTGGCCTGTAGGAATATTCTTCTGCAAATGGAGAAAGGGAATTAACCACCCGTGGAGTTGTGTAAATCCCCCACCCCCGCTGTTCTCCCCACAGATCACCTTTGATGTCCCCTCTTATAGTCTCACCTGATGGTTTGAAAAGATGAGCTCTCCATCCTGCATTGAGCGCAGGGGGGCGTTGATAACCAGTTGCTTCACTGGCTCGAAGGAATTGGTGAGTTCCAGAACAATATTGACTCTGAAAAGTATGTAGTTCGTAAGAGTTCAAATGCCCGACTTTCCCTCTTGTCCGATTCCTTGCAGGTTGCAGCTTGACCATAGTGAAGAGTTCCTCGTGGCAACCGGTAATATTCTGGTAAGGATTTGTATTTTCCAACACAGTTCGATAAAATAATGTCAATATGTAACCTGTTGCTTCCTCCCTTATTCAGGCGCTGAGAGAAAGTATGAAGTCCAGGGGAATAATCCCTCCAGCGGTAAAATCAGGTAAGTCTATTGTGGTGAGGAGGGTTCCCCTTGCTGTCCTTTTGTTTCCCCTTAGGGGCCGGGGTTCGGCGAAGATGTAGTGGAAGCTGCGCCGACCCGTGAAGAGGAATAGTACCCCCAGGGGTAAAATCAGGTAAGTCTAAGGGGGGTAACTAATATTCCTCTGTGTATTCCCTTGGCTCACCTTGCTATTCTTGTCTTCTCCTTAGGTGCCGTAATGCGGCGGGAACATGCAGGAGGTTGCAGTGGCATGTGAAGGTGCTGCAAAGGCAGGTGAGTTCAGCACGGCACTGCAGCAGGTGACCCGACGCGCATAAAATAACTTTTCTTCCAGCTCGAAGGCGCGATGGATCGGGACTGACTCTCCATATGAGCCTGGTGCCATAGGCGCCAGGACCGCACCCAAACAGCCCCTAGCAGGGGTTTTTGGGCTTGCTCAAAATATCTTGATGCCTGCTTCCGGGGTTGCTGGACCTGGTCTGGGTCCCCTGGGGTAGGCCTCATGACAGATCTTGATGGAGGCATGGGCCAGCGATAATAAGTACGGCAGTACTTGAGGGGCCGTAATCCGCAGAGGGTTAATCCTCTGTGCCCGGCACCAGACAGAAAACCTCTTCCATTTGTGTCCATAGCACTTGAGAGTTGGACGCCCTGCCCTTTGCAAGGTCCTCCTTCTCTGGCGTGGAGATCCGCGTCTGTCGGCAGTTTGACGGGGGGGGGGGCGCTGACATGTCCAGAAGGTCCTGGAACCAGATCGGTCTCGGCCACGCCGGTGCAACGAGGATCATCCTTCCCGCGGGACCGCCCGAGTTGGTTGATGAGTCGCAGCAGCATTGGCGGGAACGCATACAGGAACCGGCCGTCCCAAGGGAATGAGAAGGCATCGCCCATGGTCCCCGGCTGGGGAAACCTGCTGGCGAACCTCCGGCACTTGGTGTTCGTCGCTGTCGTGAATAGATCGATCTGGGGATTGCCCCATCGTTGGAATAGCAGATCCACTTGATCCTGCCGCAGTTCCCACTCGTGGCGCAAGCACAGCACCCTGCTGAGTGAGTCGGTGATGGTGTTCTTTATTCCTGCCAGGTGGAAGGGTACTAGAAACATCCCCTGGGCGACGGCCCAGCGCCACAGATCCTGGGCCTCCTTGGATAGGGCTGCAGATCTGGTGCCTCCCTGCTTCCGGATGTAGAACATTGTGGTGGTGTCGTCGGTGAAGATACTCACCACCTTGCCCTTGAGGAACGGAAGGAATGACTTGAGGGCCCAGAACACTGCTCGGAGCTCCAGATCGTTCATGTGTAGTGACCTCTCCGCCGGGAGCCAAAGGCCTCTTGCGTGGAGATCTCTGGTGTGCGCTCCCCATCCCTCCAGGGAGGCATCCGTCGTCACCGTCTCCTGATGTGCCCCGGCTGTAAGTCCGTACCCGCCGCCAGATGCGCGCAGGGGACCCACCACTGGATCGCTTGGCAGAAGGTCTCGTTGAGCGAGATCCTGTCTTCGAAGCTGCCCGCTGCTTGCATCCAATGGGCGTCGAGGAACACTTGCAGTGGACGCATCCGCAGCCTGCACAGCCGCACTAGGGCCTGTAGATGCATGAGAACATCATGCAGAGAAGGGACTTTATGGACCTCACCCTGGCCACGTCCATGGTCAACAGCCGCTGTACCTTGCCTAGGATGGCCTTCGTCCTTTCCTCCAATGGAGAGGCCAATCGCGCCACTGTGTCGAGCATGGCTCCCACAAACCTGCAGTGCGACCTGCAACGGAACCAAGTGGGATTTTGAGAAGTTGATGGAAAATCCCACATCCGTGAGCAGTTGGACGGTCTTCGCTGTGTGCCCGACAGCAAGTTCTCTTGTCTTTGCTCGGATGAGCCAATCGCCAAGGTAGGGGTAGACGTGGATCCCCAGCAGGCGCAGCCGTGCCGCCACTGGTGCTAGGCACTTGACGAATACCCTGTGAGCCGACTTCAATCCGAAAGGAAGAGCCTTGAACTGGTAGTGTCGCCCTTGGGCTACGAATCTGAGAAACGTTCAATGTCCTTTTAGAATGGGGATGTGTAAGTAGGCATCCTCCAAGTCCAGCGACGATAGGAAGTTGCCTTCCTCCAGCTGCCCCAGCACGTGCTGGAGGGTGACCATCCGGAACTTCTGGGCTTTGATGTACTTGTTTAGACGACAAAGGTCCAGGATGGGTCGCCAACCGCCGGTCTTCTTTCTTACGAGGAAGTATCGCGAGTACACTCCGGAGCCTCTTTGGGACAAGCTTGATGGATCCTTTCTTCAGCATCGCCCTTACTTCCAGCAGCAGTTGAGCGATGTGGTTTCCCTTCCTGGCCACGGGTGGAATGCGGGGGCACTTCTTTAGAAACTCGTGTGTCCGCAGGCCAGGGCATCCAGCACCCATCGGTCGGTGGAGATGGACTCCCACACGCTGACGAACTTTGCCAGCTGGCCTCCACCGGGGTGCTCAGGTGGGGGCCCCGACGCTACGGCCGGTGCAGTCCTGCTTGGCAGCGGCCTTGCTGCCTTGGCGACGATGACGAGATCCTCCTGGCTTGCCGTGTCCTCTGTAGGCCTCCTGCGATGAGGAGTGGGCCCCCTGGCGGTACGTTGAGGAGCCGCCGCCGAATCCTTTGGAGGCACCTTACTTGCCTCCGGAGTTCTGAAAGCGCAGCCTCGTTGCTGCAAAACTCCCAAGGCCCGAGCCGTCTCCGTGTCAGCCTTGATGGCCTGCAATGACTCGTCAACTGTCTTGCCAAATAGGTTGTTCCCGTCGAAGGGCATGGCCAAAACTCTGGTCTGCATGTCCTGGTGGAAATCGGTTGCCTTGAGCCAACCACGCCGGCGAAGGCAAACACCATTGCCCAACTGGTGGAAACCGGTGTCAGCAATGTCCGTGGCCACCGTTATGGTGTGGTCCGACGCCACCTCGCCTTCCTGCAGGATCTCCATGGCCTCAGCCCTCTTGTCGTCCGGGAGGAAGTCCAGCAGAGGAGCGATCTTAAACCACAGCTCCCTGTCGTAGCGGGCCACAATCGCCTGGGCATTGGCTGCTTTAATCATCGTCGTCAACAACGAGATGACCTGTCGTCCTATGGCGTCCAGTTTCTTCCCCTCGCCGTCCGGCGGGGAGGTCGAAGTTGAAGCCGTGGCCCCGCCGCTTTCTTTTTGGCCACCGCCGAGACGACCAGATCCAGGGTTGGCTGCGCCCTAAGGCACAAGGGGGCAGAATCCAGGACTCGGTACTTCTCGTACCAGTCTCTCTTGGCACGAGTCGTGGACCGGTTCTTCAGGAGCGACAGCCCCTCGTCCCAGATGTTGTCAAATAACGGGACCAAGAGGACAGTCTTCCTCTTGGCCTCACGCCGTTGATAGAGGAAGCCTTCCTTCTTCTCTTCGGGGCAGAGCTGGAAGAGCTCGGATGCCCTGGCGATCATGGCGTGGAAGGAGCCAATTTCGTTGTGTGGGGAGGCCTGAGGAGGTGGTGATGGAGGGCCCATCCCGTCGTCACAACAGTCATCATCCGTTCCCGTCATGGCCATCTCTGTTCCAGTGTCATCCCTAGGATCAGGGGAAGGAGATGAAGGCTGTGAGGGCCGCGAAGGCTGAAAGGGCGGGGGGGGGAAGGGTGACCTCTCCTCCGCTTGCTTGGAGGGCTTCCCGATTGACCAGGCTTTGCTGGATCATCCGTTGGGGGTAAGAGCAACCTTGTCCTCATCTCCGTACATAAGGCCTGGATCGCCATCAAGATCTCTCCCGAGTTGTCCTGTGGCCCAGGTACCGGCTGCAACGCTCTCTTCGTCTGCCTCCCTCCCATGGGACCGGACCTCCTCGAACTTCTTGTTCAGGATCTTCACGACTCCAGCCAGCTCCTCTTCAGAGGCTGTATCCGTGTCCGTGATGGCCACCGGCCCCCCCTCTTTTTCCACCGGGCTTCTCACTGGGTCTTATCGATGGGTTGAAAAGAGGATTCCCTCCGCAGTGGCAGGGAAACTCTGGGCCCCGAGGTCGCCTCCACTGGGGTAGCCTCCACAGGCTTTGCCAGGGCCATCACGACTCCGTCGATAGAGGCCTTAGCTAGGTGAATCAAGACCTTCACGACTTTGGGCGCGCTTGAGGCCTTCACCTTTTGGGCAGGGTCACCGCCTCGCTCCCCCTCGGCTGTCTCCGTCGGGATCGTCCGGGACTTCTCCCGAAGCTTACCCGGGCTCTCCGATTTCCTCTTCCCTGGGCCAGAGCGTTGACTTGCGTTTGATGGCGTTGGTGAAAGTGCGCCCTGCCTGGCAGCCGAGGAGCCCGACCGTTCAGCGCTCCCGGTGCCCGCAGACTCGCGGTGCTTTGCCTTTTGTTGGGCCCCCATTGCCAGAGCGCCCTCAAAGATCTTAGAAGACCGCTCGGACCTCCTCTTCTTCTCACCTACCGCTGGGCTCTTCCCCTCCAGCCAGTTGGCAAGGCAGATACACCGATCCTTCATGGTCCGCTCCAACATGTTCTTGCAAAACGCACAGTTCTTCTCCACGTGCGTTTTGTCTTCGTGAAGGCAGTAGAGGCATCTAGAATGCTCGTCCTTTTAGACATTCTGCAATCCGCATCCAGGGCAGTTCCTGAACAGCTTGGATCCGGGCGTCGTGCTTCCTTTGTCCTGGGCCATGTCCACGCGGGGTAGGCCTCAAAGATCTTCTGGAATCCTCCAAGAAGAACTCTACGAAAACTTCACCTTTGAGGGGCATAGAAAATTCCAAAACTGGTCCCTGTTGATCGGAAGTAGAAACGGTGGAGCTTGAGGCTCGATTGACTGAAAAAATGAGATTAAACCCTTTGAAAAAATCGCAAAACGCAGTAAAAGCTTGAGAGCTATAGCACGAGGACTCCCAACACTTGAACGTGTGGTAAAAATCTGTGGATGGCTGCCAGTGGAGGGGCTTAGGTAGAGGGCATTCATTGGCTGGGGGCAGTATGCCCCAGAGACCAGTGATTGGTTATTAGGAGACAGACAGTTCAGAAACGAAACAAACTGATTTTTTCTTTACCAAGGATTCCCAGCCTGACAGGGAATATTCATGAGCATGTGAATCCATGCCAGACCCCATGCTGGAGAATGGAGCTTAAGGTGCAGGGGAGAATGAAATCCCTACCGTTAGTTGCCGCAGTTCCTACATCCCGCAGAGATTGCTATAGTGTTTAGAGGCTTTGAATGGAGGAGAGTGTTGAGGGATACAGAGCCTGTCGCACGTTAATCCATCTTTGCTAAACATACATTTATACACGTTTGTTGTCTTTTGCAGATGAACGGCTTGGGAGACAGCTGGAATCAGATAACCTTTTGAACATATACAATTCTGCCCCTGGGGGTAAGCAGCTTTAGGACAATTTCTATTTGATATTGTTACAGCACATTTTATACTTGCCCAGATAGCATTATAGAATCGTTTTCTACCCCCCAGCCATAGAGAGAAGAAAGCCTTCAATTTACCTTTGTGCACCTTTTTGACAGCTGCACCCGGACAATATCTTTACAGTTCACCTCTGGGCGGTGAGTGACTGTTTTATATTGAGCGCAGAGGTTTACAGAATTACAGTTAGACAGACTAAGACTTGGCCAATACCTCATTTTAGGGTTTCTACATGAAGACTCAACTTTGCAGGATGGTTTATGTTCTTTACTGACATGCTCCTATCCCCAGATGGACACTTGAGGTACCATACCTATTTATTTAACTTGAAATATTTTTGGTGCATCATAAATTAATGGGACAGATAACTTAAGTATCAACTGGGACATTAGCATGTGATTACATACATTCATGAGGTTGTGAGTGATTTCTAGGGGTGTACCGAACTTCGGCTTCGAGTAAGTATTCGGCCGAATTCCGGCTGAAAAAAAGCTATTCGGCTCCGGCCGAATAGTTTTACTATTCGGCTCTTGCTGAATACTTTAACATTCTCATTTGAATACAATACAACATGAACTCAGAAAGGTAAATATATACTTCAGTTTGCAAAACTGAATAGAATTAGACCAGACAAATTGCTATCACACAGCTGAAAAATATCTTATATTGTAATCTGCTCTTTAGGACATGTTTTGTTACAGATTCTTAGACATAAAACGTGCTCATCTTTTATACTTAGCCTGCGACAATACAGGAAAATCTTTTCTTATGGCAAATGTTTTATATGCAATGTGCACTTATTTCAGTTGGAAATGAAACTGAAAGAAATGTGCATAGAAACTTTCAGTGCCTGTCATGTCACTTCCCATTGCATACGTCATAGTCCCCCCTTTTCTTTTATTACGGACGTGAGTCCTGAGTTTAACATTATCTGATATTTTATCAGGAATGATAAGTTGCATATGTTTGTGTATTGGCGAGAAGGAGTGACTAGGATAAGTGAAAAGTGAGCAGCATTTGGTTGGGTGGGGTGAATAGTTGTGAGATGCAGTTCACACATTTAAGATTTCCTTTTGACTTGTGTCCTGCATGAGCCGACATGAACTATTTTATACATTTCTTTGTGAGCTGGAAAGAAGTTTCGAAACTAGACTGCATCGACTTTTCAACTGGATAGAGAATGCAATGCATCTGATTCACAAAGGCAGTCCTTTTGCATTTGTGAAGCCTCCTACTTTAACTGGCACTGAATATGCAACAATCTTCTTTACATTTGGTCCCTTCATTTTGGTTAAATTTGCTTTTTTCTGGCTTTTATACTTTAAATAAAGATGCTACATTAATTACAATGAAGGGAAATAAAAGTATTGAATGCATTTAAAATGGTGCTTTAATTGTTTTTTAATAAGTGTGTTTTTTGAAGTTTGGAACATGATTTACTAAATAAAGCAACTATTCGGCTTCATATTCGGCGTCGGCCGAATAGTTGACAAACTATTTGGTATTCGGCCGAATTGTAAATATGCTATTCGGTACAGCCCTAGTGATTTCCAACACTGATTTCATATGAAAACTTCAATCCAGATATATTTTGGAACTCCAATGTATGTGCAATTTATTGAACCTGTAATATGTTGTACACTACAAACTTATGGTTCAGTTAATTCAGTACCAACTGGAACATTAGTATGAGATTACACTCAATGAGGTTGTGTGTAATTGCCAATTTAGGCTTAGGATAAGAACTTTAGTCCAGATACATCTTGGAACACTGATATATGCGATGTATGTGTAATTAGATTTCGGTATACATGTCTACAGAGAGTTTCTGTTACAGTATATGTTCTACAGTGCTGGGAATTTAGTATTTTTTGGAAGAAATTAATATATTTGATAATTTTCT
The DNA here is from genome assembly GCF_040938575.1 of Ambystoma mexicanum. Classification (NCBI taxonomy): domain Eukaryota; kingdom Metazoa; phylum Chordata; class Amphibia; order Caudata; family Ambystomatidae; genus Ambystoma; species Ambystoma mexicanum. Next base: position 1,012,221,721 of record NC_090934.1, read on the forward strand.
AGCTGTACGATTACTTGAAGAACCCTGATGAAGAGTTGTCACGAAACACATTTGGTCACCCCTTTTTCTGATGGAAATAAAGTCTTATGTGAAAAGTACTGTGTAATGCCCCTTTGATTGGCATATATACACTAATTTGGTCTGATATTGAATAATTGCATTAACCTCATGATTGAGATGAAAAATATTCACAAGTGTTTTTTAAGCCTGTGACAGAGTGCAAGTGACAAGAGTTCTCTTACTTAAGGGAACTTTTTCTGTTGCTTAAGTGTTACAGTGGGGTCAGGGCCAAATTGCCCCTTTGCGCTTTTCTGGGATGCAGAGTCTAAGGCAACAAAGGTTTGCAGTGACCGGAGCAAGGCCTCACAACTGACCACCTGTAGACTGGTAAACCGATCTGCACAGTTGACACTGCGGAGGACAACTTCATGCTTATACTGTAAGCACCCAGAAGGCTCACCTCCGGATCGGTTGAGGGCAGCTGTAGCCCATTGGACATTTTCATTGAAAACATTTTATTGCTTACAAACCTGTGCGCTCATGTCCGCATTGGCCTCATCACTTCCCTCCTTAGAATCTGTGCTAGCAAGGCCACCAGTTGAATTCTGCTGTGTCACTTTGCCAGGGTCTGTGTGCGGTGTAGGCTGTAGCCTAACCTATGCTATATAGATAGGAGTTCAATTCTGGCCTTCCTTAAACAGCGATTTAAGGCATCCTCACCCAGGACCTCTCCTTATTTAGTCCCCTCGTTCCTACATCTTTCCATGGTCTCCACTGCCTGGTTTTCAGGTAGGATCTCTGGCATGGCCCCGCAGTCGAGATGTAGTCTAGGCGTCTCCATGAAGGGGTGTGGTGGCAACGGGAATCCTGTAACAGGCTTTGAGTGAAAAGCTACTGTTGGCCTCCATGCAGCGTTATCGTGACAGATTGGGGGTTAGGAACCAGTGCCTGTGCACAGTTTTGACATCAGGGTGCTAGGACACCTGGAGAAGCTCCTACTTTACTCCAGAGACGTGTGCTGAACCTTCCCTACCTACCTCTGAAGCCATACTACCATGCCCATTGTTTGCCCTGGTCACTCATTTTGTTAAGAACAGGAGAGGTCCTTTATTCTCCTTTTCAGCTGCTTTTCTGGGCCTCTAGTGCATCCTTTCCACTGCTATTCCAACAGGTGAAAGAAAAGAAAAGATAAGCCATACGCTAGCCAATGCTTTATTACACCATGTTACGCTCATTCACACAATGCTGTGCTATTGCTATACCAGGTAATAAGAGTGCAATGTCTTGCTATATGATGTCACATTATGCTAGGTCACTATGTGTGCTTTTGCTGTGTCATGCTAGATTTGCCATGTCAGGCCATGCCATGTGATGCTTTGCAATACCTCACACAAGGGAAAGTATGGTCATTTTTCTTCTCCCCAAATCCACCAACTGTGAAATAAGACTCAAGGAATTCACTGCAAATGCCACAACATTGAAAGGAAGCAAATTCACCCTAGAACAGGTGGCATCATTCCAATCTCAGTTTCTGGGTCGCTAGGCTTATACAGGACCTCAGCCAGCTCTGCAAATATCAAAATGCTGCAGGAACACCTGCTCAAACTCTGGTAGTTCTTCTGCACGAATTTCATGTACCATTTCCAAGCCAAAATGAACTAGGAGATGCTCATCTTTAATACTTTGGAACCTATCCACAGGTCCTCCTGGGGGCAGGAACAGATTTAGGGACCTCAGGCTTAAGTACAAGTACTGAGGCAGTTCCTTAACTAGAGAAGAGTGTAAAGGATGCAGCACTGCACGTGGCACAGACAAAGGCAAAAATGTTGATCCCAGCAATGATCTACTCTGTTGCTAGGGACATACAAGCCTATAGTGTCAAACAAAAGGCGCCAATTGAAGGGGAATCTCATTGAAAACATCCAGTACAACTCACCTTCAGGGCTGTCATTCAGTGGGTGGAAGGTGATGTGGTAATCACGGAAGAAATGATGTCTTTCCTCTGTAGAGGTGGGGTGCGAAGAAGGGCCTCTCCTGGAGCTGGACAGCTTTTTCTTCAACTCATAAGATCGACGCACTGGCTCCACTGGATGAGGAGCGCTCCCCGCCCCATAAGGTTTATGAGGCACTCTATAAACATTGGCCAAGCACGCTAAAACTCCCTTTGAAAACATTTCAATGTCATGTTCTAGCTCTTGCAGTAGATCGAGCTGGTGCAGATCTGTCACCAACTATGGCTTGCAATACTGACGCTTCTGTATAAGATTGTAGCGCCCAGGGTGAAAATGACAGTTGAAAGGTCATTTGAATTCTCTTAATGCTCTCCACGTGATCAAGAGGACCCAGCTCTTTTACAGGCTTTTGGAGTGAGGAAGGGAAGGAGAAGATTTTGGCCTGCCACCCAAGCCTGAATCAATGTCTAGTTCTTTTGGACACCTCGAATTGTGGGAATTATTTGCTATTTGAGAGTGTCAGAAGCTGCCTGCTTTTTTTCACTAGGTGGTAGACCCTGATGAGTGGAATGCATTCCATAGAACAGGTTATTTTTAAAACATGTTCATTCTCTGCAGAGGGGCTTTGACAATTCTGTGTACCTATCGGGGGGGTTATTCAACGGGTGAGAGGATTGTGAGGGGAGCCTCTGAGGGCCATGGATTGGTCATGGGTTGAGAGCAGTGTTTGGGCTCTTTAGTTTGCTTTGCAATCATTTAGATTGAAATTAAAAAATAAAATGGTTGTATATAGAGTAAAATGTATTTCAAATGAAAGGTATATTTCAAGATTACCCATTCATCATGGCAGGAATTTACTGTGGTTTTATTTAAAAAGGAATCATTTACACTGGAGAATCAGGGACTACGCTCTAATGCACCTCATTACCTTACACAAATATGGAATGCCCTCATGCATGGTGCACGTACAGATTTCGGTTAAATGGAAAGGGACAACATTTCAACTGCCATTTTTCGACAATCCTTGCACAAACGTTTATTAACAGGTTATTGAGAACGGGCTTTCTGGTGGAATGCTCAGGCTGTGATTTACCTGTATGGACCCGCTCCCTCCCTCCGGCCCCCAAGCCAGCTGCACATACACAATTATTGAATGCTAAAAAATAAAGATATTTATATATCCCAATGCAAAGATACAAGATATTCTAAAGTGCATTCTTGCAGCTAAGCAAATAGCAGCATTTGTAGGTGTTCTTTATATACAATGTCCATTTATACACACGATTATAAAAATTCTTGCCTCCTCCCAAAAAAGTCCAGATGCTTTTACTCAAATACAGTGTTATTACCAGTCCAGGTTTGCAACTCATCATGAAAAGTAGATGCACAAGGCCTCGAAGCTCACAGTAATACTGAGGGTTGCCCCATCTGCCTTACCCTCGCACGCTGTCAAGTCAACTTCTGATAACCCTTCATGATTTCATCAAACTAAAAATACTGCACAATATTCATATAAATGTCATTGACACCGAGTAAAAGTCAGCTTCATAAAAGGAAGTTATAAATTAATAAGAACAGGGTATGAATAGAGCCTGTTGTGCATAATATAAATATAGAAAAAAGCGTTCAATGGGGGAGTCCACCCCACTCCCAAGTCTGCTCAGTCTTGGCCAAGCACTGGTGTTGAAGAATACGAAATGCCCACAGTGCCAGAGTGTGGGCTGCAGCTCCGCCATCGTTGCTGTCAACAGTGAATGTCCAAGAACAGTTAAGGGTCCCTTTTATAACATATGGTCGCTGTACAAGTCAGAGGCTCAGGGCTTTCTTCGCCTATGGAGAGAATAAAACAGGCTGTTAGGATATTTGTTACATGAATTCGGCACAGACTTGCATGTCCGGTCTACCATCTGCACGAAGACAGAACAATCTAATCTAAACCTCCATGCTGCTCCCCTACTTATCACATATAGTTGGGAGTACTCTACATTTTTACATACTGTCGAGTCATTTTTTCAGTGGGCTAGATCATAGGTATGGCGTAATATAGGTCCTCCATCTCCAATAACAATCCACGGAACACACCTATAAGTGACCATACCCAGAGTCTGGATAGTTTCTACTGCCTGGCCAAGAGTCCCCTCTCTATAATCAAACGGCCATATCTCCATGCCTCATTCCTGCGATGAGCACAGTTCAGAGCTACCACAAGTTGTTACAATATTGTAGTATGCAATCACTAGCACCTCATATTGCAGTGTCTATTCATCTAGTGTGATTTCCCGCCATTTAAAGTCCAGAACGTGCAATCCCCTAACAGCCAGAACATCAACCCACTCCTGTTGTGTCATGGGAAACCAGCACGTCGAGACAGTTTTGGATGAGTCATTCCACCTCCCCATGAGCAGTCTCGCACACACCCACTGATGCACCTGCATACACCAAACTACCACCCATCTACATCTGTATGTGCGCACAAATATGCATAACCCCCATATTCAAACATCCCTATGAGCACACTCCTCCCCGCCCACCATCTCTCCCCACCCACCTCAAGTGCACTCATCCAGTCCCATGCCTTTGCAGCAACACTTGGTTTGAGAGAGGACAACAATGCTGTGGCTGTTTCACGCTGCCTGCTAAAAGTTGTGGCAGGCCTCCTTGTGATGCAGCCAAGGACAGTCTGCTACTGCCCATGCTGCTGCACACCGGTCCTGCCCTTGGGTCATATCCTGACGTTGAAACAGCCTGCTGCCGGCTGGAGGAGTTGGGCAGCGGATATATTTGTGGCCAGAGTGCACCAATGTCGCAACCGGCAGATGGACAGCACAGCCCGAGGTGCTTGACAAATGTTGACAATGATGTGAAGCGGGTTCTAACTTAGTCACTTTGAGGGATTATGTATATTGTAGCAGAGTCACTGTCACAGAGCTGCATTCTTGGAGCAGTGGAGCGCACCAGTAATCCAGATCATGTGGTTTGATGGGGCACTGTGGTGGCGGTGTACCTTATCAGTGGGGCTCCTCATGGCCCTATGGCTTTCTGGATCATCAGGGCTTTGGGTTCTGCAAAATGTTCATCTGACGGGAAGGCAGCAACCCAACAAGGGGCGATATCCCTGTTGTGTGCCTTCCACAGCACACTGCATCCACTAGCAGACCACACATACATATTCTTTGTGCTATTCTGTAAGGCATTCTTCTGATGGGACTGGAATCTTTTAAAGCCCATGGACTTCTGTTCATCATTCCAACATGGTTTCTTGTTTTTGGTGTGTACCCCTTACTGGTATTACTGATTTAATTAACTGTTGCTTGTCTTTGTCCCTCCCAGCACCAAGAAGCCTGTTGGTGGTCTAGAAATGTAATTTATATTTACACACAAATCCACACACTCAAGCGCTCACAGGTTCCACTTACTTGGGCATAGCATGGTGCTGGTATCCAGGGCCAAGGTTGGATCCAGCCCTCATCTCAACAGCCACAGAGCACTGGAAAAACAAGCCAGAATTCTAAGATTAATTCTCTGAACCAAATACATTGCATGAAGCAGGTTCCTAAATCCCAAGGATGTGACCCTTCTGCTCAAGCAACACCCCCACCTTCATTGAAGATCCAAAGGAACAGCCCACTTCCCCATTAGAGTGCCTTGCTTCATGATGGCACCCGCTCTAGTTCTCATAGGCCAACACCCCTTCAAAAAAAGCAATGTTGCACTACAAATCCTTCATCAGCAATTGCACATATCAAGTATTTTTGTATCAACACATTCTACTTTTAATAGACACACTGACTAAATGCCATACGAACAGCAGGGTAGATCAAGGCAATGAAACTAATCAAACCATTTAAGAGCACTAATGGCACAGCACTAACCCGTGTCTCAACATCTGTCCACTCCGACTCAGTGGTCTCCTCTTGCTGTGCCTTGGCAGATGGTGAGGAGCGACGCTTGCGACTTAAAAAAAAGAATGTAAACTTGTTAGAACAAGTATGGACCTCAAGACAATTATGTTGTTTAAGCACAAAATCGCAACATTGAGACGGGCTTTTTAAAAAAAAATGTTTTTTTTAAGTACCATGGATTGAGTACAAATCAAAAACATCTCTGTGGATAAAAAGGCTTCTTAGTGTGGTGAAGTCACAAGGACACCCAAAAACTGATTGGTTTCCTTCGAGGAGAGGGTGGAATAATCTCCACCTTCCTCTACTGAAAGAAAACAATCTAAATGAAAAGTAAAAAGCCACAAAAACGCAAATAAGCAAACACTGTTTTGTACTACCTTCAAGCACTTGAGACACAAAGGATTCAATATTCACATAGATGGTCATAGCTTGGGATTAACAACTTGCACATGCTCCCACACAGATCTGAGAATGGGCCACTCACCTTGAAAAGGTGCATTTCTTCTAAGCCCCAGCCAACCAACCTGTGTCCAGCTGAAGCTTCCGTTTACTAGTCCACAAATATTGCACCATTAGCCAAATGGCATAAATTATAAGTCACTCACCGTAGTGACTAACGTACTCGTAGTCCATAGTCCCCTTTCCTCCATACTATATGGGCAATTACAACTGATTGTAGCTGCACGGTGGAGAGGTGACCCTCCTAAGAAAACAAGTTCCTTAATACTGCCTGACCAAATGCTGAATCTGACCTGGCGCTGGCGTCCAAGCAGTAGTACTTGCAGAAGGTCAAAGGCACGCCCCATGTAGCCGCCTTACTAATGACCTTCCATGGAACATGTCTCTGAAAGGCAACAACCATGGACTTGGCTCTGATAGCGTGGGCATGCATATTTGCCGGGAGCGGTTTGTGCTGCCCCATATAAGCTTCCTTGATGGCCGCAACCCTCCATCTTGCTATGGATGCCTTGGAAGCTTGATAACCTGGCCTTGACCCACCGAAGGTGACAGAGCGCCTCCGGAGCTTGAGGTCTACCCTGCACCACAGGACAGGGCATGGCAGGCGTCGTGCCCTCGGCTGTGTTGCCAGTAGTGCTGCGTACAGGCACCCCCTCAGACATTTGTCCGGTAGTAGGGCGTAACCCCTCGGATGGACACCCGGTAGAAGAACCTTGCAGTCCCTCAGCGGCGTCACCAGCAGGATCTAGTGACCCTCAGCCTGGCGGCCGGTAGCTGAAGCAGCCTCGGTACCTGTGCTGGTGTTAGAAGCTGAACGGTCCCTCCCGCTTGGACGTTTCCTGGGGAAGGAGCCGCCCTTGCGGGGTGCAGATGAAAAAAGTGGACCGGCCTTGACTTGTGCTTGACAAAGTTCTTCCAAGTCCTCTGGAGGCGATACGTCGAAGAGCTCTCTATACCGAGCTAACCTGTTCTTCAGAGTACACGGTGTAAGCGCATCACACGCGGTACAACCCTTGCAGCCGTGATCGGGGCCAAGGCAGTGGAGTCAGAGCGTGGAGGTCGGATGTAGGGAAGAGCCCTTCGCAGGCTGGACACCTGCTGAAGCTCGCCGACGTCATGTGCCAGTGAGGAGCGTGGCACCAGAGGACCGAGTACCTGATTAAGGACCAAAAGACATAAGACCGTATCCAGGGAACAGCGTGTGAAATTACAAGGCCAAAGCCAGGAGCGCTCGTGAAAGCAGTCCGCTCCTGTCGACGCGGAAAAGAGGACGGAGGCGTGGCACCGGTGGGTGGAGTCACGGGAGCACATGCTCCAAGGGCTGCACCCCCACGCGCCTCTCAATATAAAAGGGAAGAAGATTTTCTTTCAGGTGAAAAAGGTTCCGTCTCCCATCCCTAGCGAGGGACGCCCATACAGTATGGAGGAAAGGGGACAGGACATAGGAGTAAATAAGTTGACTGATGTCCTGTGTGCAGTACATTACCCTGCAGACAACTTCACTAGGAGATTAAGATGCAAGAAGTCTGCTTACTTTTCCAAGACCGGGTAGATTGGTAGGAGTGCCAAACAAGTGTCAAAACATCCAGCTTGATTTGTCAGTCTGCCTATATGGTAAAGGCCAATATTAAAAGAAGTGACATTTCAGACAGAAGAGCAGAACCTTTGTGGAAGAGAAGCTGAAAGTACCCATGCTCAGGTTTTCCCACGTTAGTATCCCTGAACCAAACCATGGCCTCGACTCCTTTTGGTCACTCTAAGGCATTGCAGGGATTCGAGAAAAAATGAAAATCATAATGTAAATTGATATTGTAGATGTACATTGCCCTATGGCGCTTACTACCCAATGATTCAGAGTAATTGAGAATAAATGTACTCCAAACGAATCCAGAATCTGCCCAATATGCAAGTCACAAGAACATTTTATGAATAACTGCTGTGCCAATAATTGCTTCAGTATCTATTGACTTTTGTAGTAAATAACTGAAAACTCTAAGAAATTTGAAAGGGTATTTGTACAAAATAATTAAGATGTAAATGTCCCAATTGCGCTATATGAAAAAAACTCAGGGTCACCATCCCTTTGTGATTTTCAGTTGCGTTATGCAAAAAGCAAAAAAGATCCTATTGACTAAATGTTCCAATGGTGTTATGCGAAAAGATCTCAAAACAACCTCTTTATATGAATTTCCCCAATAGTGTTGTGCAAAAAGGCTTCAAAATCCTTGAATTAACCAATAGTACTATGCAGGAGGCTTAACAAATCCTTGACAGTGTTTCACCACCATCATGTGGCTCATCGGGAAGGTATATTCTCTGAATCATGTCTCTTGGCCTTAATTGTTCATACTCCTATCCAAAGGATGTTTTATTGATTTATACTGATCTTCGATAATTGGCAGTGCTGATGCTATTCTTGGGACCAGATTAGTCACTCCAGTCCCAACAATGGCTTCAGCACTGCTGTTAAGATCGATTTTTAGAATCTGGCGGACAGATTTTATAAGGCCACCATTGTTATAGTGAATAGGGGAACTCGGTTAGTGAAACCCAATCAAGGTAAGTGTGGAGAGTGGTCAAGGCATTCTCCCAGGCGGCCAGGAATCTATAATGCAGTCCGCACAGTGAAGTGCAAAATAATTCAATTTAGTAGGCAAGTACACAAATACAATATTTATTATAGGCCCAAAAGGCACACAAAAAAATGAGCAGGTAGTAATATTGCACAACACTCCGTTATCAAACATGTAAACAGTCACCTTTAGGTTCGTTTTTTGTGTGAAACTAAAGCACAAAAAATGTATCCTAAATCCAATCCCTATGATGTATAGGGCTTTGTGCCCAAAAGTCACAAAGCTTCTTCTTAGGCAAGGCAATTTATGTAGGGAGAGTGTTCCTGTGGTGGAGCAACGTTCCAGAAGATGTTGAACAACTTTACAGGTCAGTAAAATTATTCCTATTCAAGCGATGCAATAACCAAAGTTTATTCTAAGGTGAACCGGGGGAGGTGAATGCGTTGCAATGACTTACCCTGCCGACTCAGATTTTCCCAGATGACTTGATGGGTCAACTGGAGGTCACTCCAGGTAGGTTTTCCTGGGGTTTGTTCCAGTGCAGGATGTCGATGGGTTGCAGGTCCGAGAATTTCTCCCGTTGGCTGTTGGTGCAGCATGCAACCCCAGACGAAAATAGGCAACCAGGATGCACTCATACTGGACTCTTCTGGACAACTCACAGGACACATGGAAGTGACTTCCATGGACTGTCACTGTACAGCAACGATGGCAGGAGTCTCGCGTTGTGGTCGAAGGCCTTCCAGAGCAGGCTATGAAGCTGGGAAGCTGAAACTCAGCAGGATCTGTGGCAAAAGCTGGCAACCATTGAAGTTCTGGCGATGAACGTGGAACAGCGACAATTCTAATGAGGTAGCCCACTGGAGAGCTGGTCAGTCTCCCAGGCGGTCCAGGGACAGGTCCAGGGACACTTCTGAAGGATCAGGGTGGCTGGATCCTCGTGAATGCGTCAAGACTGGTTGGTCCCACCAGCTCAAGGGTTGAAGCGCTGCTCGGGGTCTTTGCAGATCAGGTACTCTAACAGAGCTTCACCGGGCAAAATGCAGGAAGGGGATGCCAGACTTCTTCGGAGTCGTCCACTGATATTCAGTCGGCTGGTCTTCTACAAAGGATACTTAGCTCCAACACGGATCTTAAGAAATGCCTCTGGGAGTCTTCTTCCTATCGTAAATCTTGCCTGGAAGCAAGTCCAAGCCCACCAATGGTAAGGATCCGACCATTCAAACAGCCAGAAGTGGTCCAATCAGGGACAACTGTGGGTTTCACTCATGCCCCACACCTAGACTCTCTGGCGCCCCAGATGTGGAGTGGGACCAGACAGTCCAACCCACATCCTAGTTCCACACAGCAAGCCGGCAGTAGCCATCCAGGGCTAATGCATGACCGGATTTCCTGGCCAGAGAAGGCAGGAAGAAGGCAAACAATACAGCCAAAGATTAGGCAAATATCTCATGGCACGGCCATTTTAGGGCACTAGCCACATTTAGTAGTAATAGGAAGTAAACATGCAACTGCATTATTAGAAGTAATAAAAAAATGGTAAAAATGTACCTGCTGCCACCAGTTTATCTTCAGGGACATATAAAATAACCGAAATTTCACAAGTAAAAAAGTCTAAGGTGATACAAATGCATCCATACTGCACTGCATTGTAAGATGCTGTGTGCACTATCCACATTTTACCAAAAAGGTCAAAAGACAAAAGCGAGGCAGTTTTCCAGTATTGATAGTCTGAAGGATTAATCAGTCCCCCCCAATCCCATAACAAAATGTTCAAAAGTTCAAGGGAGTGAAGCTGAGGGCTTAACTTATTTGTACAAAGTCAGGACAGGTTCCAAAACAAAAGCTGCCCATAGAACATGGAGAAAAATTTGCCAATGGAAAAATCTTTCCCCAACAACTGCCAATTGACGAAGATCAATATCAAATCAATAATCAAGAGGATCCTTTGAGCTTTTTGCATAATGCAGCCAAGATAATTTACAAAAAGAAGTAGAAGAACCCTGAGTTTTGTTCGTATAACGCAACTGGGAAATGTACATCTTTATTTTTGTACAAAGTTATTAAGGAGTTGTCAAAAAGTTATTAAAGTTACTCACCATAGTGATTAGAGTACTCATAGTCCATAGTCCCCTTTCCAGCCTTGTGGGCGTCCCCCAACATGGTGACGGTACCAGAACCTTTGGCAGTGAAAAATGTAGTTGGGAGAACGCCCAGCCGAGGCCCCGCCCTGCGGTGGAGGTGTGGCAACCTGACTCACATCTAGGACGAAGCAAAAAGGTTCTTCAGAAGCGCCTGACCAAACTCTGCATCGCTCCTGGAGCTGGTGTCCAGGGAGTAGTGCTTATAGACGGCAGACGGAGTGGCCCAAGTAGCCGTCTTGCTGATGACATCCCAAGAAGCATGTCTCTGAAATACAACAATCGTGGCTTTCGCTCCGACCGCATGGGCATAAATCCCCTCAGGAACATGTTTTCCCACGGCCATGTAAGCCTCTGAAATGGCCTGAACCATCCAACGGTCTGTATTGCTGTCCCTGGGAGGTGGACTGCCGAAATCCAAACTCCCCCAAACCCTCCCTCCTCGCACCCCAACCAGGCCCATTCTACAGCCTCCATGCAGGTAAAACATTGTAGTAGAATTGTCCGTCGTGACCAGGAAAGACCTATCCCAGATGAGGGGCAAGAACGCTGTGTGTACCAGGCTGTCATGATGCCTACCTCCAATGAGCCAGGTCCAACTCAGCGACACCGGAGGCAGGCATCATTTCCCCCAGGGGAGTGCCAGCGGGCCCAAGCTAGGGCCCTTTGGACGCAGTCCTGGCGCCTTAGGCGCCAGGCTCATGTTGGACCTCTGTCCTGGCGCCTTAGGCGCCAGGCTCATAAAGCTAGACATGTGTTCAAGTGTTTTAATGTGCACTTACCTGATGCAGACCATGCTGCCACATCCAGGCCCTCTTGAGGCCTGAATGGAACTACTGTACCTGTGGGACTACTTTCCACCCGGGTGTGGTCGGGGAAGGATACATACCTGATCGGAGGAAGGATACACACTTGGGACTTCTTCCAAAGCTATTTAAACCACACCCGATCAGCAACTCACGCTTCGCGTTGTTCTGCTCCTCGCAGCTGGACGCTCACCGTGTCAGCTCCTGCATCTGGACTTCAGCCACGCCTGTCAGCATCCTGGGTCACCTGCAAAGGGAGACAAGAGACCTTACCAGCTAAATCTGCACCACGGAGACATCACCGACGATCCTGAAAGGGAAGACATTATTTTTAAAAGCATTTCGTTACGATCGCTGCAGCGTTGCATTTCACTCACCTTTCCTGGGTTCCTCCTTCTTCAGCAGCGATCATCCGGATACACAGCCACTTCCCAGAGCCTAGAGAAAAAGACAAGAATAAGAGGTGAGAGAAGGAAGGGAATAAGACTTACCTGTTGGGTCATTCCCATTTCATTTCGGGTCTTGCCGCTTCCAGGCATTTTCCGGACCCCGGCCCCTATGGGGAAAAAAAGACAGACATTGAATGAGCGTATGCAAAGACAGTTCCCGAGCGCTCATCCAGAACTAACCTGCCATTTACTGGAACTGCACGTTTCACTTCGGGTCGGTGCCATATCTCCGGCATTCCGAACCCCGGCCCCTAAGGGGGAAACAAAAAAGACATAAGCATTAGCGCTTGCTGCAAAAGACAATGAACATTATTATTAAGCTTGGACTTTTGAACTTGCAACAGAACTTTTACAGAGCCTTACCTGAATAGTCAAGCTTACCTGAACTCCCATCAATCCTTAATCCAGTGAAGTAACTGGGTTTCAACGCGCCCCTGCATCAGAAGCAGGATGGAGAGCTCATCCTTCCTGACCCTAAGTTGAGACTTCACGGGGAATCGTGGAAGGGTATCGTGGAGGGTTGGAAGAGAGTGGGAGGCTTGAGCATAACTCAGTCAGTAGGTAATACTCCCTTTTCACGCACAGGGGAATATTCCTGCGAGCCGGAGAAGCCAGAGTAGAGGGCCCTTCCTGTCCATCTTCAGAGTCCTGCGCTTCACCATTGAAGAAGCATCAGCACTCGAAGCCAGACCTGCGCCTCCGTGGGAATCAGGTGAGCGTTACACAGGCCCACTGCCCTGAGCTCGAGCAAATGGATATGCAAGAGGGCTTCCGTCCTGGACCATGCTGCATGAATCACATAGCCCTCCAGAGCAGCCCCCCCCCCGCCCCCATCAACGCCAGGGTAGGCTCCAGTCGGGTGACAGGGGATCCCACTGAGACATCGCCCTCTATCAGGCACCAGTGAAGATCGGGCAGCAGGAGCGGTGGTATTGGGATCCTGTCCGACTGAGACCCGTCTCCTGATCCCAATTGGCCACCATGTGTAGCTGGAAGAGCCTCATCGTGAGGCTAGCGTGCTATACAGTGAGCTTGCAGGAGGCCATCAGGCCCAGAATGTGCTAGAACCACCATGTTGAGGTGTTTGAGTGGGCCAGAAGTGCCCCACCGCCTTGGGGAGGGATATAAGGCTCTTGGCCATCAGGAACACTCTCTGAACGGTAGCATTCCAACACACCCCTAGGAAGACCAGTTCCTGAGACGGGCATAACTGACTTTCTCTGGTTGAGGAAATACCCCAGCAGATTAAGAACATCCGTCAATCTCTGGCAGGAGTGCACCACCCCTTTGTGTGACCACGCCCTCACCAGCCATTCGTCCAAATAAGGGTATAGATGATGGCCCTCCAAGCAGAGAAGGCACACCACTGCGTTCATCAACTTGGTGAATACACAAGGGGCTGAGTTCAGGCTGAAGGGCAGCACCTTGTACTGAAAGTGGTGCGACTATTGTGAACCTCAGAAACTTCTGATGGGACTTGTAGACGGGCACATGCAGGTATGCATCCTTGAGGTCCAGGGAACACATCCAGTCTCCTGCACACAGAGACTCGGCTTTGTGTGCAGGAGTATTCATCTTGAAGCGTTCCAGCGGTAAAGACAGATTTAGAAATGTCAGGTCCAGGATTACCCTCAGGCCGGCCTGGTTGTTCTTGGGTACTGCAAAAATCCTGGAATAGTAACTGAAGCCCCAGTCTACAAGAGCAACCGGTTCTATCGCCTACATCTCCAAGAGCGAAAGGACCTCCCATAAAAGAGCTGGAGACCTGATCTGACAAAGAGGATGGTAGAGACAAAGAAAGAGGAAGACTAAAGCCTGTGGAGACTATGGATAGGATCCACGGGTTGCTGAAAAATACTATTGCAGGTGCCTAGGAACAGAGCCAAACTGCCTCCCACAGGCGAGCTGTGTTCCCCGACCTGGACGTCGCTGCTTCTTGTCATCTGAGAGTGAGCGGAAAAACCCATGCAACGTCCTCTGCTGCTTCCCCCTGTTGTCACAGGGAAACCTGTCAGGCCTTCTTGTACTGCAGCCGCAGAACCCCTTCAAGCCTGAGAAAGCGCAGGGCTTGAACTTGGTCCTACGGGAAGGATTTCTGACCTAGTTTTGTCAGGATGGCCAAGGACATGGCGGTTTGAGTGGAAGTATTCTTCTTTGTCAACTAATCATCGGTCGTCGAATGAAAAAAGGCAGAGCCAGGAACCGCTCCTGTATGTCAGATGAAAACACAGTGGTGTGCATCCATGCCGTCCTTCTCATCTCGACTGCAAGGCACAGCCCTCTGCTGGCTGTGTCAATGTGGGAGAGAGACTCCATGAGGTCCTGCATAATGGCCCGGGCATCTGCCAGACTGGCCTTGAAGCAGGCTTGCTTATCCGAAGGGAGGTCGGACAGAAATTCCCTCAGCTCCCGCCACAGCTTTAAGTTAGCCGTAACCAAAAGAGCATCCGCGTTGGCTTGCCACAGATGTAGACCTCAGATGGAGTAAGTGCTTTCTCAAGGACATTCTGCTCCTTGGAGAGGCAACTGGAGGCAGTACCCGTGGAGGAAGACTATGGTTTAAAATACAAGCAGGCTGCAATTACCACAGAAGAATGGGGCTGCGCGTGGGAGGCAAGGAGGATTGGCTTCCCATCAGTCAGCCTAAACTTGCTGTGCAACTTCTTGTTAATCTGGCCGTTGGCCCTGGGCTTCTCCCAGGCCACCTGCAGGACATCCTTCTGGAGGGGGATGCCAGACCGGATCGTGGTGTGTTTCCTCAAAACCTCAGCTAGCACACTCTGCTCCTGGGGGTGATTCCTCGGGAGGAGAGAACCCCAAGAACTCTACAAGGCCCTGAAGGCGGTCATGAAAGGCCTCAACGAATACAGCGGGTTCATCATCCTGGGCATCATCGTAGTCCGCGTCCCCTCCCACCCCCCATTTCAAAGACAAGGGGAATCCAGGGCCTGGGACAGAGGTGCCGGCAGGGTCCCCCAAAATTCTGGAGCTGCTGACAGGTCCAACGGCTGCTGAGAGGAAGGCATTGGTGGTACAGGAGGAGTTGGAGGGTTCAGGATTACTGGTAGGGCCTAAACCAGTGGAGGGACAGGCACCGGAACAGCAAGTGCAAGAGGAATGGGAGGAGTGCCCAGAGGAGGGGGCCAGGGCAGCACCACCTGCGGGATGACCCCCATCACAATGTCCTTCGGGTGCCTTTCATCTGAGGGGCATGCATGAGGAAGAGCTTGAAGAAGCAGTCCTCGCAAACCGCCGGGTCCCTGGGGGCCCAGCCCTCCGAGGCGCTGGACATCCGCTCCTGGTCAAAGCGCTGTGGCCCCTGGAGCGTGTAGTAAGGCTGTGATGGGTAGATGTATCCCTGAGGAGACCAGGAGCCTGCACCGTTCAATGGGTAAAAGCACTGGCAGGCTCATAGCTAGATCCAAGATGGCCGTCAGCCTGGCACGCTCTGCCACGTGCCTCTCTGCCATTTTGAAGCCTTGCGCCACACCCTGGGCGGGAGGGCGCAGAGCCAATAGAGGCCTCAGACACAGGATGGTACAGCTTGGGAATCTCACCTGAAGTTGAGGCGTGGACCTCAGAACACTATGGTAGGCGCTGAGCACTCAGCCGGTAGTCGTAACACCCTGACTTGCAACCTCAGAGTGAGCTCCAGTAGGCTGGACGCCCTCAGCACCTGTGCCGGTTCCGTGTTGGATTGTGCAGAGGACAGACTCTTGGAAGTGGCACTCGACGATGCCTTCCCCATTGGGGTATAAGAAGATTAACTTGATTGCTTTTCCACAGAAACCCTGGTGGGGCTAGGGAGCCAGTAGCCTTAGTGGCCTTGGGCCTGTCAGAACCTGAATTAGACTAATCCCGATCCGTGGCAACCTCAGGGAAAGAGTTGCTGCGTTGTGGAGCCGTGCTGAACAGAGGGCCTACCTTGTCTTGACGAGAGGTCCTGGAGACGAAGACCTTAAGTTGGGGAGGAGGAGAAGTAAGGAAGATCTCCCTCCACTGTGACAAAAGATTCATCAATGCCCTGTGTCCCATCGGTGGTCGGGCCCCTAACACTCAAGACAGAATGCATGGGGGTCCGATGCCGGGAACTAGCAGTCGCATGAGGCACATCTCATGAATCATCCTGCGGCCAGAGGGCGCTCGAGAGCCGTCCAAGATGGCGGCCTCCCTGTGAGCTCCGTGGAGCTCCCTAAAAGATCCTGAAAATCGTGTATCCTGTGGCATCCACACAGTTTACAATCTCCAGCTACTAACAGCCGAAGCGGTTCTGCACAAGCTCCTGCGTTTATTTAGTCTGCCTCCCGAGATCTCGACCGTGTGCGGAAGGCCGCGAGGTCCTCCACCCCCTCCCTCCCCTCAGATGCCGAGGAGTGGGGCCTTGCCGGAGCCGCGGCACACTGGTCCATACGGGGAAGCTGAGCCAGCCACCTCATCACGGGACGCTGCCCGCACCTCATTGGAATCCCTGCATCGCAGAGTGACGCGAGTGACCGCCCCTCTGCGGTGCTAGTCGGCGACGGCCCGGATCGCCCGCTGCACACTGCCAGAGCTCCCAGTGATCCGGGAGGGGCCGGTGAGAATGCGGCTTCGGCGGCCGCGCGAGACCGGAAGGCCGGCGGGGAATGCTGGCGCCGTGTAAGATACAGCAGAGGGCGCCGCAGAAGACCAGCGGGAACTCAGGTACGAGCGCCCTGCGCCCTCAACACCATCGCAGGAGCCAGCGACGAGCCTGCCCGGCCCCCGGGGACTCCGTGATCACTGGCCGGCGGTCTCCGCGGCCCTGCGGGCCCCCCACCTAGACATCAACCAGAGGGGAACTCTCAGATCGGCTGACCAAGCGGCAGAGGCCCCCATTCTCCAGCGCCGCGTCCACCCTTGGGGCGCCAACCCCCCCCAGGGGGTACGACGCACAGAGAAGGGCAACGCTACAAACTCAACAAGCTGGGGGCCTCACAACAATTTTATAGTGGAAACCCGGAGGTTGAACACCCAGAAAGCGCAAGACCATCCTGTAAGGGGCTACCCCATTAATCCCAAGACGCCTGGGTCCCCACCGGCATTTCGCACCCAGTATCCAATGTAGAACGCCAGCACAGGCGTTTGGCGCAGTCACTCCCTCAGCACCTACACACAGCTCAACCCGGATCGCTCCGCTATCTAAGGCTTTCCTGGGAGTAAACCAAACGGCGCAACAACTGGATTCGCTGACATTTACCCCACGGACGAGACGTGAAATCTCCCCTCGTCTCAATCTGAACAGTGCAAAGGCATCGGGGTAAAACGAATCTGAGACCCAGGAATAGCGACGCAGGCCGGAGGCCCCCCTGACCCCCCAGTCACCAAAACATCCTGCGATAGCTCCACAGTCCCGGAGTGAAACCCGTCCTGCAGGGAGACATCTTATCAACCCCAAGTCGCCCGAGACCCCACCTACACTACGCGCCCAGTACCTAACGAAGGAATACCGGCTCAGTCATTAGGCCCATTCATACTTTCAGTACTGGATCGCAGTCTAACCCAGGCTGCAGCACTACCCGAGACCGGCCTGAGACTCATCCAGAGGGCGCGACTATCCTGGGTGCGCTGGCGTTCCTTTCGCCGACATAGCACGAAGCCCATCTCCATCTCATCCGGATCACTACAAAGGCACCAGAGCGGAAACAAACCTGTGAGCTGAAAACCGTGACGCACCCCTGCGGCCTACCCAGTCTTCTGGTTACCGAGGTGCCCTGTGACCCCCCCGGTTGGCCCTCTCAGGGGCATCGCACGTCACTCCCCTGGCACCCCGCCACCCATATTCAACACAAGATGGGGAAAAATGATAGGTCGCAGAGAAAACTAAACTTTGATGGCTGTTCTTCCACTAAAGCGTCCTCCTCAAACAGCAGATCACAGTCAACCAACCAAGAACCACCCCAGGAAGGTGGAGAGGTACAAGAACTCGATATTAGAGAGATTCTGTTGGACCTTAAGGCAGGAATAGGAGGTCTGGGTAGCAAACTAGACTCCCTTTCTTCCAAAGTCGACCAACTCCAGCATCGGTTGGATAAACATGCTGACAGATTAGACACTGTTGAGCAGAGGGTCTCCGACCTTGATGATGGCACATCGGCCCTAACCTCCAGAGTATCCTTGTTAAAGGCGCAAGTGAAGGCTGTGACTACCAAGAACGAGGATCTCGAGGGACGCTCCCGACGGAATAATATAAGGATCGTCGGTGTTAGAGAACATCAGCCTACCCGAAGAATATGTAGAGAAGATCTGTACAGACCTGTTTGGTCTGGAGATCCTGTCAAAGCTCTTCGTTGTCAAGAGAGTTCCCAACACAAGACCCGTCCCAGGGACAAATCCGAGGCCTATCATAGCAAAGCTGCTCAATTGCAGGGACTGTGATGCCATCCTGAGAGCCGCAAGAGACAAGGGTGCGCTTCAATATGAAGGAGACAAGATTCAATTTTTCCCAGATTTCTCCCAAGCAGTTCAGGCGCAAAGACGATCATTCACAGCAGTGAAGCGCAGATTACAAGAGAATCAAATTCAATACTCCATGCTTTTCCCAGCGAAACTCCGTATACAATATGAAGGCAAAACTCAGTTTTTCAACACGCCCGAGGAGACTAATGATTACCTAGACCGCAATGGTTGCAGATCCGCCCCGAACGATAGAAACCCCCAACGGGGAAACAGACCAAGAAGAGATCCACCATAAAGACCCATCTCACTGATGCCGCAAACTGGAGATACCCCGTTACTACAAGACAACAACATCGCCACCACGGAGCAAACTCACATTGAGGTTGGGAGCTAGCCTTCACTTGGAGGGCCACTAGCGCCTCTAGCACAGCAACACTGACTGTTCTATTAACAGGGGACTGTTTACCATGGGCCAGTTGGGAATTGCCCATGCAAGAGAGGGTGGGTATATCGTGGGCCTGTTGGGGGTTGCCTGCACAAGGGAGAGATTCAAGAGTTACTAAGTTGTTCTCATCTAACCAACTACGTTCAAGCATACGACTACAGATCACTAGTCCAGAACCTGTGACGCACAGCGAGTCCCTCTACACGTTTGAACACTATCTGATCCGCTTGGTCGGGGCGGCACCAGCCCCCCCTTTTCTACCGCTGCAAGATGGGTCCACTTAAACTTGCTACTTGGAATACCAGAGGGGGCAACCAGTCCTCTAAACTCAGGAAAGTTCTTCAATACTTAAGGCGACACAAAAAAAGTGTTGCTATGCTACAAGAAACCCACCTTACATCATCGGCAGAGCAACACTGGGCCCGCTCATGGGACTGTCATAGATACTTCTCCTCGTACGCGAGAGCCGTTGCAATATTGATCGACAAGAAAGCCAGCTTTAGCCTGATCAGCTTTAAGAAAGATGAGGAGGGCAGGTTTTTGCTGGTGAGGGGTCTACTTGCCGGGAAAGAAATAGATCTGGTGAAAACACCAACACCCCCAATGTCGACGAACCGAACAACTTTAACTGGATCATGTCAAATCTGGGTGCGTATACCTCTGCAACAATCATCTGGGGAGCAGATCTCAATACCCCTCTGGACCCCCAAACCGACAAATCGCATGGCTCAAACAGAATCTCCAGGGCCAGTCGCCAGGTCACAGATCTGCCAGTCCTATGAGCTATTCGACATCTGGAGACACACTCATCCGAATTCCCAAGACTACACCTTCCACTCAGCGGTGCACAATACCAGCTCCCGCATCGATTATCTACTAGTATCAACCTGCAGTCCATACAGTTGGGGCCCCTGCCATATTCTACCACGCTCCCTCTCCGACCATTCCATGGTTACACTCGAGTTTACATATCCGTGACCCCGAAGATCCCCATGAGCTGGAGATTTAAGACGGGCTCGCTTTCTGATCCTGTTTTCGCAGACAAGCTCCAACAAGACATCACCACCTTTCTTGAAATAAACCAGGGGTCAGTGGACTCAGCCGGCACGCTATTGGGAAACATTAAAATGTTACGTGAGAGGCCAGTGTATGGCCAAGGAAAATGGCATCCTGAAACTAATTAGGCGCGAGCTAACAAATAGTGAACAACGCCTTAAAAACCTCGAGAATAAACTAACAACATCCCCAGACGTGCAAACCCAGGCTGACCTAAAGATAGAACTGTCAAAATTTCATGAGGTAGCCGAACGTGAACTGAAATTCTTGGGCCGCAAGCACAGGATCAGACCATATGGAGAGGGGCAGAAACCCGGGGCGCTCCTAGCTCGTCTTCTGAGACTGGATCAGTCACTCCCTCGGGTGGAATGCATCAGAGACACGCAAGGAAACCTGGCATACACTGATGATGATATTGTGAACATATTTCACAAATTCTACCAAGACCTGTACAGCTCTCAAATCACTACTAACCCTGAAGAACTTCAGAACTATCTCAATGATACCGAACTGTATTGGGTAATCCACGACCTCCGCGAACCACTGAATGCGCCCATTACACAAGAGGAAATCACTGAGGCAATAAAATCTCTCCTGAACACAAAAGCCCCTGGCCCCGACGGTCTCACCGGCAAATTTTACCAAGCGCATGCGTCTACGCTGGCCCCGCTACTCCTCCAAGTGTACGAAGAGGCCCTAGAGCGAGGAATTCTACCACCCACCCTCCGCGAAGCCAATGTAGTTCTCATCCACAAATCAAGCAAATCCCCAAGACGACTGCGCCTCCTACAGGCCGATCTCACTTATTAACCTTGACAACAAAATTCTGGCCAAGATCCTAGCAAACCGTCTTCTTCCCCTCATGCCTGCACTGGTCCTAGGTGACCAAGCTGGCTTTTATACCGGGACGCAACACTACATACGGTATTCGCAGACTATTTGGAGTCACTGCAGCACTTGACCCCACACAGCAAGCCGTCGCAGTTTTGTTAGATGCCGAGAAGGCCTTCGACTGTCGAATGGCCGTATCTTTTTGCAACACTCACGCAAATGGGGCTGGGGAAACGTTTTATCAGATTGGTCTCATTGCTATATAATGACCCCCGCTCCTACATCACCCTCGGCACTACAAGATCCCCTGGAGTCAGGTTAGAACGCGGCACTAGACAGGGATGCCCCCTATCGGCCCTTATATTTGCCTTAGTCATGGAACCACTGGCCTCTAGGTTAAGAACACACCGAACTAACAGAGGCCTTACCCTCGACCCACATAAATTGATTGTCTCCCTCTATGCAGACGACGTGATGCTGTTCATTAAAGATCCCCAAATTAATCTCAACCCAATCATGCGCGAGGTGATCCAATTTAGTGGCATTTCTGGCCTTAAAATAAACCATTCCAAATCGGTTATATTCCCGCTGACAAAAGCTACTTCTAAGTTCCGTGACGATCATGGATTTAAGTGGGAAAACACCAGGGTTCGCTACCTTGGCATTCTTATGTCGCTTAACCATGACGAGATATTCAAAGACAACTACGGACAAGTATTCCAATCCCTCCAGGAGCGCATCCAAAGATGGAAATCGCTTCCCCTAACGCTCTGGGGGAGGGTCTCATTGACTAAGATGATGATTCTCCCCAAACTCCTTTACCTGTTCACGAATATACCCCTGATACTCCCACGCACATTCCTCCAGAAAATCAGAAGCCTTATTCTGGAACTAATATGGGCTGGCAAACCCGCAAGAGTCGCATACATGACACTGACATTACCGGTATCACAGGGTGGCCTGGCACTCCCCGATATAGTAAAGTACTATTGGCCCGCTCAAGTCCAATTCCTAAGCCACTGGTATGCCACAGAGTATGTTCGCCCACATGTTTAAGTTGAAAGCGCCTTAGCTTCCCCTGACTTCTTAACCGCTGTCATCCTCAGCAATCTCCCGGTCCCATATAACATATTGAACACAGTCTTATCCTCATATGCCATCTGGAGGAAAATTGCATGTAAATATGAAGTACAGACAAGATACTGCCCATTACTACCCATCAAATTTATCCTGGCATTCCCCTGACCAACAAAAAAGTATTTCTGATATGGCTTGATAAAACCAACATCCGATCCATTGGTGACCTCTTTCCGTATGGGATGTTTCTAACCCCACAAATGATCAGAGAGAGGGGCGGCACCACTTCACTCAATATTTTTCTCTACTTCAGACTGCGACACACCCTACAGGCCCATTTCCCAACATTCCCCAAACAACCGCCGACGTGAACCCTGCTCCACAATGTGATCCAGGCCGAGGGAGAGGGAAGGTTGGTATCCACAATCTATAGATCATTGCTCACTGGTACATCGGGGACTGCCGTAAAGGTGAAACAGAGGTGGGAGGAGGCCCTTCACACCACAATACCGGAAGACGACTGGACCTACATCCTGCGGCAAACCCAAAGAGTAGCTTTAAACACCCGCCTTAAGCAGATCCATTTTAACTTTGTCCATCAAACGTATTATACCCCCCAAAAGAGGCGACACCATCACCCTGAAGCTTCAGACCAATGCGAGATGTGGCGCCCTCGCCGCTGACGTTATTCACCTCGCATGGCACTGCCCAGGAATAGCCCGATATTTGGTCTCAGTTCTACAACACTCGAGCAACAAAATTGGCGAAGCACTGAGCCCTGACCCGACCATCGCGCTATTAAGTGTGACAAAACACCTACAGGCCCCAGTCCGAAAACTGTCTTCACTGCTCCTGGTGCTCGCCCGTAGAAGGATAGCCCTGGCATGGGGTCGCGGTCCCCTTCCCTTATTCACAGCATGGAAGAAAGATATCCTTTACTGTCAGGACATGGACACTGAGTTCACACGGACCCTTCCTCTACATGCGCGACCACCTGATATTTGGGGTCCATATGTCAGCTATTTACTTTCTGCTCCTGATGCTGCAAATTCTCAATCTTAACCCCGCAAGTTACACTCTGATAAGGGTTAGCCCCCCGCATCTCACCACAAGGACCCAGCGAAACAGGCCTTATTGAAGAACAACCTTATTGATGACTGCTCGACCCTGCAGATCTTTGTAATGAATTGTGTGTGCTATGAACGTAGTGTTTAAGTTTTGTTACCTGAACCTGTAAATGCAGGTCGTTACTGTATGTTTATGATAAAACCCAAAAATAAAGTTTAAAAAAAAAAATGAATCGTCCTGCGGCCGACATGCATCGGAGGAAGCGAGGCACCGAAGGCAAGTTAAGATAGAAAAAAATGGGGGGCAAGCAGAAAGTTAAAAAGTGTCTGCGCTGGCTGCCAGGTCTGACCTAGTCCGTACAGAAAAAGGGACAGAGGTTGAGGTGCCAGAGGGCGGGGCATTCCCATGCCCGCCGCACCCCTACGCGGTATGCTAAATTTAAAAGGGAAGCTCAATTTTCCGCCGCCAAATTTTCTGGTACCGTTTCCATGTTGGGGAACACAAGGATGGAGGAAAGGGACAGGACTTATGAGTAATTTTCATATGAATATGCAATAAAAGTCAAACGAGATCATTTTATTCAACATGATTCAAAGAAAGTATTTTCTTAAAGCAATCATTGGTGAAGCAGAGTTCTTCAAAAAAATATCTGATCATAAAGTTTAAATCAACTTAATGGAGATTCAGGTACTTTTAGCCCCAGGTGCTTCTCCTTCAAAACTGCTTGGAAGTTGCCAACAATTATAGAATAGAGAGGAAAAAGATTGTCTCTTTAAAATGCTTTCACGCCAAGTTAACAAGCATTGGCCCAGCTGCAATCACTACACCTTGTTCCATTTGATTTCACCCTGAGCCTTGCTTGGAACAAGGCATATGGTGAGGGGATGAGACATGATAAGTTACTCACTGTAGTGACTAACGTACTCTTAGTCCATAGTCCCACTTTCCTCCATACTGTATGGGCGTCCCTTCCAAGGGACGGGAGACAGAACCTTTTTCACCAGAAAAAACCTTCCCCTTTAAATTTAGAGGCGCACTGGGGTGCGGCCCCAGGAGCATGCGCTGCCCTGACTCCGCCCTCCAGCGCCACACCTCAGTCCCCATTGACGCATCGACAATAGATTTAACATTGCCTAATGACACCAGTATTATTACGGGGGGGTGGATGGTGGGACGTATGGAGGAAAGGGGACTATGGACTAAGAGTATGTTAGTCACTACATACAATTACTCTTACATCCTGTCCCCTTTCCTCCATACTGTATGGGCAATTACAACTGAATGTAGCCCCAGGGTGGAGAGGAGACTCTCCATAAGCAAACATGTTCCTGAGAAACGCCTGTCCGAAAGCTGCATCCGATCTAGAGCCGGCATCCAAACATTAATGCTTGCAGAAAGCTGAGGGAGTGGCCCAAGTGGCCGCCCTGCTTATGACTTGCCAAGGGGCATGGCGCTGGAATGCAATGGCCATTGCCTTGGCCCTGACTGCGTGGGCGTGCATGTTCGCCGGGAGTGGCTTGTGCTGGCCCTCGTTCGCCGGGAGTGGCTTGTGCTGGCCCTCGTATGCTTCTTTGATGGCCAAGACCATCCAGCGGGATATAGAGGCCTTGGAGCCTGGTCTTGCACCTCTGAAAGAGACAGAGTGTCCGATTTGCGGAAGCCCTTGGTCCCGTCAAGGTAGAATTTCAGGGCACACCCGACATCCGGGCAGTGCAGAACCCTCTGTGCCTCGTCCTTGGTATCGGCAAAAAACATAGGAAGGACTATTTCCTCGTTCAAATGGAAAGCAGACCGCACCTTATGCAGAAATGCTGGGTGTGTCCGAAGGACTACTTTGTCCCTGTGAAAGTTAGTATATGGTTCTGAGGTGACCAGAGCCTGGATTTCACTGAATCTGCAAGCTGAGGTGAGGCCGACTATTAAGGCCATCTTAATGGTAGCAAGCCTGTTGTCCACAGACGCCATGGGCTCTAACGGTTTGGGTTTGTGCGCCAGGGCGCCCAAGACTACGTTCAGTTCCCACACGGGGTGTGTACTCTTGATGGGCGGGTAGAGCCTTGCGAGCCCCGTCAAATATGTTTCTTTACAATAGGATTGGAGAAGGAGAGCACGTCGTCCAAAGTGCATGCCAGGGGGTCGATTTCCCTTGAGCGTGCCTAGTGGCAGAATCTGGTCCCTTTACTTTTATACTGGGCCCGGTTAGCCTTGCGCCCTGTAGGATTTCCATATCAGCCTGGGAGAGGCTGAGGTGTCTTAGCGTTACCTGATCAGGAACCACGCTGTGAGGGCTAGTTTCTGTGGCGCGGGGTGAAAGACCCTGCCCCCCCCCCCCTGCTGTGCCAGATGATGTACTGGGCCCGTCGTAAGGTGAATCAGCGGCAAATCCGAGAGGCTGAGCAGCTCGGAGAACCATGGCCTGGCCGGCCACCATGGAGCTATTAGAATGATGTTGAGCTGGCGAGACCCCTTGATCTAGCAAATCACTGTGAATCAGCGGAGTGGGCGGGAAGGTGTACGCGGTCATGCTGTCCCACTGAATCCGAAATGCATCGGCCAGGGAGCCGGGACCCTGCCCCTGACAGGAGGCGAACTGAGGGCACTTCTTGAGACCCCATATGTTAAATCTCCTGAGTAACAAGGTCGTTTAGCTGGCACTTGTAATTGTCCACTCCTAACCTGCTGAGTGTCCGCCTCCAGGTTGGATTCCCCCGCAAGGGGGACTGCCATGAGGTAGGTGTCGTTTGAGGGCCCACTCCCACATGCCGATTGCCAGTCTGCACAGAGGAGGGGATATGGTGCCTCCCTGCTTGTTGACATGGTACATGCTGGTCGAGTTGTCTGTCTGGATGAGGACAACCTTGCCCCTGAGAAGTGGAAGGAATGCTCCGAGCACTAGCCAGATGGCGTTCAGCTCCAACCAATTGATGTTGTATTCCTGCTGCCATCATCTCCAGGTGCCATGGACCGAGAGATAGCCCAGGGTGGCTCACCAGCCCTCGAGAGAGGAGTCCGTGGTGATTGTGACCTGCGGGCTGGGAAGCTGGAATGGCTTGCCCGTCCGTAGGTTGCAGACCCTGGACCACCATGTGAAGTCTGGGCGGTGAGATGGGGGGGAAGTTGATCATCTCAGATTGAGAGCCCCGCTCCTGGTTCCATGGGGCCGCGAAGTGCAGCTGAATCCTCCTCATCCTCAATCTCGTGTGGGGGACGGCTAATAGGACCGCCGCAAAGAGAACCAGGAGATGCTGGTACCACCATGCCGAGGTCACCTCTCTGCTGAGGAAGTGGGTGGTGGCCCTATTGATGGCCGAGATCTTGTCCTCTGACGGAAACACCTTCTCAGAGCACGTGTCCCAGATGAGGCCCAAGAATGTCTGTCTGCATGGGCTGCAGCTGCGACTTCTTGAGATTGAGCGAAAAGCCCAGATCGTACAGTGTGTTCATAAGAGCATGGGAAGAGTGGTGTACCGCTTCCGGAGATGTAGCCCTGATGAGCCAGTTGTCGAGGTATGGGTAGATGTGGAGGCCCTGCGCTCTGAGGGCAGCCACAGTATTCATGAGTCTAGTAAAGACCCTGGGTGCCGAGTTGAGGCTAAAAGGAAGGACCTTGTACTGGAAATGGTAGCCCATGATCCTAACAGTTGGAAAGAAAGATGGGGCTGC
Organism: Ambystoma mexicanum; assembly: GCF_040938575.1. NCBI lineage: Eukaryota > Metazoa > Chordata > Amphibia > Caudata > Ambystomatidae > Ambystoma > Ambystoma mexicanum. Next base: position 1,012,248,560 of record NC_090934.1, read on the forward strand.
CAAATCGGGACGTGTAGGTACGTGTCCTTCAGATCCAGGGAGCACATCCAGTCTCCCTTGCCCAATGTCTCCGCTATAAAAGCAGGCGTAACCATCTTGAATTTTTGTAGAGGTAAGGAGAAGTTGAGGGTGGAAAGGTCCAGCACAACTCAGGCCTGCCTGGTTCTTTTTATGAATGGTGAAAATCCAGGATTAGCCCAAGCCTCGCTGGGACTTCCTCCACGGCCTGGCACTCTACGAGCGAACGGATATCTGCCAGAAGAGTTGCTGTCCCAACTTGAGGGAGTGGAGGAGGCAGGAGACGCTGGGATGGGTAGGCGGTACACCATGGATACTACGGAGAAGATCCTGGTGCCAGAAATGTGCATGGAGAGCAAGCCTGCCCCCCACTGGAGACACGTGGACCCAGAGGGGCGTGTCATGCCTTCTTTCCCTCGGAAGCGGTCGGAGGAGGCGGACTGGAAAAGCCCTTACTCTTACCAACTACTCCCACCCACTTTGTTGTTTGTGTCGATTTGGAGTCAGCTAGCGGTCCGGCTGCCTGGATCTCTGTTCCTGGAAGCTGCGGAACCCTCCGTTCGTATGCCCCTTGTCAGAGCGCTGCTGTGACAGGATGTACGATTTGGGCATGGTCTTTGTCAAGAAACGGGATTGGTTCTGCGTAGGGAGTGCCCACCTTAACCTTAGGTTAGCGGCAGCCAGCATGGCATCAGCGTTGGCCTGACGAAGATGCAAGGACGCGCTGGAATACAGCTTCTTCCCGTACGCCTCCAAGATCATCTCCTTGCCTAGCAGCGTCACGGAGGACAACTGAGGCTTGGAGTATAGTGATGCTGCATCCATCACCGAGGAGTGTGGCTGAGGATGGGCCGAGAGCAAGAATGTATCCCCCCCCCCTCCATCTGCCTGTACTTGGCGTCCAGGCGTCGATTGACCGGCTGGACAGAGTGGGGATTCGGCCAACCCTTTTTGGCCAGGGAGACTACATCGGTCTGCAGTGGAATTCCCGTTTTGGCAGAGTGGCATCACGTGAGGACCTCAGCAAGCACCCCCTCTGCCGGTTGCTCGACCTCGGTTTGAGGTTGGCCCAGATACTCTACAAGCCCCACAAGATGTTCGTGGAAGGTCTTGGCTGCCAGGGGCGTGTCAGGGTCCTCATCCATAACCTGTGGGTCAGGTGGATCCTGCGTAGGTGGGGGAGTGGCGTGAGTCGGAGGCTGGGGTACCGGGACCAGAGCCGGAGGCTGTGGAGGAGGCTAGTGCATAACCACCTGAGGAATCTGCTGGGGGGCTGGAGGCAGAGGCTGCGCCGGGGGCGCCCGGCGTAGGAGCCTGCGGTGCCGGAAGCATTGAAGGGAGCACGTCCCCGATGGCATCCCTGATAACCCCCGTTCGAGGGGACTTCATGAGCCTGAGGAACCTCTCAAAGAACCTGTTTTCACATGTCAGAGGGATGTTAGCGGTAAGACGGGGTAGCGGGAGGCTGCTGGAGCCGCTGCATACCCTGCCAATACGGACGCAGCGGGAACCAGCCCTGTGCAAATGAAGGATAGGCTGTAGGCCACGTACCTGGTTGTGGCCAGTCCCACCTTGACACTATCCTCGCCAAACTCCTGGAATGGCGTCGGACGGGTGCGGATGTCTGGCCCGGCAGCCCTTTTGTCGAGCTGACTGCCACATGCCTGCGTCGTGTTGCATGGCTCGCTTGGCCCAGCCTCCTCCAAGAATCTTGAGTGTGTATCGCGAGGCCTGACCTGGTAGGTGCGACACCCTCAGCCCGTGGGCCGGTAGAGCTGCATTTAGGCGCCCCCTCTGATGTATTCCTGTTACTGGGGTACTAGGGCGTGGCCCCTCGGACATAATGGCGGTACAAGGGCAAAGCCCCTCGGGTGAAGGCCTGGTAAAAGAACCTTCCGGTCCTTCAACACTGTCACCGGGAGGATCCGGGGATCCCTCGGCCTGTAGGCTGGTAGCTGGAGCAGCCTCGGTGCACGTGCTGGAACAAGGACCTGAGCAGGCAAGTCCTTGGGAAGGAGTCTCCTTTGCAGGGTGCGATGGAAAATAGAGGCCCTGCCTGGGGCCTGGATCGATCTTTCACGAAGTTCCTGAAGTCCTCTGGAGGTGACTTCAGATAAAGTTCCATCCACCTGGATAGTCTGTTCTTCAGCGACCTCGATGACCGGGCGTTGCACGCTGTACAAGCTTGCCAACCGTGGTCTGGGCCAAGGCAACGTAGGCAGAGGGTGTGGGGGTCTGAAGTTGGGAAGAGCCAGTCGCAGGATGGACACCTGCTGAATCCTGTCGAAGTCCACGTGTCCCGGGGAGGAGCGTGACGCCTGAGGACAGAGTACCTGAATGATAGAAAAGACAAAAAGAGAAGTAGTATCCGCGTGTGTAATGGCCGAAGACAAACCCAGGAGCGCTGGTGAATTCAGCCCGTTCCCGTCGACGCGAAAAAGGGGACTGAGTTTTGGTGCTGGAGGGCGGAGTCAGGGCAGCGCATGCTCCCGGGATTGCACCCCGCGCATCTATAAATTTAAAGGGGGAAGAAGGTTTTTTCTGGTGAAAAAGATTCCGTCTCTCGTCCCTTGGAAGGGATGCCCATACAGTATGGAGGAAAGGGGACTGGACGCAAAAGTATACAGTGTTTTTAAACCTCACTGATTTGCTCAACTCATTTTGTCTTGGGGGGTGGAGGGGATGGATCACTGGCAAGTCCTTACGGCTATCAGTGCAGGGAAGCCCAGCTCCCCAATATACCTACGGACTCCCATATGGCCAATAGGGCAGGGGGACCTTATTTCCCCCTGTCTTTATTTATGGGAATTTCCCACCAAATGTTCTGAATAGCCCAGACAGGCTTGTGGAAGTCTGTACCAGGCTCGAGACTGCCCAAATACACATTTGCAGGCTCTTTGATAGATGGGTGTTAGTCCCCACTCCCAGCAAAGGTTTCTGCATATGAGGAGACGATCTGGAACCATTCACCAAGTCACTGGAGCCAAGAATCTAAAGTATGAATGGCCACAGAGCGATGCTGGACACTGCTGCTGGAATCGCCACTTCCCAAGTCACCTACCAAACATCGAAGCTCTGATCCTTCGACGATGGGGAAGACCTTAACACAGCACCTCCCTTGCCTTGGCAGAGGAGGCTAACCCATTCATCCACCCAGAGCTCAGAGTAGTTACGGGCCTGTCGCTGGTACACATCCAGATCAGAGACGATGCCCTTTGCCTGGATCACGCAGAGCCCTGGGGATGTGAATCTTGAAGAGCTTGTGGGCCCTAGACCTCGTAGCTCCGCTGCAGATACACTCTGCCAAAGAAGAGCCTTGCAAGGGCACGCGTTGTGCCTGTAGACCCTGTGCTGGGCCACGACTACCTATCCAGACTGAGACCAAGGGAAGCATAAATGTAGAATGGAGAGAACTCATCATTGGAATTGTCTCATGGCAAGTGTTAGGGCGTTTTCATAAAGTCCACCTATGGTAGGACTTTTTTTTAAACAGTCCCATTGGTATATCGTGCTCCAATTTCTAATATAGGCCTGTACCACGAAGGTTTTGATAATATGCTAGAGCAGCCATGATTATCTTAGGAGGGGGATGTGAGCTGTAGGTCAGTACAGAGAACTTAGAATATACATAGGCCCAAAGGAACACTTACATACTGGAGTTATATCAAAATAGTTATTTATTTTATATATAAACAAGGCAAAGAAATCTTCAGATAATTAAGTACTATTTAAAAGCTAATAAACACAAGAGACAGCCAATACAATAATACAGGTGAGTAAACCAGTGTAACAACTTATAAGGTTAGCCAATGCAATTCAAAGGTAAGTAGAAACCACTGTTACAGTAACTCAGAATATTCTGCTGTAGGAATAAAGTGAATGAACACCACCAAAAATAGCAGGTAAGCACTTTAAGACTTGTAATACTTTTCAGAGGACTTCAGGCTTGAGCAGTCCATCCCCATCAAAGTATGAGTTTTATTTTTCCAAGTCAGATTGAAGAGGGGAAATCAGGTAAGGCACAGCCTAGTGAAAGTTCCAGAAGATTCTTTGTCACAAGTAAGTAGCAAGCTTTTGTTGGTATAAAGGGTTCAGGGATTTTGTTGAAAGCTTCAATACCCACAAGCCTTAGGCCTGGGGAAAAGGGTACGGACAAACACCCAAACACTGGAATCAGCACTCCAGTTGAAAAGGTGCGACAGAATGACTTGGGTATGTATTACTACGAGTCCCACAGTACTTGACCAGTGGTCAACTGTTTGTGCACTAGGATTCCAGCCTTTTATCCAGAAACCCAGCCAATCAGCACTCATGCTGCATTCAAACTTTGGGGGGTGTCTGTCCTTTCCGGACAGCCAGCCTCACAGTTGGAACTGGTTCCAGACAGGCATGCTAGAAGGCAAAGATGAGCAGCGTTTCGGGATCCGCCCCTGCTTCCTGTCCTTACAGACGCACTGGCTCCTTGGCAGGCTTTTCAAAGGATTGCCGCCAAAGAAAACTCAAATGAGGACACTCCATCCCTCTGTATGGCAGAAGGGCCAAGAAAGGAACAGCAACCAAGAAATGGCAGAAAAAGAAACGTCACTATTTTGGGTAAACGGTGATTCTGTGCATTACTGCAGCTATGGAACACAGCTAGGGTAGGAAAAAATACACAGAAGTCGGTGAAACACTGCCATCAGCAAATCGGGTATGCTTGTCACTAACAAATGTTACAGGAGCAGTGAGAAAAAGGATAACCCCTCAGCACTCCAGATAAGGTGGTGTGTGTGGTGATCTCACAAAAGGAACAGTAAGAAGGATAAAAAAAGTATCCCCCTATTCTTGGAAACATGTTCTCACAAGGAAAATAAAAAAGGGAAGCCCAAAGGGCTCCCAGCAACACTGCACAAAAGGTGCTGTACGCTGCACAAGTAAATTACAGATGCCTTAGAAAAGATTGAGGACAGCATGACTCCATAAAATAAAGTACAAAAATTATGAAAAAGGGTTCCCATAGTGAGAGCAAAAGAATGAGTGAGTGGGGAAAAAGACTCCCACTCACTCAGAACAGACCGCAAAATCCAGGAGTCCAGCAAAAAAGGCTAGGTGTCCCAAAAGGTGGAGGGGATTTGACATAAAAATGAAAAATGTCCCTAAACAGCAAGGCTTGGAGAGAAAATCTAGATGTATGGAAAAGGTTGTGCAGCAAGAGCTACTTCAAAATAAGCCCCCGCCGGGAGTGTGTGTGTGTGTGGGGGGGGGGTTGAGGCAGAGTTTTGTAAGGGAAGACTGCTGAGGGCAGTCTGGGTATAAGTGGAAATACATTTGTTTGGATGCTGGAATAGGAAGGAAAATATGACTACTGGCCTGTAGCTTGCCATTTTTCTGTGGTCACTTATGTTCCACCAGCACATGGAACATAGCAGATTATCATTTATGATGGTCATAGGGTGGTAACACCTGTCGAAATGGTGTTTATATCTGGGCATATTGTACCATTGCCTGGCTTTTTCGTACTTATTTCAACAAGAATTCAGTGCAAATAAGATGTAAGTACACTTGGTTAAGAATTCTATTACAGTATAGATTTAGAGAAGACCCCAGGTCAAAGAACAACAGAGTGGGTTTTCCCATGGACTAACATATGAAACACCAAACTCTTTCTCGGGACACCCGAAAGTGAATGATCCTGCCGGAGTAATTCTTTAAATAATTGATTATTTACATTACAATTTCAAATTCATCAGTATTTTTGTTATTTAAAAAAGCATACTTCATTGTATCATTCTAAACATAGGTCTACTGGCCTTGTGTTATTAAACTAAATAAATTAAGATGCAACATCCACAAACTCAATATATACAGTGACACCATCACCTTTGATATATTTTTACATTACTTAATCACGGCCACCTATACAACAATTCATTACTATCAAACAACCTTACACTTAAAACAAACACACATTACTTCCAACAATACAGTGCTATTTTTACATCTAAAGTGCATGTTTTGAATACGGTTCATGTGGTGTGACGTGCATTCATCGCCTGCTTTTTTTGGTGCATTTATTGCTGAAAATGTTTGCCCAAAAAAACGAATTGAAAAATATGTGGGGTGGGTGGGGGGGGGGGGGGGGGGGGTGAGGGACAAGGGCATATAAGGGGTGGGGTGGGGAATAAATAGGGGAAGGGGACTGGGGGAACACCCAAATAAAAAAATTAAAGGGTTTTTTCAGGCAAACCTTTGACAAAACTGGGGATGAATAAACATAGAACCATTCATGTATATTTTTTATTATGCTTCGTTTAATCAACCCATCTTTCGTTCCTTTTATATTGGACTTAATCATGGAACTTCGTCAGGGGTAAACAACCATTTGCAGCAATTTGCAATTCACAAGACCTGAAGTCAATACTTCCGACCTTCAAATTCATATTTGCAAACAGACATTTTTCTTAACTATTATTACTTCTCTACGAGTTGCGGAGAGTCGTGTTTAATTATTAACTTCGCCTATTCCATCTAACAAAATGAGGCAACTGTATTTGGCTCCACAGATAATATTCTGAGTAATTCTCTTTAATCTTTCTTGCCAATTGGATGGCAGTATCTCCGAGCACCTCAAAGTATCGAAACGTATAACCATGTTGGCAGATAATATTAAAGCCGTTAATGGGCTGACTTTACCCTCTTCTCAGTCAATGGGAAGACAACAATGAACCGCAATTATTTTGCAAAGACCGCCAAAACGTATTAATTGGTCACAGTATTAGAAAATCCCTCTATTGGTAACACCCTAATCGTTGTTCAATAGGTTCTTTATGAGGAACTTACTTCCCAGATATCGCTAGTACCTTCAATGTATGAATACCTTTAGCTTATTTTTCTTCTTTGTCCTATTCTGGCGACTTGTAATGGGCTCTGCTCGGTTGCTTTAAAATTGAAGGTGTCACCTAGAATCACTATGTGTCTTATCCTGCTACATCTCTTAGTTACGGCTTAATCCTGCATCTGTGCCTTGCTTCTAGCCAAGACCTCGCTTGATCAGCGCCTGCCGCGTGTCGTGTGCTGCCTTCCTACTTTTTGGCGCAACTGTTAAATGTATGCAATGCCCATTTGTTATGGTGAGGTCACGTCATACATTCCTTTCTCCCAAATTACCTCTAAAAGTTTACGTACTATGTTTCATAAAAGATATATCCTTATTGTATCATGTTGAATCAAAACATTTTATTAGGATAACTTGCATTTCAAGTTACAGTAGGTCATGGACATTTTGGCTTCAAGTCACGTGTGAGGGTATATAGACAAAACCGAAAGAAAATAAATCAGGACGAGAAACAGAGCAGAAAAGCTTCATAAAAAATAAAATTCTAACAGCACCACTAGTCAATCACTTTTCTATCTATCAACATGCACCTGATGAAACTGTAAATAGTTGTTTGTTTACACCTGGCAAAGTTCCATGCTTAAGTCAAATATAGAAGGAACACAAAAACTGGGTTGATGGGTTTAGACAAAATATAATAACCAATATACATGAATACGTGCACTTCAGAAGTAAAGAAAGCACAGATTTGTTGGAAGTGATGTGCGTTTGTTTTAAGTGTAAGGTTGATAATTGCCGTTTAAGGGACTATGATTAAGTGATGTAAAAATATATCAAATGGGATTGTGTCAATGTATATAATGAGTGGATGCTATATGTTTAGACCAGTAGACCTATGTCTACATTGATAGAGTATGCTTTAATAACAAAAATACTGATGAATTTGATGTTGGTATCATTCACTTTCGAGTGTCCAGAGAGGGTTTAAGTTTCATATAAGAACGTTATTGCACTAGTAGCTGGCATCCTCCTAAAATCGGAAAGCTTGCTGAGAGAGATCCCTCTGGTGGGTTTTGGGCAGCGTGGTAGTGAATTGGAATGGCCATAGCCCAAGGTGGTCAAAAAGCAGGTAAAAATCCAAACAGCACCCAAAACTATCCCTCATCTCACTCCTATTTCAACATCTCATGCCAAACGTTGAGGCTTAAAGATAGTGCTCACAAGGCCACAGACAAAACTAAAAACAGCACATTTCTGAGTAGCCGCTGCTAAAAACGTAAGCTTTTTATACCATGCACCATGTTTTCAGTCTGCTCAGCAGAGGGGTTCATGACAAACCATACTAGAGTAGAGGAGCTTCTGTCACATAACATAGGCATACATTAGCCACAAATGCTGCAGTTTCACTTACTTGGAGCCAGTTGGCGACTCCTGCGTCAAAGTCTCGATCTCTGTGAACTGCACTGACTGCCCACCACCACGTGTCTTGTAGACATCACCCTGCAGGAGGGAGAGCAGAGATGTGGCAAATAAGATGCAAACGGCAAGTGTAACGTGCGTAGCTTATGTCATTACGTCAACTCAGTACTTTAATTTCAAGTGACACTGTAGCCCAGCACCTTCACTCAAAGTGCCCTCTTTAACCCTCACCCGTGCATTAATTGGTGTTGCATACAGAGAAATCTTTGCACTAACCAAGGAGACAAACCACACACACACCACCTTTAGAGAGACAAGCCATGCACAGCTGCAATCCAAATAATGTACTCACAAGATGCTATGGTTTGCTTTTGGCCTTACAAACATGCTAAAAGGGAAGGGATTCAGTTTATCCAGCATAGTTGAGGGTGCAAATGTGAGTCTTGACAGCTGGCGGTGGCACAGTACACCACTTTGGACAATTATCTGTGCGTTTAGACCATAACAGTGCTCACTGGCAGAGTATAAAACTATTAACATACCATGCACTTGCCTGCAGAAATTCATGGCAATCACTGATGCTACTACCGGTCACCGCCTTCTTACAAGTTTCCGGACTGCAGAAGAGGGATACATAGCTGCACACAATAGGATAATGGGATCCGGAACCATTCAGTGATGCCAATTGTGTGCCACCCCTGGTTACGGCAGGCAATGTGTAAGTCCTTTTTCTTTTCCAGGTTCCTATAGCACTCTGTGCCATTGCTTCCACCACAAGATCATTACAGCACTCAAGAAGCATATTCAAAATGGCTGGCCCATACCTATTGCATTGAAAGGGAAAATGCATATTTGAACCTCATTGCTCCACAGTAGTGGCTATTGTGGTAGGTCAGAAGGAGGAGACAGACTAACAGGTGCCACTTTCAAAAGGTTTATTGGAAAACAAAGAAAAATGCCCAACCTTCCCTATCCTAAAGGTTTCCCCCACCTTACACAAACTAGGGTGCTCGTCGTCAATGGTGAAGTCCACAATCAAAAGTCTGACCTCCGTCCAAAACTAACTTAGGCTGACCCTACCACTATAACTACACAACCAAACACCAGGAGAATGGTTCCCTTCTACTTGATTGCTTTTCAGCAAAGTTCTCCTCAATATGGGATCTTCAGACAGCCTTTTGCCATCTCTTGTAATAAGTCCTTCAGTTCCTTCAAGTGGTTTTTCCAGGCCCTTTTATATTGCTTCCCTTGACTCCCTCTCTGGGCTTTCTTTGATTCTCAACGAGTCTCTGAATATGGGAATATCTCTTCTTTAGGAGGATCAAATACAAGCACACAACAACTCTCCTTTTGTTTATTTAGTTCCTCACTGAAACAAGTAGGTCGAGTCCATATTGGACTCTTGTTTTTATGATCTGGCTATTCACAGGGACTAGTAGGCGTCCCGTTAGGCAGAATGTTCATCTTGTGTGTAATTCTCCACTAGCTGAATCCGCCAGCACTTTATGCTGGACTATTAGATTTTTGTCTGATTCTCCAGAGTGGGCAACCCTTTTCTTCACTCGTTCTTTATTTGCGACTCTGGGAACCCTTTCTGGTTATCCTTGGAGTATGCATTCCTCCCTTTTGTGGCATCTGTATTTTACAATTGCAGCACACTGCACCATCCGCGCAGTATTGCCGGAAGCTCCAGGAGCTTCCCTCTTTGGTTTTTTATTACATTCCTGTGATAACACAGTTACCGGGATATCTTTTATCCTACCTATGCTTTTCTTTTGTAAGATCAGCACACCACCACCCCTTATGTTGAATGCTGAAGGGCCACATTGTATCCCTTTTCTCACTGCTCCTGTAACTTTCTAGTTACAGTGGAAAGTCTGAGTGGCTGGTTTCATAGATATATGTTCTACCGACTTTTGTGACATGTACCTGCATGGTGCAGTAAGGGACACATGGGTCACCATTGACCTAAAATGGTAACAGTTTTCTTTTTTTGCCAAGTCACAATGTCTTTCTCTTTTTCTTGAGCCTTCCCCTCACAACCGGAGGGTGGAGGAGCCCGCAAGGAAGGGGCCAGTGTTTCTGCGAGAATCGGAAGCTGGCAGGACAACAAACCTCCTCAGGTCTGTCCCCCATTAGATCTACTTAGATCCCGTTCTGACTGGGTGCCTGGTTGTACCCTTGGGACAGCCACCACCCAAATGTTACATGCATGCCGATTGGCTGGGTACAGAGGCTTTGTTGCAGCGACGGTTGTCACCTGGCAGATTTTCTTCCTTCTCCTGGTCCTAGACTCATCTGAGGGGACTTCTACGATCTGTAGGCTCAGACAGATGCCCAGCTCTCTTCTTACTCCCGCAGGCTATACATCTAACCTCCATTTACCACTCAGCCGCCATACTTTACTCCCTCCTTGCTCTACTACTAGGTGCCTCTCCTTTATCGTCACACCTACTACTACTCCCACTCATGTTGCTACTACCGCCTCCCTGTTACCACTCTCTCTCACCTCCCTCCATGACAACTACTCACTAAGACTTACTACCATCCGCTACGACCAACTACCACCTTCCGCACCCAAAAAAGCTTGTAAACCCTACCCCCTCCTTTTGCAATGCTGCTGCTGCGTTTCTAACCTGGACTGGAAAGGGCAAGGCCTCCCTGGAGGCCCCAGCTTTGTCTCGAATTGCTGGTTTTGTGAGGCATCTGTGAGGCTTTTGTTTTGATTAGCCTCTGATGGGCTAGTGGACTCCCCCTTCCCCAATGTGACTCCCAGGTGGGCTACAAGGGTTTATGTGAAGCCCTCTGCTGCGGCGGCCAATGTTATTGCAAAAGCTGCACCCCTTGATTTTTCACTTCCCCGGCGGCATCCTTTGCGGGGCTGGTGTCATGACGCTTGCCGCACCCCACGGCATGGCATAGACCGCTGCTTCATAGCTCCGGCGTCTTATCCAGTTCGTTGGGCTGCAGCACTGATCCAGATACTTCGCCGCTGCCATCCTTCAGGTAAGGAGGGGTGGGAGCCGGTCTGTCCTCACTTTGGCACTGGTTGGGTGTTGAGGTGGGGTGGGGTCCCTCCCACCCGGTGTCCTTCCCACCCTTTGACAGGGCCTGAAAGCAGGCCCTGTCGCAGTATGTATGAAAATAGTGGGTGGGAAAAGGATTAAACAAAAGGAAGCGTGCCAAACAGGAAAAATTGAAATCTGCCCTAACCCGGCACCACAACCTCAAACCATCCTACAAGTTCCTGAGCCCACAGGAACAAATTTGCTGATAGCCAACTAACAAAAACTCCCCAAACAGTGCCTGCATGTTAAAGACCCACGACATTTCTTCATCATGTCTTTTGGAACTTCACACACAGAAGCATGGCAGGCATTGCTTTTGTAATTTAAACAACCTATACCTGGGATCCATAAATACTTTTTTGAACGGACTACAAAGTGTACAAAATGTGGATGTTAAACTCGTTCCAAGGTTTCAAAGACCTGGACTCATGACCTCAGGGCAAGGACTCCTCCATTGGCTCCCGATCAAACAGAAGACAGAATTCAAAGCCCTTTGCATCACTCATACCATCAACAACAGAGGCACAGAAGCCACCACAAGGATATTCAGTCATTACAATTCAACCAGAACACTAGGGTGCAGTATTGTTTATTTAGTAACTGTGCCAAGCTTCAATCAGAAACACCAGAGGATAGGCCTTTCTCGCATCCAAGCTCTGGATCTCTGATTCCCAGATGGCTATCTGTTAGGGCAGAATTCTATTTAAGGGGAGAGGAGGTGTGGAGGGGGAAGTCGGGTGGTGCCAAGGTGCGGTTCTGCTTTAGCTTTTTTCCAGAGATCTCCGATTTGATTTCTTCATGATTTTCTAGGATCTTGGACTTCATATTTGTAGCCAAAGAGAAGTCTATTAATGTCCCTGTGCCCCTGCAACACTTTTTACCACCATAAACCTATGAACGTTCCTATGGCTCCTAGAACAGGTGTGCTTTTCAAGCACCACGCTTTGTAGGATGAGTAAATCACCCTAAAAAGGTTTATGGAGTAGGCAGTTAGCAGCTGTAATTTAGTCTTGGCTTCACCAAGTGTGCAGCCAATTTTACACATTAGTAGTCAAACGTACCTCATTGGGGTACTAAAGCATTGTTTAACTCCTACTTGCAGCCATTTTGTTTTTGGACAGCACTTTGTGGGAAACACGAGAGAGGACTAAATGGCAGTAGTGGATGTATGGGCTCCGTGGGACCAACCCTGCACCATCTGTAATGGTTTGGACTCATTTAGATTGATTCTTTGCCTTAGACAGCCCGATACAGAAGCTCTATGGGAAGACCAGTGTTTATTTTTTTTTAAGTTCAGCCCGATAGGCTGGCCACCAAAACCTTTGAGAGTCTACCTTGTGCGATTGGAGAGCTGGTTTATGGCAGCCCAGGAGTTCATGTTTATATCTAGGGGAGTCCCAGGGCATTTCTTGATTTTTCCAAAAAGCTTGCCTGATGCCTAGGTTTGGTCATACGGGCTGTGTCCTTGCTCCGGTTTTCCTTTTCAGCCGATGGACGTCCTTACCAGGATGATCCTTGTCCGCCTACTTGACTAGATGGGCTGGATGTTATACACTGGGACAGTTTAGGGCTTTCTACCGTCTTGCCATGTTATCACCCTGGTCCCACTACCTCAAGGTAGGTTGAATGAGTTGTCCACAAAGATGGTGAGACTACTAAACCACCTCGATCTGTTGCTCACGTGGGGGACTGTTTTCTGCTAGCTGCTCTGCTTTGCCTCTTGAGCAGTCTAGATCCACTTGGTCAGATTCCTGCGTCTTGCTAGTGCCTTCTCAATTGTTGCTTTTGCTCCTGGCTGGTGGGTCGCCCTCCAGGGAAGGTAGATCATTATTCTTTTTGAGCCCAAAGGTCATCGCTGATCCGGGCTGCAAATCCCTGTGAACCACATCCTGTAGATCCCCCTGTAAAAGATATGTACATACTGGGTTGTTTAGCCAGTCCCAAGCTGAAATCTTTGAATCTGCCCCCAGACGAAAAGTTCCAGTCAAGTGTTCAAGAACCAATTGCACAGGAAGAGTTTATTGTAAAAGGAGCACAAGGCTCAATCCAGAATGGAGATCACCTTTAGATAAATAATATGGACAATGAGAAACGCCCCACCTAACAATGTGAAATGAGCTGCTTCATTAGATTACTGCAAATGAATTGGAAAGTAAACAAATTTACCACGTATGGGTGATTAAATGATAGAGAATTTGAAGGATCTCGGAAGCTAACTCTTAGGACATTTCCATGTAACAGTAGCACCTTTAGAGGGTGGGATTCAAAACTGCACTACTCTAATGAGACCCCTTAGAATCAAAGTAATTACGAGATCAGCACCCCAGAGCCAGCCACTCAAGGTGCTGGCTGCCCCTTATTCTACCTGGTGTGCAGGTGCGATTGGATGTCTGGTTTGGCTCTGGCTAGTAGCTTTTCAGGCTCCAGGTGGTGTCACTAACTCAAGGAACCATGCGAGTAAAGCCCAACAACACCTAGATAAACTACCCAGAAGGCACGGGAATTGTCAACAGCGAAACAAGGACTGTAGTACCGAGCAAGTGCCACATGTCAACCTGGGGTGATGGGGTGTGGGGCTGGTTTGTGTCAAGAGGTTGCAGCTAGCCAACAAGGAAAAGACCTCTGACAGAGGTAACAGCTAAAGGCAACCAAGGATATTCCACAATTGAGCTGAAGCAAAGTAGCAACAAGCCACTCAAATTTCCAGGCCAGGATAACACTCCACCCGCCCCCAACTATGCATATGGACCAAGAGGATGCTACCAGTGATGCAGTACTGCAAGCGAGGAGGCATCTAGCAAAGATAGCCAGTTCAACCATGTTAGAAGGGTTTTTCAAAGTCTCAACCTGGGGTAAGATTTAGAGAAGCCACCCTTGTGGAAGAGGGCAGTCACAACCAGAGTTGAGCTTACCACTCTCTCAAGACTAGCGAGGCTGAGCAGTCAGGCTGAACTACAGAGGGAGGAGGTACTTCGATACCAAGGCACACTTCACAAAAAAAGTTATAGGAATTCACACTAATCCCTAGGGAAGGAGAAAAAGAGCTGAATAAATGATGCTTGGAGGATGGGCAGGGGACCTTCACATCAGGGTAGAGGTGCTGAGGAAGAAAGGACCAAAAAAGGTGGCCGCTTTGGGGTGGCTGAAGAGCATGTTGCGAGTCCAATCTTTTTTGTCTTACTGTGGGAATCCTATGGGATTCCTACAGGAAGATCTAAATACATAGTTGAAAAACAAAATGTGTCACAGGTAAGAGCATGCAAAATGTTATAATATGGGATGGGAAGGTGGGATATACACATTTGCGGCAGCCTAAAAAGGAGGAGACACATAGCAGCGATCCCCACTCATGATTTTCGATAAAAGCATTCCTATACGATTCCCTCGTAAATTCCCGTTCGCAAAGCACAATCACTCGTGGCATTTACATGTTTTCCAAAACAGTACAAATGAAGAGTACTCAGGGCTGCGAACAGCATGCAAGTACTAATACTGCATTTATTATAGAATGATCCACTTGGTGTTTTAGCTTACATTTTGAAGAGAGTTTTGGGACCCTGCCCACTGTTCCTGGGTGATCTTACTATAATTGTACCACAAAATTACAGAGAATTTATCATGAAAACAGCCTGCATTGAAGGAGAAAAAAAAAAGAGGCAGGTTTTCATTCCTGGAAAGCCTCAATTGTGCCGATATGTGGGCAAGATAAGATTTTTAAATAATTTTGCAGTGTACACCAAGACATGCAGTACCCAAAGTTAAAACAAATCATGGTGCAAATGAGAGGGAGGGGAAGATGCATGGGGGACTAAGGTAGGTTTATCTGTACATTCATTTTTCAAAGCTGCAGCAAGGACAAAGAACTGAGCAACTTTAAAAAAAACACATGTTGAGAACCAAGCTTCCAATCACACATTACAATGAAGCTATTGCTAAACATATAAAGTTTACATATTTAATATGTAGACAGATTCCCGAACCATTAAAAAGAGATGGATATTTAATTCAATGGAAATTAGAAATGGCAGACAACACGGATATTCCTTAAATGAACTGTGCACTCAAATTCTGCATTATAGGAATAGAAAGGTTCCTGTCGTTGGCACCTTTCCCAAATATTACTTGAATTGACAAGTTTTGAATGAATGATCATTGTAAAACAAGGTACCATTTGATCCAAGTAGTTCATTTACATCTTCTCTGACAATGGCCTTACAGTTTTTCAGCCATGTAGCTTCAGGAATCAAATAACTAACTCCAAAATTGCTACTTTTTTTTTTTGAAAAACATGGTCCATAAAATAAATAAGGGAATAGATCATATGGCCTATTTCAGTTTGGATCCTCTTCGGTTACAAAAATGTCTAAAAAATGTCCACTAGACAGCAGCGCTGACCATGCTTTTAATTTTCAATTAAACACAGGAATCATTGCGTAGCAAGTTCAGCGCGGCTGTTTAGTGGACATTCAGACATTTTCAGCTCTAAAGCATTTCATGGGGGCCAGAAATCAGATATCAGATTTTACTGAAATCCAAAAAGCTTAAATACAGGTAATCAGTTTCAGAAAACACAATAGAAACACTTTAGAAAAACACTTGGAATAGTTTGCCAAAATTTAGAAAATTCAGCCTTAAAATGGAATGGGGCCTAGTGTCCTAAAATCATCAGTTCCAATAGACATACTTTCCAGGTAGTTTTACTATTGGGTTGGACGGTGTCAGTGGTTGCAATTCTGAATTCCAAAAGTTAAGGTAAGTAGCTTGCTCAGTCCCACTTCACTAAGCAAGCCGTAGGAAGGGATCTTAGAGTAGGCCACAACTGATCTGAGCTGGGCAAGAGGCCAGGACTATACACACACGTTTGTAACCATATGGGAATTAGGTGGGGAAAAGAAACCGGTATATAAACGTAAACTGCTTACTCAGATTTAAACAGAAACCACTTCAGGGATTACAGAAACCACTGGGGACACAAACTTTGTGCAGTGTCAGCTTGAGAAAGGCCTGGGGTTGCGGGTGCAGATGCAACTTTCACACACAGGATTTCTGTTGGTTGTGGTACCTAGATTACAGTTCCGGAGACTGGCCAGCTGGTCACAAAAGACTTCCGAGGAGCATGTGATCTCAGGAGACCTACAGCAACCGAAGACTGGTTGTAACGGGAGTCAGCACGGTCAGGCAGCGAAGGGTAATCTACAGTTGGCAAACAAAGGAGCAGGCCCTGCACGCCTTCCATTGGGAGTAGAATGCTGAAAATGCAGGAGATGGTGTCTTGTAGCAAATGTTGAATACCCAAACCCCCAAGTTCCAATGATGCACTTGTAACTGCAACAGCAAGTTAGCCCAGGAGAGAGCTGGTCAGTGCACCGGGTGATCCAGGGACATTTCGAAGACTCGGCAGACAACTCCTCAAGGGATGGAGAGAACGAGGTGTGTTTGAGACAGACTTACCACTGGTCCAGGGTGTCAAAGAACCAACACGTGTCTTTTTGAGAAAAGGAGAGAGGAGCAAGGCTTCCCGGAACATGGATAGAGGCAATGCTGGCTAGCTGCAATGCTCGTTATAAAGTCTTCAGCAGGCTACACTCCTTCGTAGGCATCTTGGCTCCAACAATGATCTGTCGAATGGCTGCAGGAATCCTCTTATACAAGATTTGGACTGCAGTCGATACCAGATCCACCAATGGCAAGGACCTGCACCATTCAAGCTGGCAAGTGCTGTCCAATCATGGACAGCTACTGGCCACACAATCTGCCAAACAGACACTAAGGGGGTTGGATATTGTCTGGGACCAGAGAGTCCCAGCCCCCACATACAGCCACATACACACACATTGCCCCAATACTTTTCCCGTGAAAGAGAAATTGCATAAATGGCAATTCCAGACCCAAGATGGGAGGAAGGCCGAAGGGCAACTAGGCCATAAAACGTGTGAAAATCCTATGGCATGGTCATTTTAGAGTGGAAGGTACTGTTTATGACATTGGGATAAAATGCAAGTACACAAGTAAAACATTCAAAACACAGAAAAAAATCCACTACCTTCAGCCCATTCTGGACACATTGTATTTGTAACCATAAAGTTACAAGATATAAGAACACAAAGAGGGAGGGTTCACATGTGAATCAATGCCAGACCCATGCTGGAGAATAATAGTTACAGGTAAGTAACTTAAACCTTCTCTAGCATGGGGTCTGGCATGATTCACATGCTCATGAATAACTATTACACAGCAGTACACAAACAAGCACGGGAGGCGGCAAGGCTCAACAGAAGCAATAAACACTCATCTCTGGAACAGACTTGCCTCAAGCAAACAGGTTGTGTAGCACTGCTTGGCCAACTTGGGACTCCTCCCAGGAATCCCCGTCGACATAGTAGAACCTCGTGAAGTTGTGCATGGACCTCCATGTCGCAGTCCTGCAGATGTCGAGCAGGGGCACCCCAGGGAGAACGCTGTTGCTGCTGCAATGGCTCTGGTGGAGTGGGCTCTAGGCCGGGCTGGTAGCAGCCTGCAATCTAGTTGATGACTGTGCCTGATGCAGCCGGAGAGCCACCTGGAGATTGAAGCCTTCGACAAGGCCTTTCCTTGATTTACAGGTCCAAAGCTCACGAACACCTGAGAAGTCTTCCAAAAACTGTGTACGTGCCACGTAGAACTTCAAGGCACAAGCAACATCCAACAAATGCAAATCTTGCATTGATAGAACCTAATCGTTATCAACTATCAGTGAGATGCAATCCACAACTTTGTCGTAGGCTTACTTATGCGATTAGCCTTGACAGTGGTGGACTTCTGACCAATTACATGTCTCATGGCCTAAATGCAACATAGATTGAGGATAATGTCACAATTATTAAATTCCACCTAAATAAACTTGTTAATGAAAAATTATCTGAATGCACAGATGACAAGCATCTACATAGCCATAACTTGACGGTTGCTAAATCAAAAACAGCTAAGGATAAACAGATAAGGGAACCAGGAAACACGCACTTACCTTTACTGATTTTATTAGCCTGAAAAAAACATCTGCCAAATTCATTGAAATTTTTTTAAAAAATGAGTTATACATCGCTGATAATCAGCGTATGATATATAACTTGATCAAATACGATTCTAGGCATGTATGGACAACTTTGAGAACCATAACTGGAGAACCACAGGGTCCACTTGAACCTTCCATTTCTGCTGATGTATGGACTGAAACATTACTAAAAAGTACCAAATTCCTAGCTAGCATTCTAATGTCAAATGCAACAATTTTGCAACCTTGATACTTTGGGTCTCCCCATGGTTTCATAATGACATATGGGCAATTTCAAAGCTCAAAAGCTCTAAATCTTCTGGTCCAGATGTGATCCCGCCCTTGTGTTTTAAAAGCTGACCCGGATTTTTGGGCCGACATTCTTAAACTAAAATTTGACCATATTTTTCAACCAAGACTTATCCACCGTCATGGCTTTCCACAATTATTATTCCAATATACAAGAAGGGTAATCCCAATGACCCAGATAATTCCAGGCCAATAGCCTTAATGGTTTTAGTCTCTACTTATTCTTGAAGATCTACAAAAACATTTTCCTCCATGATTTACTCACAATATCAGGTGGGATTTTGCAAAGATATGGGTTGCTCACTTAACGCAACGATTATAGCCCACATATTACAACATACTAAACAACCCAACTGCGGCCCAGTTTATATGGCTGCACTCAATATGACGGCTGCTTTCGATAGTGTTATTAGAAATCACTTATGGACAGAAATGCTTACCATGGGAATTCCTGTGCATCTAGTTGCCATTATTGCTATGCGTCATACCAACACGAATTATAGGTTTAGGCTTAATACAACAGGGGTTCTCACTGATCCTAGTCCTACTAATATTGGTATGAAACAGGGCTGCAATTTAGCTGCAGTCCCATTTAATCTTTACATGTGTGATTTGGAAAACTTATGGAACCAACCCCATATTTTCCCAGCAAAATGAGGCAAATTGTTGCTAAATTGGATCGCCTTTGCGGACGATTCAATTTATTTTGCAGGCCGAAAGGCGTCCTGTCAGTAAAGATTAAATTTGTTTGCATCATTTGCAAACAAATTTAATCTGCATGCGAATCCATATAAATCTTACATCGTAATTTTTTCGAATAGAAAACAAAAAAGAAGTAGATTCACTTGGCCAATTGATGCACCAATTGAGCAAGCACTATCTTTACGGTATTTGGGTTATACCCTTACAGATATAAATTCAATAGCAGTGTGGAAAGAGACTGAACATTAAAATTAAACCTTTGATGTCCCAAATAAAGCTTATATTCTGAAAATACTTCACATTTTCACTTCTTCCTAGGATCCAATTCATTTGTTAAAGGTGGAGCCTACAATACTGTATGGTTTGGACATGTGCTTAATTGAGATTGACACACACTGCAACACTTTGCAGGGTAAGATATGGAAACACATCCTGGGATTAGCCTCATCTTTACCAAACTCAATACTTTGTCATGAACTGGGATTGTCACAACTCTCAAAGTGGCAATGGCGTATGAGGACCAATTATGCTAAAATCATAAATCAACGAGGAACTCAATGTATGAGGACTTATGTCAAATGGCCATTGATTCTAATCCACCATCTGTGGTGATATGTGTTGAAAGAATAAACAAAATGTTACTAAGGATAAATGTGACCTTGAAAGATTTAAGTGCACGACTCCCCAGTTCCAAGCGGAAACATCAAGATTATCACTGGAACTTAGGGTATAAGTCTTCTTATGAATATTTCAACTTTGTTAGGGAACGAGGGGATAGAACACCCTACCCACTTAAATTTCCATGTAACAAGGCAAGAATGCTCTACATGCGCTTTAAGTTTAATCAATTATCCACAAATGAACGTCTCCAATACTGGTACCGTGAGGAAGTAGACGGCGGAATTGGTTGTCGTCATTTTTGCACTGGTACAAAAGAGCTTGAAACCTTAAAACATTTGACAATATATTGCACGCATTTTGAAAATAATTATATCATGATATTTGATAAATACTTGGTAACTAAATCCGAGCTTTCTAGAGAAAGCTTATGGATAAGATGTATGTGGGGGAACAGTCACACACTGGTTATAACACTGACACGTTTATTGGTTATAATAGATGAAAAAGTATCAAATGCTAAAACTAAAAAAAAATCCCTTTACTTAAGTATTATAAATAGAAGACGGTTATCCTTATATGTTATATAGACCAGTGAGATATGTTGTGATGTACCAACATGTCTAAGTTGATTTGTTATTTTGATGGTTTAGCTTTAGTTGCTGTGGTTTGGTTCTTTTAACTATAATGAATTATGATAAATGATAATGACTTTAGGTATTATGGTTATGTTGTATTGTAAGGCGTTTATGTGGTTTTTCTTAAGAGTTGGCTAAAGCCACAACTTCATCTATGGCTGGCCTTTTAGGACCTATGTGTAGTGAGATAATCTATATTAGCGGAACATCTGAACATAGATTAATAAATAGATATCACCAACTAGAGTTTGTGAGAGTTGATCGAAAGGAAATTAATCCGGATTTGATTCCATGTATTGAACAGATCAACGCCGCTTTCGACTGTTCGTTTTAATACACTGTATGAATAATGTAATGTTTTAATGCAATTGCAAGATGGCTGTATTTTATATGCTCCATTTGGATTGCATTAGCCGTTTTATTGCATTTGGCATGTTTTATGCTTTATTAACGGTCATGTTTTATCAACTTTATATGTATGAAATTGTAATTGTATTTTATGCGTCTTAACCATTAATCTATCTTTGTTAAATTGGAATGTATTTTGTAAAGGTTTATTGCACAAACCCAATACAAATAGTACAAAATAAAAAAATGCAAGGTCCCTTCTGCCGACGATGGATTTGGGAAGACTGTACCACCAAAGGTTCGTTGAGGTGGAATTCAGACAGCACCTTTGGCATAAAGGTTGGGTGTGTACGCAGTACCACCTTTGAAGCGTAGAAAGGCAAGTAAGGCTGCTTGCAAGACAGGACCTGAATCTCCCTGACCCACCTGGCCGTGGCGATAGCCACGAGGAAAGTTTTCCACGAGAGAAACTTGAGCAGGGCCTGATGCATAGGTTTGAAGGGTGTTCCCATAAGTTTAGTCAGCACAACATTGAGGTCCCAAGCCGGGCAGTGCCCTTCACCTGTGGGTAAGTCCTGGAGAGTCCCTTTACAAACTCCTTGACGAGCCTGAGAGACCACAGAGGTGGTCTGTCTGGGGACCTGGTGTACCTGGATATGGCGGCAAGATGCACCCCGATAGAGGTGTGAGCCCGTCCGCTTTGGCAAAGGAAAGCAAATATGGTAAAGTTGCAGAGCCGTGACATACAGAGGGGTAATCTTCAGAGTCCGGCACCAGACAGAGAAGCATTTCCATTTATGTCTGTAGCACTTCAACGTTGACAAGGCTCTGGCCCTGGCCAGGATATCCTTACATTTTGCGGGTACAGCAAAATCTCTAAACACTAGGGCTGCAGGAGCCATGCCCTCAGGTTCAGGGACTCCGGGTCGTGATGCAGAACCCTCCCCCTCCCCCTTCTCTGGCGAGAAAGTCTGGTGAAAGTGGCAGCCGGATGGATGTGGCCACTGACATAGTAAGTCCGGATACCAGATTTGCCTCAGCCACGCTGGGGCAATGAGCATCACCCTGCAGTGGCACTGTCTGAGCAAGTTGATCACACGTAAGAGTGGGAACTACAGGAAAGCGTAGAAGGACGTCCCTGCCACGAGAACGCATCCCCCATGCTCCTCGATTGAGGGAACCTGCTGACAAACTTTTGACACTTGGTGTTCGCCGCTGTCGCAAAGCTGACGATCTGGTGCTGGACCCATTTGCCGAACATAACATCCACCTGGTCCTGGTGAAGTACCCACTCGGGGCAAGAGCGTAGTTCCCTGCTGGACAAGTGGTGTTCTCGGCTCCCGCTAGGTGAAATCTAACAAGGAACATGTCTTGACGAACGGCCCAGCACTACAGGTCCTGGGCTTCCTTAGAAAGCACTGATAAGCGGGACCCCCCTGTTTCCGGATGTAGTACATGGTGGTGTCTGTAGATCCTCACCACCTTGCCTTTCAACGACGGGAGAAAAGACTTGACGGCCCAGAATGCTGCCCAAAGTTCCAGGACGTTGATGGGCAGGTCCCTCTCTTCCGGTTGCCAGAGGCCTCTGGCGTACACCTGTCCGATGTGGGTTCCCCAGCCCTCTAGGGAGGCGTCTGTGGTGATATGATGAGGAACATGAAATGGAGCTCACTGGACGAGGTGCAGCTGTACGCCCCACCACTGAATCGCCCGACAGAACTTGTTGAGAGCGATCTTGTCTGCAAAATTCCCACACATCTGCATACACCTCGCATCCAGGAACTCCTGGAGAGGTCTCGCCCAGCAGCGACTTGATGGACCGAACCGTTGCTGTCTGCACCGAAGACAAGCGCTGTACCTTTCCCTGTATGGCTCTCACCCTCTCCTCTGGGGGAGACGGCAGATACGTCACTGTGTTGAGTCAGGCACCTAGAAACAGCACGTCCTGAGATGGCGGCAAGCAAGACTTTGGATAGTTTATGAAGAACCCCAACTCCTTCAGATGCACAGTCTTCGATGTGTGGTCGCGTGCCTGAGCGGGAATGCACCAGCCAGTCGACCAGGTAGGGCAGGCACTTTGTAAACACCCACTGGGCCCATTTCAGGCCGAAAGGCAGCACTCTGAATTGGTAATGCGGACCTCGCACTACGAACCGTAAAAACTTGCAGTGTTTCGTGCGAATGGGAATGTTGAAGTAGGTGTCCTCCAGATCCAACGTCAGAAAATCTTCTTGCTCCAGCTGGCACTTGTTTCAATGTGACCATCCAGAACTTTTGGGACTTCAAATACTTGTTGAGGCGACGAAGGTCTAGGATTGGCCTGTACCCTGCTATTTTCTTTCGAACCAGAAAGTATCGGCAGTATACTCCAGAGCTCTGGAGACGCCGATTGCCCCCTTCTGTAAAATGTCCCACATCTCCTGCAGAAGCTATGGTCCATGTTGTTCTTGTTGCAGAATTGAAGGATACGCGGGCACCTTCATTGATATTCCAAAGGGTGTTCCTGTCCGAGAAAGTCCAGCATACATCGGTCGGTGGTGATCTTTTCCCACATGCCAACGGACTTCGCCAGCCGGCCTCCCACTGAAGTGCCTAGGTGAGGGCCAGAGGCCACGGCCGGTTCAGGCCTGCTTGGGGGTTGGAGCTCGGCCCGGCGGACAGCATCGCTGCTATCCTCCACTACCTTGAGGGTGACCCCTGTATGCCTCGAGAGGAGCGTAAAGGCTGTCGGTATGGCGTGGTATATCGTTTGGAGGATCTTCCTGGTTTTCATCAGGAAGGAGGAAAGGACGACGGCGGTCACTGCTGCAAAGCTCCCAAGGAGCGTGCCATCTCTGTGTCAGTCTTTATTGCTGCAAAGACTCGACCACATTTCCAAGGTTCTCCCCGTTGAACGGCATATCAAGCACCTAGTCTGAAAGTCTGGGCTGAAGTTAGTTGCCTTCAATTAACCTTGACAACGCAGGAACACCCCGTTCCCCATCTGGCAGAAACCTGTGTCTGCGATGGTGTGATCCGAGACCGCCTCCCCTACCTGAATGAGCTCCAATGCCTCAACCTTGTTGTCTTTGGGCAGGAAGTCCAGAATAGGACCCAACTTCAACCATAGTTCCTGGTAATATCGGAATACAAGATGGCTAGGGCGTTAGCTGCCTTGATGGTAGAGGCTGCCATGTAAAATAGTCTCTTGCACATTGCAACTAGTTCCTTCCCCTTCTGGTCTAGAGGTAGCATTGCTGCCAATGAATGGTTTGCTGAGCGCTTCCTGGCTGCTGCCGATACCACCGAGTTGGGCAAGGGCTGAGACCTTAAGCACCTGGGGCTGAATCTGGGTCCCTATACTTCTCCAGCCTGTCCCGCTTGGTCGGAGCCGTACCCCGTTTTTTTTATTGGCACCAGGCCCTCCTCCCAGATGTTGTCCAGGAAAGGAACAGACATGATTGTCTTTCTTCTCAACTTGTGCCGTTGGTATAGGAAGTCTTCTTTCTTGGTCCCCTTGGGGGTTAGCTGAAACAGTTCTGAGGCCTTTGATATGACGGAATGAAAAGATCTAACTTCGTTGGGTGGGGAGACCCTATGGGGCTCGCCGTGTACAGAGTCTCTCCGTTGACCACTATGAAATCGTCCTCGTATGTGCCAGAGGCGGTGGTGGCTGTGTCCATACACAGGGCTCCTGCGTGTCCTGTGAAGGCGTAGGTCCTGGAGGCATCCTCTGCTGTATTTTGGTGACCAGAGTGTGCAGGGTCGTTAAAAAATGCTGCGACACGTCCCTATGTCTAGGGGTGAACAGAGCCAGAGGAGTCGGGTCTAGCGCGCCTCCTTTTGCGAGCAGGATACTCCTTGTGATCCGAGTAGCAATCGTTCTGCAGATCATTGTCCTCGTCGGTACTCAAGTAGATCTGCTCCTGTCTGTGATAGCCCTCTGATCCACGTACCGGGGAAGCTTCACCGGAGGGAATGTCCGCCTCTCCTTCTCAGGAGGCTGTTGAGTTTGTGCAGTCGCCGGGTCCATCCCGGATCCCGGTGTGGCCGTCGCCTTAGTCGCTTCCGCAGCATTATCTCGCCTCTTGGGTAAGGACATCCGTGGAGTGGCCGCAACCGCCTTCGCAGACCCACTCTCCTTCAGCGTCATCACAGCAGTCGCTGTTGACTTCGATGACATTGTGCTCATTGCCGCTTTTGTCCACTGTGCCGTAGTCGACTCAGTTGACCTGGCATGCTGCAAGGTCTTTGCCAGCTTCGACGAGTCCTCTCTGGACTTGTCCTTGTGGGCTTATCCGCAGACACACCGTTTTGCTGGGTTTGGGGACTTCCACTTTGAATAGGACTCTTTCGATGTTTGGCTCACAGTAGAGGTTGCTGGCGATAGCCTACTGCCCGACTCAGAACCCGCATGAGCAGCGAGCCGAGCGGCACTAGTGTCACGGAGCTTGGACTTCCGTTGGACCCCCACGAGCAGGGCATCCTCAAAGGATCTTGACCTCCTCTCGGAGGGAGTCTGTTCCACGGACCGTCCAGTCCTAGATGAGTGTCACATTGTGCAGATGGTGCTTGTGGATCCGTTGGCAACTGCCTTCCTGGTTCGTTCCATCACGCTCACACTGAATGTGTCCCAGTGGTCTAGTGTTCAACCAAGATGGCCGCTGCACTATTTCAACACACTACTGACGCGGCAGAGCGTTGCAACCCTCGCAGTTAGCGTGCCGGGCTAGATGCTGTTGGTAACTATATTCAGGTATGCCTTCCCTCCTCCTTGCTACCCTCCATCCTCTTGGCTCCTTCCCTGGTCCTACCTTCTCCAGTCTGTGTTCCACGTGAACCACCTGGTTTTGAGAGATTGCAAAGCCAAAAGACCGACATGACAAGCCAGGAGCTGGTAGCAGCGTTACAAGGACTCACTGTGGAGGTCCAGAATCTAAAGACGGAGAACACTTGCTAGACATCCGACAAGGTGCCACCGATGTACAGTCCCATGTTACGTTTCAGCGCATGGCCTCTGAAGCAGGTTGGCCAGAGTCTGCTCAAAGGACCATATTTCGTAGGATCCTTAATGTAGAGATAAAGGAGGAGTTGGCTAGGAGAGCACGACCAGCCACTTTCCAAGATCTTGTAGCCCCTTTCACTCCAGATTGAATATCGTATGCCCGAAAGAGGATATGAACGCAGAAGACAGGGTTTCCGCCTATTCCCCAGCGTTACGGGTTCCAAATGAAAGAAGGAAGGAGTTTTTGAAATCCCTGACCGTGTTGAGCCCGTCACTGCTCTCTTGCACCCGCTTATTCCAGCTAACCCATCCCCCTTTCCATTTTCAGAGCTGCCAGAGCGCCAGGGGACCACTCCGGTGGTGATAGTGCGCAGTACAACTATCCTTTAACATTAACATCACCCTGTGCATCAGCGGAGTTGGCAGAAAGGCGTATGCTGTCATTCCGTCCCACCGGATCTGGAATGCATCGCCCACGGAGACCAGGCCCTGACCCTGCCAGGAGGAGAACAGTTGGCATTTCCTGTTGCCCCAGGGGGCAAAGAGGTCCACCTGAGGGTGTCCCCAATTGTAGATCTCCTTCAGTACCAGGTTGTTCAACTGCCATTAGTAGTTGTCCGCACCCAGTCTGCTGAGCCTGTCTGCCTCCAGGTTGGATTCCCCCGGCAGGTGGACAGCCGTGAGGTAGATTTTCTCCAGGGCCATATTCCCACATGCCGACTGCCAGCCTGCACAGTGTGGGGGGTCTGGTACCTCCCTGCTTGTTGACATAGAACATGCTGGTCGAGTGGTCTCTCTGAAAGAGGACGACCTTGCCCTCGATAAACGGAAGGAAGGCTCCGAGAGCCAGCCAGATGGCTTTCAGCTTCAGCCAATTGATGTGGTACTCCTGCCGGGTCCAGGTGCCATGGACACAGTGGTTGTCCAGGGTGGCCCCCCCCCAACCCTGGAGAGAGGAGTCTGGTGATGGTAACTTGTGGAGTAGGCTGCCGGAAAGGCTTGCCCGTCCGCAGGTTGCAGTCCCTGGACCACAATGTGAGGTCCGGGTGAAGCGACGAAGGAACGTTGATCTCTGACTGAGAGCCCCGTCCCTGGTTCCAAGATGCTGCAAAGTGCAGCTGTATCCTCCTCATCCAGTCTCGAGTAGGGGACAGCCAAGAGGATTGCTGGCACTCAGTGCAGTCAACCTTGCACCTCACACACTAGAAACCAGAGACTAGCATCTAGGTTCCCTTTGGGGACGCGCCACCAGAGCCCTTATCCTAACAACAAACGCTCACGACCTGAGACTGTGTTGTGCCTTATGGTCAATAGCTGACCACATCTAGACTGTGTTGTGCCTTATGGTCAATAGCTGACCACATCTAGACTGTGCTGTGCCTTATGGTCAATAGCTGACCACATCTAGACTGTGCTGTGCCTTATGGTCGTTAACAGACCTCACTGAAAGTGTTGTGCCTTATGGTCAATAGCTGACCACATCTAGACTGTGTTGTGCCTTATGGTCGTTAACAGACCTCACTGAGACTGTGTTGTGCCTTATGGTCAATAGCTGACCACATCTAGACTGTGCTGTGCCTTATGGTCAATAGCTGACCACATCTAGACTGTGTTGTGCCTTATGGTCGTTAACAGACCTCACTGAAAGTGTTGTGCCTTATGGTCAATAGCTGACCACATCTAGACTGTGTTGTGCCTTATGGTCAATAGCTGACCACATCTAGACTGTGCTGTGCCTTATGGTCGTTAACAGACCTCACTGAAAGTGTTGTGCCTTATGGTCAATAGCTGACCACATCTAGACTGTGTTGTGCCTTATGGTCGTTAACAGACCTCACTGAGACTGTGTTGTGCCTTATGGTCAATAGCTGACCACATCTAGACTGTGCTGTGCCTTATGGTCAATAGCTGACCACAACTAGACTGTGTTGTGCCTTATGGTCGTTAACAGACCTCACTGAAAGTGTTGTGCCTTATGGTCAATAGCTGACCACATCTAGACTGTGTTGTGCCTTATGGTCAATAGCTGACCACATCTAGACTGTTTTGTGCCTTATGGTCAATAGCTGACCACATCTAAACTGTGCTGTGCCTCACGGTCACTGCTTAGTCACTTAGTCCCCACCAGCACCACTAGACTCCACGACTTCCCACAGACCATGACCTTCTGGCTTGCCCTAACCATGCTCCCTTTCTGCTTAACACAGGACAATGTACCTTGTAGCAACAATAGCTACATAGCCCACCAAGACGGCCTAGCCAAACTAGGGTGCCCCAGACACCACCCCATCCCCTGCCCTACTCCATTCCTACCCTCCATACCCCCCTTCCCCTCCACTCACCACCACCCTCTCACTTCCAAATCCATCGCCATCCATGACCTACCCACCAACAGCCACCACAGTCCCATTGACAACTTTAACCAAACCAAATTGACCTTAAAACCTCCCACCCGCCTTAAGCCACCCGGGCCAACCACCCTCTCCCTCACTCCCAACATCACAACCCGCAACGACAGATTAGGCTCCAGGCTCCCCACCACAAATTCTAAACCTAACTCCAGACCTTACACCAAAACGAATACAAAGCATACTGCACCTAGCAAGCCCACTCCTCCCCCACTAAAAGGTGCCCTACTCAACGTCAGATCCCTGGCCGCCCACCCCACAGAAATTGCAGATATCATCCTTACCAATGACCTTGACTTCTTAGCCCTAACAGAAACCTGGCTCCATGAAGCGTCCGGACCCTATTTAGCGCTAGCCATCCCAGACAATTACACTATCCTTAGAGCGGACAGACCAAACGCCAGAGGTGGAGGCGTAGCAATCATATCCAAATCCGCCTTAGGCCTCAGACCAACCGACACAGTCGCATGCACATCCTGCGAGCTACTCACAACCAAACTACAAACCTCCCCCACAACCACGATAACCATCCACCTCTTATATAGACCCCCAGGTCCCCCCGGGACCTTCGAAGAAGACATCACATCCCTCATCACCAAAACTTCCAAACCAACAGCACAATTCATGATCCTTGGAGATTTCAACCTCGGCTACCAAGACCCAAACGACGCACCTGCTGCTTCCCTAGCCAATATCCTAACTGATCACGGTCTCACTCAACGCATTGTGCTCCCTACCCACCAAAAAGGCAGAACCCTTGATTGGGTAGCAACCCACAACTGCAACACAACCTGCAAAGACCCCCAACCTCTGGCATGGACCGATCCCCACATGATCCCCCTTGAGGTTAACACCAATCAGGTACTGCCCAATAAGCACCCCATGGCTCCAGCATGCCCCACCAGGAACAAACGCAACATCACTGCGGAAGCCTTACTACCATTGGTCTTACCTACCCTCAATGCTCTCCCAGCTAACGCTGACTTAAACCTGCTGATCGACACCTTCAATGATTCCATGGCCAAAGCAATGGACGCCGTTGCCCCCTTGAAAATACGCAAAGCCAAACCCAAAGCTCATCTGAACTCGTGGTACACCCCTGAGCTCAAACTACTTAGGAAAGAGAAAGCTAAAGCTCACCACACCTGGAAGACTAACCCCACTGAGGAAAACAAATCCAACCTCACTAACCTATCCTCACTTTACAAAAGCGAGATAATCAGGACCAAAAAAGATTCATACAACACCAGGATCACTCAGGCAGGATCCTCCACTAAAGAATTATTCAAAATTTTGAAGGAACTAGAAAACCCTATCTCGCCCCCAGAAACCTGCCTAAAAGACAAATCCTGGTGCACCAACATCCAGAACGCCCTTAACAACAAAATCTTAGGACTCCAAACTAAAATCGAAAACAAACGGCTACAACTACTCAACAACAATGTCACCAACCTTAGCCTACCCACACCTAACACCACCAGCGCAGGCTTCTCGTTCAAAAAAGTCACCATCCCGGAAGTTCAAAAAATCATCACCTCCTTGAAACCCTCTAACTGTAAAGGAGACAGCTGCCCGGCTCAAATCATAAAAGATGCAGCCAGAGAGCTCTCCCCCTTCATCACCAAACTCATCAACTTATCCTTCACCAACAGCTCCATCCCCAGGAACCTAAAACAATCATGGGTTCTCCCTCTCCTGAAAAAACAATCCCTCGATCCGGCCACACCCACAAACTATAGGCCCATCACCACAGTCCCCTTCCTACTGAAAATCCTGGACAGAGTCGCCTACATCCAAATTCAGGAATACCTAGAATCCAACCAACTACTAGGAATACGTCAATCTGGCTTCAGACCTCAACACGGAACTGAAACCGCCCTTGTTGATCTCAAAAGCCAGATTGATGAAATAAAAGACAAAGGCAATGCCGCAATCCTACTCCTCCTAGACCTCTCAGCGGCCTTTGACCTGGTCAGCCATGAGGTCCTCTGTAACCACCTTGCCACCGCAGCCCACTTCTCCTCACCTGCCATCACATGGATACAATCCTTCCTGGCAAACAGAACCATACGAGTCTTCTCCACCACTGCTGCTGCAGACCCCATCCCCATCACATGCGGGGTCCCACAAGGTTCATGTGTATCCCCCACTTTGTACAACATATTTACAAAGCCCCTATTCGACCAACTGGACCATCTGGGTGTCACCTACACTAACTACGCAGATGACACCCAGATACTCCTCACTATCTCTGGTAATTACCAAGAAGACTCTGCCCGGATCAACAAAATATTCTCCATCATTCAGGCATGGATGGCCTCCCATGGTCTCTGCCTGAATGATGAGAAGACAGAGCTCCTAATCGTCGGCTCCCCCAACACCCTAACCAAACTTGACCCTAGCTATAACAACATAACCATCGATGGTCATTCCATTCCCATAGCCAAAAGCGTAAAGACCCTTGGCTTCTATCTAGATGCCAACACTAACCTTAGCAAACATACCAATATGACAGCCTCAGCTGCTGCCTATACCGGCAAGCTCATTAGGGCCAGCAGACCCTTCCTATCACCCAACAGCTGCCTCACCCTTGCCAGGGCACTAATACAATCCAAACTGGATTACTGCAACAGCCTGTTCCTTGGCGCTAATCAATCCGTACTCAATAAATTGCAGGTAACTCAAAATAACGCCTTGCGCGCAGCCCTCAACATTCCAAGACAAGAGCAGATCTCTGCCACTAGGAAAGCCTGCAAATGGCTCTCCATACGCCAAAAAATTGATCTAAAAGTCATCTGCCTCACGTACAAAGCCCTCAACCACCTAGCACCACCCTATCTAGCTAATAAACTCACCCTGAAACCTGCCACCAGACTCACCAGATCCTCCAACACTCTTTGTCTACTAGTACCCAGGTTCCACCTAAAAAGAGCTGGAGGGGCAAGCTTTACAGTGCTTGCCCCCCAACTCTGGAACTCCCTACCGCTCAACATCAAAACCCTCGAATCCTTCCAGATCTTTAGGAAGCAGGTCATTAGCTGGCTGCTAAACAAAGAACACCACCACTAACTCTAGACCTGAGCGATTACTAGCTTAGACACTGTACTTACTCTGAAAATTGTATATTGTACGCACTACACATGCTCTATTTATTGACCTCTGTATATATATGTACATATTATAAACCTGTACGAAGTATGCAACACACAGATACTTCTCAACTATGTAACCAAATTCTTAAGCGCCCTTCTACCTCTGGGTTTGGAGCGCCATACAAATAAAATAAACAAACAAAACAAACAAACTTATCGCCCACACCCTCACACAAATCCTAACATCAGCACCGGTGGAGCTTACAACTCCTTCACAGCCTTTGCCCACATGCCATATCAAATCTAACAAGAAACTTATTGGCACTATGATCAATGCCAGATCTCTTACGGCACACGCTCTTATATTGCAGATATGATTACTTCTGGAAACCTAGACTTCCTGGCCATCACCGAAACATGGCTGCATAGCGCATCCGGACCTTCACTCTCCCTAGCTGTTCCAGACAACTATTCTATCATTAGACAAGACAGGGATACCAATCACACCAAGGGTGGAGGAATAGCCGTCATCTTCAAAAGCTCACTTGAACTCAGGAGGATCCCTAACGTTCAGATACCATCTGCTGAATTTCTATCCATCAAGCTACCCATCTCCTCCAACCTAACTATTACAGTGCATCTTGTATATAGGCCCACCAGCCCCATTACCACATTTATTGACGATACATTGTCAATTCTTGCCTCTAATACTAAGCCCAACTCGCAAATCCTTCTACTTGGCGACTTTAACCTAGGCTACCAAGACGCAAACGATCCCAAAGCTACATTCACACTCTGACTACGGCCTTACCCAACACATAAAGGAGCCTACCCATATCAAAGGCCGTACTCTCGATTGGATTGCCGACCTGAACTGCAAGCTTAACCTGATCTCTGTGACTCGATGCCTTTGGTCAGACCATCATAAAATAACCTTTGCAATTAACGCCAGCCCTCAAACTTGCAAACCCAATCTAGCACCAGCCACCCAAACATGCAATAAGAAGTATATCTCTAGTGAGAAACGTCTCCCCATCATCCTTCCTCTACTAAATACCACTGTGACCACCTGCTCAGACCCTACAGTTTTAATGGATATTTATAACCACACCATGCTCAAAGCCATCGATACTATTGCACCGCTAAAATTGCGTAGACAAAAACCTCACTCCCATCTGAACTCATGGTTCACCCCCCACCTTGGAGACTTACGTAAAGAAAAAAAGAAAAGCAGAGTCCCTCTGGAAAAATATACCTTCCCTTGTCAACAAAAACAACCTAACTCTGGCCTCTTTCACTTATAAAGCTGCTATCTTTTCAGCCAAAAAAGATGTCTATAACAAACATATCTTACAGGCTCAATCAAACACAAAGGAACTTTTTAAGATCCTTAAGGAACTAGAGTCACCTGCTGCCCCTTTGGTGACATGCTCCCCCGACACTGCCTGGTGTACGAATATCCAAAAGGCTCTTCCAGACAAAATGCCCTACTTCAAACAAAATTAAATGCTAAAAGAACAACCTTATCGACTACCTTAAACTCACCTTCGCCCAACCTCCCTGCCCCTAATCACCCCCCCCCTCAACCTTTCAGCTTCTCTCCATTGAAGTCGAAAATATTATCAAAAAGCTTAAACCGTCCAACTGTCAAGGAGACACTTGTCCTGCTCCTATTATCAAGGAAGCCGCGCATTACCTTGCGCCCTTCATCACTACCTTTATAAATGCCTCCTTCAGATCTGGCATTGTCCCGGATAACCTTAAGGATGCCTGGGTTATCCCATTAATCAAAAAACCTTCCCTTAACCCAAGTAACCCTGCAAACTATAGGCCTATCACTACGGTACCATACCTACTAAAAATTCTGGACCGCGCTGCCTACATGCAAATTCAGGACTATCTTGAATCTCACCAACTACTCAGTCTCCGTCAATCAGGTTTCCACCCCAGACACGGCACAGAAACTGCTCTGATTGACTTAAAAACTCAAATTAATGATTTAAATGATAAGGGCAAGATGGCACTCCTCCGCCTGCTCGATCTGTCAGCCGCATTTGACCTGGTCGATCATAAAATTCTATGTCACCGCCTCAAAATTGCTGCGCACTTTTTGGATTCTGCATCTTCCTGATCCGCTTATTTCTGGCTAATAGAGTTCTCTCCTCTATTCTCTGCAGAACCTGCCCCAGTCTTGTGCAAAGCCAAGGGTCTTCTGTCTCTCCCACATTATACAATGTATTTACCAAGCCACTCTGACATACTGGGTGTCTCATACACCACTACGCTGACGACACCCAGATACTCATCCCCATCACTGGTGACTTGGCCCTTGACAAGAAGGCAATTAATGAGGTTTACTCAATCAGCCAGGCTTGGATGGCACATCACGGACTCTGAATGACTATAAAACGAAGCTTCTTATCCTTCGTTCACATTGTAAACTGGCCAAGCTTGACCCAGCCTACAAAGCATTAACCATTGACGGCAATATCATTAAAGTGTCTCATGTAGCAAAAACTTTAGGCATATACCTTGACGCTACTCTATCTTTAACTAGACAAACAAACGCCGTAGCGTCTGCCTCGGCTCATACTTGCAACCTCATTACAGCATGCAGACCCTTCCTGAGCACTGAGAACTGCATCATCCTTGCTAGAACACTTATTATGGCAAAAATAGACTATTTTAACGCTCTCTACCAAGGGACCAGCCAAAAAAACATTGACAAGCTTCAAGTCACACAAAACAATGCCATCAGGGCGGCCCTCAATAGCCCTAGAAGATCCCACATTTCAGACACCAGACGTAACCTACATTGGCTCGCCGTCATGCAAAGAACATCGCAAAAAACATTAGCCTTAACATACAAGGCTAAGAACAACCTGGCACCTGCTTATCTGGCTAACCGTTCCACGCAGCATGCTGCAATCAGACAGCTCAGAACAGCCTACGTCAACACGCTCACCATACACAGATTCAAACTGCAGTCTGCCGGGGGTTCAAGCTTCCCAGTCCTTGCAGCTAAGCTATGGAACATTCCTTCTACACTCAGATCTGAACCCATGTTCCACTCCCTCAAAACTAAAACTAAACTCTGGCTTCACAAGCTAGACAAGTCCCGTACACCCTCTTCATAGGTGCTCATGACCACTACACTAGCACTTGCTATCACCTCACGCCTGACCTTAGCATCCGGTGTTATTCACGAGTTACATCTTGAATTCTGCACCGATTTTGTAACCTCTAAGTTTTATGTATGTAACCTGCTCAAGTCTCTGCATCTTCCTTGTTAAGTTTGCTCCCTTGAGGGAACATGTTTTGACCATCTGTAACCACTTTCTTGTAAACCATGCACCCAGATGCCTCAGGGCACGGCTGCGCTTTACAAACAGAATAAATACAAATAAATACAAATGAGACCCAGTAGGTGTTGGTACCATCAGGACGAGGTCACTTCTCTGCTGAGGAAGTGTGCCGTGGCCCTGATCTTGTCCTCTGAGGAAAAAACTTTCTTGGAGCAAGTGTCCCAGATGAGGACCAAGGTGGTCAGTCTGCGTAGGCTGCAGCTGCGACTTCTTGAGGTCGAGTGAGAACCCCAACTCGTGCAGTGTGTTAATGAGAGCATGAAAATTGCATTGCACCAATTCCGGAGATGCCACCCTGACGAGCCAGTCATCGAGGTACGGTAGATGTGGTGGCCCTGCGACCGGAGGAAAGCTGCCAATGTATTCATTAGCCTGGTAAAGACCCTGGGGGCTGAGTTGAGGCCGAAAGGAAGCACCTTGTATTGGAAAGGGTAGCCCCATGATCCTGAATTGTAGAAAGGACAAGGCTGCCAGATGAGGGACGTGTAGGTACGCGTCCTTCAGATCCAGGGAGCACATCCAGTCTCCCTTGCACAATGTAACCGCTATCAAAGCTGGCATAACCATCTTGAATTTCTGTAGAGGTAGGGAGAGCTTGAGAGTGGAAAGGTCCAGCACAACTCTCAGGCCCCCCTGGTTCTTTTTATGAATGCGAAAATCCTGGAGTAAAAGCCCAACCCTCGCTGAGAGGCTAGGACTTACTCCACTGCCTGGCTCTCGACGAGTGACCGGACATCCGCCAAAAGAGTTGCTGTGCCAACCTGTGGGAGCGGAGGGCAGGAGGGAGGAGCGGCTGGGCTAGGGAGGTGGTACCCCGTAGAGACCACAGAGAGGATCCAGAGGTCTGAAATTCTGCCACCAGAAATGTGCATGGAGAGCAAGCCTGACCCCCACTTGAGACACATGGACCCGGAGGGGTGTGTCATGCCTTCTTTCCCTCTGAGGCCGTTGCGGAAGATGGGTACTGGAAAAAGCCCACCACCTCCACCCCCTTTTGTTGCTTGCGCCGATGTTGGGACGGCGACTGGTCATGCTGCCTGAACGTCCGTTCTTGGAAGCTGCAGAACCCTCCGTATGTACGCCCCTTCTCAGAGTGCTGCTGTGGCTGCGTGTGCGGTTTGGCCGTGGTCTTTGTAAGGATGAAGACTTGGCCGTTTGAGTGCTGTTTTTCTTTTTATCCAGTTCCTCCGTTGTGGAGTGGAAGAGGTCACCCCCTTCGAACGGAAGATCTAGTATGTGTTCCTGGACATCCGGGTTGAATTTCGTAGCACGGAGCCAGGCCGTTCTTCTCATGTCCGTGGCAACACAGATGGCACGGCCCGAGGTGTCAATGTGGGCCATGGAGGACTCCATGATGTCCGGTGCCAAAATCTTGGCCTCCGCCAATTCCACCTTGAATACCGATTGGCTCTGCGCCAGAAGCTTTGGGAGGAAATCCGCAATTTCATGCCAGAGCCTCTGGTTAACGGCTGCCAGCATGGCATCCACGTTGGCTTGACGCAGGTGCAAGGACGTGTTGGAATACAGCTTCTTTCATTACACCTCCAAGATCTTCTCCTCCTTGCCTAGCAGCTCTGCAGAAGAGGAGGCTGAGGACGACTGAGGCTTGGAGTATAGTGATGCTGCAGCAATCACTGAGGAGTGTGGCTGAGGATGGGGTTATAGCAAGAGTGTATCCCCCTCCATCTGTCTGTACTTGGCGTCCAGACGTTTATTCACCGGCTGGACTGAGTGAGGCTTGAGCCTGCCCTTCTTGGCCAAGGCAACTACGTCCTTCTGCATCAGGATCCCCGTTCCGGCAAACGGGACGTAGCTTGAGGACTTCTGCAAGGACCCCCTCTGCTGGCTGCTCAACCTCGAGTTGAGGAATGCCCAAGTACTCTGCAAGCCATGTCAGGTGTTCGGGGAAGGCCTTGGCTGAAGACGGCGTGTTGGGGTCCTCTTCCTCATCTGTGTCCACCTGCAGATCCGGTTGGTCCGGCACCAGAAGGAGTGGGGAGGGAAGGGGGGGGGCTAGGAGCCAAAGGCTGAGGTGCGGAGACCGGAGGAGTAGGCTGCAGCAGAGGCTGGTACGGAACCGCCTGCACAAAACGTTTGGGGGGCTGGAGTGGGCTGCTCAGGCTGAACAGGGGCCAGAGGAGCCTGTACTGGGGCCTGCAGCGCCGGGGCCATTGGAGGGAGCAAGTCCCTGATGGCATCCCTGAGGATGACCCCCATCTGGGGAGATTTCATGAGCCAGAGGAACTTTTCAAAGAACCTGTCCTCGCAGGCTGGATTGGTGGTAGGCGATATTGACAGGGTAGTGGGCGGCTGCTGGAGCTGTTGCGTGCCATGCCCATATGGACGCAGCAGAAACCTGTCTTGCACGAAGGAAGGGTAAGCTGTAGGCCACGTACCTGGTTAACACCAGTCCCACCGTCCTCCACCTGCCTTCCATGGAGTGGCGAAGGCCGGATGTCTTGATTTTCTGGCACGGCAGCCATTTTGTCGAGCTGCCTTCCACGTGCCTGTGTCGCGTTGCTCGGCTCACTGGGCTCCTACCCGTCCAGGAATCTTGAATGTGGATCATGGGGACTACCCTGTTGCTCAGGCCAGGGCCTGGTAGGCGTTTCGCTCTCAGCGGATCTGCCGGTAGAACTACGTAAACGGCGCCCCTTCAGACATGATGCCGGTACTAGGGTGTAGCCCATCAGGTGAAGACCCGGTAAAAGAACCTTCCGGTCCCTCAGCACCGTCATCGGAGTATCTACTGATCCCTTGGCCCGTCAGCTGATACAACCTCGGTACTTGTGCTGGTACCAGGACCTGTGCGGACCCTCCCGCGTGGGCGTGTCCTTGAGAAGGAGTCTCCCTTGCAGGGTGCACTGGAAAAGAGCAGCTATACCTTGGGCTTGGATCGATGATAGACAAAATCCTTTAGGTCCCCTGGAGGCGATCTCTGGAAGAGCTCCCTCCACCTGGCTAGTCTGTTCTTCACAGACCTCGAGGAAAGCACGTTGCATGCTGTACAAGCTTGCCAGCCATGGTCTGGGCCAAGGCACCGTAGGCAGAGGGGCGTGGGGATCTTTAGTCGGGAAGAGCCTGTCACAGGATGGACATGCTGAACCCTGAACAAGTAGACATGGAGGAGGAGTGTGACGCCTGGAGGACCAAGTACCTGAATGATAAAAAGACAAAAGTAGTATCGGTGCGTGGAATTACATGGCCGAAGCCAAACCCAGCAGCTCTGGTGAATTCGGCCTGTTCCCGTCGACGCGGAAAAGGAGACTGGGGTGTGGCGCCGGAGGGCAAAGTCAAGGCAGCACATGCTCCCAGGGCCGCAAGCCTCTAAATTTAAAAGGGGGGGGGGGGGGAAGAGACATTTTTTTCTGGTGAAAAAGGTTCCGTCTCCTGTCCCTTGGAAAGGGGACGGGACGTAACAGTCAGACCATAGCAAGAGTAATGACATGAGAGAGGAAGAGGAATTATATCAACTGATACAGCAATATATAGGAGGGAAACAGCAATAATAGAATGCAGAGATGGGAAAAAGTGACAGCAACAGACAGCAAAACGTGGCATAGCAACACTTAAGGGTGAGAGGCAGACCATCAAAATGTGAAAGACTGGAGAAAGCAAGTAGCAAAGGGAAGGTGAAATTGGGCAAAAACATGGAGTGGCTGTCAAGCAGGAAGTGCCAGGCAGCAACAGTAGGCCAGAAAGGAAGAGAAGTGATGCTGGTTGAGTGAGGGACTTGATTTATGATGTAATTAGCTGTCATATGTAATAGTCTTTAACAGAGTTTTGGTGTCCAAGTATAATGAAGTCGAAGCTGGATAGAACGCACCTACAAGTTCTTTGTCACTAATGCTTTTGAACAGTTAATTTTACGCACAAATTGGAGAGTTGTCAGAGACTTTACTCTCTTGCGAACTAATTTTTACTCTGGAAATTGGATTTACTCTCAAATTCTAAAAATTGGGAGTAAAATACTCTCCCGGCCAAAATCCTATTTGGAGCACTGAGCACAGCCCTGTGCGTTTCCTGCAGAGGAAGGGTTGGCTCCACCACCCGCCGGAGTGTGCCTTGAGAGGCTCTGTTTTTGCCACCAATTGCCCTCTCAGATACGGACACAGTCTAAGACTATCCAACGGATGGCTCTCCTTGCACTCACTCTGCAGAGGAGTTTGAGGATCAGGTGACGGTGAGTTAACAGATCTACCTCCATGAGATTCCCCTCCTGACGAGATTGGCTCCTTCCATGCCCTCATGTCACGAGATGCAAAGCTCATTGATCTTCTCCCAGAGAAGCAGAAAAAGGAGCGATTCTTAATCAGGATGGGAATCCGCCAGAAAGTCTATGGTAGCCATGCCAATGCTGGAAGACATTTGGGAGGCAGGCCTTTTAGTAATGGAGGGATCGATTCTCAGCATCACCTAAGAAAGGTTGCTTTGAAAATAAGTACAAGTCCCAGATTAAGTGCCCAAATACACGCAGCCCTGAACGAACTCAGCCCCTGCCCGTAAACGCTCAGCCAATCCTTCATTCGCTTGTATGGTCCCTAAAGACAAGGAAGGCAAACCGCTGGGCGCTTTTGGCAAAAGGGCAATCTCTACAGCCGCTACCACTATCAAATCTACTTTGGAAATTTGTATGGCGCCTATACGCAAATGTTTCCAGGTGCCACAATACAAAATTAAAGTTACTAGTAGTGACTAGAGTACTCAGTCCTTAGTCGCCTTCCCTACATCCTTGTCGGTGTCCTCAACATGGGGACGGTACCGGAACCTTAGGCAGCAAAGAAATTAGCTTCCCCTTCAAATTTAGTATAATGCGCAGGGGTTCAGCCTCGGCCGTGAGAACGCCCTGCACCGGTCCCACACTCTGGCGCCTCACCGTAGACCCCTTTGTACACATCGGATGCTTGGATACCTGACTACTCATATTACCTATAAGCCATTGGCATACTAGCGGGGAAAGGTGGGTGGGACGTATGGAGGAAAGGGAACTAAGGACTACGAGTACTCTAGTCACTATGGTGAGTAACTTTAATTACTCATACATCCGGCCCCCTTGCCTCCATCCTGGTGGGTGATTCCACTGAACTAGAACATAGGTTAGAGCTGTGAACCAGCCTCATATCTAGGATGAAGCGAAAAGGTTCTTCAGAACCGCCTGACCAAACTCTGCATCGGGCCTTGAGTTGGTGTCCAGCGAATAGTGCCTACAGAAGGCCGACTGAGTGGCCGAAGTAGCCGCCCTGCTGATTACATCCCAAAAAGCAGGTGTCTGAAAATCAACAGCAGTGGCCTTTGCTCTGACCGCATTGACATTAATCCCTCAGGAACAGGTTTGCCCATGGCTGTGTAGGCCTCTGAAATGGCCTGGACCATCCAACGGGCAATGGAAGCCTTGGTAGCCGAGAGCCGGGGGAGGAACCCCCAAAAGTCTCAAACAGTGCCTCAGACTTCCTGAAGGATTTCATACTAGAGAGAGAAAACTTGAGAACCCTCTTAAGGTCCAAGGAATGTAGGGCCCTCTCTGCCTCAGACTGTGGGTTCGGGAAGAAAACCAGCATGCAGATCTCTCGATTGAGATGGAGAGACCACCTTGGGCAAGACGTTTGGGCGAGTGTGCAAGCTGACCTTGTCATTGTGAAACACGGTGAAGGGCTTGCATGAAGACAACGCCTACAGCTCACTAACTCTGCACGCAGAGGTGAGAGCAACCAATATAACAGTCTTCAGAGTCACCAAGCGATGTCCATAGAGGCGATTGGCTCGTAAGGCTTGCGTTGCAAAGCTGCCAGAACCACACTGAAGTCCCAGACCGGATGCGGCCTATGCACTGGGGAAAGCCTAGACAAACCCTTAAGTTGGGCCTTAACCACTGGGTTGGCTGCCAAAAGCACATGCTCTGGGGAATTCTTGTAGGCCCCAATGGCCACCAAATACATGCAGCAAGTATGCACCTTAACTCCAGAACCAGCCAGGTGTGCTAAAAAGCCAGTACGTCAACCAGATGACAGGTAACCGGGTCCGGACCCTTGTCACGAGCCCAATAGCAGAACCTAGTCCATTTGCTTTAATACTGGGACCAAGACGAGGGCCTCCTGGCCTGCTGAATGGTGTCCCAGTTGCTATCT
This sequence comes from Ambystoma mexicanum, assembly GCF_040938575.1. Classification (NCBI taxonomy): domain Eukaryota; kingdom Metazoa; phylum Chordata; class Amphibia; order Caudata; family Ambystomatidae; genus Ambystoma; species Ambystoma mexicanum. Next base: position 1,012,289,498 of record NC_090934.1, read on the forward strand.
AAACATTTTGCATGTTGAAGCCTCAGCTGATCAGGAACAAGGCTGCCAGGGCCAGTTTAGCCTGGTCCGGATGTTCCACTGCCCTGCCCAGCTGAGTCAGACAATCCCTGCTGGGGATCTGGAAGATGGGCAGTACCCTGGGAGCATAAATGCAGCAGATCCGAAAACCAGGGTCTCCAAGGCCAGTGGGGGGAGACCAGAATGAGGCAACAGCCCATGGAAGCCCGGAACTTGCATATGGTCCGCTGGAGCAGAGGGATGGGTGGGAACATGCAACACCTGCGGCCAGGGCTTTAAGTGGGGTAAGAAATCGAGGGGGGCCCTCATTTGGGGCGTGGCTTGTGGGAGGGGCGTGGCCTAAAAAGTACGCAAATCGTAGGGTATACACACAAATATATATAAATGTTATATATTTGTGTGCGTACCTTACTATGGTTTGTGTACTATGCAAGCCATCTTTTCTAAACATATAACATATTTCTACGTTTATAAAAGATGGCTTGCAAAGTACACAAACCATAGTAAGGTACACACAAAAATATATAACATTAAAATATATTTGTGTGCATACCCTACGGTTTGCCTAGTTTTCAGGCCATCTTTTTTAAAGATTTCGGGTTTATAAAAGATGGCTTTGAAAGTACACAATTCAAGCCATCTTTTATAAATCTTTGACTACGGACAAAATTGTCCGTCGACAAAGCTTTATAAAAGATGGCTTGAAATGTGTACTTTCAAAGCCATCTTTTATAAACGTCGAGGAATCCCCAAGTTCGCCGAGGGTTAAAGACGCCTCAGTGACCTGGGGAAACAAAGGGACAGTAACTGCCTCTGGTGACCTCACGCGCGAGGGGTCACCAAAGGCAGTTACTATGACTGAGAAGTGGCAGCCAGTCACAGCGTCGCTGTGGCTGGCTGCCACTTCTGTCGGCTCACCTGACTTCATGGCAGGCTCATCTCCCGTCGTGGCTGCGGCCGCGACGGGATAAGTCATTCCGCCAATGTTGCGGTTGGACGGGGGCCCCGGCAGGGCCCCGGCTCAGTCCCACTTTTTGGAGACTGCCGGGGCCCGGCCCCGGCAGGCCCCGGCCCACTTTAAGCACTGCCTGCGGCCGTTCCAGCAGATCTTGAAGGAGTCACCCAGTGACCCCCGTCCTGTCTATGAGGCAAACTGGGCACTTGGCATTCAGGGGAGATGCGAGCAACTCCCACTCGTAGGTTTTGAATCCCAAGCGACTCAGCTGGTCCGTTTCTACATTGCTGTTCCACGGCAGGTGGTCTGCCAAAATCCAACTCCTCTCTGTAAAGGCCCATTCCCAGATTGAAACCGCCTCCATACAAAGGATTGGGGTGGTGGGGGGGGGGGGGGGTCAATGTCCTGAGTGCTAGCAGATTGATATGTAGGAGGGCTTCCTTCCTGGACCATGCTCCATAAAATCGCATAGCCCTGCAGGGTAGCCCCCCCCAGCCCGAAACAGAGGAGTCAGTCGTCACGACCAGGGAAGGGCTCCTGTCGGGTGAAGGGGGCTCCCACTGAAAACCACCCACCAGCAAAGATCGGGAAAAAGGAGCGGTGGAATTGGGATCCTGTCCAACTGAGACCCCCGTCTCCCGATCCCACTTGTCCACCAGGTGGAGCTGAAGGAACCTCATCTTGAGGCAAGCGTGCTGTACAGTGAGCACGCAGGAGGCCATCAGGCCAAGAATGTGCTGGAACCACCATGCCGAGGTGGTCGATTTGACCAGAAAGTGCCCCACCATCTTTCAGAGGGAAAGTGCCCCACCATCTTTCAGAGGGAAAGTGCCCCACCATCTTTCAGAGGGAAAGCAGCCTCTCGGACTTGGGGAACACCCGCTGAACGGTAGTTTTCCAACGCACCAATAGGAAGACCAGATTCTGAGACGGGCATAGCTGAGATTTCCTCAGGTTGAGAGAAAACCCCAGCTGATGAACGGTATCCGCCAATCTCTGGCAGGAGTGCACCACCCCCCACCCTAACCAACCAGTCTTCCAGATAAGGGTACAGGTGATTGGCCCTCCAAGCGGAGAAGGCCCGCCACTACAATCATCAACTTCATGAAGACACGAGGGGCCGAGTTCAGAAGGGCAGCACTTTGTACTGGAAGTGGTACAATTGTGAACCGCAGAAACTTCAGATGCGGTTGATATATGGGTACACGGAGGTATACATCCTTGAGGTCTAGGAAACACATCCAGTCCCCTGCACATAGAGACTAGGCTATGTTCACAGAAGTAATCATCTTGAAGCGTTTGAGTGGTAAAGACAGGTGAAGAAACGACAGGTCCAGGACTACCCTCAGGCCAGCCTAGTTGTCCTTGGGTACCGCAAAAAACCTGGAATAGTAACCTAAGCCCCTGTATCTGCAAGAGGAGCTGGTTCCATAGCCTCCATCTCCAAGAGAGCCAGGACCTCTGGTGTAAAAAAAAAAAAAAAGCCAGAGACCTGGTCTGACGAAGAGGAGGAAAGGAAGGTAGAGGGAAAGGAAGAGGAAGACTGATGCCTGTGGAGACTACAGATAGGAGCCAATGGTTGCTAAAAAGACGTTTCCAGGTGTCCTGGAGAGAGCCAAACAGCCCCTCACAGGCGAGCTGTGTTCCGCGACCCCAATATTACAGCTCTTTTGCATCAGAGGAGGGGGAGCAGAAAAACCAGCACAAAGTCCTCTGCTGCTATCTCCTGTTGTCGCTGGGCGACCTGTTAGCCCTCTGAGTCCCACAGTCCTGGAACCCCTTGAAGCTGGAGAATGTTCAGGGTTTGAACTCGGTCCTACCCAGGTATTGCGGTAAGAACTTCCGACCTTGCTTTATCAGGATGGCCAAGAACTTGGCGGTTTGAGTGGAAGTTTTCTTTGTCAATTCGTCATCGGACAAATAAAAAAAAGGTCCATGCCCTTGAAGGGCAGATCTAGGATCCTCGCACGTCAGATGAAAGCTTACGCGGTCGTCCTCATCTCAACCCCAAGGCACCACCAACTGCTGGCTGTGTCGATGTGGGAAACCGAAGACTCCAGGAGGGCCTGCCCAATGGCCCGGACATCTGCTGGACCAGCCTTGAAGGAGGCTGTTTGTTTGAAGGGAGGTCGGCCAGAAATTCCCTGAGCTCCCGCCACAGCTTCTGGTTATCCGCAGCCAAGAGGGCGTCCGCATTGGCCTGCCGCAGATGCAGCCCTGAGATGGAGTAACAGCCCTTTCCCATGGACCTTGTCCTCCTTGGAGAGGCAAGTCCAACACCATCCGTGTGGAAAAAGGGACTTGGGTGAGACACCAGAGAGCGGGGAATTTACACGGCAAAGGCCACACCCTGCGTGCTATACTAAATTTAAAAGGAGAAGCTCATTTTTCACTGCCAAAGGTTCTGGTACTGTCCTCATTTTGGGGGACGCCCACAAGGATGGAGGAAAGGAGACGGGACGTATGAGTAAAAGGGAGTGGGTACAGAGGAAAAAAACAGTAACGGTTATATAAGGCATTCTGACCGTGCAGGTACAGTGAAAAAACAATAGTGTGGGGGAAGGGTGCAGGGCAGGGAGGGCGAGGAAGGGAGGAGTGACAAAGGGGGTGGGGGAAGACAGAGGATGGGGACCAGGGTGCAGAGCAAAGTAGAAAGAACAAGGGGAGGGGAAATGGTGCGATGGACGGTGTGGACCAGATTCAGGACAGTCAGGGAAGGGTGCCCAAGGGCAAGCGAGTGTAAGGGATGTTGACGACTGGTCGAGGAGGGCAGTCACAGCGGCAGGGGGACATTAGCACAGAAGGGGGAGAGGTGAGGAGAAGAAAAGGAAAGTCTTTAAGTTCTGTAAACTTCTAAGGAGATCCGGCGCAAGTCTGAGGGGGGCAGAGAGGCCACTCCAGAGGGAGGCTCCTGCCGAATAAAGATCTACTTACCACTCTCTGCTTGGAGAAACGCCTGATCTGCAGAGAGTTGGAGCTAGAGGACCGGGGAACTCTAACAGAGGTATTTAGGGAGAGAAAGTTGGATGCAACAAGGTCCCAGGCCCCAGACAGCCTTGTGGATGATGCAAAGGATCTTAAATTTGATCCTTGCGGTCACCGGAGCCAGTGGAGAGATTTTAGGGCTGCAGAGATGCTATCCCTGGGCTTGAGGCCAAGGATACGTCTTGCAGCTCTATTCGGGATTAGCTGAAGAGGGCAAAGGGAGGAAAGAGGTAGATTAAGGAAGAGCCTGTTGCAGTAGTCCAGCCTAGAGAGAACCAAGGCTCGGGAGACTGCGTTTCTGGGGAAAGGTGAGGAAAGGGAGAATGCCTCTGAGGAGGTGAAGCTGAAAGATGGACTTCTTGGCAAGGTCTGTGATGTGAGGAGAGAAGGAAAGAGGAGTCCAATATGACACCAAGGTTTTTTTGCCTCATACAAGAGGGGAGGGGACCCAAGGAGGGAGGTCAGAGTGTGAGGAAAGCAGGGAGCAGGCGTCCCCATGAGAAGGATCTCCGTCTTACTGGCATTAAGGCAGAGATCGTTAGAGCACCACCTCTGAATAGCAGTCAGGCATGAGTGGGAGAAGATGAGGTAGAGGAAGGAAGCTTAAAGGAGAGCTGTGTTATCAGCGTAAAACTGGAAGTGGGGAGATGAGGAGATCAAGTGGGCCAGAGGAGGAAGGTAGATATTGAAAAGCCACTGCGATAGGATAGAGTACTGAGGGATGCTGCAGGTAGAAAGTGAGGTGGAAGAGAGGAAAGGGCCCAATTGCACTTGGGAGGGTTAGAAAGGAAGGCAGTCAACCAGCGCATTGACCGTGATGCCTAGGGTATCACAGACTAGGAGTATGGCATGGTTGACCGTCTCAAAGGCGGACAAAGGGCTGAGAAGGATCAGAACAGAGTCCTGATTCAAGAGCAGATCATCACGGGTGTTCAGCAGAGCAGTTTATGTGCCTCTGTATGCTCTGAAGCCAGACTGGTGGATCATGGAGACAGCCGGGCCAATTTGATGTGGCGGTTCAGTTGGGGGATGACCAGCGTCTCCATGAGTATGCCCAAGAAAGGGGTAATAGAGATGGGTCGATAGTTAGTCAGGCAGGAAGGGTCAGCAGACCGCCTTTTCTAAGGAGAGGGTGCACAAGAGTGCTTGAGGGGTTGTGGGAAAGAGCCAATGGCAAAGGAGTGGTTTCAGAAGTCAGCCAAGGCATGGGCAAGATAGATGTTGTCCTTGAAAGTTCTGAAAGAGCAAGGGAGCACCTGTTTGGAGGAGACATTCATAGAGGACTACTTAAGGGACCTCATCCGGTGCAATGGGAACGAAGTAGGGAGAGTAAGGAGATGCGAGAGGGGGGCCAAGGGAGGCAAGAGAGGAGAGGGTATGAGGGGGGGGGGATGCCAATGAGGACAGGATGTCCTATGTTTTGGAGGAGAAGTGGGAGGCCAGTGCAGAGGGCCAAAGAGGGAAAAGGAGACTGCAGTACGATTGGGCAGTTCCTTGCAGAATTTGAAAAGTTCAGCTGTGCTACTGTTGGCCCCAGAGATGCGGCCTTGGACATGCGCCCTCCTCTTAGAGTGGATGGCGAGTCGATAATGCCTTTGGAGCAGGCGGCAGGCCAGGTTGTCAGAGAGTGTACTTGAGGCCTGCCACTGCCGCTCAGCAGCCTTGCACTTGCGCTTCAGAGCGGCCAAGTCAGAGTCATACTTGGAGGCAGGCTTCATGCAGATTCTCATAACAGGGGCAAGGATGTCCAGAGTGTTTGAGAGGTTAGCAAGTGCTGAGTCTGTATGAGAGTCAGAGGCAGGAGTGGGAGGAGGAATGAAGGTGGTGGCGAATGCAGCGACTGACACTTGCTTCATAAGTCAAATGACGGAAAAGGAGGCTGGCAGTGCAGGCAGAGACATCACACAGGGGCCCGGGAGTTCAAGATGGGTGGAGAGGAGAGATTGGTCAATCCAGGAGAGAGGAGTAGTAAGAGAGATGGAGAGAGGGATGTCTGCTGAGATGAGCGCATCCAAGGTGTGTCCAGGGGGCCTATAGACAGTGGCGAGAGTGAGGGAGAAGGAAGGAAAGAGACAGCTTACAGATGAGGCATTCAAAGGAGGAGGTTTGAGTGGGAATGATGGTTGCGAGACACACTCAGGGAAAATCAGGGCCATTCCTCTCCCAGACAGGGTGGGCTTGGGATTCGAGAGGATCTTGTAGCCATTGGGGCAAAGAATGTCAACAGCAGTGACAGAGCTGGCTTTGAACCACATCTCAGTAAGAGCAAGGATGTCAAGGTCTTCGAGGAGGAGAGAGAGATGTCAGACGTGTGACAGCAGAGCAAGAATTAAGGGTAGCTAAGTGAAGCTGGGTGCCCCCTTTAAAGGTTTTCCCGGGGGTTGACCAGGAACAGAAGACCTTGGAGCAGCAATAGGAGGGGGGAATGTTGAAAAGTGCCGGTAAATGTCTGTCAAAAAGGAGGAGGTTGGGTAGAGAGCCCTAGGCCACGATAGTACCGTTATGATATATATATTGATGGTGCAACTTGTTAAGTGTGCCAAGAACACTTCCCATCTGGTACCACCATCAATGGGTGAGGAAGAGAAAGGGGAGAGGACAGAAACCATAGTGGCATAGGTCAGGAGAAGGATCAGCAAAGATCGTCAGTGATAGTCTGTCTGGAGGAAGCATTGACATAGGTGCCAGCTAAGGGAGCCCAGGGTTGGAGACAAGGAGAGCCTTTATAATGGTTTTCCTTCCAGACTTTGAGGAAAAAGGGGGGGGGGGGGAGGTGATGGTGAAGCAGTTAGAATAGATAGGGGAGATGAGAGCACCATAGGGGCGTGGGCGGATACCCTGGGGAGGGAGAGGGAAGAGCTGCACAAAGCACAACAGAACTTTCTGGGCAGCCCAGTAGCCAAAGGAGCCAGTGAAAGAGGAGCTTTAGGCAGGAGTCAAGTCACTGCAAAAGCAGGGTGGGAGAACAACCCTGCAGGGCAGGCAACAGGTAAGGAGGCACCTAGATGATTACAGAGAAGACACTGGTGCCCACAACAACTGTATAAATACCCAGGTTAAAAGCAATCTGGAAAGCCATTAAAATGGCCAGATTCAAAAATCAAGAAACACATAACACAGTGGGATGCAGAGGTACACGAGTCAAAGCAAGAAGGCTAGTGAAAGGCATTTGATAGCAGCAGTACCATGGAGGGATGGACTTCTGAGGGGATTGTAGTTCAGACCGTGTAGCCAGGCAGGAGGAAAGACAGCAAGCGGACGCCAAGCGGGAGATTTGCACATAGGTACTGCTTAGTTACTGTTAGCAGGGCCCTACAAAGGCAGAGGGAGGCAGCACTCGCCAAAGATCTGTAAACCAGCGCAAAGGGGAAGAGGCATCAGATCGTGCCATCTTTATTGCTGTCGACAACGCGGATACAGGATTGCGCCAATGTGCAACGGTGCAGTGTTACGACATCAAAGTTGGCTTGAAGCCAAGCACTTCCAGCCAGAAGCCCATTCCAAGGTGGTAGATGTGCCTTTAGATGGCAGCAATTTATTTGGGAAGAATGTCGATGAAACCCTACAGGCCACCAAGGCCGACACCGAAACAGCTAGTTCGTTGGGTACTCTGCAACAACATCGCCAGTCCGTTCGATCTGGAAAATCGAGGCTTTCAAGGACTTTGAGGGATTATCGATCCTCCTACCATCCACAGACATTGCGCACCAGCGCTTCCAAAGAGGGTTATAAAGGAAGAGTAGTCTTATAGAGGGAACCAGAGAGGCCTAGGAAAAACGCCAAAGCAAGCCTCACCAGACTTTGTTCCCGACCCCCAACTTCGACACCCCAGTCGCGGGCAGCTTGCCAACTTTGTCAATCGGTGGAAATACAGCTCTATCGACAAATGGGTGTTGTCCATCGTTCAGCAGGGCTATACCCTGGAGTTCATTGGGTCCCTGCCCTCCATCCCTCCCGTCCCAAAGGCAAAAAAAAAAAAAAAACACTTCTACCCTGTTATTATAAGCGGTGCAGCCCTTGCAACAACAAAAAAAAAAAAAAGGTGGGCGGGTGTGCAATCCAAGTTGTGCCTGCACCTGCGCGGGGCACCAGAGTATAAGCCAGACAAGAGGTTGGCGAACCCTACTAGACTTCAGAAGACTAAACAAATATTGCAAGTCTCATTTCAGCACACTTCAAAACATCTTGAACCAGATGACAGAAGGAGATTTCCTTTCCTCTCCAGACTTAAATGATGCATACTTTCATGTCCTCATTCATCGGTAGTGCCAACGTTTCCTCAGATTCAAGGTCGCAGGAAAACACAGGCAATTCAAGGCTCTGCTTTCGTCCTACAATCAGCGCCAAGAGTGTTCACCAAAGACATGGCGGCGGTAGCTGCCCATCCATTCCACTAGCGTTACAACACACCAAGGATACGATCCTGTGTCTAACATCTCTGGGGTTCTCAGTGAACTTTGCAAAGTCTTGCTTACGTCCTGCTCAAAACTCGCTGTTCCTGGGCTCACATCTCAACAATCATGTGTCGCCACGCCTTCAAAAGAGAGGGTGAATACCATCCTAAACAAGGTTCAGCAGCTATCACGCCTACAGATTTCATCAGTCCACTCCCTCAAGTCCCTACTGGGAATTCATTCATGCCCTCCTGCACCCCATTCATCCTACACTGCAACAGTGCAGACTCCGAATTAGACCATTTCAGGAGTTCTTAGATGCCCGTTGGCAGCAAATATCGGGCTCTTGGGCGGACAAACGTTGCCTCACGCCCTCCTTCTGACAGGCCCTCCAATGGTGGGTGTTTCAACCCAATTCAGAAAGCCCCCTTTCACCTTCCAGCACACCAGTTAACAGTTATGACGGATTCCTCCCTAGAAGGGTGGCAAGCTCACACAGGAGAATTCCACGCCGGAGGCCTGGCGTACCCCAATGAAAGACCTGCACATCAAAGGTGTGGTGCTAAAGGCGGTGTTCTGGGCCCTGAAGTGCTCCAAGCCACAATTACAGAACAGGGTGAGTCGCGTCTTCACAGACATCACCACCACCAAGTACTAGGTTTGCAAGCAAGGTGGGACCCACTCTCCGATTCTGGCAGCAGAGGCACAGGCACTATGGACGTGGGCGCTGGCGCACATGTTCCTTTTCCCTTCCATCTGCCAGTGATACACAATACCATATCGGGTTCACTCAGCAGGGAATTCACGTCTTGCCATTAATGGGAATTTTACCAAGGCCAGGTTCTCTGCCTCTTCTCAGAGTGGGGTTGTCAGGTGATCAACAAGAAATGCACCAGGTTTGTGAGCAGGTTTCCCCAAGGGGAGAGCCTGGGGGACGCATTCTCGTTCCCATTGGAAGTACTGTTCCTTTACACCCTCCCCCCCCCCCTTTTCGTCTGATACCTCAAGTTCTCGGTACACTCAGAACCGCTGCACGCGGATTCTGATACCCCCAGCTTGGCAGCACCAAATTTCATACTCTGGTCTACTTCACCAGTCAGTGGCTCCCTGCATCAGGTTGCCCCGCTTCCTGACATGCTCTTCAGAGAAGGCAGGTTCATTCTACACAACAATCCAGTGTCCCTCAACTGGACAGCCTAGCTCCGGCAGCCCTAGAAATCGGAAACATACCGCTACCTCAAGACTGCAGAAAGATCTTGGCCAGAGCACCATGTATATTTTTCTGCTACATAAGTGATTTACAAAATGGTGTGCAACTCAACTAGACCCGTTCAAGCTTCAAACGTTTTGCCATACATTCCATCAGTGGCACATGCAGTTTTAGCACACCATCAAGGTGCCTTTAGCAGCCATCTTACGCTACACGTGTGCCTCAGGCATGCCTTCTTTCTGGTCACAAAGGTTGGTTAAAGAGCTCCTTAGAGGACTGTTTTGCACTTTCCCCCCTGCCAGAGCTCCTGCTCCAGCTTGGGAACTCCATGTGGTCCTATCAAAGCCAATGGGCCCTCCTTTCGAGCCTCTACACAGAGCCCATTTGAAGTTTCTCTCCTGGAAGACAGCATTCCTAGTTGACATTACTTCAGCTAGACGATTGGGCGAACTGCAGGCCTTCTCCTACAAGCCCCCTAACTTGACTTTCCATAAGTTGAAGGTGGTCCTTTATAGAAACCATTCCTTGATGCTGAATGCGCCTTGTGCATTCCACCTTAATAAACTCTTGATTCTACCAGTGTTCTTTGGCTCTTCTCAAATCTCTAGTGGAGTGATCCTTACATTACCTAGATGTCGACAGAGCATTTAAGTTCTATGTGGCATGCACTGAACAGTTCTGAAAGTCACCACAATTGTTAGCTTCGGACAGGTCGACAAAGGCAATGCCCTTTCCAAGTCTTCCATTGTGAGATGGTTGTCAGTGTGCATTTCCCACTGCCATTGTCTGGCCAGCAAGCTCCTTCTAAGAAGACCAAGAGCACACTTGACGAGGGCCGTGGCTTCTACTATGGCACTCCTGTCACTGTTGCCCTGCTCAGCATCAGCATGGCAGCCACATGGAGGTCTGTCCATACCTTCACAAGGTTCTACTGCGTCGATCGGGATTCCAGGGAGGAGTCCTGAGTCAGCCAGGGAGTGCTTAGCAACCTGTTCGCACGAGAAGTGTTCCAGCTGTGAGTTGGTTACTTCTCTTGAGCTGTGCCTCTGCTCGTTTCGGTTGTGAATATGTACTGCTGTATAATCTTATTCAAGAGCATGTGAATCCATGGAGAAGGAATAATTTACTTACCTGTAACTTCCTTTTCTCCAGCATTGGTATCTTTCATAGATTCACAAACAAACCTTCCTCCAACCCACTCTCTGGCTGTTCTTGGTTCTTACTGCCACATTATGTGCCCTGGCAAATATGAAGATGCCCACCGGGGGTGGAGGTAAGTGGCCCTGTCCAATTGGCTATGGGCATTATGACCCAAAATGATTAATGGAGTTAGTGACAAGCAGTTTAAGAATTTGAAGGTAAACTGCTTTAATGTTACTGAGGATTCCCAGACTGACGACTGGGAATATTCAAGAGCATGTGAATCCATGAAAGATACCAATGCTGGCGAACAAGAATTATAGCCAAGTAACGGGTTTCTTTCTAACAAAGAAACCACTTCTATCGCAATCACTTGGAGCAATTTGGAAATCCCCAATTCCAAAAAAGTTGTCTCATGGGTGTCAGAGGTCCTGGGGTCACTGAGTAGTAAACTGTAACCTTTGCCTACGACAGACAGGATATAGTGATCAGGCCGATGAAGGGCGGTCCTACCTCCCATTGGAGTAGAACGAGTCATCACTGTGGTACGGTCAAATTCTGATGTTGGCTGCAGATGTTGCATAAATATAATAACTGACTGTTTCAAGGCTTGGGAGCCTGATCAGTTACAACTGTCCAACTATTCCTGAGCCTCAACAAAAAGTATCTGTAGTTCCTGGAAACCACTGAATTCTGGTCAAACATTTTGGGTAAAACTGATTTGATTTGATTTATAAAGCGAAAACCCAAATGAGCACTTCCTAGAATGATTTGAGGAAACATAGCCAAGTGATCATACCATACAGAAGATTGGGACAAGGGATCAAACATCCCTTCTGGTTCTTGTTTTGCAAGGGATTAGCAGGACAAACTACTGATCTGGGTGGAGGCCCCTCACTATGGTCTCTAAAGCCAAAGGCCCAAGGATAGTAAGTCGTTGGGCTTACTGGTGTAGAGGACGGCTCCCTTTTTGAGGAAAATGCACACAAGTAGGGATATGGAGGGCAGCAGATGCAGGAACCTGTGAAAATGCAACACTTACTTCTGCAGAGTGTTTAGTCATTGATTTTACATAACATTCTTTCTAGATTTGGAAGGGGCGCCTCAGATCTACTGTGATTAGAATACTGTTTACTAGATCCCTAGCTATCCTAACGGTAAGACCCAGAAGTCCCAGCAATTAAGTCAGCCCCAATAGATGCTTAACCATTGGACGGTTTAAGACACTGAGAAACTCAGGTGGTCCATCCTAAGGGTACCCCAAGCATGAATGCTGCATTTAAGCCATAGTGACTCCTCAGGGTTATCACCAGTTCAAGTTGCAGGCAAACCATGATGCAAAAACAATGTCTCGGTTTGCAATCGGCAGGAAACCGGTCACCGGGTCAAAGAGTCTGGGAATATAAAAGGTACACTTACCCATATTATTGCATAGAACTTCTTGAATTCAGCAGGGGGAGGGGCCAGGTGCAAGAACTCAAAGCATGCAGGATTCCACTTGGATGAAAAACACGTTTTACCTACTTGTCTGCAGTGCATCAGACTGAGCCATGGGGAAGCGACGTAGTATGGAACCTGGTAAAAAAATTATTTCATTGTGGGGAAAAGAGCTCAAGCCCTGCCAGGGGGAAGAAAATTACTGACCGCAGAGGGTGCCTAGGGGAGAGGTGCATACAAAAGCATATCACATGCAAGCACCATGGCAGGTTTTATTATTATGCTGCACAATAGAGTACTTCCGGACCTGTGCCCTTCCAGGAGAGGACAACCCAAATGCATGTAGGAAACAGGAAGGGAATGATTAAGGCAGGTCTGTATGGCAGTCTTTACCATCAAATTCTATGACGAAGATCGCACATTGACCGTAAAAGAAAGGAGTGTAATATTTCCATATTAATAGATTATGGTTAGGATGCACTCAGTGGGAATGTTTAGGTGTTCTGTTCAAATGTGCCACAACATTCAAATGACAAACTCCTCCATGTTGAAAAGGCACAACCTGTACAAACAAATTAATATTCTGGAGCTGCCAACACAGAGGTCTTACGCGAGGCACAATACAATAGTCTGGTAACCACTTCCAAGAGCATCCCTTCTGAAGAAATGACTGGGTGGAAGGCTCTTTACCTTGATCAGTTTTGTCTCAATCTCCCCGTCAGAGGCTAGCTGTTGGTGAGTCAGCATGTACTTGTCACACTTAGCTAGTGTCTTTTCATTCGGGACGGCCACTTTGATGGCATTGGAGACCTGGGGCTGCATGACTGTCTCAGTCTCCACGTTACCAGGCGGCTTATGATCTACCCATCTTTCGGCCCCAGCAGAGCGTGAGCGCCTGTGTCGAGCGCGGACTGGTGGTGCATTCTGAACAGAGTGGAAGGAATCAAAAAAGACATGGAAAATCAGTGACCAATCAGACCCCCTTTAGGGTGTGCAGGCAAGAGGAAGCTCTCAGGTCTGGTAAGTAGGACAAACACGGCATCACACGTTCAGATAGTCACTGTACCAGAAATGCATACAATCACACACTCTTAAAAGACACCGGAAACACAATTACACAGCAACCGAACCACACTACCCTATATGCAAGAAGCATGCAATCTATTCTCAAGCTAGCAAGCGAGATCTGAAGCACATTTTTACTTGCTTTCCTACCATTCCAATGACAACTGCTGACAGACCATTCTGTCTGCAAGCGTTACAATTCTGGGAGTAATGCCTGACTTGCACCTAATCTGACTTCTTGGGATGTATACGGAGAATCATTCACCAACATGGGTTCCTCCATGTGCAAACGCAGCAAGACAAAGAAAACCAAGTGTTGGGGCAAGCTTCTTAGATAGATCCTGTTCAATGCCTGCATTGCGTTCTGTGCTTCACTGCATGATCCTATGTCAAACTGCAAGTTTCACCCTATAGAATGGAATGCAGATTGGCATTTTAAAAATACAAAAACAAAAGGAAGTGGCATCAGGGCACACTAGCCAGCAACAATTTACTTGTAACTGGAGTCGTTTATACAGCGCATTTTACCATTACTAGTCTCAACGCGCGTGTAGTGAGAACGCCCTTAGGGAGCGCAGTCTTGAGTGTGCGAAATTCTCAGAGGTTTTAGAATGTGTGCGCATATTTTGGCCAAGATAAGGAATTAGATGGGCTTGGTGGGCTCCTATAAGCAACCCAGAGATCAGGCATGATCAGGGGATGCCCCAGTATCAGGCCAATGGCCCCAAGGAAAAGGTGTCCCAGCTTTAGTCCCTTTGCATGCCTTAGAGCCTCAAAGCTCCACCTCGAACAATACCAGAGAACCAGGCTCTTAAGGGAAGAGCCCACATTTCGAAAAGCAGAATTCACCCCACAATGGGGAACCTCCAATTTCAAAACAATGACCAGCTGCAATCTGTCCCCGAGAATCCTTCTCAGAGCCAGCGATGCATGGCAGCATGTGAATGGGTATAGGTGCTGAGGAAAAAGGGATACATTTACCTTTTGGGCTTGATTCAAATTGGTCTTAACTTCAAGTCTGAGGAGACAGCTGCTTAAACATCTCCCATTGGGCGAGATGATCCATTAGCAAGTGCGCTGATGACATGTTGTAGAATGCACAAAGATCCCACGCATGGTCTGTGCATAGATACACTTGTGACAAGGTGTGGGGATCTGCTACCAGAAAGTTCCTGTCGCACAAAGAGCATGGGGTAAAACTAGGCAGTGTAGACTGTCAAGGCATCAAGGGAAACTAAATGAAAAAAAAGAAAAACAGAGCGATACACAAATAAATCCCTGAACACCATCAAGGCACCATGTCCCACTGTGTAAGGTCGAAAGGACTGCTGGGTGAATTAGGGGGAGGTGCACAGCATGAAAGGGTGGAGATATGCTCCACAACGCCCCTCTTTCAAAATTGCGTTTTTTTCCTGTCCAAAAAGGCTCTGTCCAATCCCTGTGCAGGGAATCCCAGGAACATGGAGGAAAATGAACAGGAGGATGGATTAGTTCCTTTTAAAAATGTATTCCAAGAATATAGATTTAAAAACCAAATATGGGTGAAACAAAAAGGAGCAATAAGTTAACTTGCAATAACATTTAGTGCATCTTAAAGCCGGGAAAATAGGCATAGCTTATTTTTTTGTACAATGCCTCAGAGATGGTCTGTTCCTTTGTAGAGTACTGTGACATATGCAGAAGGCACCTCACCAGAGGAACTAAATGGGACCTATCTTAACGCACATCCGGTTAGCAGATAGACGTCTGCTGCCTTTGGGATGTCTTCTTCACCACAGAAAAGCATGTAGTGAACTCACCAAATAGAGTGACACATAAAAGGAGGGGCAACTCTTAAGGTAATACCAGACTTCTAGATTTCGGTACTAGCAGGACACATCCACTAACTCACTGTTCTTATACCTTTAAGGAAGAATGAAGGAGGCAATGCCCTCCTTATTTGTGTCCAAAAGAGGACCCGAACTTGAAAAGCAACTCATTCTTTGATACCTTGTCACCTTCAAAGAATATGATGCCCTAAACGTTTTAAGCAAGGCTGAAACACTGTAAGAAAGTGTGCCAATGTAGTCTTCAAAGTGGGTAGGGATATAAAATCTGCCCCAAAGCGATCAGTGGTCCCTGGACCAACAGCAAATAGAGCAACACTGCAGCTGCAGGCCTCTGATGCTGTAAAGGGAACTCGGCAGAGGTCAAAGACACTTGGAAGCAATATTTATAAATAATGTTAACAATTTTACCATGATTTAGAGTGGTTCACCCAAATAAGAACGCTACAGGGTCATCAATGGGGAGATCTCCTTGCAAGATGATACTCAATGTAATCAGTGTTTTTATCGGGAGTCACAGCAGAACTAAAATTGGTTATCAAAAAGGAAGGTATGCCTACTCTGGGCTCCACTTCTCAGTAGATACAGATAATCCACCCCATGAACGCTGTTGCCCCAATACCCTTTGGACTTCCTTTCTCAGAGCTTATGGTATGTATGTGCATGGCTGAGACAGTCAAAGGCCCAGGTACAACACTTAACATAGTTAAGAGTCTGTAGCATATCCACCTCTTACATTCCCAGTAGCACCAACATCAGGAAAAACAGGTTTTAGAAGTACAGTGAGGAAAAAAACAGAAAAACGATACTTTTCTGCATCAGTGTTCTGAAGTACACAGTCAGATCAGCAAGCCCCACCTTTATAATCAGGTGTCATTCAAATTGGCATTGATGGTAACCTTTGGCGCTATAAAATTGCTCCTGCACGGTCTATTGATGCACATCATATATTACAATATTTGTGCCCAGAGAGTTCATGGATTTATTTAAGCAAATGCAGAATCGGCTGAGGCAAACATAGCAGTTAACAAAACACTGCCATAAGTGAAATGTATTAGGCCCTGCTAGAAAAAAAGTGACATTTGCCTTTAATGTTAGCCAGGAGATGGACGGGCCTTCGGGGAGTTGTGCGTGAATGACATTTGCATGAGATTCTAGAAAACACTATACATACTGAATGGAAATGTAAGCTCATGGACAAGGCATCTCTGACTAAATCCCTATACTTTGTGCAGTTACATGTTCCCCTTATCTCTAAAAGCACAGCTTTTAAACGCGACATGCAAGCAAATACTTCTCTGAACATGCATGACTCAGTCATTCAGGTTACCAGTCCTGGAGTGTCCTCATTGCCCCTTTTAGGTTAACATGGATTACATTTCATTGGTGTAACGACAGTTTGACATACAATGCACCCTCTGGAAGTAGTTATGAACCCACACAACAGCCTGCCCGCCTCCCCAAGACAACATAATACTGTAGGATCATCAGGAAACTACTGCACAGCCGTCCAACCAACCCTCTGCCCTAATCAACAACCTTTTATGGCATTGGAAGAGATGGTGCATTGTATTGGAACAGAAGAAATCTCCAACATTAATGAAAGCATGCTATGTAATGAGATGGAGGTACACCATGTGGATTGCCAATTACGGCTTTCAATTAAAACAAACTCTACAGGCTTTAATCAATCTGCAGAAAAGATGCCTTATCTAGAGACAAGATAAACTTAATCTGAACTTAAAAACAAAATAAAAAAGGGCGGTTAGGGATTTACAGGAGGACAAACTGGTGTACCCCACCCCAGTGCAAGCATCACTTTCCAAAACACACAGTAATCAGATGAGCACCAGCACCCCAACAGAAGAGGTTTGAAGAAGAGAATATGTGAACACAGATGGGGTCCAGAGACTACTTTTACATTCTGCTTCAAGGTTCACTGGGTTTCAAAGGTTGCATATTGTATTGCATTTGGTTATTATATAGCGCCCTTTCCCCATTTGTATGGCCTAAATGCGCTTTGTAGTTGGAATGCCCTCAGTGACCGCAGTCAATGTGGTTGAGGTTCTAAGAGTTTAGATTAAGAGATGCTTGGGTGCATGTAGTAGGCTTAGGACTTGGGTGGCTGGCTAGGCTCCACTAAGCAGCCCAAAGGTCAGGCATGTGGGTGGGCACCTGTGGTGGTTTGGGATAGAGTGCTATTGTTGAAGATTCAATGTGTGCCCAGCTATACCGAATGTATTTTCGTTGGTAGTCGCTGTATGCTAGTGGTAGAGGTGTTTAGGTACGTCAGGTATTTCAGTGTGGACGGTTACGTGCGCTGCTAGACTGGAATATAGGTTTTAGTTCAGAGACATACCCAAAGCAAACATTCTCTAGCAGGTAAAACATCTATTGGTTAATGTAGTGCAAGGTATGCACCACAGTGGCTCTTGTACTACTAGCCCGAACAGCCAAATTCCTCGAGTATGAGGGAAGTTGACCAGATCACTTTTTGACCAACACAAAGCAAGAGCAATTTGTAAGCCAGGAGTGTGCACACGTACTTCCATACCATACCTTGTGTGTGCCCCAGTTAAAGGCAAACCAGCATTTTCCATACCTCACTTCCCTTCTTCTACATGCGTAGATAAGAGGGCTGACAATGACGTTGGGAGGATCAGGTGGAGGGGGCTAGGGGTTTGAGATTCTTGAAAGGTCACTTAGGAGGAGTCCTTCCTCCTGGTGTTGTGAACTGTGAAACCAAAGCCAAGAACGGCCAGAGGATGGGAGGCAACCCCCCCCCCCCCCGGTGTTGTGAAATTGTGACACCAACTGAAAAGTGTCCTGGCTTTGTGTGTGTGGGAGAGGGGAGTGGGGGGGAACACTTGCGTTTTGTGTATATACAAATAAATATATTTTAATATAAGCGAGTAAGTGTTTGCTTGGGCCTTGTTATGAGCTGATTTATTTGTACTGCTCTACAGTTCACATAACCCCCTCCTAAGATAAGCCTGGCTGCTCAGCCACTCTACCGAATTGTGTAGTACAAGCCTATATTAAGAGTTGGGTCCCTGATACCAAGAGATAAGTCTTATAAAGTCTAACCTCAGTTAGACTTCACAAAAACCTACCCAACATATCCTGAGGAAATGTGCCTTTCCTGCTGCTACATAAGATTTTTGTTCCACTTCTACACTGACTTTTGGATAGTTCGGGTTGGACTGCCAAAGCATTCGAAGCCTTGAAAAACTGCTAGTTGCATAACCCTTCTTTTCCTTCCTAATGACTTTGTCTGATGTGACTACTAAATGAATGAAGCTATCATTTCACTAACGAATGCAGGTACACAGCACTACAAGTATTACGGTAGAACTGTAATAACGGTAACTAAGCAGTTAACTTTAAAGGTATTGTGGATATTTCCTAATTGTATTGGTTAGTCTAAAAGAGTATTTACGTACCTGCCTTGTGTATATAAAATAAAATGTATATATTTTAATATAACTTCCAGTGTGCAAGTGTTTCTTTGGGCTATTGTATTGACTGGGTTAAGTGTACTTACCTACAGCTCACATCCTCCTCCTAAAATATGCCTGGCTGCTCTGCCATTCTACCAGATCCTTCGGGTAGTACAGACATATACTAAGAGTTGGGGACCGGTATACCAAGGGATAGTTAGAGTCTTACCTCCAAGTAGACTTAATGAAAACTCCTCTAACAAGGAGGAATCTGTGGGAGGAATGCATTTGACTAGGAGTACGTAAGCCAATACCCATGCTACGAGTTTAATAAGGCTTAACGCCCCCGACATCAAATCCTTTAAACAGGCAGGAGAGGGCTTCCTGCCAAAAAAATACATAAGAGAATGAGTCCATCAAAATGTTTTGAAATTATTTTTTTAGCAAAAAAAGAATGCATCATTCCTCATCTGAGTTCCTATGGTTTTCAATGGCAGATTTCTCTTGGAGCGCTTAGAATGCTGAATGCCAACACTGGTCGAATGCGAAACAAAAGAATGCAGGGACAAGAACCAACTTTTCTAGCAACCAGTGACAAAGCAAAGCCTTTTACTCATGTATGCATCTAAAAGAAAATATATATCACTTGGATGTTTTCTAGGTTCTTTAGAGTGGCATGCTGTGTAAATGTGTCTGGTTACCCGAAATGGAAAAAAGTAAAAAGGACATTGGGAAGCCACAAAACCTGTTAGTGTGGAGCACAAGTGGAAGGGAACTTTCATATAAACCCAGGCTTTCAAATTGCTTTCACTTTGACTCCCTGCAAAAAGCTCTGTAAACTTCCTTTGCCGATACAGGAATCCCATTGTTTTAAAGTACGGAGACTGTAAGAGTAGACCGTTATGGTAGCACGTACTAGGGGTACAGCGTTCGGTGGGAACACAAATTGTAACTTGCCTTAATGGCATTGCAAAGGGCCCCCTTACATTTCTGAAGGGGTCTCAAAGTTTAATAAAAACACGCCACAATGCTCCATTTCAGTTTCAAGATTGTCTGAAATGTGAGATTGGGCAGATTCAGCAATGTAGTGCTAAATTACATATAACACCCTAATGAACACTGCCATAATTGTCACATTAACCTTAGTAGAGATTGTCGAAAGTTCAGCATGTCACAGTGAAAGGTCTAGAGCTCAACACAAACAGTAAGGGCTGAAAACAAAGCTGCACACAACCATACATGAGGCAAAGCGCCATAGAATCCAAGCCGCAACTGTAAACAGTAGAGCAAAGATTGCATGCTTTTGCAGTGCAGGTAAGAGAGCTGGTACAGCGTGTGGGTAAGAGCTTCAGAGTTGTACAAGTAGAAACGTGGCACTTGAGTTTCTCAGGGGTGAACGAGAAGGCCTGCAAGTTTTCAATCTCAAGGACTGCGCTCTTAAAGACAGGGCAGGGGACTCGGCGGGTCTCTTTAGCCCAAGAATTTGATTTGATCAAGAAGAGTCTTTCAAGTTCTGACCAAACTTTTCCATAGGCTACATTCTGTGCTTTAGTGTGCAAGTCTCTGACACTAAGAGAAATCTGGTTGCATGGCGTAAAGTGTTAATAGAGGAATTACAACTAGAAACAAATTTATATCACATGAGGCACTGAAGACAATCATGCCACTATCCACAAGTAATGGAACAAGAAAATGGGACCCACTCAAGTAAGCAAAACTAACTCAAGACGCTTCATACAAGGGGCAGCAATCAATTGTACTGCATAGAAGTAGCTGGGATTGTGCTATCAAAACCCACCAACCAAATATGGCATTTATAACTAAACCGGTAAAGAGGTCAGTCTCTTAGAAAGGCTAATAGGCCACATAAGGTGAAATCTGCTCGACCCCCTAATGGTCATGCGTACCAGGGTGGTAAACTGTGCAAATTCCGTACCGCCATGTGTGTTTACGTGAATTGAAAATGTAATCATCATTGGAAGGGTTAAGCACCATAAAAGATGGCCAGCATGACTACAAATCAACATTCAGGACCAGGGAATGATAGCAAAGCTGCAAGCATAGCATGTCAGCCTGAAATAGCACGTCAGCCTGAAATGGATGACAATGTTCACATCTACAGGGCAGGTCTTTGATGCAAACAAAACGTGTGTGCTTTTCTCAGAATTACTTTACTTCAAACAGGATTGTTTCAGGACTAAATATCAACTACCACGTTCGCATGCTTCAGGGAATCAAAGGCACCACAGACTGCCCAGGGAAGGTGGTTTGACTGTGCAGTCAGATATGCTAAAGGTAAACTCCATCACCAGAAAGTAGAAATAATGAGAAAGGCGCCTATTGAGCTCCATGATTAAAAACAGTAACCGGCCCACGATTTGAGGAGGGGGGGGTTCTTTAAATTAATACTAGATTAGGTATGTTTTTGGGACAGGCTCACAAACTATGCAGCCCAGAGCTTAAATAATGCAGGGTTCTCTCCAGGAAAGGGGGTATTGCTCCATACAAAGGGATCCGGGCAAGACCACTTGAGGGATAAACAATAAGAAATGCTCTCTCCTTTTGGCAAACCTTAATTGAAAAATTAAAGCCAGATTTCTGCACACATTCATAACCTTTCAAATTCTAACTTGGCACCAAGATATTCCAGGACGCTGCTTTGTTGTAGATTTCACTCGATGGCAGAGAATAGGCTAAACGGATCACATGAGGAAGCTGCCTAGGAGCCAATAATGCGGAAAGTGAGACATTTGCACACTTGGTGATAAAAGTGGTAGAAATGTTGGTGCTAGCGGGTATAAGTGAGAAAGAAACAGGTCACCACCATTGAACATTATTAATTTGATGGGGGAAACACAGGTTGTAACAACCAGGAAGGAGTTGGCAGAAGGACATCATTAGTCTGGGAACTCAGTAGTTTCTGCATTGAGCTCTGTTTTCAGTGGATATTTTGAATGCTGACAAATGAACATCTAATTTTAGAGCGGGTGGGGGAATTAACTAGTTCTTTAGGTTCCACGTTTAATGGCAAAAACAGTGGTAGGGGAAAAAAATAAAACAAAATAAAAACAGAACAGAACCATTTAGTGAAAGTGCTTTTCACCAAGAGGTTCTGTTGTTTTTGTAGCCATGCAAATGGGTACAGGAGGTCGAATTTCAGCATCCTGAAAGTGCCGCCTACTCACTGTCTGGAGACAGGCCAAATACAGCAAAGCAGCGGCTGCAGCACCTTATGGCCTTCGGTACAACTAAACAAGCGGACAAGAGACACTAACCCCACAGCACTCGTCCTCTTCTACATCTAGTACTCTCCGACAGCTGACTGGCTGGAGGCTGCCGTCCAAGAGCATGGCACGCCTCCTCTCAGGCATGTTCTGACTCCTAAGGGGCTCTGACTCCACTTGAGGCCTAGTCCTGGCGTACACATGCGGGCTGTATTGAGGCGTTTTCTGCTCCCACTCGGAGATGTATGAGGCCACGGAGATGCTTGTGCACGAGTCGGAGCGCACGTGCAGCTGAGCCGGGGTAAGGGGTGCAGAACTGCTAGGGGGCTGAGGAACACCATTACCAGGAAACTAAAGAAATTGGAGAAAGGTTAATGAACAAACTGCAATGTGGAGGAGATACACACAGACACGCGCCCAATCAGTCGTTCCACACCACAAAGCTTTCAACACCATAGGAAATAGGATTTGGTGTGAGTAACAAACATTTGTCACTCTGGGAGCACAAGCAAATAAAAACCACTTCAAGTACCTGAACTCACTGACCCCACCCAAAAGAGGTGCTTGGACAAAACCTTGAGGTCTGGAGGACGCCCATCTTTCCCTCAATGAGTGAACCTGCGCTTAAGCCCAATCCAATCAGGCTACTTAGCACATTTTATGCATTCTGTCCATTTGATGTAATGAGTTTCCAATTTAAATAAAAGGTTTTCTGAACATCTGCTGAAAACCTGGTGCTCCACAGAGTGAGTGATAGGTGAAACATGCAGAAATTAACAGATAACAAAAACACACATGAGTGGAGAAAACACAGTGCAAACATTTGAGAAATAGTGCATACACTTCCAAACTATCACACCCAAGCAGGGGCCCAAGCAACATGGCAGTGTGACTTTGCCTTCGAGCCCAGCAGGGACGCACTAACACGTGGGCAGTTATGTAACATACAGGTACTGGAGAAGGGGAGATCGATCTTGGTGTTGCTTTAGGCTCCCGGTCCTTCTGACGAGTGGGCCGCTCGGGTTTGTCATTTTTCGGCTCTGTGACAATGGCCTTTAGCTGCTTCAGCTTCTCGTCTTTCACCCAAAGTTTGTTCTGCATCTCCAATTGAGTGGCAGCCACACGACGCTCCTGAAATTAGAAAAAAAGGAAATCAGGATAAAACAGACTTCACATTGCAGTGAAGATAGTTGAGAGCTCATTGGATACCAGCGTCGCCGGGAAGTAGCAGCATGTTCAATGGTATGGCATGAAGGTAGAGAACATATAGAGCATGTTCATATAGAGTGGCACAGGGCTGTCCCAAAACAGTGTTACTTCAAAGTATTTAAGTGAGACTCCAAAGACCACTGAGTGATTGCACATTCCATCTCGGGGCAAGCATTCTAGCCTCGCCACACCCTAATACTCAGTGTGACTAATCACATTACTGAAGCCACAGCATTCCCCCTTGGCAAGGAACCGTGAACTCTGCTTCGAGAGAGATGGAAAAAAGTCCCCTCTACCTCCCATCTTTCCAGCCCAAGAGCGTTTAGTCTCAAACCAAAGGCTCAAGCCTTGCAGAACACTTGGCTTTGCTTTAAGAGTAGTTCTTAGACAGCACCTGCAGCTTAACTAGATTACGGGTTCTTCTTTTGGCTGCTTTTCTCACTATGGGACAACTTGTCTTTTTGCTTGTTTTGATTCTGCCATGTCTTGTTGGCAGCAAGTAAAGCCTTCTGCTTTACTTCCCTTGCTTTGTCCTCATTTAAATGGGAAAACTGATCAATCCATAAGACTAAGTAGTACTGGGAGACTAGGTCTCCTTAGTGGATTTCTTGCATTTTGTAACAATTTACCGTGAAGTACGGTCAGAACACTGTTTCCTTATTATTTTCTTTTGTAACTTCGTGGTTACAAATACAATGTGTCCAGGGTCGGCTGGTGGAGGTGGATATTTTTGTACTGCGTTTTAAACCTTTTACTCTACCCTTTTGTATTTGACAGCATATTGCTGTATGAGTACCATATACTGTAAACTGCCATGCCACCAGATTTCTGCCTGTCCTTTGGCCATGTTGTCCTTCCTGCCCTCTCTGATCCGGAATTGCTATAAATGGAATGCCCTTTCCAAGGGAAAACTGCTTTCCCGTGCAAAGTTGTGGTCTGTGTGTGGCTGGATGTGGGGGCTGGGAGTGTCTGGTCCCAGTCCACCCCCTCACCCCCTCCCCCACATCGCCTGCCCTGGGCTCCTGCAGCTATTCGACAGATTGTTGAAGCCAAGACCCCTACGAAGAAGTGCAGCCCGCTGACAACCACAGGACGGTTGAGGCTGACCGGCACTGATTCCAGCCAAGTCCTGGTGCAGCCCGGCTCCTCTGTCCGGATTTCAAGAGGCCGTTGTCGGTGCCTTCACCCCTGAACCGATTGGGAACATCCATCCCTTCGGAGTCTTCGGAAGTGTCCCTGGACCACCCGCTGGACTGACCAGGTCTCTCCTGGGCTACCTAGCGGCATCCATCACCCTTCTGGGAGCATCCTTGAATTTGGAGGCTGCTCCTGCATTTTCAACCTTCAAGTCCCAACGTACAGGGCAGGCTCCTTTGTTAGCCAACCGAAGATTGCTGGTCGCCGCCTGACATTGGTGACCCCTGTTAGAATCCAGTCTTCATTTCTCCCAGGAGATCGCCTGCTCTTTGTCTTTTCCTGGCAAGGGTGACTAGCTGGACAGTCTCTGGAAACGTACTACAGGTACTGTGGCAGAACAAAACAAATCCCATGGCCGACACCCATCTTTGCCCTGAAGACCACCCTCGACAGGTCCAAGCACACAAAGATGTGTCCCCAACAGAATCCAGAACCTCTAAAGTAGTATCTGGGAAAATCCGAGTAAGGGGGCGGGGGTAAGTTAAGCTTCCTGTTCCCACCTCTCCCCCAACCTCATCCCCCCATACTCAATAGGGTTACATAGGAGTAAAGACCTGGCTCTATGTGCCTCTTGTGCCTAGCTCAGATCGGTTGCAGTCTAGTCTAGCATCCCCTCCTAAGCCTTCTCTAGTACAGTGGGACATCAAGAGATAATTACCTGAATTTCTCCTAACTAAGCTTTAGAATCGTAGCTACTGGCATTGTCCAATAGTAAGCCTACTTGAAAGGTATATCTTTTGGAACTGACGACTATGGGGCACTAGGTCCCAATATATCTCAGGTGTAGAGCTATTAAGTGTCACCGAACTATTCTAGCTTTGCGTTTTCAGAATCTGATCACTTACCTGTATTGCACTGGTTCTGAATCAAATGCTTTCCCATCGCCTCACAAGAGTACACGTATATATGCATTTTGTATACACTTATTACGTGACCTTGCCAGTGCTTGTTTTCCCTGTGTTGGATATGCCAAATAAGCTTCTAGATTGCTTCCACAAGCACAGCTGCTGGCAGAGCAGTAGCTTTCAAGTTTCCCCTTCTCAAAGTTAGAAATTCTAATATTTTTCCTACATTAGTAAAATACTGAGTACACTAAAACTTTGTTTTAGGAATGACCCCAAAGAAACCTAGACAAAAACTGATGGTCAGTGGTATTAGAATTTTTCCAATCAATATATATACAAAATGTAAAAGCTTGCGAAAAAGCAAAACCTCTATCGGAAGCTTCGTACACACACAGACAAGTGTTTCTGACTTCACTTGCGCCCGCCCCTAGAATGCAGGCAATGGGGGAACTATTATCTTTGAATGCTAGCATGGCAGATGCGAGAGGGAGGCAGGAGGGTTGCTCTCTGCAGAAACAGAATTGTACCGTGGAACTATCCCTATGGCTTCTGACATTGATTGTATCGTCTTGCCTGGGACATACAGAATGAACTTCTACAAAGTGACTTCTGAGCCCCAGCCAGTGAAGCGTCAATGGGCGATTAAAGGCTTTTGAAGTGGATCCTGCATTTGACTTGAAGCCAACAGTTAATCCTGGTCATGCGTTCCCATCTTTTCGGTCTGAGCAGGAGTCTGGCTGCTGCGTTTTGTGATCTTCTGAGGCAGTCCACAATGTAGCCTTGGGGCCTATGTGGAGACTGTTGACATAGTCCACTCTTGATAGTACTATTGCAATATCTGCAAGCCTTCTTTGGGGAGCGCCAAGCATTGCAGAATGCGTCATTGAACTTGTGTTGTGGCAGTGGTTTCTGAGAAGTGCTTTAACTTGTGGTTCAAAAGTAAGGGAGTTGTTTTCTTTTGGCCAAGGGCACCGTTGTGCCCTTTCAACACAATAACCCCTTTTCTGCTCCACTGTGCCCCATCGTCCAAAACCACATAATCTGCCCCCACCACCATGCGTGGCGACATTAACGCACTCTTGCCTTTGGGCACGAACCTGGGGTTCTACACACACCTGTTCCCCAACCTTGACAGCCAAGGGTTTCCTTACTCCCTGTTGCATCCTCAACAGCTCCTGGGCAGCAAATACCCGTTCCAATACCTCCGACATGTTCACTTCAGTGAGAATCTCCCAGGAGCAGCCGTTCTCAACCTCGAGCCTGCTTTCCTTCCCCTCATGAGCTCAAACAGGGATCTACCAGTATAGGATGACGGCGTTGTCTATACGCTGTTCACGCCTCCAAGACCACCTCCTGTCAGCACAAACCATTGGCGATGGCCAATTGAATGGCCCCCTTCATGAAACCATTCATCCTTTCAACCAAACCATTCGCAGATGGGGTTTACTGAGTCGTCCTGTGGTGCCTAATACCATTCCAACTCAAAAACACCTGCACACAATGAGACACAAACTGTATGCCATTGTCAGAATACTCGTGGGTATGCCCTCCCTGTCAAACACCCCTTTAAGAAACCCAATCATTTTGTCCGTTGTCACCGTCTCAAAGGCAGCTGCCTCCACCCACTGTGACGTATAGTCCAAAACCACAAACCTAAAAACCACCCATTAGACAATCCATTGGACCCATAATGTCCAACGCCACCTTTGACCACACCTCATTTGGAACAACCAGGTAAACTGGCTGCGGGCGCACAACTCTACTCTCATCACTCAACGGCACACAATCCTTCACAATGATACCGTCCATCCCAGGCCACCAATACGACTCCCGCAACCTTCCCTTGGTAAGAAATCTGGCCAGATGCCCCTCGTGAGCCAAACCAACTAGCCTTGCTCTGAAACTGACAGAAGGCACCAACATATGACCTCTTGTGATGCCCACCTTACGCCAGTGCACTTAACACCTGAATGTACGCTCTCCGTTCTTCTCTCGCAGTCTTCCACCCATCGTGCAAACTGTCCTTAATTCAGGCCAACTCAGAATCTTTAGCCGATTCCCTTTCCCACTCATCTTTGTCCACGGCAGGAAGCACACAAGCAACCTGGTTGCGAACATCACACTGTGCATGCTCAAACGGCACCACCACCGGCATGCGCAACAATCCACGACCACATTCCCGACACCTGCAATGTACTCTACCCTGAAACTGAATTCCTGTAAGTCCCTCATGCTATCTTTGGGGACACTGAACTCACCCCCTTAATGGTAAACACATAAGTTAGGGGCTTGTGGTCCATCCTAATGACGTACAGGATTATGACGGACCACAAGTCCCTTGGGGCGCATGGTCTTAGTTGGGAGGATAATTCTTTCCATTTTCTTTGGGCTAAGCTGTAATCCCTTGTCGTTCATCATCCTCCTCCTTGTTCCTTTTTCTACCAGTAAAAGAACACACTTCAGTGATTTCCCCCCACCCACTGTAGTTTTCTATGCTGCTCTTATATTTTCGTTTTCGTATTTTATTGCTGGTTGTTTGTAATATTGAGTCACCAAAAATCAGTGGGCGAAGCGTGGTTTAGTAGAAAAAGAAAAATCCCATAGCGTATTTGAGCGGTTTGAGGTTTCTTGTGTCTGGGTAGGGCTCCAGATAAGAAGTTGAGGTAAGAATGTTAAATTGTGTTTTTAGGCTTCCACCCACAAAACACTCACAATCGTCGCCCTCATCATGTCAAGAACCGACTATGCAAACAGCCTCTATCCCGGGATACCAGAATACTACAAGGGATACAAAATATAGCAGCAAGACTGCTCCTCAAACTATCCAGAAGAGACCACATCACTCCAGCCATAAAAACACTGCATTGGCTCCCAGACAAACATTGTATCACCTTCAAAACAATGTGCATAACACATGGCAATCAGCGGACAATAAGCTGAATTCCTACAAAAGAAAATAATGTACAAGACAACGAGACAACGAGACTCCTCAGATCAAGCAATGAAATCCACCTGGAACAAAAAACATACCTTAAGAAAGAAATTGCGGGCTCCTCCTTCTCCCACTTAGCCTCAAAAACCTGGAACATCCCGAAAGAAATAAACACCAAAGACCACCTAGAATTCAGAAAATTACTAAAAACCTGGCTATTCAACATCACAGATTCAATCTGAAAAAGCAAAACAACCGAACGGGAAACACATAGAACATGACACATTTAGGATGACACTGACATCTAGAACCGACTAAAGAAACTCCCACAACAAGAGAGACTATGCCAAATCGAATATGAAAAGCAACACCCATGAGGACAGAAATCAGCATCCCTAGCCAACTCAAGCCAACAACCTCACCCGCTCCACAATTGCGACCAGGTATACTTGTATACAGTTGTGTGAATGCTGGCACTTGCCACACTTGAACTAAGTTGTGGATATTGGCATGAGCATGGACCGGATGGAGTTGTAAATGAAGGCAGGTGCCGCCCCTGGACGTAATTGCAAGCGTTGGCATGTGCCATGTTTCAAAGGGGCTGGGAGCGGTAGCTTGCATGAGCAACTGAATAAGATGATAAATATCGACTAGCCGCCAGATATGGACGGAGTAGCCTTGGCTGTCCAATGCCGTGCACCGACTGGATTAGGAATGCTCTCTGGGCCAGATTTTAAGGGACGCACAAACGCCTGCCTGCCTGCCCGCCCCGCATTCAGACAGGTGTCACATAGGTGGCCGGAGTCGAACCTGGGACGGTTATGAATGTGAGTGGATGCCATGTGTGAAAGGGACCGAGTGTCGGACGGCCCCAGATCTAGACGGAGATGCAGAGATGCTTGCGCACCCCACCCGGAGAGAATACAGAAGTTTAGTGCCTTGCTTCCAGATAGCAATGCCAATTAACCAATCCACTAACAATTTCACCCCTCTGCATACACCTCTCAAACTCTAACCAAACACAACCACAAGCCTACAACAACAATCCGCACAAACTTGACTACACTGCAATAACAAAACAAACCACACAGACTCGCACAACAGCACACAACGACTACCGACCTCAAAACACCCCAAGACCAACCAACTGACTTACCGGGCCGAGGCCGCCAACAGCACATCACTGCTCTCTTGCACTTTTCCAGCTTATTCCCACTAACTCACCTCCCCCTTTTCTCCTTTTTCAGAGCCGCCAGAGCGCTAGGGGACCACTCCGGTGGTGATAGTGCACAGTACAAATATCCTTTAACATTAACGTGCCGAAAGCCCACAGGCATCAGAGCGCGGGAAGCAACAATAGACATCAGCATAAAAAGTCATGAGAAACAGACAACAGATCCTTGTTTAGATAAGGAAAGTCTTACATTTTTTTCAGAAGGTAAGCAAATTCCTTTCCAACTATAGTTTCAGCAGACGATTATTCCAAAACTGTGCTGCTAAGACCAGGAAAGAACGCCGTTTCCCCTTGCAAGTTTTGTTCTCTGACAAACCAACCGCATTCCATCTCTGGACCGGGTAGCTCTCACAGAATGTTGGATTATAATGCATTTTTTTCTAATACAAAGGAGCCTGACCAACCAGCCATCCATGGGCGATAAGTTTTACTTTAAACTGTATTCTCGCTTCGATAAGGAGCCAGTATAACTCCCTTCTAGGTTCTGAAATAGGGTCTCCTTCAGGAAGGCTCTCTACAATTCTTAGTGCATCATTTTGTAATATCTGTAGTCTTCATGCAACCTTTCCCAGCGCCACCCAATAGGGCATTACAATAATCCAACCTTGGCAGGATCAGGGCTCTGACCAAGGTACCACAATTCAAAGGGGATACATAAGGTTTCACTAGACGTAATAGTCGTAAATAATATTGGAGTTCTTTATTATGCTAGTAGCTTGGGCTTCAGCACTAAATCCAGAGTCACACCAAGAGTTCACTATAAGACTTTGATCAAATGCTGATCAATAGTGAAACCTGAGAACTGCGCCATCAAATTTAGGCCATGCTTTCACAGACCCGAAGATCAGCAGTTCCGTCTTAGAACTATTAAGGCAGAAACCGTTCCTAGCCATCCAGGACTTGATTGAATCATAAATAGATGAGTTCTCCATAATGAGCTGAGTGTCCAATACATATCTAGAGGTTTCATTGCATACTGCATATTTTAAAGGCTTAATAAATCATTGTATATTTTTGTACTTCTCTAACTGGAATTATTGGAGTGCTGTGTCTCATTGTAGCCCTATATCACTCACACGCATCCCGACTTCGCCTTGCTGCTGTGCTTTCTACCTTGATTGGATTTGGCTAGACTTCAGTGTCTTTCCTGTTCACCATAGTAGGAATGGTCTGCAGAGATGAATGGGAAGAATTTACAGGGTGGGGGTTGGGGGGTGGATTGGGCCATACTGTGTCATTGTGCCTCACTATGCCAGGGTGCAAACGCAGTGCCCAGAGTAGGCAGTCAGTTTTACAAGGTCTCCCATCGAACTGTACAGCGACACCTCAGTTATTCCTACAGCAGGTCCACTCATCTTTAAATTGAGTGACAATACAACGCAGCCAGACAAGCACCATGCACTAGAATCAAACCTGGCCAAACCTGCAACAAATCACAGCCTAGCAAATACTGCAGCATTACTAAGTTGAAGAGTACGGTTAGTGGTTCATTTGCAATGTTCAACAGACTAATTTTGCTACTTTGAGTGTCACAGCCCTTGGAAGGTGTAGATTACTACTATACCTTTACTGCCCTCTGCCCAAAAATGAATTACCCCCCTCCCCCAAATTATAACCAAAAAACGTCCAGTGGGGTTCCCAGACAGTGACGTGCAAGTATGTGTCCTTCAGACCCATCATGCTGGCCCAGTCTTATTGGACAACCGGATCTGCTGCAGCATAATCTTGAACATTTCTAACAGAAGGAAAAGACCAGTCCAAGTTTGTGCGACAAGCCGGATTCTTTCTGTATTGCAAACAATCTGGAAGAAGCTGATTTACCTCCCGCCAAAGATTTTCACTGCCCACCTGGGGTGAAGGAGGAATGGGGAATCAGAAGCAAAAAAGACAGAATCCACAGGTCCTTGAAGAATTGACACCAAACATGCTAGCGCTCCAACATACTTCCTCCCATCGGCGACATGACCCTCACATCATTGCTTTAATTTGAAATGAGTAGCCAATGGTTTGGTGGAAAATTCTCGGACCATTTGCTCTGGGTTACTTTTCCCACAGCTGGCGGGGCAATCCATTTTGAAGCCTGCTATCCTATGGCCTTGAAAACCTGCAAAGGATCTAGGCCTGTCCAGCCTACACTGGCCCTGAAAGGAGTTGGGTATTTGGTTAGAGACAAGAGATCTTGTGGTCCGAGTGGATTTCTTCCCTGGTAAGCTCTATCTTGGGGGAACCAGTAGACCAACAAACAGTAGGTCCAACATATTGTCCTGTTTCTCAGTTGAATTTGGCTGCACTCATTCAGGCCATCCCCCTAGCATCTGAGCCAAGGCACTACTTACTACATTGTTGATTTGGTGGAATTATAATGTGTTTTTTCTAATACAAAAAAAGTAGTGAGGTAGTGAGTGAGGTTGTGATACAGGAGGGCACAACTGCAAATATTATAGTCGAAAGGCTACCACCAGTGCATAGGTGGCTTGGTTTCTAAGGCAGAGGCGACAAGTATTACATACAAGCTATTTTAGGTGGAATTTGTACAACTCTTCAGTGAGGGCAATACAGGCACTAACCGTATGGTGGGGCAGATCACCTGGCCAAAAAGGGAAGACAAACCTCTTATGATGGTAGAGTGGCAGAGCAGTCAGGCTTAACTCTAGGAAAGGAAAGTAGGATGACACAAAAGAACAATTAATCCACACGCTCGTCCCTAGAAAATACACCACACTGGGATATTGAAAGACATGCCCCGTTATTAAGTTCAACATAACTAGGGGTGTACCGAATT